>NC_083415.1:68619767-69219767 GCF_020745735.1 Hemiscyllium ocellatum | reverse complement strand
GCTATAGAGATTAGATTAGATTAGATTACAGTGTGGAAACAGGCCCTTTGGCCCAACAAGTCCACACCGACCCGCCGAAGCGCAACCCACCCATACCCCTGCATTTACCCCTTACCTAACACTACGGGCAATTTAGCATGGCCAATTCACCTGACCTGCACATCTTTGGACTGTGGAAGGAAACCGGAGCACCTGGAGGAAACCCACGCAGACACGGGGAGAACGTGCAAACTCCACACAGTCAGTCGCCTGAGGCGGGAATTGAACCCAGGTGTCAGGCACTGCGAGGCAGCAGTGCTAACCACTGTGCCATCATGCCACCCTTAAAGAGGAACTGGTGTTGGACTGGGATGGATGGAGATAAAAATTACACAATACTGATGGGACAGTGATTGGTCAAGTTGACTTGTCCTGTGTTTTGGGCACAGTACATATTTGGGAAAGTGTCATGCAATTGAAATGGTATATCATTTCCTATAAATTCTGTGTCTTATGATCCTGTTCCACAGCTACTTGATGAAGGAGCAGCACTCTGAAAGCCAGTGCTTCCAAGTAAACCTGTAAGACAATAGCTTGGTGTTCTGTAATTTTTACGTTCATCCGTCTCAGTCCAACACTGGTTCCTCCATATTATTCATCTCTTGAGATCTCCTCTTTGTCCATGTGTGGACCAAGCTGTATGAGGTGAGTTGCTGAATGGCCCTTGAGGAACACAACTGAGCATTAAATTAAGTGAACAGGTGATTGCTAAGCAAGAGCTGCTTCGTAGCACAAGATGTTGACACAGTCCTTTGACAGCCAAGTGCCTGGGTCACTTTTCTCTAATCTCCAACTGTTCATAGTTAATCAAACCTTTCCAGTCCACTGTGTGTGGGGTCTTATTACACGACTGATATCTTTTCATAAATATTTTATTCTTACAGTCTATGGGAAAATAGTATAAATGTTCAAAAATTAGTCATTCTGTGGACGGTTGTAGCAAGACATCCTTGTTCTTACTTGAATCCTCTCACAATGAAATCCAACATACCATATGCCTTCTTCACTGCCTGTACACTGCATGCTTACCTTCAGCGATTGATAAATGAGGACATCCAGATCTCAATGCAACTCTCTCTTTCTCAATCATTGCTTACCTTCATGATGATGGTTTGAATTTTCCCACAGTCTTTTCCCTTCTCTTCCTCTGCCGCTGAGTAAAGAATCTGTCGGGCAGGAATACGTGCATATGCTAAACGCTTGCCATTGCTCAGCATCCAGATAAAGACATCCGGGATTGGTGCTTGTGGCTGAGGAAAGTCCATAGAAATTATTTCAGAATATTCCAAAGTAATTATAGCCAGTAAGTAATCATCTCTGTGATTGGCAATTCAGGAAACCTAGTCTCTCGGAGCTGGAATCTGACACAAATTCCCAAACACACGAATATTTTCAAAGAATGTACTGAAGAAGGGCTTATGCCCGAAACGTCGATTCTCCTGCTCCTTGGATGTTGTCTGACCTGCTGCACTTTTCCAGCAACACATTTTTCAGCTCTGATCTCCAGCATCTACAGTCCTCACATTCTCCCAGCAAGAATGTTCCAGACTCGGTACTACTAGAACTTTCGTAGTCTACAGTGTTAGAAATGTTCTGGGCTACACAGTTTTCAGAATACTCCCAAACATATGCTGCCAAGGAGTTGAACACATGGCTACAGGGATGGTGCAGGAGAGAGGGTTTTGGATTCCTGGATAATTGGAGCTCTTTCTGGGATAGGTGGGACCTCTATAAACAGGATGGTCTTCACCTGAACCATAGAGGTACTGATATCCTGGGGAGGAATTTCCTAATGCTGTTTGGGTGGGTTTAAACTAATTCAGCAGGGGAATGGGAACCGAAATTGTAGTTCGTGTATATGGGTAGATGAGAGCAGTGAAGTCAGAACTAAGATATCAAGATCACAAGAAAACACCAGCTGGCAACAAGTTGGTTTGAAGTGTGTCTACTTCAACGCCAGGAGTATCTGGAATAAGATGGGTGAACTTGCAACATGGGTTGGTACCTGGGATTTCGATATTGTAGCAATTTCAGAGACATGGGTACAGTGGGGATAGGAATGATCATTGCAGGTTCCGGGATTTAGATGTTTCAGTAAGAACAGTGGCACAGTGGGCGGCACGGTGGCACTCATGGGCGGCACGGTGGCACTCATGGGTGGCACGGTGGCACAGTGGTTAGCATTGCTGCCTCACAGCGCCAGAGACCTGGGTTCAATTCCCGCCTCAGGCAACTAACTGTGTGACGTTTGCACGTTCTCTCCGTGTCTGCGTGGGTTTCCTCTGGGTGCTCCGGTTTCCTCCCACAGTCCAAAGGTGTGCGGGTCAGGTGAATTGGCCATGCTAAGTTGCCCATAGTGTTAGGTAAGGGGTAAATGTAGGGGTATGGGTGGGTTGCGCTTTGGCGGGTCAGTGTGGACTTGTTGGGCCGAAGGGCCTGTTTTCACACTGTAAGTAATTTAATCTGAAAAAAACAGAGAAAGTGGTAAAAGAGGGAGTAGTGTGGCACTGTTAGTCAAGGACAGTATTACAGTTGCAGAAAGAATCTTTGAGGACTCCTCTACTGAGGTAGTATGGGGCTGAGATTAGAAACAGGACGAAGAGGTTATCCCCTTGAGAGTTTTCTATCGGCCTCCAAATAGTTTCAGAGATGTAGAGGATAGGATTGCAAAGGTGATCCTCAATAGGAGTGAGAACGATTGGGTAGTTGTTACGGGGTACTTTAACTTTCCAAATATTGACTGGAAATACTATAGTTCAAGTAATTTAGATGGATTAATTTTTGTCCAATGTGTGTAGCAGGGTTTCCTGACACTATGTAGACAGATCAACAAAGGCGAGGTCACATTAGATTTGGTACTGGGTAATGAACCCGGCCAGGTGTTAGATTTGGAGATTGGTGAGCATTTTGGTGATACTGACCACCATTCGGTTATGTTTACTTTTGTAATGGAAAGGGATAGGTATATACCTCAGGGCAAGTTAGAGCTGGGGGAAAGGTAATAATGTTGCAATTAGGCAAGTTTAAGTATGCATAGGATGGAGAAGGAAACTGCAGGGGATGGGCACAATTGAAATGTGCAGCATATTCAAGGACCAGCTACTGCAGGTCCTTGACAAGTATATACTGGTTAGGCAGGGAAGAAGCTGTCGAGCGTGGGAGCCATGGTTTACTAAGGAAGTTGAACCTCTTGTCGAGAGGACGAAGAAGACCTATGTTAGGATGAGATGTTATGGCTCAATTAGGGCACTTGAGAGTTACAAATTAGCCAAGAAAGACCTAAAGAGAGCTAAGAAGAGTTAGGAGGGGACATGAAAAGTCATTGGCAGATATGATCAAGTAAAACCCTACAGCTATATCAGGAATAAAAGAATGACTAGACTAAGATTAGGGCCAATCAAGCATTAAACCTTCCTCCATTTAGAAAATAGTCTCTGCCTCTATTCTTCCTACCAAAGTCCATAAACGCATGCTTCGCCACATTGTATTTCATCTATTTCTTTGCCCACTCTCCTAACCTGTCCAAGTCTTTCTGCAGCATCCCCACTTCCTCAACACTACTTGCCTCAACACCTGTCTTTGTGTAAGCTGTACAGTTAGCAACAATGTGCTTAGTTCTTTCATCCACTTGTTAATGTATAATGTGAATAGTTGTGGTCCCAACACTGGCCCCAGTGGAACTCCATTAGTCACTGGTGGCCATCCTGAAAAAGACCGCTTTATCCCCATTGTCTGTCTTCCGTCAGTCAGCCAGTCCTCTATCCATACCTTGCCCTAAACATCATGGGCTCTTAATCTTCTATTTAGCAGCCTCCTGTGCAGCACCTTGTTAAAGGCTGTCTGGAAATCTAAATAGATCATGTGCACCGACTCTTCAGTGTCTAACTTGCTCATTGCTCCTCAAAGAATTCTATTAGATTTGTCAGTCATGACCTCCATTTGATGAAGCTGTATTGACTCCTTTACCATGTACTTCCAAAGACTCTGCAATCTACATAGAACATAGAATATTACAGCGCAGTACTGGCCCTTCAGCCCTCACTGTTGCGCCGACCTGTAAAACCAATCTGAAGCCCATCTAACCTAAGCTATTCCATTATCATCCATATGTTTATCCAATAACCATTTAATGTTGGCGAGTCTGCGACTGTTGCAGGAAGGACATGCCACGCCCTCACTATTCTCTGAGTAAAGAACATACCTCTGACATTTGTCCTATACATATCACCCCTCAATTTAAAGCTATATCTCCTCGTGCTAGCCATCACCATCCGATAAAAAAACACCCTCACTGTCCATCCTATCTAACCCTCTGATCATCTTCTATGTTTCTATTAAGTCACCTCCTAACCTTCTCTCTAACAGAAACTGCCTCAAGTTCCTCAGTCTTTCGTCATAAGACCTTCCCTCCATATCAGGCAACATCCTGTGCATCCTTTTCAATGCATCCACATCCTTCCTATAAAGCGGCGATCAGAACTGCACGCAATATCTCCAACTGCGGCTGCACCAGAGCTTTGTACAGCTGCAACATGACCTCACAGCTCTGAAATTCAATCCCTCTATCAATTAAACCAAACACACCGTATACCTTTTTAACAACCCTATCAACCTGGGTGGCAACTTTCACAGATCTATGTACATGCACACCGAAATCTCTCTGCTCATTCAAACTGCCAAGAATCTTACCATTAGGCCCAGTACTCTGTGCTCCTGTTACTCCTTCCAAAGTGAATGACATCACACTTTTCCACATTAAACTCCATTTGTCAAATCTCAGCTCAGCTCTGCAGCTTATCCATGTCACCTGCACATCTGCAACCTGCAACATCTTTCTGTACTTATTCTACCGACCTTAGTGTCATCCGTAAATTTACTCACCCATTCTTCTACGCCCTCATCCAGGTCATTTATAAAAATTTCAAACAGCAATGGGCCCAAAACAGATCCTTGCGGTACACCACAATTAAGTGAATCCAGGATGAACATTTCCTGTGTATCATCACCCTCTGTCTTCTTTCAGCAAGCCAATGTCTGATCCAAACCGCTAAATTACTCTCAATTCCATGCCTCCATATTTTCTGCAATGGCTTACCATGCCCTTACCAGTCTCTGAGTACAGAACCTGCCTCTGAGATCTGTCTTAAATTTATCACTCCTCAATTTGTAGTTATGCCCCCTCGTACAAGCTGATGTCATCATCCTAGGATCTAATCTTCTGATCATCTTGTATGTCTCTATCAAATCTCCTCTTAGCCTTCTTCTTTCCAATGAGAATACACCAAAGTCTCTCAGCCTTTCCTCATAAGAGCTTCCCTCCAGACCAGGCAACATCCTGGTAAATCTCCTCTACACCTTTTCAAATTCTTCCACATACTTCTTGTAATGGTGCGACCAGAACTGTACACAATACTCCAAGGGAGGCCGCACTAGCGTTTTCTATAGTTAAAGCATGATATTGCGGCTCTGGAACTCAATCCCTCTACGAAAGAAACCTAACACACGTGTGCCTTCTTCACAGCAATATCAACTTAGGTGGCAACTTTCAGGGATCAATGTGCATGGACTCCAAGATCCCTCAGAGCATCCACACAACCAAGAATCTTTCCATTGACCCAGTACTCTGCCTTCCTGTTATTTTTCTCAAAGTGAATCACCTCACATTTAGCTGCATTGAACTCCATTTGCCACCTCTCAGCCCAATTCTGTAGTTTTTCCAAGCCCCCTGCAACTTGCAACATTCGTCCACACTGTTCACCATTCCACCGACTTTAGTGTCATCTGCAAACATACTAACCCATCCACCTATGCCTGCATCTAAGTCATTTATAAAAATGACAAACAGCAGTGGTCCCAAAACAGATCCTTGTAGCACACCACTAGTAACCAGACTCCAGGCTGAATATTTTCCATCAACCACCTCACGCTGCCTTCTTTCAGAAAGCCAGTTTCTAATCCAAACTGCTAAATCACCCTCAATCCCATGCCTTTGCATTTTCTCCAACAACCTACCATGTGGAACCTTATCAAAGGCTTTACTGAAGTCCATGTACACCACATCAACTACCCTCATCACATGTTTGGTCACCTTCTCAAAATACTCAATGATTTGCCCTTGACAAAACCATGTTAAATATCTGAAATCAAATTGCTGCTTGCTAGATGATTATAAATCCTATCTCTTATTATCCTTTCCAAATCCTTTCCTACAGTATAAGTGAGGCTCACTGGTCTATAATTAACTGGGTCATCTCTACTGCCCTTCTTAAACAAGGGCACAACAGTTGCAATCCTCCAGTCCTCTGGTACTAAACCGGTATACAATGACGATATAAAGATTAAAGCTAAAGGCTCCGCTATCTCCTCCCTAGCTTCCCAGAGAATCCTCAGATATATCCCATCCAGCCCAGGAGACTTGTCTACTTTCACTCCTTCTAGAATTGTTAACACCTCTTCGTAACCAACCTCGATCCTTTCTAGTCTAATTTCATGTATCTCATTCTTTTCCACAATATTCTCCTTTTCTTGACTGAAGACTGATGAGAAATATTCATTTAGCACCTCTCTGATCTCCACAGGGTCTACTCTCAACTTCTTAGTTCTGTGTTTGACTGGTCCTATTCTTACCCTTGTCATCCTTTTATTCCTCACATACCTATAGAAAGCTTTAGGGTTCTCCTTTATTCTACCTGTTAAAGACAGGTCATATCCTCTCTTTGCTCTTCTTAACTCTCTCTTCAAATCCTTCCTAGATAAACTGTAACTCTCCATCGCCTTATCTGAACCATCTCGTCTCATCATCTCTTCTTCCACTTAACAACAGAAGCACTTTGTTAGTAAACCACGGTTCCCTTACCTTATCACTTCCTCTCTGCCTGACTGGAACATACCTATCAAGGACACGCAATATCAGTTCCTTAAACTAGCTCCTCACTTCATTTGTCCCCATCCTCTGCATTTTGCTACCCCCATTCTACACATCCTGAGTCTTGCCTAATAGTATTATAATTGCCCTTCTCACATCTCTAACTCTTGCCCTGTGGCATGTACCTATCCCTTTCCATTGATAAACTAAACGTAACTGAATTATGGTCACTCTCTCCAAAGTACTCACCTACCACTAAATCAAAAAACTGGCCCGGTTTATAACCAAGCACCAGATCCAGTGCGGCCTCCCCTCTTGTCAGCCCTTCGATATACTATGTCAGGAAACCCTCCTGCACACATTGGACAAAAACTGATCCATCCAATGTACTTGAGTTATAGCATTTCCAGTCAATGTTGGGAAAGTTAAAGTCTCCCATAATGACCATCCTGTTCCTTTCACTCCTACCCAGAATCATTTTGCTAATCCTCTCCTCCACCTCCCTGGAACTCTGTGGAGGCCTTTAAAGTGTGACCTCTCCTCTCCTGTTTCTAACCTCAGCCCATACTACCTCAGTAGATGAGTCCTCGTCAAAAGTTCTTTCAGTCACCATTATACTACCCTTGACTAAAAAGGCCACACCTCCTCCTCTTTTACTGCCTTGCCAGTTCTTAATAAAAGATCTAAACGCTGGAACCTGTAACATCCATTCCTCACCCTGCTCTATCCATGTCTCCGAAATGGCCGCAACATCAAAGTCCCAGGTATCTATCCATGCTGCAAGCTCACCTACCTTATTTCGAATACTTCTGGCATTGAAGAAGACACACTTCAAACCAGCTTGCTGTCTGTCAGCACATTCCTGTGACCCTGAAATCCTGTCCATTTCCTCCCTACTCTCATCCTCCTGTGCACTGCAACTACACATCAGGTTCCCATCTCCCTGCTGAGCTAGTTTAATTCACACTAGCGAATTTATACCCAGGATATTAGTACCCCTCTGGTTCAAGTGAATTTCGTCCTATTTGTAGAGGTCATCCACCATTTGGTCACCTCCTCAATAAACTCAACAAGGTTTGTGAGGCACAACCTACCCTTCACAAAACTGTGTTGAATATCCCTAATCAAATTATTCCTTTCTCAATTATTATAAATCCTATCTCTTATAATCCTTTCCAAACCTTTACCCACAACCGAAGTAAGGCTCAGTGGTCTATAATTACCAGGGTTGTCTCTACTCCCCTTTTTGAACAAGAGGACAACATTTGCTATTCCCTGAGTTCTAGCACTATTCCTGTAGATGATGACAATATTAAGATCAGAGCCAAAGGCTCTGCAATCTCCTCCCTAAATTCCCAGAGAATCCTAGGGTAAATCCCATGTGGGCTGGGGAGTTATCTATTTTCACACTTTCCAGAATTGCTCACACCTCCTCCTTATGAACCTCAATCTCTTCTGGACTATTAGCCTGTATCTCAGTATTCTCCTCGATGATGTGTCTTTTTCCTGTGTGATCACTGATGAAAAATATTCATTTAGTGCCTCTCCTATCTCTTCGGACTCCACGCACAACTTCCCACTACTGTCCTTGAGTGGCCCTAATCTTACTATATTCATTCTTTTATTCCTGATATACCCATAGAAAGCTTGAGGGTTCTCCTTGATCCTGCCTATCAAAGACTTCTCATGTCTCCTCCTGACTTTTCTTATCTCTCTCTTTCTGTCTTTCCTGGCTAACTTGTAACTCTCAAGTATCCTAACTGAGCCTTCACATCCCATCTTTACATAAGCCTCTTTCTTCTACTTGATAAGACATTCAACTTCTTTGGTAAACCATGGTTCCCTCACTTGACCACTTCCTCCCTGCCTGACAGGTACATACTTATCAAGGTCACGCAGTAGCTCTTCCTTGAACAAGCTCCACATTTCAACTGTGCCCATCCCCTGTAGTTTCCTTCCCCATCCCATGTATTCTAAATCTTGCCTAATCGCATCATAATTGCCTTTCCCCCAACTATAACTTTTGCCCTGTGGTATACGCCTAACCCTTTCCATTTCTAAAATATATGTAACTGAATTGTGGTCGCTATCACCAAGTGCTCACCTACCTTCAAATCTAACACCTGGCCTGGTTCATTATCTAGTACTAAATCCAATGTGGCCTCGCTTCTTGTTGGTCTATCTATATATTGTGTCAGGAAATACTCCTGCACACAGTGGACAAAAACTGACCCATCTAAAGTACTCAAACTATAGCATTTCCAGTCAATATTTGGAAAGTTAAAGACCCCGTTACAACTCCCCTGCTACTTTCACTCCTATCCAAAACTATTTTTGCAATCCTTTCCTCTACATCTCTGGAACGTTTTGAAGCTTATAGAAAACTCCAAACAGGGTGACCTCCCCTTTCCTGTTTCTAACCTCAACCCATACTAACTCAGTAGATGAATCCTCATCAAACATCCTTTCAATCACCGTAATACTGTCCTTGACTAACAATGCCACACCACCTCCTCTTTTACCATTTTTTCTGTTCTTGCTGGAACATCTAAATCCCAGAACCTGGAACAATCATTCTTATCTCTACTCTATCCACTACTCTGAAATGGTCACAACATCAAAGTTCTAGGTACTAACCCAGCTGCAAATTCACCCACCTTATTCCGAATGCTCTGGCTTTGAAGTAGACACACTCCAAACCACTTTCCTGCCTGTCGGTACACTCCTGTGATCTTGAAACTTTATTCATGACCTCACTACTCTCAACCCCCTGTGCACTGGAGCTACAATTCAGGTTCCCATCCCCCTGCTGAATGAGTTTAAACCCTCCCGAAGAGCATTCGAAAATTCCATTTCCCACCTCCCCCACCCCCACCCCCATCCTCAGGATATTGGTACCCCTCTGGTTCAGGTGTAGACCATCCATTTGTAGAGGTCCCACCTACCGCAGAATGTGCCTCAATTATCCAGGTATCTGTATCCCTGCCTCCTGCACCATCCCTGTCGCCACGAGTTCAACTCCTCTCTCTCCCTATTCCTTGAATGTTAGCACACGGCATGGGTAACAAAACAGAGACAACAACTCTGCTTGCTACCCGTATCACATCCTGAATGGCTTACCGCTATTCTCAGCATTTTCCCTACCACTGACGTCAGGCTAACCAGCTTCTAATTTCCCATTTTCTCCCTTCATTTTTTTAAAGTGTGGGATTGCGTCAGCTACCCTTCAGTCCATTGGAACTCTTCCAGAATCTATAGAATGCTGGAAAATGATCATCAATGCATCCATTATTTCTAGGGTCACTACCTTAAGTACTCTGGAATGCAGAGCATCAGGCTCTGGGGACTTTTCAGGTTTTAATCCCATCAATTTCCTCAATATATTTCCTGACTAATAAGGACTTCCTTCAGTTTCTCCTTCATGCTCTGTCCACTAGCATTTCCTGAAGATTATTTGTGTCCTCCTTAGTGAAGACAGATCCGAAGTATTTATTCATCTCTTTGTTGTTCATAATGAATTCACCTGATTCTAACTGCAAGGGACCCACATTTGTCTGTATCAGTCTATTTCTCTTCACGTAGAAGAGAAGATTTTACAGTCAGTTTTTATGTTTTCCACAAGCTTATTTGCATATCCTATTCTATTTTTCTTTTCCGAATTAAACTCTTTGTCTCCTCTGCTGAATTTTACATTTCTCTCAGTCCTTGAGTTTGCTGCTATTTTTTGGCCAATTATATGCCTCCTTTTTAGCTTTAACGCTATTCGTGGTTCTCCTTGATAGCCATGGTTGAGCCACCTTCCCTGTTTTACTCTTATTTGAAAAATGCGTTGCTGGAAAAGCGTAGCAGGTCAGGCAGCATCCAAGGAGTAGGAGAATTGATGTTTCAGGCATAAGCCCTTATGCCCAGTAAGGATGTATATTTGCTGAAGTTCACCCATGCGTTCGTTAAATGTCTGCCATTGCCTATCCACCGTCAAGTATCCTCGGCCAATTTATCCTTGCCTCATACCATCAAAGTTAGCTTTCTATAAGCTCAAGATCTTAGTTTCAGATTGAATTGTGTCACTTTCCATCTTATGGAATTCTACCAGATTATGGTCATTTACCCTAAAGGATCTCACACCACAATGTTGTAACTAATCATCCCTCGCTACACAATACCCAAATTTAAGGTGAAAGGGGAAAGATATAAAAAAGACCTGAGGAGCAACCTTTTCCAAAAGAAGGTGATGCATATTTGGAATGAGCTGCCAGAGGAAGTGGTAGAGGTGGATACAAATGTAACATATAAAAGACATTTGGACAGGTAAATGGATAGGAAATGTTTACAGGGATATGGGCCAAATGCAGGCAAATGGGACTAGTTCAGGAAACCTAGTTGGCATGAATGATTGGGTAGCAGGGTCTATTTCCATCCCGTATGACTCTATGATTCTATGAATGGCCTAATTCATCTCCTATATCTTATGGTCTTGAGGTCTCCTTTTTGGAGGAGATAGTGCAGGCCAATATTGGATCAGCCATTGCTGAGGTTGTAGTCAGTGATGAGGCTGCATCTATTGAAAATGACAGTGTCCACCTCCATGACTTTCCTCCTTATATCCTATAATTTCTTCAATTTTACAAGCTGCAGTTAAGATAAACATGTGCCCCTCACTTTCTCCTCTCCTCTCATCACAATTCTAACCCTGTGTCTTTCAGGTACCAAAGTAAAGCAACCTGTTCAGGTAAAGGATGAAGAACAAACAGACAGTAATGGTAAAAACACAGTCACCAGTTCAGATACTGATACTGTGTGGGACAGATTTGAGGTGGGATATGTATGTGATGAAGAATGAAGGATAAGGGAAGCACATACATCAGTTGCGCAGAGATGGAGGTCAGCCACGCTCTGCTCAAGGGGCGGCACAGTGGCTTAGTGGTTAGCACTGCTGCCTCACAGCGCCAGGGACCTGGGTTTGATTCCCGCTTCAGGCAACTGTCTGTGTGGAGTTTGCACATTCTCCCCGTGTCTGCATGAGTTTCCTCTGGGTGTTCCGGTTTCCTCCCACAGTCCAAAGATGTGCAGGTTAGGTGAATTGGCCATGCTAAATTGTCCCATAGTATTAGGTGCATTAGCCAGGGGTAAATGTAGGGAATGGGTCTGGGTGGGTTGCTTTATGGAGGGTCGGTGTGGACTTGGGCCGAAGGGCGTATTTCCATACTGCAGGGAATCTAATCTAATTTCCAAGAGGAAAACTACTCGACGAAGCTGTAGGATTGCAGAATGAAATTCCTCATGCACAGGGAAGCCTACATAATGTTTAACTACAAGCTAACATCCCATTGAACAACTGGAGAAAAATCAAATAGTTGTACATTAATTCCCAGTTTATAATTTTCTGGACAACCTACTGAAATACTCAGATAGTTCATAATTTATCCCAATAGTGATCTCACCTCTTCCACACGCACTTTGATTTTCTCCAGTAGCTTCTGTGCTTCACGGAGTTGCTCCTTTACATTTTTCTTGTTCAATCTCTTCATAATTCTAAGTGCCTGCTTTGCATGGATAATCTGGAAAGTTTTAAATACAAAACATTCTCTGTATCAAAACACGAATATTTTCAGGTTTATTCCTGATGAAGGGCTTAAGCCCAAAACATCAATTCTCCTGCTCCTTGCATGTTGCCCTGACCTGCTGTGATTTTCCAGCAGCACACTCTCGACTATCTTCAGGGTAGTTGAAGTACAGAGAACTAGGCCTGGGTGTGTAAAGGGATTAAATTAAACATGAGATTGTCATGTCAGATCAGTAAAGTGTACCATCTTGCAGTGTCTTTGTAGACATATACTGACCCACTGGGGATTCCAGGACTGACATGGGTCCAGTGAGAAATCCCAGAACTGACACATTGATCAGTGAGGAATCCAGGCACCAACAGTGGCATGGTGTGGATTCCCAGCACCGACACTGATCTAGTGCAGATTCCTGGCACTGACACCAGTCTAGTGGAGAATCATGCTACTGATACTGGACTATTAGAAAATCCCAACATTGACAGTGGCCCAGTTGGAATTCCCAGCACTGACATTGGTCCAGTGGGGAATCCTGATACTGACATTGGTCCAGTGGGGAATCCTGATACTGACACTGGCCCATTGGGGAAACCTAATACTGACATTGGCCCATTGGGGAATCCTGATACTGACATTGGTCCAGTGGGGAATCCTGATACTGACACTGGCCCAGTGGGGAAACCTAATACTGACATTGGCCCATTGGGGAATCCTGATACTGACAATGATATAGCGGGTATTCCCAGCACTGTCAGCATAGATTCCCTTATACTATCAGTGGAACAACTACGAGTCACTTTCATTAATAAATTATTGTCTTCTGTACTGACACGGGCTTAGTGTGGAGTCACTTATAGTGATACTGGCCCAATGTGGAACTGCAGTTCTGTCTCTGGCTAAATACTAACCAAATACTGCCTCCACTAACACTAATCCAATCGTGTATTCCCTCATGGTGATATGTCAGTAACTGAAAGCAAAAGAAAGAACAAACTGCTCCCAATTGAATAAATCTGCTCAAGAATTATAAGTAGCTTCGATATTTTCTAGAAATAGCAAGTCCCCATTCACTCACAATATTATGCTTTAAGGACTTAATCCGACATCTATCCAAATTGTTGGGTCTGCTTGTAGTTTTCTTTTCAGAGTAAATGTGGTATTGCCTAGCACAAAGAAAACAAATAGTCAACTTTAATTTTGTGAGCAAAATAGCATCTCCCAACTGACAACTAGAAAATGATGATAAATGTACTTTTTAATATCTCTAATGGCTTTCATACAATACAGCTTTGTAAAGATTTATAGATGGTAGTGCTTGAGGAATCAGCGTCCACTATGTAGCAAATCAGTTCAGCCATTTCTCCCAGTTTTATACATTAAAGCAGCAATTGGAGATTAGTTGTGACGACTATACAAGATGTAACAATCCCAGAATCATTTAAAATTATTACCAACATCCAGCTGTTGCATGACCCTTCTATCATCCTTACATGATTCTTTTATCACAAAAAGTTGGTTTGCAGGTGCAGGTAATTAAGAAGATAGATGGAATATTGTTCTTCATTACTAAAGGGATGGAGTTTAAAAATAAGGAGGTTATGCTGCAGCTGTACATGTCCTGGTGAGGCCACAACTGGAGTACAGTTTTGGTCTCCTTATTTGAGAAAGGACGTACTGGCACTAGAGGGGGTGCAGAGGATGTTCACTAAGTTGATTCCAGAGTGGAGAGGAGAAATTGAGTGGACTGGGACTATATTCATTGGAATTTAGAAGAATGAAGGGGATCTTACAGAAGCATATAAAATTATGAAGGGAATAGATAAGGTAGAAGCAGGGAGATTGTTTCCATTAGCTAGTGAAATGAGAACTAGCAGGCAGAGCCTCAAAATAAGAGGGAGCAGATTTAGGATTGAATTAAGGAGGAACTTCTTCACCCAAAGGGTTATGAATCTGGAATTCCCTGCCCAGGCTATCCAGTTGAATGTTTTAATAAAGGCAAGGATAGATTTTTCAACAGTAAGGGAATTAAGTGTTATGGTGAGCAAGTGGGTATGTGGAGCTGAGTCAACATAAAGATCAGCCATGATGTTATTAAATTGCAGAGCAGACTCGAGGGACCAGTTGGCCTACTCCTGTAATTTTACTACAAAAATTTGTTTTTCCTTTTTGTATAGTCAACTGTCTATTGTGAAATTATACAATGAAATGATCAAAAATATTGAAAATCTATAGATGAGGGAGTTCAATTTAAAGTAAGGATGAGGATGGATGAAGAATTGGGCTTGACTTTAAACATCTCACCGACTATTCTTGTTGAGAATGCTCCTGATGACATTGACTGTCACCTGATGAAGGAGCGTCGCTCCAAAAGCTGGTGTGCTTCCAATTAAACCTGTTGGACTATAACCTGGTGTTGTGTGATTTTTAACACTGATGACATTGCTATGTTGTAGAAAAATATTTCATCCAAAAACATGGAGTGGAAGAGGATTTTGCATGGTTTTGGGGGCTAAAAGCAGAGCTTGAAACATGGATTTTGAGTTTTTGAAAGAAGAGAGAAAATCAGAAAGACAAAGGGTTTTTCTGGGAGACTTTCAAAGAGCACTGATGTGGTATCAAATGAGTCATCTTTTAATCACACGAGGAGAGGCTGCTCCTCGGAATTGAAGGGTTGAAGAGAGGTTGGGATATACATATGAGGATAACACTAGGTTGTCTTGTAGTGAGATTCCAGACAGAATTGAGGTCAATGCACTTCTAACTAAACATCCTGTCCAGTTTAGCATGTTATATGTGAATACTTGACAGATTCTCACATACGCATTGTTCCATCTTTGTTGAACCTCACTTCAGTGCTCTCTGTATATACAAATTTGAAAGTAGGGGACCAACAAGCAGAACATTTTGGAAAGCAGCCTTTAGGGTAAAAATCATGTGGACCTTTAAAAAATGACTGAGGTAGGAGCAACACGTGTACATTTGGATTGCAATCTGTTCATTAAACAATCTCTATCTGGTCTATCAAGACAGAAAAAAAGCAGAGAATATAAAAATTTTTCTGTAACATCTTGATAGCAGGACTTAGATGTAGGAGACAACTGGAAGTGTACAAATCGTTTTCATTTTACATTGAAAGAAATTGTGACATTATCAGTGGAAGATGCAGAGTAAAAACAAAGGTAGATATTCTGTGTTTGACAACATGATTCTCCTGAAACTAAGGTTTAGAAGAAATCTTTTCCAGGAGAGAGTGCATTCTGTATCCTCAGAGAATCTGGTCATAGAACTGATGACAGGAAAAGAAGGTTCTGGGTTTTTGTGAAAATAAAGTCTGATGCATGGACAAAGATTCTGGTACTGTTTCTATGTATAATATATAAAGATGATAAAGCAAAGAAAGACCTGCATCCAGCAACAAACTCATTCAAGATTTGTTGAAGTTGAATGTGTGCATCTGACTTTGGTCTCTTTATCATGTGATCCACTTCATCAAGACCATCCTCCTGAAAAAGGATGAAGAAATTGGACAATTAATCATTACTGCTCTTTCATGATTCTGAATTTGAAACATTAAATAGTGCCTAACATTTTCTTTCTTTAAAAACAGCAGATCATTTCAATTTCATGATTTTTAAATCACTCTCCTGTTGTTAGCTATTTACACTGAGTAAACAGTAGCTCATTGACTGATCAACCTTTGGGTAGACTCCATGCTGTGTAAGTTAAACAAATTTAAAAATCACACAACACCAGGTTATAGTTCAACAGGAATTGGAAGCACTAGCTTTCGGAGCGCTGCTCCTTCATCAGGTGGTTGTGGAGGACACAATTGTAAGACACGGAATTTATAGCAAAAGTTTACAGTGTGCTAAAGCTTCCTGATGAAGGGCTTATGCCCAAAACGCGATCATCCTGTTCCTCGGATGCTGCCTGACTGTCCCACAATACCACCCCACTGTGATGGTATGTTGCCCGCAGTCTGAACAGAGAGACATTTAGCAGTTCCAGCAGAACTATCATTCCATAATGGGCAAGCAGGCAATGACAAGAGCAAAGAAGCCCAGCGCTGAAAATGTGTTGCTGGAAAAGCACAGCAGGTCAGGCAGCGTCCAAGGAGCAGGAGAATTGACGTTTCGGGCATGAGCCCTTCTTCAGGAATGGCGTTTTTACAGGGGGCAGGGTGGGAAGAGGTGTAGTCTAGGTAGCTGTGGGAGTCGCTACCACAAAGAAGCCCAGACCCAGGTTCAAGTCAGGAACTGATTGGGCACCTTAGGGAGGAGACAAGGGCATTAAGAAAGCTAGGTGGGAAGGCACAAAGTTGGGGGGTGTGCTATCTTGTGGTAGGAGAGCTTGTGGTATACCCAGAACATTGCTCCAAAAGGATAATGCAAAACTCCAATTCCCACTTCTGCCTCTAAGGTGATGAAAAAGTGAACTTGCCACTATCACCTTCCAGTCCTAGCCAACCACATTATGGCAATGTAACTGCCTTGTTAGCTAACTTAAGTAGCCGGTAATGATTTTTTTCAAAATTGTGGGAGTGGCCTTTAATTTTGGAGCCCCCTACCTATGTGGGAGAATTGTTCGATTCGTGGCAGTCATTTTGTCACATATGAAAAGCCTGGAAACCATTTTGGATCTCATCCTATTGCCTGCTTGCAAAAAGTTAAAAATCACACAACAGCAGGTTGTAGTCCAACAGGTTTAATTGGGAGCACTAGCACAGCACTAGCTACCTGATGAAGGAGCGTCGCTCCAAAAGCTAGTGCTTCCAATTAAAGCTATTGGACTATAACCTGGTATTGTGTGATTTTTAACTTTTTGCAAGCAGGCACTAGGATGAGATCCAAAATAGTTTCCAGGCTTGTTCCTGAAGAAGGGTTTATGCCCGAAACATCGAATCTCCTGTTCCTTGGAAGCTGCCTGACCTGCTGCGCTTTTCCAGCAACACATTTTCAGCTATAACCTGGTATTGTGTGATTTTCAACTTTGTACACCCCAGTCCAACACCAGTATCTCCAAATCACGCTTGCAGAAAGCCTGGTATTTCCCATGCCCAGCTAAAATGATTGGCCTTGCAGCAGTACTGATCCCTGATAAACAAATTCTTCTCTCTGCATGGAGCAATTCCTCTCTTTGCAAGGACCTATTGTATACTAACACCTGCTTATCAGCTACTAAACGACACTGTCCAAACATTACGTGACTGAAGCTAATGATGGTGCCTAGCTTCTCATTATCTTGCAATTAACAGTTTGCCAATTGTTAAACGATTATAACCTATATAATCGCACACCCCTCTGTACCTCGCCTTCTGACCTTTTGGTTGACTTGTCTTTCCCCGGGAGCTCATGAATAAACCAGTCAATACTAAAGGCTTTTGTGTAGCGTGTTACTTTTAAATTGGACCACTCCAAGCGAGTCACCAACTGCATAATTTATTTCCATCCCCAACAACCTACCTTAATATGGATCCAACTTTCACCAAAAGTTTTTGATGGATAAGAAGAGGGAGACAAGAGGAAAATGGGTTTGGCCTTGAGTTTCTCTAACTTTGAGCTGCACGAACACCAGGGGTCAAATGAGTTTTTTCCGTGTTGGAACAGCCCTGCCCATGTGGTCAGTATCACCAGTTGCTGGAGACTTTGGGAAACCCTTGCCACAAACATTAGAGAACCCCCTTAACTAGAACAAAGAAAATTTACAGCCCAGGAACCGGCCCTTCGGTCCTCCAAACCTGAGTCGATCCAAATGTACTGTCTAAACCTGTCAGTCAATTCCTAAGCATTTGTATCCCTCTACTCCTTCCTACTCACGCATTTATCCAGATGCATCTTAAATTAATCTCCCGTGCCTGCCTCTACCACCTCTGCTGGCAATGCGTTGCAAACGCCCACCGCCTTCTGTGTGAAGTACTTATCGTGTGTATCCCCCTTAAACTTTTCACCTCTCACCTTAAACGTGTGACCTCTCATTATTGAATCCTTCACCCTGGGAAAAAGCTTGTTTCTATCCACCCTGTCTATACCCTTCATGATTTTATAAACCTCAATCAGGTCCCTCCTCAGTCTCCTTTTTTCTAATGAAAATAAACCTAATCTACTCAACCTTTCTTCATAGTAGCACCTTCCATACCAGGCAACATCCTCGTAAACCTTCTCTGTACCTTCTCCAAAGCGTCCACATCCTTTTGGTAATGTCATGACCAGAACTGTACACAGTATTTCAAATGCGGCCGAACCAATGTCTTGTACAATTTTAACATGACTTGCCAGCTCTTATACTCAATACCCCGTCCAATGAAGGCAAGCATACTATATACCTTCTTGACCACTCTATCCACCTGTGCATCAACCTTCAGGGTACAATGGACCTGCACTCCCAGATCTCTCTGCACATCAACTTTTCCCAAGATTCATTATATAATTCGCTCTAGAACTAGTCTTGCCTAAATACATCACTTCACATTTTTCTGGATTGAAAACCATCTGCTACTTTTCTGCCCAACTCTCCAGTCTATCTATATCCTCCTGTATTCTCTGATAGTCCCTTATGCTTTCTGCTACTCCACCAATCTTCATGTCATCCGCAAACTTGCTGATCATACCAATAGTGCCCTTTTCCACATCATTTATGTATATCACAAACAACAGTGGCCCTAACACTGACCCCTGTGGAACACCACTGGTCACCTTTGTCCATCTCGAGAAACTCCCTTCAACTTCTGTCTCCAGTTGCTCAACCAGTTCTTTATCCACCTAGCTAGAACACCCTGCACACTATATGGCTTCACTTTCTCCATTAGTCTACAATGGGAACCTTATCAAATGCCTTACTAAAATCAATGGATATGACATCAACAGCCCTTTCTTCATCTATCAACTTGGTCACTTCCTCGAAGAACTCGATTAAGTTGGTAAGGCACGATCTCCTCCGCACAAAACTATGTTGCCTATCACTGATAAGCCCATTCATTTCTAAATATAAATAAATCCTATCCCTCAGTACCCTCTCCAGCAACTTTCCCACCACTGACATCAGGCTCACTGATCTGTAGTTACCCGGAATATCCCTACTGTCCTTCTTGTACAGGAGGACAACATGAGCAATCCTCCAGTCCTCCGGCACCTCACTTGTATTTAAGGATGTCACAAAGATATCTGTCAGGGCCCCAGCTATTTCCTCTCTCGCCTCCCTCAGCAACCTGGGATAGATCCCATTTGGTCCTGGGGATTTGTCAACCTTAATAACCTCTAGCCTACCCAACACATCTTCCCTATCTCATCAAACTTCTATCTCTAATCTCAACATTCATCATGTTTCTCTCCTCAGTGAACACTGATGCGAAGTAATCATTCAGAATCTCACCCATCCTCCCAGTGCTTACCAATATCACAGATCCTGTGACTTGTTTCTCACTTCTCCTCCCCAATGTGTTATCATTGCTTTGTTTAGGCTGGATTTTAGTTTATTCATTCATAGGACGCAAGTGTTGCTGACTAGTCCAGCATCTATTGCCCATCTCTAACTTGCCCAGAAGGCAGTTAAGAGTCAATCACATGACTATTAGTCTGGGGTCACATGGAGGTCAGACCAGCTAAGGATGGCAGATTTCTTTCCCTAAAGGTTTTTACAATTCACAAAGGTTACATGATTGCCACCCATCTGCCATGGTGGAATTTAACCATATGTACCCAGAACGTTAGCCTGGGGTTTGAACTATTACACCACTGACACTACCATGATGTCAACTCCTGCCTGTATTCAACCACAAACACCAAATTAAATTTATGAATATGTCCAAAGTTCCCAAATTGGGCTGAGTGGCCAGTTCAGTGAATAACTGATACAGTCGATGCTGTTTTGACGCATGTTTCTTCAAAGTGAATTGGCTTTGACGCGATTGAAGAATTTAGACCATTATTTGTGAAACATGAACTTTCTTTACCTGTATTGACTGTAATGCGATTCTGGCCCCATTAGTTTAAATGGTGTGGCTATTGCATGATTTTCTTATAACGCATGATTGCACAAGAATGCAACAATTGCATTATATTAGAACCAACCGTAAGAATTTTCATTGAAGCTTATTTCCTTTTTCTCAACATGATCTCACACCAAGTCAAATAAATGTGCAGTCTTAGTAATGTACCTACCAGTCTTTCTGCTATCTTTGCAAGGAGATTGGAATTATACAAGCGCCAGGAATAGTCTTCCCAAGAACTCCATACATACACACACGGTTTCTCATACAGATATGGAATACAACAATATGACCTGGAACACAGCAAATACAAGAAAACGGATATGTAAATAAGAAAAATTGACCCATGTGTTAACTTAAGGGATGCAATGATTTCCACATCTACCGTTTTCATGATACATCTGATCTACAATAACTGGTAATCACCGCCAACAACAACAATTAACATTCAAAAATATCACCAGGTACTTCAAAGGAGTATTACCAAACAAACTTTGACATTGAACCAGAAGCAGAGATCTTAAGACTAACGAGCAAAAGCTCGGCTAGAAATGTAAATTTGCATCTTCCCAAAATGGTTACAACACAAGAGGCTAACTGGTTCATTTCTTTGCTGGGGTCTCAAAGAGTCTCTCACCCAGTGTCATTCCATCACCTTCTCCCCATTCCTCTGCATATCCTTTCCTTCAGATAACAATCAAATTCCATTTTCAATGCCTCCACTCACTCTCTGAAAATACATTCCAGAATGAAAACAAAAAATGCTGAAAATCACAGCGGATCAAGCTGCATCCGTGGAGGGAAGGCAGCCAAAGTTTCAAGTCTAGATGGCTCTTTATCAGAGCTTGCTCTCTCTCTCTCCATAGATGCTATCTGACCCATTGTAATTTCCAGATTTTTTAAGTACAGATTCCAGCATCTGAAGTAATTTGCTCTTGCTACTAGATTTCAGACTTTAACCACTTCATAAGATCACAAGACATAGAAGCAGAAGTACGTCATTCAGCCCATCTAGTCTGTTCCACCATACAATGAGATTATGGCTGATCAGATAATCCTCAACTCCAGTTTGCTACCTTATCCCTATAATCCTTGATTCCCTTACTGATTAAAAATCTGTCTATCTCAGCCTTGGATATATTTAATGACCCAGCCTCAACAGTCCTTTGAGGTAAAGAATTCCACAGATTGACTATCCTCTGAGAGAAGAAATTCCTCCTCATCTCTATGTTCAAAATGGCAATTCTTTATTCTGAGATTGTGCTCTCTGGTCCTCGGCTTTCCCACATGAGAAAACAACCTCTCTGAATCTACCCATTCAAGTCCCCTAACAATCCTGTATGTTTCAATAAGGTCACTTCTAATTCTTCTCAATTCCAATGAATTGGAATTCCACAGGCCCAATCTAGAGTCATCGAGGCATATAGCATGGAAACAGATCCTTCAGTCCAACCCGTCCACAACAACATCCCAATCTGACCCAATTCCATTTGCCAGTATTTGACCAATATTCCTCTAAATCCTTCCAATTTACTCTCCACATACAACATTCCCTCCATACCCAATATCAGCCTAGTTAACATTCCCTGTGCTGCCTCTAGCTTAAGAAAGCTTTCCACCTTTACTGTTCACAGTTTGCCAGCTGTGGTCTAATTACAGTACTGCCTTGTATAGTTTTAGTAATACTTAATGATTTTTATATTCAATTCCCCTTGAAATAAAGGATATCATTCTAATTACCTTCCTATTACCCATTGAATTTGGATGCTCAGCCTTGGATATATTTAATGACCCAGCCTCAACAGTCCTTTGAGGTAAAGAATTCCACAGATTGACTATCCTCTGAGAGAAGAAATTCCTCCTCATCTCTATGTTCAAAATGGCAATTCTTTATTCTGAGATTGTGCTCTCTGGTCCTCGGCTTTCCCACATGAGAAAACAACCTCTCTGAATCTACCCATTCAAGTCCCCTAACAATCCTGTATGTTTCAATAAGGTCACTTCTAATTCTTCTCAATTCCAATGAATTGGAATTCCACAGTATTTGACCAATATTCCTCTAAATCCTTCCAATTTACTCTCCACATACAACATTCCCTCCATACCCAATATCAGCCTAGTTAACATTCCCTGTGCTGCCTCTAGCTTAAGAAAGCTTTCCACCTTTACTGTTCACAGTTTGCCAGCTGTGGTCTAATTACAGTACTGCCTTGTATAGTTTTAGTAATACTTAATGATTTTTATATTCAATTCCCCTTGAAATAAAGGATATCATTCTAATTACCTTCCTATTACCCATTGAATTTGGATGCTCAGCCTTGGATATATTTAATGACCCAGCCTCAACAGTCCTTTGAGGTAAAGAATTCCACAGATTGACTATCCTCTGAGAGAAGAAATTCCTCCTCATCTCTATGTTCAAAATGGCAATTCTTTATTCTGAGATTGTGCTCTCTGGTCCTCGGCTTTCCCACATGAGAAAACAACCTCTCTGAATCTACCCATTCAAGTCCCCTAACAATCCTGTATGTTTCAATAAGGTCACTTCTAATTCTTCTCAATTCCAATGAATATCATTCTAATTACCTTCCTATTACCCATTGAATTTGGATGCTCAGTTTTTGGGCTTTGTACACAAGAGTCTCCAAATCTCTCCATGTTGAGCTTTCTAATAATTATAAATAATATTCAGCTCCTCTATTCTTCCTGCTGAAGTGCAAAACCACACATTTTCTCATATTGCATTTCATTGACGAGTTTGTGTCCTCTTATTTAATCAGTCTATATCCCTCTGTATCATCCACACCACTGTCTTCCCATCTATTTTGTGTCATCTGCAAACTTGGTAACAGTACATTCAGTTCCCTCATCCAAGTTATTAATAAATATTATAAATAATTGCACTCCTCTATTCATGTTAACACACCAGTTCTTATACTGCAGGTTCTTATACCAAGGAATACATCATCAAACACTTTATTGAAATCTATAGATACATCATCTACTGGTTCTCCTTTGCCTTATCCTGCTTGTTACTCACTGCATGAAAACATTATTCCTGAGTTGCCATCACTTCTTTAGGCAATCACTTTAAATCCATGTTCTCTGGCTCTTCATCCTTCTACTAATTGGATCAGTTAGAAGGTGGAAATGAGGTGGAAAATTGTAGGGAGGGAATTGCAGAGCCTGGGATCAAGTCAACTAAAGACATGACCATCAATAATGAAGCAATTACTATTATGAATGCACTAAAGTTTAGAATTAGAGGAGCACAGATGTCTACAAGGGTTGCCTGGCAGGAAGTGATTACATATATAGAGGGATGAGATCATGGAGAAATTTGAAAACGCAGATGAAAATTTTAAAATTGAGTCACTATTTAAGCTGGAGCCAATATAAACTAAGTGAGCACAGGGTGAAAGGTGAATAGGACTGGGATAAGTAAGGACATGGAAAGCTGAGTTGTGACAACCTCAAGGTAATAGAGGATGTAATGTGGAAGAGCAGCCAAGAGTATGTGAGAATAGTCTGGAGATAACAAGGGATGGATGAGGCTTTCAGGAACAGATGAGTTGAGGTAGTTGCAGAGTTAGGAAATGTTACAGAGATAGAAATAGATGATTGTAAAGATGATGGTGAAGTGATAAGAAGTTCATCTCTGGGTCAAATGTCACACTGAACTTTGCAAGTGGTTCAGTTAGGAGAAAGTAAGGACTGCAGATGCTGGAGATCAGAGTCGACAGTGTGGTGTTGGAAAAGCGCAGCAGGTCAGGCAGCATTCAAGCAGCAGGAAAATCAATTTTTCAGACATGAACCCTTTGGATGCTGCTCCTCGGATGCTGCCTGACCTGCTATGCTTTTCCAGCACCACATTCTTGACTTTGCAAGTGATTCAGCCTCAGTTGTCCAGGATAGGCATGAAGTTGGTGGTTACAGGAAAAGAGATTGTGGTCAGGACTAAAGTCAATGGTTTCGTTTTCCTAACATTTAATTGGAGGAAATCTCTGTGAATCCTATACTGGATGTTGACAAATAGCTGACAATTTAGAGGTAATAAAGGAGTTGTGAGATATGGTGGCAAGGGAGAGCTAGGGGTGTAGTGATTGTAATGAGGTCAGCCGGGTGGACCTCATAGAATATGAATTCCATAATTGCGGCTGTTAATCTGGTCAAATCAGTGAGCCCTGGCTGACAGATAAAAAGAGTGACAGTCTGACACTCTGAGAACTGGCTCTAGGAAAGCTTGACCACTGTCAAGGACTTCCCACGTGCAAATTAAGGATGACTTGGTGATAGGATATTGGCCTCTGTGGAGTTATTTCAAAGAGTTGTCAGCATTTGTCTAGAAATTAATGCATTTCTGGATGATGTCACCAAAAGGCAGGATGTGGATGAGAAATAGGAGGGATCAAGGATGGTTTTTTTGTACAACGTCAGAGACACTGGTGTGGGAAAAGAAGGAAAGTCATTGCAAATGATTTTCTACAATTGTACAGATAAGAATGAAACTGAGTGAGAGCAGTCTCCCTGTCAAAATACGTGTTCAATTCTTCTGCTATGTCGTTCTTCTCCATTAGAATTTCTCTGACACTGACCGAGAGGGCCTACATCTGTCTTTTTTAATCTCTTTCTCTTCATACAGTTATTGAAGTTACATCCCTGAAATCTTACTCTCATAATCTATGTTTCCTCTTTAGATTAAATTTTTTGGCTTCTTTTGCTGAATTCTCAAATGGCCCCAATCCTCAGGCATTTTGCTTTGTCTGGCAAGTTTATACACCTCTTCTTTTAATCACATACTGTCCGTAATTTTTTTTGTAAGCCATCGTTGAGCTACTTTTCCAGTTTTATTTTTGCGCCAGATAGGAATAGTGTTGTAATTCATGCATCTGCTCTTTAAATATGAACAATAACCTATCCATCATCAATCTTTTCAGTAAAATCTCATTGTTACCAGATTAGAGTCCTATATCTCCCAAATGACACTAATGGTGAACCTACACAAAATGAAGAGTGTCCAACTAAGGATGGACAATAATGGTGGCTTTGCCAGTGAACATGCAAAATCATTTTAAAAACAAATAATTTTTAGCACCAATTTATTGAATTTTTCTGAACGCACCTGTCAAATTCTGTGTATTCTGCTTTTGTAGGTGGTGTAATTGAGTTTTGTTTTGGAGGTAAACTGATTTCAGTATTCTCTAGCTCATCATCTGAATCTCTTGTGTCCAGTAAAGATCTCTTCTCCTCATTGTCATCCACCTTTCCTTCTTTTTTCTTTCTGGTGACAATTTCTACCAACGTTCCATAGTTACCTTAAATAAAATAAAATTAACATTTTGATTTTAGTCCTCCTACATGGAGGTTTCAAAGCAGCACAACAATTAAAATAAAACAGAAATTGCAGGAACAACTCAGCTCGAATGGCAGCACCTGTAGGGTGAGAACTGAGTTATTGTTTCAAAACCAAAGACTCTTCTTCCAAGGATGTAATAAGTTAAGAATTGCATAATTGCGCATGAAAAACCAAGTCACTTCTGAGCAGACATGACATTGACTTTTACACCTGCCACCAAACCTGGGCTGTATAATCAGATGCTGCTTGACCTGCTGTGCTTTTCCAGCACCACTCTAATCTTGACTCTGATCTCCAGCATCTGCAGTCCTCACTTTTGCCTGTATAATCAGGTGTTTCTATCCAAAAAATTGGCATAAGGATTTGGAAAGGTTCGGTGAATTGGCAAAAAAATAGTAAAAGGAGTGTAAAGTGGGAAAATGTGGGGTCAAATACTTTGACAGGCAGTATAGAAAATTAGCATTTATTTAACCCAAAGGCAATTGTATAAATCTGAGGTACAGAAGAATCTTGATCTTTTAGCACAGGAATGATAAAAATTTAATCTGCTGGTACAGCATGTTATTCGAAAGGTAAGGGGAACATTGTTATACACTGCAATGGGAATGGAAAATAAAGATAGGAATTTATTGCTGCAGTCATTCATGTTATTGGTGAGACTACATCTGGAGTACTATGTACAGTTTTTGGTCTCCCATTTGAGAAAGGTATAATTGAATAATAGTAATAACCTCAGAGGATGCACCTGGGATGGAGGCATTATCTAGGGAAGGAAGATCGAACAGGCTGAATCTGTAACCATTAGAGTTTAGAAGAATGAGAGATGATCTTATTGAAACACATAAGAGCCTGTGGAGTCTTGACAGTTGACAGCGAAAGATTGTTTCTTTTTGTGGGAGAGACTTGAGCCATGAGCTCCAGTTTAAAATTAAATAATCCCCCATTTAAGACAGAGATGAGAAGAACATTTTTCTCTGAGAGTCATGAATCTGTGGAATTCTTTTTCCCAAGGAATGGTGGAGGTGGGGCTATCAAAAACAAGACAGTGGTGGATGAATTTTTGATTAACAAGGAACTCAAAGCATATGGGTGGGGGGTTGGCAGGATGTGGATTAAAGTCACCTATCAGATCACCCATGATCATTTTGAATGGTACAGCTGTCTTGATGGGTAGAATGGGACATTCGTAATTCTAATCTGTATGTTCCAAATAAACTTCAGGACGCAGCAAGAATGCAAAGACGCTTACTGCTTGAGATAATGCTGCAGGCATACAGGATTGTGGCTGAAAGCAGTCTCTGGTGTCGAAGTCCCAGACTATATGACTAGGCAAGTGTGGATTTCTCAGAGGTGGTGTGAGGCTCCACCGTAGAGGGGTGATGTGGGCAGAATAGCCAGCCTAGACCCCCCACTCGTCCCCTCACTGTTAAACCACAGCGAGTTCAGGATGGGAAGCGACTAGTGGAAAGGGCACCTGGGAAGTTTCTCACACTCCCTCCCCCTCCTTTTCCCCGCCAACTATCAGTGGCTGCAAACCTGCTGAGGAAGGATGCAAAATTCTGCACATATAAACTGGTCAAAAGAAGACCATTTGGCCCCACAGTGTGTCTGTGGGTGAATGAAAGGTGTTATATAGCCGTGCAGGTATAACACTTCAACTGAAAACTCAAATAATGTTTTCAATGGGGCAAGGGTTTCTGCTTCTACCAACCTTTCAGGTAGCAAGTTCCTGATCCTCATCAACCTTTAGGTGAAAGTGTTGTTGCTCAATTCAACTTTTAAACAGAGGTGACCATTCAGCAAAATAGAATGGATGGAAATATTGAAACCGCTCCTCCAATCACAGGCTGGTTCACTCCCGTGCTTTGTGTTATGAGACACAATCACCTGATGAAGGAGCGGCGCTCCGAAAGCTAGTGTGCTTCCAATTAAATCTGTTGGACTATAACCTGGTGTTGTGTGATTTTATGCTTTTTGTTGATCGACTAACTGGGAGGATGGAAAGCAAGTCAGGCTGCACAGTGACTGGGTCCGTAAAGTGGGTGTGAAGATGTAAAGTAAAAGAGAACAGCTGCAAAGGGGAATGAGCAGCTACAAAGGGGATACTGGATTTTCAAAGATTAGGTGGATCTCAAAGGGGAAACATTTGTTTTCATGGGGAGAAAACAATTTTAAATTTTTCAGCAAAGAAATACTTAGCCATTGGAAACAGGAAAAATCGAGTGACAAATTCTTCACAAATTAACGCTGAATCTCTAGATTAAAAATGCAGGATTTAGGAACTACAAATATGAGCACTGAATCAAAGGTTTAATATAATGTTGAAGTTTTATTTAGTAAAGGTTTCTATTAATGTGTTATCTCATGTTAAAGCATCTCCCTTACCATGAATTACTTGAGTGGCTGGCTTTAAGACAGACATACAACTGTTCAGCTGTGACACCTCTAGTCAGCAGAAAGCCTTTAGAGTCATGACTTTTTATGTATATCAATGGCTTTTTCGAATAAAAATATTTGTTACTAACTTATGCTGATTGTTTTGCACCAATTTGAATATTGTCATCCCTACAAAGCTGATGCTTTCCTTGTATTTTGTGTTTTGTGGTTTTAAAGTTAATCTTGGAGGATATTGTTGAAGCTTTAAATTCTGCATCTGTGTGAGTCCAAATTCCCCATATATAAGCGTAAACATGGAGATGTTGCTACTTCGTGATGGCATTACTAAATGAAAGAGTTGGTGAGACTGAAAAATTAGCTCCTGAAAACAAAAATGTTGCCCCCAAAAATCAAAAAGTAGCCTCCAGTAAAATTCAATAGAAGCCCTCGAAGAAACAATTGAGCCCTGGTTCCTATCACTATGTGGTTGACTGTGCAGCTTTAAAAGTTGCTGTCAAAGAAGGTTTCTTGTAGATAGTACACAAAGCCATCACTGGTCGATCAGTGGTGAAAATGAACATTGAGCAATTATCAGTGAACATCCTCACTTCTGACCTTATGATGGAGGGAAGGCCATTGATGAAGAAACTGAAGATGGTTCAGCCAAGGACACTACCCTGAGGAACTCCTGCAGAGAGGTCCCGGAGCTGAGATGACTGACTTCCAACATCCACAACCATCTTCCTACATGCCAGGTATAACACTAACCAGTAGAGATCCCTCCCACCCCCACCCCCCTGATTCCCATTGACTCAGGGCTCTTTGGTGCTACACTTGGTTAAATGTTACTTTGTTGTCAAAGACAATCATTCTCAATTCAGAGTTTAACTTTTTGTCCATATTTGGATCAAGGCTACATTAAGTTCTGGAGGTGATTGAGCCTGGATTGATGAGCAGGTCTTTTTGAGTAAGTGCCACTTAATAGCACCTCATCATTTTGCTGATAAATGACAGTAGATGGGGCGGGGTGTTAATTGGCCATAATGGGCAACTCCTAGTTTTAATGAAAACACTTTCGGGAAGATGGAAGAGAAATAGCTAGAGCACAAGTTTTCAGTGCTATTGCTGCAATGTCATCAGGACCTAATGTGGTTCCTGTATTCAATGTGCTCAGTCATTCTTTGATATCATGTGGAATTAAACAAATTGGCTGAATGCCTGCATCTATAATAGTGGAAGTCTCCAGAGAAGACTTTCTGTACTCACACACACAAATTGCTTGGGTCATTTTGAAATTGTAAAACTTTGTTATTTTATTCAGTGCTGATCCACCTACTGTTCTTGTATTAATGCCTCATAAACTTAATGGAAAAGTTCTACAAAAGAAACAGGTTTCACAGGAATGACTACCCAGGTGTCAATGAGGAAGCGTCATTAGGTATAGGAATTAATGTCATGTACAACTGTACAATAATTATCCTTAGACACTTACAGCATCAAAATAAACCATTTGACCCTTTGCTGGCTCTTTAAAAGAGCAGCTATGCTTAGTCTCAGATCACAATATTTTGTCTGTAATTCTCATCTGCAGACACCTGTCAAACTCCAGTACACATTATTTATGGAATAAGCTTCCACTACTTTTTCAGCAATTGTTCAAGATCCGATCCATTATGGGTGAAAGCATTTGTCTTGGTGCCTATGTGGACCATGACTTGGGGCTGCTCCCCCTCTCCCTCAAGGGTCCCAAAAAACATGATCAGAGACATCACGAACCCTGGCACCTGGGAGGCAACAAACCAATCGTGAGTCTCTCTCGTTCCCACAAAACCTCCTATATGTCCCTATAACTACGGAGTCCCCAGTGCCTAAAGCTCTGCTCCACTTTCCCCTTCCCCTCTGAGCAGCAGGGACAGACTTTGCACCAGAGACCTGTACCCAATTGCTTACCCCTGCTAAGTCGTCCTCCCCAACAGTATCCAAAATGGTATACTTGTTGACAGAAACCACCACAGGAGATTCCTGCACTGCCTGCCAATTCCCATTCCTACCCCTGACGGTAACCTATCTACCTTCTTCACATGGCTGTGAAGTAATACCTCCCTGTAACTCCACTCAATAACCCCATCCACCTCCCAAATGATCTGAAGTTCATCCAGTTCCAGCTCCAATTCCTTTACATGGTTCTCGAGGAGCTGGAGTTGGGTGCACTTCCCACAAATGAAGTCAGCAGGGACACTAGAGGTGATCCTTACCTCCCACATACAACAAGAGGAAGATTCAACCATCCTAACCTCCATTCCCACTCTTCTAAATTCCCAAATAGACCGCTGAAAAAAATGAAACTCAAAAGAAAACTCTTACCACATAACCAACCGACGCAGAGAACCTTTTTTTGGTTAGAGGAGAAGAATGAGTGGGAGACACTACCCGAGTAGTGTTTCAGGTAAAGCAACCGCCCAAATATGTAACCTCGTGACCTTCCCGACAACCTTCTACTTGACAATTCCACACTTCCGGCTGCTAGTAGGAAGAAAGGTGGGGATCTAAGGCAGAAATTCAAGGAGCTAGGTTGGAAGCTTACAGCTAGAACGAACAGAGTTTTTATCTCTGGTTTGTTGCCTGTGCCATGTGCTAGTGAAGTGAGGAACAGGGAGAGCACAGAGCTAAACATATGGCTGCAAGGATGGTGCAGGAGGGAGTGTTTTGGATTCTTAGACAATTGGAGCTCTTTCTGGGGAAGGTGGGCTCTCTACAAACAGGTTGGTCTTCAACTGAACCAGAGGGGTACCAATATCCTGGGGGAGGAATTTGCTAATGTTCTTTGGGGTGGAGGGGGTTTAAACTGATACAGCAAGGGGATGGAACCTGAATTGTAGTTCCAGCCTACAGAAAGTTGAGGGTAGTGAGGTCAGGAATAGGTTTACAAAGTCGTGAGAAGGCACCGGCAATCAGGAGGCTGGTTTGAAATGTGTGTACTTCAATGCCAGGAGCATCCGGAATAAGGGTGGGTGAATTTGTGGCATGGGTTGGTATCTGGGACTTCAATGTTGTGGCCATTTCAGAGACATGGTTAGAGGAAGGACAGGAATGACTGTTGCAGATTCCAGGAGTTAGATGTTTCAGCAAGAACAGAGATGTTAGTAAAAAGGATGGGGAGGGGGATTGGGGGGGAGGGTGGCATTGTTAATCAAGAGTAGTATTACAGCAGCTGAGAGAACGTTTGAGGTGTTATCCACTGAGGTAATTTGGGCTGAGGTTAGAAACAGGAAAGGAGAGGTCACCCTGTTGGGAGTTTTCTATAGGCCTCCGAATTGTTCCAGAGATGCAGAGGAAAGGATAGTAAAGATGATTCTTAATAGGAGCGAGAGTAAAAGGATGGTTGTTATGGGGGACTTTAAATTCCCCAATATTGACTGGAAATTCTATATTTCAAGTGGGTCAGTTTTTGTTCAATGTGTGCAGGAGGCTTTTCTGACACTGTATGTAAACAGGCCAACAAGGGGCAATGCCATACTAGATTTGGTACTGGGGAATCAACTCAGCCAGGTGTGAGATTTGGAGGTAAGTGTGCACTTTAGTGAAAGTGACCATAATTTGGTTACGTTTACAATAGCAATGGGCAGGGATAGGTATATACCACAAGGAATATCTGGGGGAAAGGCAATTATGATTCGGCAGGACTTTTTCACCCTGTCTGGGAGCAGCGGGAGACAGAGCGGAGATGACGTTGGGACCAAGAGGTTGACGGGAAGGTACGTGAACAGTACAAATACTTACCTTCAAAGCCCGCAGCCTTTTTTTCCCGTCCGGGAGCAGTGGGGGTAACGTTGGGACCAGGAGATTGCCAGGAAGGTTAGGACTTAGTACATATCTCCGTCCCACTCCCCCTCTCTAACCAGAAGAAAAGGACTCTGTAAGGTAAGATCTTTTCTTTTCTTTTATATATTTAAGTGCATTGTTTAGTATTAGTTAGTTGAGTTAAGCTAAGATTTACAATAGCAGGGGATGTCAGACCCGTGGCATGTGCCTCTTGCTTGATGTGAGAGCTCAGAGATGTGGCTGACGTCCCTGACTCTTACACTTGCAAGAAGTGTGTTGAGCTGCAGCTCTTGCTTGACCGCATGACAGCTCTGGAGCTGCAGATGGACTCACTGTGTAGCATCTGCAATGTTGAGGAGGTCGTGGATAGAACGTTTGGAGAATTGGAGAGAAAAACAGGGAATGGGTGACCAAAAGGCAGAGAAAGAGTAGGAAGACAGTGAAGGTGTCCCCGGCGGTCATCTCCCTCCAAAACAGGTATACTGTTTGGATACTGTTGGGGGAAACAGCTCACCAGGGGAGGGCAGCAATTGCCAGGATCGTGGCACCGTGGCTGGTTCAGGGAAAAAGTCTCGTAGGGGCATAGTCAGAGGGGATTCTATTGTGAGGGGAGTAGATAGGCTGTTCTGTGGCCAAAAATGAGACTCTTGGATGTATGTTGCCTCCCAGGTGCTCGGGTCAGGGATGTCACCGATCAGCTGCAGAGTATTCTGAAAGAGGAGGGTGAATAGTCAGTTGTCGGGGTGCATATAGGCACCAACGATATAAATAGGAAACGAGATGAGGTCCAAAAGAAGAATTCAGGGAGCTAGGAGAGAAGTTAAAGAGGAGGACCTCAAATGTACCAGTGCCACGTGCTAGCCAGGGCAGAAATGAAAGAATAGGCAGGATGAACATTTGACTTGAAGGATGGTACAGGAGGGAGGGATTCAGATTTGTGGGACATTGGGACTGCTTCTGGGGAAGGTGGGACTATCACAAATTAAATGGTCTGCACCTGAACCAGACTGGAACTAATGTCCTTGGGGGAGATTTTGCTACTGCTGTTGGGGAGGGTTTAAACTAATGTGGCAGGGGGCTGGGAACCAGAAGAGAACATTAGTAGACAGTGAGGTGGAAACTACAGACTGTAAGGAACAGGATCATGAAGTTATCATTACCAAGGGGAAGAGTAGGCAGAGAGCAGATGAACGCAAAGGAACTGGTGGTCTGAAGTGCATATGCTTTAATGTAAGGGGTATAGTGGTTAAGGCAGATGAACGTAGGGTTTGGATTGGTGCCTGCGAGTATGACGTTATTGCAATCACAGAGACTTGGTTGAAGGAAGGGCATGTTTGGCAACTCAATCAGGCAACTGACTGTGTGGAGTTTGCACGTTCTCCCCGTGTCTGCGTGGGTTTCCTCTGGGTGCTCCGGTTTCCTCCCACAGTCCAAAGATGTGCGGGTCAGGTGAATTGGCCATGCTAAATTGCCCGTAGTGTTAGGTAGGGGGTAAATGTAGAGGTATGGGTGGGTTGCGCTTCGGCGGGTCGGTGTGGACTTGTTGGGCCGAAGGGCCTGTTTCCACACTAAGTAATCTAATCTAATCAATGTTCCAGGATATAGATGCTTCAGACAGGACAGGGAGGGAATTTAAAGGAGAGGGAGGAGTTGTATTGCTGGTCAGGGATGATGTCATGGCTATGTTAAAGGAGGACACTATGGAGGGCTTGAACAATGAGACATTACGGGTAGAGCTGAGAAATAAAAAGGGTGCAGTTACATTGTTGGGGCTGTATTACAGGCCTCCCAACAGTGAGCGTGAGGTAGAAGAACAAATAGGTAAACAGATTCTGGAAAGATGCAGATGCAACAGGGTCATGGTGATGGGAGATTTTAGTTTCCCCAACATTGACTGGGATACAGTGTCAGAGGTCTGGATGGGGTAGAAAAGTTTTCTACAGCAGTATGTCAATAGTCCAACTAGGGAAGGGGCCATATTGGACCTGGTGTTGGGGAATGAGCCAGGCCAGGTAGTAGAAATTGCAGTGGGAGATTTCTTTGCGAATAGTGACCACAATTCTGTAATTTTTAGAATACTTGTAGACAAAGATGAGTGTGGTGCTAAGGGAAGAGTACTAAACTGGACTAAGCCAATTATATCAAAATTCGGCAGGAGCTGGGAAATGTGGATTGGGGCAGCTTTTTGAAGGGAAGTCCATATTTGAGATGTGGGAGGCTTTCAAAGATAGGTTGAAGATAGTGTAGGATAAAACAAGGGATAGGAAAGGCAAGATTCATGAACTGTGGATGGCAGGAGAAATCGTGTGACTAGCCAAGAGAAAAAGGAAAGTGTACATAAAGTCCAGGCAGCTAAGAACAGAACAAGCTTTGGAAAGGAAAATCGGGAGAGTATGACCATTCTTAAACGAGGAATCAAGCGGGCTAAAAGGGGTCATGAAGTAACTTTAGAGAGCAGAATTAAGGAGAATCCCAAAGCCTTTTATTCTTATATAAGAAGCAAGAGGGTAACTAGAGAAAGGATAAGGAAGGAAGGTTGTGTGTCGCATCTGAGAAAATGGGTGAGATTCTCAATAAGGAGAGGGACATAAAGAATGTCCAGATTAGAAATAGAGGTTTGTTTACTCTGGATTACGTTGACATAAGGAGGGAGGATGTGTTGGGTAGGTTAAAGGATATTAAGGTAGACAAAACCCCAGGACTGGATGGGATCTATCTCATGTTGCTGAGGGAGGCAAGAGAGGTAATAACTGGGGCCCTAATGGATATCTTTGTAGCATCCTTAAATACAGATGAAGTGCCGGAGGACTGGAGGGTTGCTCATGTTGTTCCCCTGTTCAAGAAGGACAGTAGGGATATTCTAGGTAACTACAGACCAATGAGCCTGACATCAGTGGTGGGAAAGTTGCTGGAGAAGATACTGAAGGATAGGATCTATTTATAATTAGAAAAGAATGGGCTTATCAGTGATAGGCAACATGGTTTTGTGTGGGGGAGATCATGCCTTACCAACTTAATAGAGTTCTTCAATGAAGTGACCAAGTTGATAGATGAAGGAAGGGTTGTTGATGTCATATACATGGATTTTAGTAAGGCGTTTGATAAGGTTCCCCATGCAAACTAATAGAGAAAGTGAAGTCACATGGTGTGCAGGGTGTTCTAGCTAGGTGGATAAAAGACTGGTTGAGCAACAGGAGATAGAGAGTAGTAGTTGAAGGGAGTTTCTCGAAATGGAGAAAGGAGACCAGTGGTGTTCCACAGGAACCAGTACTGGGGCCACTGTTGTTTGTGATATACATAAATGATCTGGAAGAGGGCACTGGTGGTCTGATCAGTAAGTTTGTAGATGACACGAAGATTGGTGGTGTAGCAGAAAGCATAATGGACTGTCAAAGAATACAGGAGAATATAGATAGACTGGAGAGTTGGGTGGAGAAGTGGAAGATGGAATTCAATCCGGGCAAATGTGAGATGATGCATTTTGGAAGGTCTAATTCTAGAGTGAACTATACTCTAAATGGAAAAGCCTTGGGAAAAGTTGATGAGCAGAGAAAGATCAGGGAGTTCAGGTCCATTGTACCCTGAAGGTAGGTTGAGTGGTCAAGAAGGCATATAGTATGCTCGGGGTATTGAGTATAAGAGCTGGCAGGTCATGTTGAAATTGTACAAGACTTTGGTTCGGGCGCATTTATAATACTGTGCACAGTTCTGGTCGCCACATTACTAAAAAGATTGGACAGTTTGGAGAGGGTGCAGAGAAGGTTTACGAGGATGTTGCCTGGATAATGTTTAAGGGGGATACACACGGAAAATACTTTACACAGAGGGTGATACGTGCCTGAAACGCGTTGTCAGCAGAGATATTAGAGGCAGACATGGTAGATTCATTAAAAGTGTGTCTGTTCTGATGCATGAGTAGGTGGGGAGCAGTGGGATACAAATGCTTAGGAATTGGGCGATAGGTTTAGACAGTGGATTTGGATAGGCACAGGCTTGGAGAGCCAAAGAACCTGTTCCTAGGCTGTAAATTTTCTTTTTTCTTTGTTCTCATTTAGGATGCATAGGATGGGGAAGGTAACTGGAGGGGATGTACACACTTGAATGTGGAGTTCATTCAAGGAACAGTTACTTCTGACCCTTGATAGTGTATACCTATCAGGCAGGGAGGTAGTTGTTAAAGAGAGGGAGCCATGGTTTACTAAAGAAGTTGAAGCTCTTGTCAAGAGGAAGAAGAAGGCTTATGTGAGGATGAGGCGTGAAAGCTCAGATAGGGGGCTTGAGAGTAATAAGTTACCCAGAAAAGATTGAAAGAGAGGGCTAAGAAGAGCCAGGAGGAGACATGGGAAGTCATTGGTGGATAGGATCAAGGAAAACCCTAAGGCCTTCTATATGTATATCAGGAATAAAAGAATGACTAGACTAAGATTAGGGGCAATCAAAGATAGTAGTGGAAAGTTGTGTGTGGAATCTGAGGAGATACGGTAAGTGCTTAATGAATACTTTTCGTCAGTATTCACGTTGAAAAAGGGCAATGTTAATGAGAATACAGATACAGACTACAAGATTAGATGGGACTGAGGTTGACAAAGAGGAGGTTTTAGCAATTTTGGAAAATCTGAAAATAGATGAAACCCTGGGGCTAGATATTTCCTAGGATTCTCTGGGAAGCTAGGGAGGAGATTGCAGAGCCTTTGGCTTTGAACTTTAAGTCATCATTGTCGACAGGAGTAGTGCAGAAGACTGGAGGATAGCAAATGCTGTTCCCTTGTTTAAGAAGGGGGGTCGGGACAACCCTGGTAATTATAGGTCAGCGAGCCCTACTTTAGTTTTGGGTAAGGTGTTGGAAAAGGTTCTAAGAGATAGGATTTAGAAATATCTGGAAAGGAGTGATTTGATTAGGGAAAGCAACATGGTTTTGTGAAGGATAGATCATGCCTCACTAACCTTATTGAGTTCTTCGAGAAGGTGACAAAACAGGTGAATGAAAATAAATCGGTTCATGTGGTGCATGTGGAGTTGAGAGTACATTGCTGGAAAAGCACAGCAAATCAGGCAGCGTCTGAGGACCAGGAAAATCAACATTTCGGGCTGGAGCCCTTCGTCAGGAATCAGGATTTAAATACTTCACCAGTCACAAATGATGTGTCAGATGACTGGATAGCTAATGTGGTTCCTTTGTTCAAGAAAGGCTGCAGAGATAGACCAGGAAGTTACAGACCAATTGGTCTGACATCAATGATCGGGAAATTATTAGAAAAAACTCTGAGAGACAGGAAAGGCAGGTAGTGTTCAGGGAAAGTCAGCACAGATTTGTGAGAGGGAGATCCTGTCCGACTAATTCCACTTAATTTTTTGAAAAGATGACGAAATATATTGATGAGGGTTGTGCTGTTGATGTGGTTTACAGGGGCTTCAGTAGATTTTTTGGCAAAGTTCCACATGGATAGCAGGTCATAAAGGCAAGAACCCATGGGATCAAAGACAAGTTGGCAAACTGATTCCAAAACTGAATTATGATAAGAGGCAAAGTGTGATGATGGAGGTCTGTTTTTGTAATTGACAGACAGTAACATAGTACCAGGACTGGAGCTGGGACCCTTGCTGTTCTTTATGTATATTACAAATTGGATGTGAATGTGGAGGCTATAATTTGTAAGTTTGTAAATTACATGAAAATTGGTCATTTCTTGATAGAGAGGTGGATGGTCTCAGGCTATATTCTGATACTGATCGTCTGATAAATTGGACAGAGCAATAGGGGCAGATGGAATTTAATTGCGCTAAGTGGGAGGTCTAATAAGGAAGGACATACCCAATGAATGGTAGATCCCTAGGGAGTGTAGTACTGAGGAGAAACGGGATCTTAATGTACCAGTCCACAGATGACTGAAGGTATCAGTACAAGTAGACAGGGCTGTGAAGGCAGCATTCGGGATGCTTGCCTAAATTAGTCAGGGCGTAGACTATAAGAGCAAGGAAGTCTTGTTACAACGTTATAAAATATTGATTATAAAACAAGGTGGAATACAGTGTGCAATTCTGGTCTTACACTATCATAAGGATGTGATTGCAGCAGAGATGGTGCAAGGGATATTCACCAGAATGTTGCCTGGGATGAAAGGTCTCAATTATAAAGAAAGACATGATAGGCTGCATTTAGTTTCCATGGAACAGATGAGGCTGGGGGGAGGGTTCTGATTGATAAGATAAAATAGAAACAGGGACGTTGTTCCAATGGCGGGTGAAACTAGAACTTGGGGGCATAGCCTCAAAATTATGGGGAGACAAAAAACTGCAGATGCTGGAATCCATGGTAGACAAGCAGAAAGCTGGATTAACGCACCAATCCAGGCAGCATCAGGAGGTGGAGAAGTCGATGTTTAAGGTATAACCCTTCTTCAGGAGGGTTCAGGGGGGTTGGTGGGGAGAGTGGCGCAAACCAAGGACTATCAAGGGTAATGGTCCTTCCAGAAGGCAGAGACGGGCAGGGAGGGGCAATGTTCTTGGTGGTAGGGTCTACTTGGAGTTATTGGAAGTGTTTAAGGATGAGGTCTTTGATGCGGAGACTGGTGGGGTGGTAGGTGAGGACAAGAGGGACTCTGTTTTTATTGTCTTTGGAGTGGGGGAGGTTTAGAGCAGTGGAAAGGGGAATGGTGATGGTGAGGAGCAGGGCTTTCTTGGATGACAAAGGATGGAAAAGCACATTGTTCAGAATAGGTGGACATCTGGGATGCTTGGGAGTGGAATGTCTTCTCATCCAAACAGATGTGGCAGAGGCAGAGGAATTGGGAGAATGGGATGGAGTTCTTGCAGGATACTGGGTGGGAGGAGGTGTAGTCCAGGTAGTTCTGAGAGTCTATGTGTTTGTGATTAACATACATCTGGGGACTTCGTTTACTACAAATGGAAACATCCCAGATATCCACCTATTTTGAATAACATCCCTTTCCCCCCTCATCCAGACTGCCCTTATCACACCACCTCCATTGCCTATTCCAATGTTCTAAACCACTTCGAACGCAATAAAGACAGAGTCCAACTTGTCCTCAGCTGTCACCCTACCAGTCTCTGCATCCAACACCTCATCCTTAAACACTTTTTTCAACTTCAACTAGACCCCACCGCAAAGAACACCTTCTCCTCCATACCCATCTCTGCCTTCCGCAAGGACCGTTCCCTTTGACAGCCCTTGGTTTGCACTACGCTCCCCACCAACCCCCCTGAACCCCCACGTTCCTTCCCCTGCAACCAGAAAAGATGCAAAACTTGCCAGTACACCAACCCCCTCACCTCCATCCAGGGCTTCCATTTTTTATGTTCTTATGATGGAAGTATACAAAGTTATGAGAGGCCTCGACAGGATAGATTGTGAGAAGTTCTTCCTCATGGCAGATGAGTCTAAGACCAGATGGAATAGGTTTAAGGTGAAGAGCAAGTAATTTAGAGGAGATCTGAGAAAAAGATTTTTCACTCAGAGAGTGGAAGAAAAGGAACATGCTGTCTGAGAGGGAAGTGGAGGCCAGTACTTCCACAGCATTTAACCAGCAGCTGGATGAGCACTTAAAAAGCATAGAGTCATAGAGTTGTTCCATGCCGGACAGATATCCTAAATTAATCTAGTCTCATCACCAGTGCACTGACCAAGTACAGGTAAATGGGATTAGTGTATTGAGAACCTCGATTATCCGAACACCAATTATCCGAAAATCGGATCATTCGAAGGAGAGCTCGAGATCCCTATCAAAATGTTGCAGTAAAAATGTGTGTGTGTCTGCCCGTCTCGGTCAGATAATGAAAGTTCTTCTGTACATAGAACATAGAACATTACAGCCAATTACAGGCCCTTCAGGCCTCGATGTTGCGCTGACCTGTGAAAATAATCTAATGCTTATCTAACCTACACCATTCCAATATTACCCATATATATGTCCAATGCCCATTTAAATGCCCTTAATGTCAGCGAGTCTACTATTGCAGGCAGGCCATTCAACACTCCTACAACTCTCTGAAAGTTTGTTGGTCAGCATAGACATGGTGGACCGAAGAGCCTGTTTCTATGCTGTTTGACTCTATGACATCTATAATGCTCTCTGTTCCAAGGAAAACAATCCTAACTATTTTAATTTCTCTTCATGACTGAAGTCCCTTATCCTGGGTAACATTCTGCTAAACATCCTTCACCACAGGGAGGGCTTGAAGTTAAGATCACTGTAGATTTTATGGAAAATTGAATAAAAGTTGAATCTTAAAAGATATAATGCTCAGGGAAGAAAGAAGAACAATATTAAGTCCCAGGAGAAATAGTTTCCAAGTGGTTTGTGAAATTGGATTGTAATCCAATCAAAGCAGCAGTTTTCTCTCTCTCTCTCCCTATCATCATTGTCCTTTCACAGAAGCACTGTCTTCAAGACAAAGCTCCTACCAAATCTCATCTCATTTCTGAAGGGAGAAAACCTTTTATCCTGTTTTATTCCAATGATATTATGTGAACATGAAATAACAGAGAAGTCCACAATAACATTGCCCTTCATGTTATAATCTGATAATGAAGAGTTTGACCAAAAAAAACAAACTCTTGCTATATTCACAGCTGCAATTTCATTCACAACATCAATAAAGACAAGTTCTTACCTATGGACACTTCAAAGGTGAGAGCCCGTGACCCCACTGAAGAGTCGATCATGGTTGCCTCAAAAAATGAAGCAAACAGCAGGAATTCCTCCTTCTCCCCTGCAATAGACTGAACAGAAAATGCAATGAATTTCAATGTTGTTATTATTAACATTCTTCTTAACATTTCAGGCTGCTAAATCGAGCCAAGACATCTAAGTGGTAGTATCACACAGTGGGGTGTTATTCTTCCAGTGCTATTGTCATCAGGAAAAGTGAATGAGGATCGAGTCAAATAGATTAATTTTCCTTGTTTGTCTTCATTCTACCAGATGGAGAGCTAGTTAGATGGAAGGCAACTACATCCTGCAGCAGTTGCCTCACTCAATTATTACTGGTGATGGGTGTAATCATTGTAACAAAGTCAGCCAGGTAGACCTCATGGAATATATGAGTTCCCTGATTGGGACTGTTAATCTGGTTTAATCAGGAAGCTCTGGCTGACAGATATAAATAGGGGTGTCTGAGGTTCTGTTCACTTTGAGAGCTGGCTCTAAGGAAGCCACAGCAGTGTCAATTATGTGTTAATAAAGGGTGACTTAATGACAGGATATCAGATTCTGTGGAGTTATTTGAATGGGCACTGAAATTTGAACACAGAGTACATTTGGTCTTTATCCTGCACTCAAATTCACTTTTGAGATGGAGCAATCTAAAGCACTTGCTTTCTTCAATGTGCTTGTTCAGAAATCTGCTAATGGATTCTTCATTACTGTCTAATGCAAGCTCACTTTCACCAGTCATAATGCATTGTGATTGGTAAAGGTCTAAGGCTCATCTATTTGCATAAGTTACAAACTTGATGCAGAAAAACCAAGTACCTCAAATCTATCCGACAGGACAAGGATTCTAGAAGTTGGGAACTTATGTTGCAGTTATACTGGACATAGGTGAGACTGCACTTGGAGTACTCTATTCAAATTTGGTCACTTTGCTTTAGGAAGGATGTTATTAAACTGGAAAGTATGCAGAAGAAATTTACAAGGATGTTGCCAGGACTCAAGGTTATGAGTTACAGGGAGAAGCTGGGCAAGCTAGGACTTTTTCTTTAGAGCATAGGAGACTGAGGGGGAATCTTACAGAAGTTTATAAGATCATGAGAGACATGGATAGAGTGAATGCAATCAGTCTTTTTCCCAGGGTTGGGAATCAAGGATTAAAGGGCATCAGTTTAAGGTTAGAGGGGAAAAAATAAAAGGGAACCTGAGGGGCAATATTTTTACAGAGGGTGGTACAAATATGGAATGAGTTGCCAGCAGAAGTGGTTGAGATGGGTACATTAACAGCAATTTAAAAGGCATTTGGACAAATTCATGCATTGGAAAGATTTAGAAGGATATGGGCCAAGTGCTGGGAAATGGGGTTAGTGATGATGGACGTTTTGGTTGGCATGGATCAGTTTGGACCAATAGGCCTATCTCTGTGCTGTAGGACTCAATGACAATGGCTATCATGAACACATCATTATTCATTGTGTATTATGCAAAATCACAAATGGACCAAAGGCCCAACTTTTGGTTCTAAAAAATGTCCAGTGCCATTCAAATTATTCTAAAAAGGCAACATGTCTCAATGATTTAAACAAGCTGAGCAAACTGCTTTATGCTTCTCCTCTTCAGTAATTATGAAAATGGCATTTTCTGCTAAAAGGATACTTCCAAGTAACTCATTTTGCCTTTCCCACAATTAAGCAGCATCTTGTAGGAATTTCAGTGCCAAAGCAATGCCTGATACATCAGCTGAATGCGAAAACGATTGGTTGATCAAACAGCATGTTTTTTCATAATTGGCAGGGTGCAAACCATAGTCAATAAGACAACACCTTACAAAACCCAAAACATCACCTAAGAGATATGATTGGGCAGCATTTACTGAATAGCCCTGGGTATGCTGACAGCCTCTATCACACCACTTTGAGATGATCAGTCAAGCTTGCAACATGGCTTATTAAAAATGACTTAACTTCATTCATAGACACCTGTGTTCTGTGAAAAAAGGAACAGTTTCAAGACTTGCACATTTTTTTGAATTATAGTGCTTCTGTGTCAGGGAGCTTTTTCTACAGCAAGGCAACATTAGACTAAGTATGGAAACAAAATATGCAGTCAATGAGTAACAGGGGAAAGCTCTCTGCTGGTTGGTATCAAACTGGCACACAGAAAGATAGTTGTGGTCAGTTGGGAATCAGTCATCTCAGGAGACTGCAGGAGTTCCTGCGGGTGTTCCTCAGGGCAGTTGTCCTAGACTCATCCATCTTCAGCTGCTTCGTCAATGACCTTCCCTCCATCATAAGGTCAGAAGTGGGCTTTTTGGTGACGATTGCACAATGTTTAGCACCATTTGGAACTGCTCAGTTACTGAAGCAATCTGTGTTAACCTGCAGCAAGAATCTCCCAAATCTCTTCTCAAAAACTGCAGTTACTATAAAGGAACTTGGTGAAACTACTACAACTAGGGAGATAGTATTAAGTAAACTGATGGTCTTAATGGCCTGCACCCTACGGTAGTATAGAAGGTGGCAGCAGAGATAGTGGATGTTTTAGTTAAGAATTTCCAAAATTCCCTGGATTTTAGAAAGGGACCAGTGGATTTTAAACATCATTATTCAGTGAATTGAATTGAATTAAATAATTTATCGTCTCCTGCATTCAATATAAAATACAGAGCAAAGTGCGTATAGTTGCCATGCAGAGGCCCCATTCTCATTAACATAAAATAAAATTTAAAGAAATAAAGAAAGATAACTGAAACATAGAACATAGAAAAATACAGCACAGTACAGGCCCTTCGGCCCTCGATGTTGCGCCGACCCAAGCCCACCTAACCTACACTAGCCCACTATCCTCCATATGCCTGTCCAATGCCCGTTTAAATGCCCATAAAGAGGGAGAGTCCACCACTGCTACTGGCAGGGCATTCCATGAACTCACGACTCACTGAGTAAAGAATCTACCCCGAACATCTGTCCTATACCTACCTCCCTTTAATTTAAAGCTATGCCCCCTAGTAATAGCTGACTCCATACATGGAAAAAGGTTCCATTGTCAACTCTATCTAAACCCCTAATCATCTTGTAAACCTCTATCATGTCACCCCTAAACCTTCTTTTCTCAATGAAAACAGTCCCAAGTGCCTCAGCCTTTCCTCATACGATCTTCCTACTATACCAGGCAACATCCTGGTAAATCTCTTCTGCACCCATTCCAGTGCCTCCACATCCTTCCTATAGTATGGCGACCAAAACTGCACACAATACTTAAGATACAGCCGCACCAGAGTCTTTTACAACTGCAACATGACCTCAGGACTCCGGAACTCAATTCCTCTACCAATAAAGCCCAGTACACCATATGCCTTCTTCACAGCACTATTTACCTGGGTGGCAACTTTCAAAGGTCTGTGTACATGGACACCAAGATCCCTCTGCTCATCTCTGAAAGAGAGTCCAACTTTTCCTCCTCTGCTGTTACAGCCCCACTTTGTGCCTCACCAGCCTACATCATGCTGCCACCAAGGGCCAACTCCAATCAGAAGCAAGAATTCTGCTCCAGGCTTCACAGTTTAGTCGACTCTATAGCCATGCTGCCTCTGAAGATGCTGCTGCTGCTGCTCCGAAACCCATCAAAGCTGCCTTCCTACCAAAGAGCTTTTTGTATCAGGTAAGGTTGAGTGAAAACTAAATAAACTGAGAAAAGAAGAAGGGGAGAAAACGGAAAGAAGAAAAAGTAGCCATAAAGGACAAGCCTGGGCACAGGAGTCTGGACATTGCCTACTCTGCTGCCGCAAGCCAAAAAGTGGGAAACTATAAACCAGTTAGTTTGACTTATGTTGTGGAGAAATTGCTGGAGTCAATCACAAATGAGGAGATAACTGAACACTTGGAAAAACAAAACTTAATTCACTAGTGTCAGCACATGAAGGACAAGTTGTCCTTGACAGACTTGCTGGATTCACTTGAGGATGCAGCAATGTGTCCAACAGATTCACCATCCACTCACGAAAGAAATTTCTTCTCCTCTCAATTCTGAAGAGTCATCCCTTCACTCTGAGGCTGTTCCCTCAGGTTCTGGATCAGTGGTGCTGGAAGGGGAAATGAGGAAACTGTTGAAGTTTCATGACATGGTTGAAGAGCTTCAGGGCAGAGGAAATGACCTGGGAGTTGCAGTGGGAGAGGGACTCCCTGAGATTCTTGTAGAGAGAGAAGGAAAACTTCTTCAAGGCAGGCATCCTTGCAAGAGGATTCGCAGTAGAGTTAAAATCAACAAGGTAAAAACAATGACTGCAGATGCTGGAAACCAGATTCTGGATCAGTGGTGCTGGAAGAGCACAGCAGTTCAGGTAGCATCCAACATGTCATGAAACTTTAACAGTTTCCTCATTTCCCCTTCCCCCACCTCATCCTAGTTTCTAACTTCCAGCTCATCACTGTCACCATGACTTGTCCGGACTTGTTCGACCTCCCTAGCTCCTTTTCCATCTATCCACTCCACCCTTTCCTCCCTGACCCATCACCTTCATCCCCTCCCCCACTCACCCATTGTACTCTATGCTACTCTCTCCTCACCCCCAACCTCCCCAAGCATATCTCTCCACACTTCAGTCTCTCTGCCTTTATTCCTGATGAAGGGCTTTTGCCTGAAATGCCGATTTCGCTGCTCGTTGGATGCTGCCTGAACTGCTGTGCTCTTCCAGCACCACTGATCCAGAATCTGGTTTCTAGCATCTGCAGTCATTGTTTTTACCTTGTTGATTTGTTCCCTCAGGTCCTAGTCTCTCCTAGTGGAAACACCTTCTCCACATCCACTCTATCCTGACCTCTCAGTATTCCGTAAGTTTCAATTAGATCTGCTCATCCTTTTAAGCTCCATCAAGTAAAGAGTCAGAGTCCTCAAGTGCTCCTCATATGACAAACCCTTCATCCCTGGAATCATTTTTGGAAACTTCCTCTGAACCCACCACAATGCCAACACACCCTTTCTTAGATACGGGGCCCAAAACTGCTCTCAACATTCCTAATGTGGTCTGATCAAAGCCTTATATAGCCTCAGCAGGTCATCCTTGCTTTTGTATTCTAGCCCTCTTGAAATGAATGCTAATATTGTATTTGCCTTCCTACCTGCCAACTGAACCAGCACATAAGAAAATCCTGAACCTGGCCTTCCAAGTCCCTTTGAGCATCAGATTTCCGAAGCCTTTCCCTGTTTAGAAAATAGTCTTTGCCTCTTAGGGTTAGCATGGATGGACATTTTGGTCGGCATGTGTCAGTTTGGGTTGAAGAGCCTGTCTCCGTGTTGTAGGACTCTATGACTCTATAACTAGATGACTTTATTCTTCCTACCAAAACGTATAACCTCACACTTCCCTGCACTGTATTTCCATCTGCTACTTCTGTGCCCACACTTTTAGCCTGTCCAAGACTTTCCGCAGTCACCCCATTTCCTCAAAACTACCTGTCCCTCCACCTATCTTTGTGTCATCTGAAAACTTAGCAACATTGCCTTCAGTTCCTTTACCCAAATCTTTAACATATAATGGTCCCAACACTGACTCCTGAGGAACTCCACTGGTCACCAGCTGCCATCCTGAAAAATACCCTTTAGCCCACTCTCTTTTCTTTGATTTCCAATTGTCACCAGGTTTCTGAGGGTGCCTCTATTTTCAGATGCTCCCACAACTGTCTTTCTGCTGCAGCAGCCACATTCTCTCATGAAGCTGGGAGCTGGACATTTTTGCACAGCCTTTCATTGGCATTCTGCCTCATGAGCCTTATCTCTCTCCTTCATAGGGGGAAATGTAAAGTTAGAGAATTAGAATCTTAATCCCATGTAACGTTGTGTCTCTGTGCACAGGCTCAGAATCTGCATTTTGCTAAAGTCAACCCAATGTAAATCATAGAATCCCTACTGTGTGGAAACAGGCCATTTGGCCCAACAAGTCCACTCTGACCATCCAAAGAGTAACTCACCCAGAACCATTCCCCTGACTCATGCACCTAACCTACACAACCCTGAACACTAATGACTATTTAGAATACAACAGAACAGAATTCCTACAGTGTGGAAACAGGCCCTTTGGTCCAACAAGTCCACACCAACCCTCTGAAAACTAGTGCACCCAGACACCTTCCCCTTCCCTATTGCACCTAACCAACACATCCGAACATAATGGGCAATCTATTGTGGCCAATTCACTAATGTGCACATCTTTGAATTGTGGGAGGAAGTCAGAGCACCCAGAGGAAACAGACACGGGGAGAATGTGCAAACTCCACACAGACATTTGCCCAAAATTGGAATTGAACGCGGGTCACTGGCACTATGAGGCAGCAGTGTTAACCACTTAGCCACCATGCCACCATAGTACATAGGTCAAAGAGGAAACTTCATCTTATTCATTCATGGGATCTGGGTGTTGCCATGAGGATTAACCTTATTATCTATTCCTAACTGACCCAGTCAGCAGATAGGAATCAATCACATTATTATGGGTCTGGAATCATACGTAGAGAATAGAATATTTCTTTTCCTAAAAGACAATGGTGAATCAGATTGGTCTTTATGACAATTCACCTCACTTTTACTGACAGTTGCTTTCAATTCAGAATTTTTATGAATTAACTAAACTTAAATTCAACCAGCTGCTGGATTTGAACCCATGCCCCCAGAGGTTTATATGGTTACACTCTTCCAATGATAGTAGGACTACACCACCATTGTCCTTTAGCAAGATGAATTGTTCGAGAAAAGATTGATGGACATCTCAAAGAGCTGGGACAGTTAGTTATCTTATGGAAAAGTGGGAAGCTTGATGGGCATAAGAGTCATCTTCCATCTCTAAAGGTAATTGAATGTTACAAGGTCACCAATGGGAATTGGTAAAAGAAATGGTCCAAACCTTTATCTCCTTTGGCAATTTAGAGTAGAGGGGGATGGAAGCTAGGGCAGTTGCATGGTCCTCTTGCAGGACGTGGGAGGTAAGGGTCAGTGCTACTGTTCGTGCTGACTTCACCTGGAAGAAGTACACCCAACTCCAGCTCCTCATAAACCACATTAGGGAGCTGGAGCTGGAGCTGGATGAACTTTGGGTCATTCAGGAGGCTGACGAGGTAATAGAGAGGGGTTATAGGGAGTTACAGGATAATGGTAGCTGGGTGACCATCAGGAGAGGGAACGAGAGTTGGCAGTCAGTGCAAACCTTTGTGATGATCTTTGCATACTGGGTACTACCAGATGATTGGAGGGTGACAAATGTTATTCCCTTGCTCAAGAAAGGGAACAGAGATAACCCTGGGAATTACAGACCTGTCAGACTTATATCATGGTGGGCAAGTTATCGGAGAGGATTCTGAGAGACAGGATTTATAATATTTGGAAAAGAATATTTGATTAGAAATAGTCAACATGGCTTTGTGAGGGGCAGGTCATAAGCCTAATTGACTCCTTTGAGGATGTGACAAAACTCTAATGAAGGTATAGCAGTAGATGTGGTGGATTTGAATTTTGACAAGATTCCCCATGGTAGGCTCATTCAGAAAGTAAAGAGGAATGGGACACAGGGAAATTTGGCTGCCTGGACACAGAATTGGCTGGCCCATAGATGACAGAGATGGTAGTTGATGGAAAGTGATCAAGATAGCTAAGTCCCAGGGCTGGAGCAGACATATCCAAGGTTACTACAGGAAGCGAGGAATGAGATTGCAACACATCTGGAAATGATCTTTGCATTCTCACTGTCCATGAGAGTAGTACTGGATGATTGGAGGGAGGCAAATGTTGTTCCTCTGTTCAAGAAAAGGGAATTGGGAAATCCTAGGAATTACAGACCAGTCAGTCTTATGTCCGTGGTAAGCAAGGTACTGGAAAGGATTTTGAGAGATAGGATTCATAACTATTTGAAAAAACATAGCTTGATTAAAGGTAGTCAGCATGGCTTTCTAAGGGGCAGGTCATGCCTCACAAGCCTTATTTAGTTCTTTGAGAAAGTGATGAGACAAGTTGACAAAAGTTGAGCAGTGGATACAGTGTATATGGATTTCAGTAACACATTTGATAATGTCCCCCAACATAGGCTCATTCAGAAAGTTAGGAGGATAGCATACAGGGAAATTTGACTGTCTGGATACAGGATTGGCTGGCCAAAAGAAGACAGCACAAGGTAGTGGATGGAAAGTATTCTGCCTGGAGGTCGGTGACCAGTGGTGTCCCGTAGGGATCTGTTCTTGGGCCTCTGCTCTGTTGTTTTTATAAATTATTTGGATGAAGAAGTGGAAGGCTGGTTTAGTAAGTTTGCCGATGACACAAAGCTCAGTAGTGTTATAGATAGGAATTCCTGATGAAGCACATATGCTTGAAACATCGACTCTCCTGCTCCTCAGATGCTTCCTGACTGGCTGTGCTTCTCCAGCACCATATTCTTCAACTCTGATCTCCAGCATCTGCAGTCCTCATTTTCTCCAGGATGCAGAAATGGACTGAGAAATGGCAGACAGAATTCAACCCGGATAAATGCGAAATGATTCATTTTGGAAGGTTGAATTTGAATGCTAAATACAGGGTTAAAGACACGATTCTTGGCAGTGTGGAGAAACAGCAGGATCCAAGGGGGTTCATTCACACAGATCCCTCAAAGTTGCCACCCAAGTTGATAGGGTTGTTAAGGAAGCGTATGGTGTTTTGGCTTTCACTAACAGGGGGAGTGAGTTTAAGAGCCATGAGGTTTTGCTGCAGGTCTATAAAACCCTGGTTAGACTGAAATATTGTGTCCAGTTCTGGTCGCCTCATTATAGGAAGAATGTAAATGCTTTAGAGAGGATGTAGAGAAGATTTACCAGGATGCTCCCTGGTTTGGAGAGCTTGTCTTATGAAGAATGGTTGAATAAGCCAGGCCTTTTCACACTGGAGAGAAGAAGGAAGAGATGTAACTTTACAGAGATGTACAAGGTAATGAGAGGCATAGATAGAGTAGATAGCCAGAAATGTCTCCCCAGGGCAGAAATGGCTGTCACAAGGGGTCATAATTTTAAGGTGATAGGAGGAAGGTATAGGGGAGATGTCACAGGTAGGTTCTTTACACAGAGCATAGTGGGTGTGTAGAATGCACTGCCAGTGGTGGTAGTAGAGTCAGAGACAATAGGAACGTTTAAGCGACTACTCGATAAGCACATGGACAGCAGTAAATTGTGGTGTGTAGATTAGGTTTATCTTAAAGTAGGATAAAAGATCGGCACAACATCATGGGCCGAAGGGCTTAACTGGGCTGCACTGTTCTATGTTCTATGTTCTGAAGTACTTAGCCTGGAACTCAGTGACCACTGGTGTTACGCAGGGTTCTGTTCTGGGACCTCTGCTCTTGGTGATTTTTTTATAAATGGCTTTGATGAGGAAGCGTAAAGGTGGGTTAGTAAGTTTGCCGATGACACGAAGGTTGGTGGAGTTGTAGATAGAGTGGTGGGCTGTTGTCGGTAGCAACAGGACATTGATAGGATGCAGAGCTGGGCTGACAAGTGGCAGATGAAGTTCAACCTGGAAAAGTGTGAAGTGATTCATTTTGGAAGGTCAAATTTGAATGCAGATTACAAGGTTGAAGGCAAGATTCTTGGCAGTGTAGAGGAACAGAGGGATCTTAGGGTACATGTCCATAGTTGCCTCAAAGTTGCCACCCAAGTTAATAGAGTTGCTAAGAAGGCATGTGGTGTGCTTTCATTAGCAGGGGGATTGAGTTTAAGAGCCGCGAGGTTATACTGCAGATCTATAAAGATCTGGTTAGACCCCCCCCCCACTTGGAATATTGTGTTCAATTCTAGTCACCTCATTATAGGAAGAATGTCGAAACTTTAGAGAGGGTGCAGAAGAGATTTACGAGAATGTTGCCTGGATTGGAGGGCAGTGTTATGAAGAAAGGTTGGGGGAGCTCGGGCTTTTCTCATTGGAGCGAAGAAGGATGAGAGGTGACTTGATAGAGGTGTACAAAATCATGAGAGGCATAGTCAGAGTGAATAGCCAGAGACTTTTCTCCAGGGCAGAAATGGCTATCATGAAGGGGCATAATTTTAAGGTGATTGGAGGAAAGTTTAGGGGAGATGTCAGATGTAGGTTCTTTACACAGAGAGTAGTGGGTGCATGGAATGCATGCCAGCAGTGATAGTAGAGTCAGATACATCAGAGACATTTAAGTGACTCTTGGACAGGCACATGGATGATAGTAAAATGTAGAGTATGTAGGTTAGTAGGATAAAAGATCTGCACAGCATACAGAACTGAAGGGCCTGTACTGTTCTATGTTCTATGTTCTATGTTTTATAAATAGGAGCTGTATATGTAAGGTATGTTAGGGTTGACCCAAAACTGACCTCTGGGACTGGATGAATTTCTTCAACCTCAACCTCTACTGCACTCGGCTGTTCTTGGAGATTTGCACCACCTTCACTTTCGGTTTGGCTGCTGCTTTCCTCTTTAATCTTAGACTTGGATTTAGATTTCTTGCTTTTAGTTTTCAGCTTGAATTTGCTCAAGACACTCTTTGCACTTTTGTCTTTGGTGCTGTGAATTGCTGAAATTGAACTGTAAACCTCCACTGTCACTGCAATAAGTAGTCGGCCTCTATAAAATATCCCCTCTGTCAGGCCCTCATTCATGTCCTTATGAGCATCCATTAGCACTGAGTTCTGAGGTGAGCCATAGAGGTAAATCCACACAGGGCCAAAGGTCGGGTGGAATCCAGCTGAAAAATATTGACAAAGGTAAACAGCCATTAGGTTCACGGCCAGTAAGGTAATGTCAAAGTGAGGTAAGGTTAAAACAAAAACAGAAAGTGCTTGAGAAACTCAGCATCTTGGAGAGAAAAACAGTTAAGAGTTCCGGGACACTTTTATGAACTAAACATAGCTATGGGGGGGTCGGGGAGAGGTTTGCAATGATGCAGTTGGGGGAGCGGGGCATGGAATGAGTCTGTAATATTGAGCTTCTCAAGAGGGAATGTGATGTTGTCCGTGAAGAAACGCAGTGCTGTTGGTGAGTAAATGCTGTTGCGTCAGTCAGGGAATACAGTGGTGTCAGTTTGAGAATATGATGGTTTCAACGATGGATTGTGATGCTGTCGTTGATGAAATGCAGTGATGTCAATAATGGAATGTGATGATTCCATTGAGCAAATGTGATTATATCAGAGAAGAAGAAACAATGCATGTTCTTGTTTCGAATGAAGTGAAAACACCATCAAGGAGACAGTGGTGTAGTGTCAACGTGAGAGGAATTGCAATCTTGAATTCCCAAGCTACTTTCTGGACACATGGGTTGACTCTTAACTGCCCTCTGGGTTATTAGAGATGTGCAATAAATGCTGGCATTTGTCCATTGGTGACTGTGTAGCCATTATTGCAAAAATCCATCTGGTTCATGAATGCCCTTTAGGGAAGGAAATCTGCCAACTTTATCCAGCCTGGCTTAAATGCAACACTAGACTCACTGCAATATGGTTGACTCTTAACTGCCCTCTGGGTTATCAGAAACGTGCAATAAATGTTGGCATGGTCAATGACACTCACATCCCATGAATAATTTTTAAAAATTGTAAAGTATAGGAGTGATGAGGAAAAGAAATCAAGAGAGGGCATTGATAATGTGAAACTCACTTTTCAGAAGTTAGAAAGGAGTTCCACAGTTTGAATTTTGTAAAATTGCAAGTATGGGAACTTGAAAAGACATTCAGTACTGCATGTAGTGATTGGAACACGGTCAGCCAGATGGACTTCATAGAATAAGAGTTCCCTGATTTGGGCTGTTAACCTGGTCCAATCAGGGAGTCCTGGTTTACAGATGTAAACAGGAGTGTCAGGGGTTCTGCTCACTCTGTGAGCTGGCTCTGTACGAGCTGGGTCAGTATCATGTACTATGCTTGTGTAAATAAAGGGTGACTTGGAGATGGGATACTGGCATTTGTGGAGTTATTTCACTGCAAAAAAAAACTGATTGAGCCAAAAGGTTTGGAAAAAAAAGAAACTAACAATGATTGACCAAAAAAATTGAACTGGGACAAATTAGAATCTGAGAATGTACAAAAATATAAAAGCAGATGATAAGAGCTTCAGCAAATACATAAAAGGGGAAGAACAGCTAAAGTAAAAGTTGGTCACTTAATGAATGACATAGAGAGATTAACAAGCAAGATGAGACAAATGGCTAAAGTTAAATAAACACTTTGAATCTGGCTGCAGGGTGCAATGCAGGAAAATCATCCACAGTAAAAAAAGCAAGCTGCATGAGAGGGGGAAATTCTTAAAATCGCAATCAAAAGAGAAAAATTAATGGGTTATCCAAACAGAACTAATGGTTGCAAGTCCTTTGGTCCTGATAGTCTGCATGTAAGGCTCGTAAAGATGTAACTGAGAGATATGATTTGGAGATGTGGATGTTGGACTGAGGTGTACAAAGTTAAAACTTACACACCACCAGGTTATAGTCCAACAGGTTTAATTACAAGCACTAGCTTTCGGAGCACTGCTCCTGCATCAGCTAACAACCACCTGATAAAGGAGCAGCACTCCGAAAGCTAGTGCTTCTAGTTAAACCTGGTGAACTATAAACTGGTGTTGTGTGACTTTTAACTGAGATATAGAGGGTGTATTAAACTCCAAAATTCCTTAGTTTCTGGAAAGTCCCCAGAAGATTGGAAAACTGCAAATGTAATGCCTCTGTTCAAGAAAGAAGGGGAATGTAAAACAGGAAACTATAGGCTAATTAGTCGAACATCTGTCACAGGGAAAGTACAAAAAACTATTATCAAGAAGGTAATAACAAAGCATTTAGAAAATCTTAATGCAATTGGGTAGAGATAACATGATTTTGTAAAGGCAAAATAATGTTTGACAAATTTATGAGCATTCTTTAAGAATATCGTGGCAAGGTGGATAAAGGAGAAGCAATAAATGTGGCATAATTGGATTTCCAAAAGAATGAAGGTTCCTGATGAAGGGCTTATGCTCGAAAAGTCGAATTTCCTGTTCCTTGGATGCTGCCTGACCTGCTGCGCTTTTCCAGCAAAACATTTTCATTTCCAAAAGAATGTCTTGAAGTGTCACACTTCAGTTTAGGTGATCAGACAACACATGGAAAGCAGGGATTAACCAAGAACAGCTAGCATGGTTTTGTTAAGAGGAGGTCATGGCTAACCAAGTTTTTTGAATGTTTTAAAGAAGTGACCAGGTGTGTAGAAGAGGGCAGCGCATTCAACATCATCTGTTTAACTTAAGCAAGGCTTTTAGTAAGATCCAGCATGGGAATCTGATAGCTCAGTTAAGAACCCACTGGATGCAAGGACATTTGGCACATTGGATCCAGGACTGGCTGAGGGGCAGGAAGCAGAGGTTGATTGTTGATGGATGGGAATCGCCATTTAAAATAGAATTGATGGGGAATTTCTTCTCCCAGAGGATAATTATGTTTGGAACTCTTTTCCCAGGTAAGCAGTGGAGGCTGGATTATTGAGTCCAATATAGCTTTTCTTCGGAACCAGCGTCATGAGAGATAGACAGGAAAGAGGACCAAGACTGATTGGCTATGACATCACTGAGTTATCAAGGAGCCAGAGGCTGAGCCCTATTACTATTTCCCCTGTGATTGAATACTGCGATGTATTTGCAGATTATGGAGACAAACTTAGAAAGGATGACAAAGGAAAGTTTAGGGGGAACTCTTCAGTTTAACCTCACTGATAAGACAGGAAGCTGTCAGGATCAGCCTGATTGTCCATATAATACCCACTTAATTCTGTCCATTGGAGTTAATAGATGGTGTTCTGATTTACATACATTTCCTGACTGGCAGTTCTTGTTAAAATGGGCCTCAGGATTATTCATTTAATACAGAACAACAGAGAAAGCTGCACCAAACAGAGGCCAGAGGCTAGAGAGGTATTAGAGAGTTTCCCATCTAGAAATATGCGAGAGATTAGTGAAATATAATCCAGGGTCTTCAGTATTCAGAAGCAGAAGAGGTTTCAATGAGAAAAGCAAACAAATTTCAAAAATCAGAGGCAAGAAGGGTCAATAAATATCCTGCTGTGCTCACCATTAATCCCAGCATCTGATATTTGTTCCAAATTGATGAAATGAGTTGCAACAGCAACATCATTAATTGTAGCATCGTCAATGACTTGAACTTTGATACGTCGTGCAAGTGGGGGAAACATCTCAATGAAAGTGATTTGTTCATTCCATTCTGGTTTTGTCGTGTTGCTTTCCACTGATGTCTCTCCCTGTTAATGGAAGAAATGGTGTTTAAAACAACTAAACTTGCTCTTGTGAATTTCCTCCAGACATCAGCTTTCACTTTTGCTGGATTTACACAGTGAAAATAAAACATTCAAGGACCAATAAAATTGCCCAATTGTTCCTAACCAGACTTTATGAATAACAGATCTCGGACACCAAGTTTATAACTTAAAAATTAACAATTTATTATTAATAATATAACAGATAAACAACAAGATAAACTAATTAATATCACCAATGTTCTTTGATCATACTCCCACTCATATACTGACAGCCAGACAGTTAAGAAATACATTTTTAAAGAAAATGTATTTTGCCAGTTCAATAAGTAGTTTTTAAACAATTGATACCAGGCCTTCACGAAATGCTTGGACATGAGTTAGTCAAAGGCAAGCAGAACTTGATATCTTGCTTAAAGTATGAAGTCACTGGTTAATAAAATGGTTTCAGTAGACTTCTAGAAATACTAACTTATTTCTTACAAACTTGGATTCTTTTCTCAGAACATTCAACAAATTGATAATTGGAGAGAAACTAGAGAGAGAGCAAAACCAAGCAGCACTGGCTCCAGAAATGTCCAAAATTCACACTGCCTCATGCCAAACCCAGTCAGAACCAATTCACTATCTTTATTTTTTTTTCCATTTGCATTCTCTGTGGTGGCTGGTTAGCACTGATCCTTCTTTAATTAACTAATTCAACATCCAACCAGCTGCCAGCCTTGAGCATAGCAATCACTTGGTGCCAATTTGTCTACTGTGTCCTTAGATCAGTAACTAGGTTGTATTATCTTTCTTGGCCAGTTCCCAACAGAAACATCTGTCTTTGTTCTGTTCACTTTTAAAATAAGTGGTTCTTCAAAATTAAATTCTTAACTTCAACTCACAGATCCAAAACAAAAAGTGAGAAAAATAAAAGACAAGTAATGATGGCCTCAATAAATGGCATCTGGCTAAGTGAGTGAAAACAGTGAATGAAACAGTCTCTTTGGGAACCATGTTCAACCTCTCATTAATGCTGATTCTGCTGACTGGGAACAGTTTAACTTAGCATATTTAAGCTAGAAAGAGTTAAAAATAAAATTATTAGCACCATCTGCCTGGAGTCATACATCTGATTTCCTTTTTACTCTTATGTCTCTCCCAAGAGCTTCCATGGATGCTGGGAATAGTAAGGGGTGTCATAACAATAATCCCATCTCACTAGTTTGATGTATCAAATGATCTTTTCCAGCTTTTTTTTTGATAGGTATCAGTATATCTGAGGAAAAGTTCCCCTTTAACAAAGTAAGATTTCCATTTTCCCAACAAGAATATATTTAAAATGTTTACCTGCTGTCCCGCAAAGCTAACTTTAACGTAAGGATCAATGAAAACTTTATGCTCTCCAAGAATTTTTGAGAAGCTCCCCATTATTCCTGAATTCATACTGGGGAGATCTTCTGCTTTATACACTTTGATGAAGAACTTGGCCCAAGGTCTCTCAGCTGGCATTTGTTTTGGAAGTAGAAGATTCCTATAACACAATCAGATGTTTCTTAGCGAGAAAACAAAATACAGTGGCAGCATCGTAATGCATGAACCTACCAAAGCAGAAATAAATAGAGGCTTAGCAATTAACACCTTTGAGGACGAATAAGGACCTTTTCTCAGTGAATTCTCGGGAGCTAGGCTATGAAGTTAGACAGATTTTTAATTGACAACGGAGTCAAGAGTTTTGTGGGACAGGCAGTAAAATGGATTTCAAGCTACAATCAAATCAACCATTATCATACAGAACGGTAGAGCAGCTCAAGGGGCCAAATGGTCCATTCTTGCTCCTAGTTCTTATGATCTTCTGAGATTAACCAAGACCTGGAGACTGGTTAAATGAACTAGAGTAAAGATGACTTCAAGAAATGAGATATTCAAGATTTCTAGATCCTTAGAAGAACAAATTAAACATGAAGGTATGACAAAAGAATTGTCACACTAAAGACGGAATGTGAATATTGTTTAAGAGGAAATAATCCAAATGATGGAAATCTAAACAGAGAATGCTGGAGAATTTCAGCAGGTTTGACTGCATCTGTGGAGAGAGAAACAGTTTATATTTCAAGTCTAATCTTCACAGAAGTATCATAATGAACTCGAAAGATCAACTCCACTTCTGTCTCCACAGATTGCTGCCAGACATGCTGAGGTTCTCCAGTACTTTCTGTATTTATTTCAGATTTCTTAAAGCCTGTGCTGGAGAGACTTTAAGAAGCAAATTCCTACAGTCAAGTGAGCTCATGAAGCTTTCAATCTCAGGGTTATGGTCTCAAAGCCCTGTGCTGTAAGATGTTATTTTGTTACTTAAAACATTTTTAAAAATAGAATGTGGATGCAGTGTCACTGAGACTGTGGCTGCTTAAATTGAGAAATACTCTTAAATGCAACTTTGCTCTCTGACATGGAATTATCACTGTCCCTTTGACAGGGTAGATGCAGAAAGGTTATTTCCTCTTTTTGGAGAATCTTGGACAAGAGGGCATAATCTCAGAGTAAGGGATTGACCACTTAAAACAGAGATGTGGAAGGATTTCTTCTCTAAGAAGGCAGTGAATCTGTGAAATTCTTTATCACAGGGGCACATAGAGGCTGGGATATTAAGTACATTCAAGGCTGAGATAGACAGGCTTTTTTAATCAGTAAAAGAATCAAGAATTATGGGAAAAAGGCAGGAAAGTAGTATTGAGGAACATCAGATCAGCCATGATCTCATTGAACAGCAAAGCAGGCATTATAGGCTGAATGGCCTTCTTCTGCTCCAATGTCTTATGGTCTTCTGATCAGGTTTTAGCCTTATGTTTATTTTTAAACTCAAAGAGATTATTACAATTGCATGTTATTGAGATATAACCAGTCATCGGTTCAATTTTGACCACAGGTAAGTCTTGACTAAACACCAGGTAAGAATTTACTGAAGGGATGCTATGGGTTTCTTCACTCACCTTACTGATATAGTGTCACTTCCCATACAGTAGAAACAGTACAGGGATTGAAAAAATTGATAAACCCTCTCCTTAAGAAAACCCCAAACTATCATTTTCAACTCCTGACACAATTTCACTCCTTTGATATTGACTTCATCCCCTTTCTGTTCACTTCTTCATCCATAACTAATTCATTCTGTATCTCCCATTATTCCAATAGCTCACCATACTCCATCTCTCCATTAGTTTCATTAACCTATTACCCCATTCATACTGAGCAACCGAGCTCCCTGTCCTAATCACATTACATCCCAAATCTCATTCCCATACTCAAACTTTTTCATGGCCTCACCTCACCCATCTCTGATACCACCTCCAACACTACATTCCCTTTGATAACGTTTTGCTCCTTTTCTGACCCACCTCACCACAACATTGTTGGTAAAGTTTACATGTGTCTTGCTGCTCTCACTAGTCTTCCTATCTTAAAACTCCAATCATATTCTCAAAGTCCATCTTATGACCAAATTTTGAGCCAAATCTCATGTTCTCTCCATTTTCTGAACTATTTCTATTTGTGAATAGTTAGAGCATTAAAAGTGCTTTAATTGTGCAATTTAGTGTCACCAACACTAAACAATATAATTTAAAGTAATTCCATTGATAGTCACAGGTGAGGTGCCAGAAGACTGGAGGTTGGCTAACGTGGTGCCACTCTTTAAGAAGGGTAGTAAGGACAAGCCAGGGATCTATAGACCAGTGAGCCTGACGTCAGTGTGGGCAAGTTGTCGGAGGGAATCCTGAGGGACAGGATGTACATGTATTTGGAAAGGCAAGGACTAATTAGGGATCATCAACATGGCTTTATGAGTGGGAAATCATGTCTCACAAACTTGATTGAGTTTTTTGAAGAAGTAAAGAGGATTGATGAGGACAGAGCAGTAGATGTGATCTATATGGACTTTAGTAAGGCGTTCAACAAGGTTCCTCATGGGAGACTGGTTAGCAAGGTTAGATCTCATGGAATACAGGGAGAACTCGCCAGTTGGATACAGAACTGGCTCAAAGGTAGAAGACAGAGGGTGGTGGTGGAGGGTTGTTTTTCAGACTTGAGGCCTGTGACCAGTGGAGTGCCACAAGGATCGGTGCTGGGTCCTCTACTTTTTGTAATTTACATAAATGATTTGGATGCAAGCATAAGAGGCATAGTTAGTAAGTTTGCAGATGATACCAAAATTGGAGGTGTAGTGGACAGTGAAGAAGGTTACCTTAGATTACAACAGGACCTTGAACAGATGGGCCAATAGGCTGAGAAGTGGCAGATGGAGTTTAATTCAGATAAATGCGTGGTGCTGCATTTTGGGAAAGCAAATCATAGCAGGACTTATACACTTAATGGTAAGGTCCTAGAGACTGTTGCTGAACAAAGAGACCTTGGAGTGCAAGTTCATAGCTCCCTGAAAGTGGAGTCGCAGGTAGATAGGATAGTGAAGAAGGCGTTTGGTATGCTTATTTTATTGGTCAGAGTATTGAGTGCAGGAGTGGGACATTATGTTGCGGCTGTACAGGACATTGGTTAGGCCACTGTCAGAATATTGTGTGCAATTCTGGTCTCCTTCCTGTTGGAAAGATGTTGTGAAACTTGAAAGGGTTCAGAAAAGACTTACAAGGATGTTGCCAAGGTTGGAGGATTTGAGCTATGGGGAGAGGCTGAACAGGCTGGGGTTGTTTTCCCTGGAGCGTCGGAGGCTGAGGGGTGACCTTATAGAGGTTTACAAAATTATGAGGGGCATGGATAGGATAAATAGGCAAAGTTTCTTCCCTGGGGTCGGGGAGTCCAAAACTAGAAGGCATAGGTTTATGATGAGAGGGGAAAGATATAGAAGGGACCAAAGGGGCAACTTTTTCACTCAGAGGGTGATATGTGTATGGAATGAGCTGCCAGAGGAAGTGGTGGAGGCTGGTACAATTGCAACATTTAAGAGGCATTTGTATGGGTATACGAATAGGAAGGGTTTGGAGGGATATGGGTCGGGTGCTGACAGGTGAGACTAGATTGAGTTGGGATATCTGGTCGACATGGACAGGTTGGACCGAAGGGTCTGTTTCCATGCTGTACATCTCTATGACTCTATGGCTCTACTCAAACCACACATTGAAGCTACTCATGCCTGATAAAACAAGATCACGTGCAAGCTAAAAATGTTAGCAAGCTGGCTTATCGTTTAGGCCATTCTATTGTGTTTGGAAGTAAAGGCCTGAGGAATTCAGTTGATAAACAGAACCATACCTCGAGCTGAATAAGTCACTGTTATCCTGGATTCTGCACTATTCCCTTCCACTCCCCACATCCCAGGGTGAGCTCTGCTAGTAAATAAACAGATCACTTGAGAGGAAGGAATAGCTTTCGTTCCTCACTGAGATTCAGATTATTCTCATTAATCCCAAATAGCAACTCTAAGGCAATAGTTTCAGAAATGGCTTACTACAGAGAAACAAGGCTTCTCTTTGAAACATTCCACCCTTAGTTGATCAGCATTCACTCTGATGTCACAACCAGCTGATATCATTGTTGTAAAGTAATTGTAGATTGGGAGGCAGTGAGTTAGAATTTGGTCTTCATGAAATTGTAAAATGCTTGGGGTGAAAGTATGGTGTGGTCCCTTTAAAAGATGTTTTTTTCCCTGTGCTTAGAGATTAAAATGGATGTCTATGAGCAACAGGTTGGAGGTTTGCAGGTACACAGAAAGCCCGAACTGAAACGTTTGTATCAAAAGGCCGTACAGTTTACAGGTCAGGCAGCAGTTTTTACCAAGACAATGGTTTTTTTTAAATTTAGTCAATCAGTTTCAACCAGGCACTTAGACACCAAAATCCTATTAAAATTAAATCTGATGGTTTTGATAATGTAGGACCAATCTTATTGTAAGAAATATTGATATGTCATCAAGGGTATAAAAGAAAGGGGCAGTTGGACAAAGACCCCAGAGCGAGCTGCCATCCACCAGAGCTAATGGCCCTTAGGTCTCAAGAGAGAATCGCTACTCTCACAGCCTCATCTATGTATTAGAGAAAGCAATATATAAATAACAACAATGTCAATGATGAAGAAGGCATTCCTGACAGAGAAAAGATGGAGAAGGCACAGAATATTCTGGAAGACATGTAACCTGGCTTCGAGAGACTAAATTCTATTTTTCTTATATGAGTGGGGCTTATATTTATTGGAACAGCATACCATTAGAATCTTGCTTTATTCGTGAATAGCTAGTAGTCAAAAGGATTTTATTTAGTTTGTCAATAGTTTAGTTAATTTGTTCTCTGTTAGAGTTAGATAAATAAATTGTTACTTGTTTATTTTAAAGTGAGTGTCAGGGATTTATTTTATTTAACCAGTAGCAGGTGACACCACATTTCACACTCTTTACAGATTTCAGGGCAAGGCACTCCTCTGTGAGTGCTTCAGCTTTAGTTCTCAGAGGGGGGGAGGGGTCGACTCTGCTTTAAACAAAGTATGTGATACTTAACAACACAGGCAAACTTCCTTGAGCCCAAATCACCAACATATACATCCATTAATCAATATGATTAGTAATCAGCAGTGTCACTCTTTAGCCACTTCTTCCCTTCCAACAGGGCGAAAGTGAGGACTGCAGATGCTGGAGATCAGAGTCAAAATGTGTGGTGCTGGAAAAGCGCAGCCGGTCAGGCAGCATCCAAGGAGCAGGAGAAGCATAAGATCTTCATCAATTCTGATGAAGAGCTTATGCTCAAAGCTTCAACCATTCCTGATGAAGAGTTTATGCTCAAAACGTCAACTCTCCTGCTCCTTGGAAGCTGTCTGACCAGCTGTGCTTTTCCAGCATCATACTTTTTGACCCTTCCCCTCCAACAATCAGGTACTGAGGTCAGTTTGAGGATCAGGAGCAACTATTTAATGCATGCTTTTACTAATTACAAAATGGCTTCTTAATGCAAGTAACATAAAATAACATAGCAAAATGGCTTCTAGAAGCAAATTAACAATTTTGCTTATAACGGCATCTAACTCTGCTGAAAACTGCATTCCTGAACTAATTGAAAGAGATTAGCAAACAATGCCCTGTTCATAATATGAATTAACTAAACAAGATATGGCATTATTAAAATATCCTAGCTGGCCTTGTACACACAAGTGCGGAGAGGTAAAAATGTGCAAAATAAGGTTCCAGGAAAAATCATTGGCTCAATTTTACGGCTGCAAATGTGTTGCTGGTCAAAGCACAGCAGGCCAGACAGCATCTCAGGAATAGAGAATTCGACGTTTCGAGCATAAGCCCTTCATCAGGAATAAGAGAGAGAGCCAAGCAGGCTAAGATAAAAGGTAGGGAGGAGGGACTAGGGGGAGGGGCGATGGAGGTGGGATAGGTGGAAGGAGGTCAAGGTGAGGGTGATAGGCCGGAGTGGGGTGGGGGCGGAGAGGTCAGGAAGAGGATTGCAGGTTAGGAGGGCGGTGCTGAGTTGAGGGAACCGACTGAGACAAGGTGGGGGGAGGGGAAATGAGGAAGCTGGAGAAATCTGAATTCATACCTTGTGGTTGGAGGGTTCCCAGGCGGAAGATGAGGCGCTCGTCCTCCAGCCGTCGTGTAGTTGTGTTCTGCCGGTGGAGGAGTCCAAGGACCTGCATGTCCTCGGTGGAGTGGGAGGGAGAGTTAAAGTGTTGAGCCACGGGGTGATTGGGTTGGTTGGTTCGGGCGGCCCGGAGGTGTTCTCTGAAGCGTTCCGCAAGTAAGCGGCCTGTCTCACCAATATAGAGGAGGCCACATCGGGTGCAGCGGATGCAATAGATGATGTGTGTGGAGGTACAGGTGAACTTGTGGCGGATATGGAAGGATCCCTTGGGGCCTTGGAGGGAAGTGAGTGTGGAGGTGTGGGCGCAAGTTTTACATTTCCTGCGGTTGCAGGGGAAGGTGCCGGGGGTGGAGGTTGGGTTGGTGGGGGGTGTGGATCTGACGAGGGAGTCACCTCCAAACGGACGCCGCCATTTCCGCCACCTCCAAACGGACGCCGCCATTTCCGCCACCTCCAAACGGACCCCACCACCAAGGATATATTTCCCTCCCCTCCCCTATCAGCATTCCGCAAGGACCACTCCCTTCGTGACTCCCTCGTCAGATCCACACCCCCCACCAACCCAACCTCCACCCCCGGCACCTTCCCCTGCAACCGCAGGAAATGTAAAACTTGCGCCCACACCTCCACACTCACTTCCCTCCAAGGCCCCAAGGGATCCTTCCATATCCGCCACAAGTTCACCTGTACCTCCACACACATCATCTATTGCATCCGCTGCACCCGATGTGGCCTCCTCTATATTGGTGAGACAGGCCGCTTACTTGCGGAACGCTTCAGAGAACACCTCCGGGCCGCCCGAACCAACCAACCCAATCACCCGTGGCTCAACACTTTAACTCTCCCTCCCACTCCACCGAGGACATGCAGGTCCTTGGACTCCTCCACCGGCAGAACATAACAACACGACGGCTGGAGGAGGAGCGCCTCATCTTCCGCCTGGGAACCCTCCAACCACAAGGTATGAATTCAGATTTCTCCAGTTTCCTCATTTCCCCTCCCCCCACCTTGTCTCAGTCGGTTCCCTCAACTCAGCACCGCCCTCCTAACCTGCAATCCTCTTCCTGACCTCTCCGCCCCCACCCCACTCCGGCCTATCACCCTCACCTTGACCTCCTTCCACCTATCCCACCTCCATCGCCCCTCCCCCTAGTCCCTCCTCCCTACCTTTTATCTTAGCCTGCTTGGCTCTCTCTCTTATTCCTGATGAAGGGCTTATGCTCGAAACGTCGAATTCTCTATTCCTGAGATGCTGCCTGGCCTGCTGTGCTTTGACCAGCAACACATTTGCAGCTGTGATCTCCAGCATCTGCAGACCTCATTTTTTACTCAATTTTACGGCTATTTGCCATTTTATTGGATTAATTTTGCAATTAAGGCTGTTCTGTTTATTAAGAGACCTATAAAAGTTGCCTGTGTTTTAAGCTAAAGAGCATAGCTTTTCCAGGGTACACAGAGGTGCTTAACCCCTGTGTTGCTGGATAACCTGGCGTTGTAATAAATTGTTAAATTTTGCTGAATCAGACTGAGCTGCTAGTGTTTATTTGACCAATCGCAGAACCAAGAGGCCCCTCCCAGGGGTCCAGATTTACAAGTTGACAACCCCACTACCCCCAAACCCGTACCCACAAAGTGCTGTGTTAACTGAGATAAACAAACAATTGATTGGCTGTTGAGTTTAGCGAGTCTTACGAGATTAAGATTTACCAATCTATTTTAGCTGTGCCAGGTCTTTGAAAAATTGATTCAATCAATCCCATAGATTTCCACATTCCCAAGCTCTTTCCTGCACGATATAGCATTCTCAAAACAACCACATTTATCCTATTTTTCACTTACTTTTCAACATCTTCATCCTGATTAGTGACAGGGAGACAGCCTTGTAAATCTCCTTTCCCCATGACAGTAATTGTACACTTTACAAATCCTTTTACACCACCTTTTGTATCTTTAGGGTCAGTTAGAGTTGCCCATTTCTGAAAAAACCTGTGATCTGATAAAACAAAGAGAATGTTTAATAATTTTCTGATGATAATTTATTAACAAAAGAAAATGGCAACAAGCTACAACATTGTTACGATTTCAATATTAAAGTTTTCATTTGCCCTGACAAGATGGCACATGAAGAAGCAAAAAATCATTCCAGGTACTTTACAAAAGGAAGACTCTGCGATGAACTTAATAAAGGTTTAAAGTTTATGGAAAGGATTGAAACAAATATATGCGTGCAATCTATTTACTCACATGACAAGATAGCACATAGAACAATACAGCACAGAACAGGCCCTTCGGCCCACGATGTTGTGCCGAACATTTGTCCTAGCTTAAGCACCTATCCATGTACCTATCCAATTGCTGCTTAAAGGTCACCAATGATTCTGACTCTGCCGCTCCCACAGGCAGCGCATTCCATGCCCCAACCACTCTCTGGGTAAAGAATCTACCCCTGACATCCCCCCATACCTTCCACCTTCATCTTAAATTTATGTCCTCTTGTAACACTCTGTTGTACCCAGGGAAAAAGTCTCTGACTGTCTACTCTATCTATTCCCCTGATCGTCTTATAAACCTCTATCAAGTCACCCCTCATCCTTCACCGTTCCAATGAGAAAAGGCCTAGCACTCTCAACCTATCCTCGTATGACCAATTCTCCATTCCAGGCAACATCCTGGCAAATCTCCTCTGCACCCTCTCCAAAGTTTCCACATCTTTCCTAAAATGAGATGACCAGAACTGCACACAGTACTCCAAATGTGGCCTTTACCAAGGTCCTGTACAGCTGCAATATCACCTCATGACTCTTGAATTCAATCCCTCTGCTAATGAACGCTAATACATCACAGGCCTTCTTACAAGCTCTATCCACCTGAGTGGCAACTTTCAAAGATCTATGAACATAGACCCCAAGATCCCTCTGCTCCTCCACCTTACTAAGAACCCTACCATTAACCCTATATTCCGCACTCTTATTTGTCCTTCCAAAATGGACAACCTCACACTTGACAGGGTTGAACTCCATATTGTTAGCAATATAGTTAGCAATTATCAGCAATTATTAGCAATATAAGATAGTTAGCAATTATCAACCAAGAAAGTTATGCTATATTTATAAAAAGAACAATAGGTACAAAAAGATTAAGAGGGTGCGTGGGGAAACTATGAAGTACAAATATGAACGGCGGCACGGTGGCACAGTGGTTAGCACTGCTGCCTCACAGCGCCAGGGACCTGGGTTCAATTCCCGCCTCAGGCGACTGACTGTGTGGAGTTTGCACGTTCTCCCCGTGTCTGCGTGGGTTTCCTCCGGGTGCTCCGGTTTCCTCCCACAGTCACAAAGATGTGCGGGTCAGGTGAATTGGCCATGCTAAATTGCCCGTAGTGTTAGGTAAGGGGTAAATGTAGGGGTATGGGTGGATTGCGCTTCGGCGGGTCGGTGTGGACTTGTTGGGCCAAAGGGCCTGTTTCCACACTGTAAGTAATCTAATCTAAAAAAAATATCCTTATTCAAAAAGGAAAGCAGAAAGCAGAAAACAGGCCGCTTACTTGCGGAACGCTTCAGAGAACACCTCCGGGCTGCCCGAACCAACCAACCCAATCACCCCGTGGCTCAACACTTTAACTCTCCCTCCCACTCCACCGAGGACATGCAGGTCCTTGGACTCCTCCACCGGCAGAACACAACAACACGACGGCTGGAGGAGGAGCGCCTCATCTTCCGCCTGGGAACCCTCCAACCACAAGGTATGAATTCAGATTTCTCCAGTTTCCTCATTTCCCCTCCCCCCACCTTGTCTCAGTCGGTTCCTTCAACTCAGCACCGCCCTCCTAACCTGCAATCCTCTTCCTGACCTCTCCGCCCCCACCCCACTCCGGCCTATCACCCTCACCTTGACCTCCTTCCACCTATCCCACCTCCATCGCCCCTCCCCTAGTCCCTCCTCCCTACCCTTTATCTTAGCCTGCTTGGCTCTCTCTCTCTCTTATTCCTGATGAAGGGCTTATGCTCGAAACGTCGAATTCTCTATTCCTGAGATGCTGCCTGGCCTGCTGTGCTTTGACCAGCAACACATTTGCAGCTGTGATCTCCAGCATCTGCAGACCTCACTTTTTACTACTAGCAGAAAACTATAGACCAGTGAATTTAACTCATGTCAGGGTGGCACTGTGGCTCAGTCGTTAGCAATGTCAGGGACCTGGGTTCAATTCCACCCTCGGGTGACTGTCTGTGTGGAGTTTGCATATTCTGCCTGTGTCTGCGTTGGTATCTGCTGGCTGCTCTGGTTTCTTCCCACAGTCCAAAGATGTGCAGGTTAGGTGGATGCTAAAATGCCCAGAGTATTCAGGGATACATTGGTTAGGTGTGTTAACCATGGGAAATGCAGGATTACAGAGAAAGGGTCGGGGGATGGGTTTGGGTGGGATGTTGTTTGGAGGGTCAGTATGGACGTGTTGGGCTGAATGACCTATTACCATACTGTAGGGATTTTATGGTTAGGAAATTGTTAGAATCAATTATTAAGGAAGTAATAATTTGCAAAGTCAAAATACAATCATCAGAGTTAGCATGGTTTCAGCAAGGGTAAATCATATTAGACTAATTTACTACAGTACTTTGAAGATATAGCTAGCAAAGTGAAGAATGGAGATCCCATATTTATAGTATATCTGGACTTCCAGAAAGCATTTAATAAGGGGTCAGGGGTAATTTGCTAACTTGGATAGAGGACTGACTAACCCTCTAGTCAGGAAGCAGAGAGTTGGGACAAATGGGTCTTTTTCTGATTGGCAAGCTTTAACTAGTGGGCTGGAACAGAGTTTGGTTCTTAGGCCCCAACTGTTTATAATATATATAAATAGTATGGATGCTGGGATAGAAAGTACTGTAGTCAAATTTGCAAATGACACTAAAATAAGTGGGAAAGAAAGTCGCAATGCAGAAATAAGACATTTACACATGAATACAGATAAATTTGGTGAATGGACCAAAATTCAGTGATTAGCAATGCTGCCTCACAAAGCCAGGGACCCGGTTTCGATTCCACTCTTGGGTGACTGTCTGTGGAGTTTACACATTCTCCCCATGTCTGCGTGGGTTTCCCCCAGGTGCTCCAGTTTCCTCCCACAATCCAAAGGTGTGCAGGTTAGGTATGGGCCATGCTAAATTGCTCATAGTGTTCAGGGAGGTGTAGGTTAGGTGGGTTGCAGGGCTATAGAAATGCAGAGCTACAGGGACGGGGTGGGTTTAGGTGGGATGCTCCCTGGAGAGTCAGTGTGGGCTGAATGGACCAAGTGGCCTGCTTCCACACTGTCGGGTTCTATGATTATGAGGTTATCCATTTTAAATCGGAGGAATAGAAAGGCAGCTTGTTATATAAACGGACAGAAACTTCAGAGTACTTCAGGGCAGAAGGATTTGGGTGTACTTGTGCATGAAATGAAGAAAATTATAATGCAGGTACAGCTGGTCAAAAGGAAGGCAACTGGAGTTTAGATATTTATTACTAAAGGAATAAAGTATAAAAATAGGGAAGTGTTATTCAAACTAAACAAGGCATTAGTGAGATTCTGGATCAGTGGTGCTGCTCGTTGGATGCTGCCTGAACTGCTGTGCTCTTCCAGCACCACTGATCCAGAATCTGGTTTCCAGCATCTGCAGTCATTGTTTTTACCAAGGCATTAGTGAGATTGCACCTGGCATATTGCACACAGTTTTGGTCCCATACTTGAGAAGAGATCTTGTTGCATTGAAGATAATTCAAAGGAGACACACTGAATTGATTCCAGAGATGAGGGGTTTGCCTTACAAAGAGAAATTGAGCAGCTTTAGGTCTATTTTCTCTGGAATTTACAAGAATGAGAGGAGGTTTAATTGAGTTGATTAATGTTGTCCCTTTGTTTAAGAAGGATGTTGTGAAACTTGAAAGGGTTCAGAAAAGATTTACAAGGATGTTGCCAGGGTTGGAGGTATGGGGTGGGGGAGGGAGAGCTGAATAAGATGGGGCTGTTTACCCTGGAGCATCTGAGGCTGAGGCATGACCTCATAGAAGTTTATAAAATCATGAAGAGCATGGATAGGGTAGATAGACAAGGTCTTTTCCATGGGTTAGGAGGAGTCCAGAACTAGAAGGCATAGGTTTAGAGTGAGAGGGAAAAGATTTAAAAGGGACCTAAGGGGCAACGTTCTCACGCAGAGAGTGGTGTGTGTATGGAATGAGCTGCCAGAGGAAGTGGTGGAGGCCGGTACAATTACAACATTTAAAAGGTATCTGAGTGGTATGTGAATAGGAAGGGTTTAAAGGGATATGGGCCAAGTGCTAACAAATGGGACTAGGATATCTGGTCAGTATGGGCAAGTTGGACCGAAGGGTCTATTCCTTGCTATACATCTCTATGATTCTATGACTTTAAGGGTAGAAGGGATAACCCTGGAAATTACAGGCCTGAGAGTCTCACTTCGGTGGTAGGGATATTATTGAAAAGATTCTGGGAGTAATTCAAGAGACACAGCAAAAATTCATCCCAAAGGAAAAAGAAGCATACTAAAGGGAGGATCAGACAACCTGGCTGACCAGGGGAGTCAGGGACAGCATAAAAGCAAAAGACAAAGCATATAATTTGGTGAAGGACAGTGGGAAACCAGAGGATTAGGAAGTCTACAAAGACCAAAGAGGACAACGAAGAAAGAAATAAAGAGGGAGAAGATTAAATATGAGGGTAAGCTAGCTGGTGATATTAGGCAAGGTTGCAAGAGTTTCTTTAGATATATAAACGGCAAAGGAAAGACAAAAGTGGACATTGGGCCACTGGAAAATGAAACTGGAGAAGTAGTAATGGGGAGTAAAGAAATGGCTGAGGAACTTTGTGTCAGTCTTCACAGTGGAAGACATGAGCAATATCCCAAAAATTCAAGAGAGTCTTGGGGCAGAGATGAGTACAGTGGCCATCACCAAGGAGAAGGTGTGAGAAAAACTGTAGGGTCTGAAAGTGAATAAATCACCTGGACCAGATAAGCTACACCCTAGAGTTCTGAAGGAGATAGCTGAAGCAATAGTGGAGGCTTTAGTAGTGATCTTTCAGGTATCACTGGAGTCAGGGAATGTCTCAGAGGACTGGAAAATTGCTAATGTAACAATTGTAAGGGAGAAAGGCAAAAGATGGGAAATTATAGGCCAATTAGCTATTGTCAAGATTTTGGAATCCATTGTGAAGGATGACATTTCTGAATACAGAGGAATCTCAATTATCCAAATACCAATTATCCAAAAATCGAATTATCTGAAGGAGATCTCGAGATTCCAATAGAAACATTACATCAAAGATGTGTTTCAAACAGTGTTCATATCTTTCGTTTACAGTGATTAAACAGGCACCATATCTAAATGACTGACCTTCCAACCTCTCTCTCCCCACACTTTCCCTGGAGTTCTACAAAGGGATGTATCCTAAACCCCACTTCCCCAGATAATCTCTCCAACATTGTCCTGTACAGGGCAAAAATGGAACCTGTCAAAAAGTTGTGTGTGTGCGCGTGCAGCAGCAGCAGTCTTGCTGCTGGTGTACAGTCCGGCTGGTCTGGAGAAGGGGCAGGGGTGTGTGGAAAGGGGGCGCAGTGTTGGACGGGATTGGGAGTTGGGGGGTTGGGGCAGGCGGGGGGGCGGTGTTGGATGGGGTGGGCGGGGGTGAGGTTGGACAGAGTGGGGAGGCAGGGGCGGGATGGGACAGGTTTGGGGAAGCAGGCAGGGGGTGGTGTTAGATAGGGTTGGTGGGCGGGCGGGGGGTGAGGGCTTGCGTGCTGTGTTCTGTGGAGTGGTGTTGAACCAGGTTGGGGACGCGGGCTGCAGTGTTGAGGATAGGGACTCATGCACTGTGTGCTGGAGGGTGGAGGGGTAGCATTGGACCAGGTTGGGGCGGGCTGCGGCATTGGGGATGGTAGCTCGCACACTGTGTGCTGAGGGCGGGGGCTTGCGGGCTGTGTGCTGTTGCACGGGGTGTGCTGCAGTCTCCTGAATGGGGAGCAGAATTTAAAAATTCCAAGCCCCAGAGGAAAGGCATTTAATCGATTAACTGAATAATCAATTATCCGAACAAAATAGCTCCCGCCCATCTCATTTGGATAATCAAGGTTCCCCTGTACTTGGAGGTGCATGGTAAAATAGGACAAAGTTAGCATAGCTTCATGAAGGGGAAGTCATGCCTGTCAAATCTATTAGAATTCTTTGAGGAAGTGATAAGCAGGTTAGACCAGGGAGAGCCAATGGACGTTATCTATCTGGACTTACTAGAAGGCCTTTGATCAGGTGCTGTACAGGAGGTTGCTGAAGGTGCATAATGATAGACATCAGGTACTAGCATGGATAGAAGATTGGCTGTCTGGCAGAAGGTAGAGAGTGAGGATGAAAGGGTCCTTCACAGGATGGAAGGTAGTGACTAGTGGTGTTCCACAAGAGTCAGCTTTGGGACCACAACTTTTCACTTTATTCATTAATGATCTGGATGAAGGAACTGAGGGCGTTCTTGCTAACTTTGCAGATGACACAATACAGGTGGAGGAGGCAGGATGGCTGCAGAAAGACTTAGACAGGTTAGGAGAATGGGCAAAGAAATGGCAGATGAAATACAATGTGGAAAAGAGTGAGGTCATGCAATTTCGTAAGAATAGAGGCATGGACTATTTTCTAAAGTGGAGAAAATTCAGAAATTGGAAGTGCAAAGGAACTTGGGAGTCCTAGTCTAAGTTGCTCTTAAGGTAAACTTGCAGGTTGAGTCAGTAATTAGGATGGCAAATACAACGTTGTCATTATCTAAAGAGGACTAAAATATAAAAGCAGGGATGTACTTCTGAGGCTTTATAAAGCTTTGTCAGACCACATTTAGAGTATTGTGAGCAATTTTGGGCCCCATACCTCAGGGCAGATGTATTGGCCCTGGAGCTGGTCCAGTGGAGGTTCACGAGAATGATCCCAGGAATGAAAAGTTTAAAATCTGAGGAACATTTGAAGACTCTGGGGCTATACTCGATGGAGTTTAGAAGAATGAGGAGGAATCTGATTGAAACTTACAGAATACTGAATGGCCTGAACAGAGTGGATGTTGGAAAGATGTTTCCATTGGTTGGAGAGATGAGGACCTGCTGGTACAGCCTTAGAGTAAAGAGAAGACCCTTTGGAATGGAAATAAGAGGACACTTATGTAGCCAGAGAGTGGTGAAGCTGTGGAATTCATTGCCACAGAAGGCCGTGGACTCCAGGTCATTGAGTATATTTAAAGCAGAAATAGATAAGTTATTGATTGCCAAGAAGACCAAAGGTTATGGGGAGAAAGCAGGAAAATTGGGTTGAAAATCCTATTAGTCATGACTGAATGGCAGGGCGGACTCAATGGGCTGAATGTCCTAATTCCTGTTCCTATGTCTTAGAACATAGAAGGATACAGCGCAGTACAGGCCCTTCGGCCCTCGATGTTGCGCCGACCGAATCCTACCTAACCTATACTAGCCCAATAACTTCCAAATGCCTATCCAATGCCCGCTTAAATGACCATAAAGAAGGAGAGTTCACCACTGATACGGGCAGGGCATTCCATGAACTCACAACCCGCTGTGTGAAGAATCTACCCCTAACATCTGTCCTATACCTACCACCCCTTAATTTAAAGCTATGTCCCCTAGTAACACCTGACTCCATTAGCGGTAAAAGGTTCTTAGTATCTACCCTATCTAAACCCCTAATCATCTTATACACTTCTATCAGATCTCCCCTAAACCTTCTCTTCTCCAATGAGAACAGCCCAAGTGCCTCAGCCTTTCCTCATAAGATTTTCCTACCATTCCAGGCAACATCCTGGTAAACCTCCTCTGCACTCGTTCTAAAGCTTCCACATCCTTCCTATAGTATGGCGACCAAAACTGCACACAATACTCCAGATGAGGCCTCACCAGAGTCTTATACAACTGCAACATGACCTCAGGACTCCGGAACTCAATTCCTCTGCCAATAAAGCCCAGTACACCATATGCCTTCCTCACAGCACTATTTACCTGGGTGGCAACTTTCAGAGATCTGTGTACATAGACACCAAGATCCCTCTGCTCATCCACACTACCAAGTAGCCTACCATTAGCCCAGTAATCCATCATCTTGTTATTCCTACCAAAGTGAACGACTTCGCACTTAGCTACATTGAATTCCATTTGCCACATTTCCGCCCAGCTCTGCAACTTATCTATATCCCGCTGTAACCTACCACTTCCTTCCTCACTATCCACAACTCCACCGACTTTTGTGTCATCCGCAAACTTGCTTACCCAGCTTTCAAGTCCTTCCTCTAGATCATTTATAAAGATAACAAAAAGCAATGGTCCCAAAACAGATCCTTGTGGTACACCGCTAGTAACTGCGCTCCAAGATGAACATAATCCATCAACTACTACCCTCTGTCTCCTTCCAGCCAGCCAATTCCTAATCCAAACCTCTAATGTATAGTGTTATGCACAAGATCTATCTGCATTTAGAAGCAAATGAACTTATAGACAGCATGGTTTTGTGTAGGGAAGGTTGATCGAGTTTTTGAGGAGGTGGCAAAGATGATTGATGAGAGAAATGTGGTTGATGTTGTCTACATGGACTTCAGTAAAGCCTTTGACAAGGTCCCTCGTGGCAGATTGGTAAAAAGGTGAAATCACATGGTATCAGGTGAGCTGGCAAAATGGATACAGGACTGACAGTCATGGGAGACAGAAAGTAGTAGTGGAAGTAGTGGAAGTATGCTTTTTGGAATGGAGACTAGTGGTGTTCCACAGGGATCAGTGCTGGGGTCTGCTGTTCGTGATCTACAATCATGATTTGGAGGAAAATTTAGCTGGTCTAATTAGTAAGTTTGCGGATGAGACAAAGATCGATGGAGTTGCAGATAGTGAGGACGATTGTCAGAGGATACAGCAGGATATCGATCAGCTGGAGGCATGGGCAGAAAAATGGCAGATAGAGTTAAATCCAGACAAATGTGAGGTGATGCAATTTGTAAGGTCAAGTACAGTGGAGATTATACAGTGAATGGCAGAACCCTTAGGAGTTTTGATATAGAGAGGGATCTGGGTGTGCATGTCTACAGATCACTGAAGGTGCTGCGCAGGTAGATGAGTTATTTAAAAAGGCTTCATGGCATGCTTGCCTTCATTGGAAGGGGCATTGAGTATAAGGATAGACAAGTTATGCTGTAGCTTTACAGAACTTTAGTCAGGCCACACTTGAAATATTGAATAAAGTTCTGGTCACCACACCACCAGAAGTATGTTGATGCTTTGGAAAGGGTATAGAAAAGGTTTACCAGGATGTTGCCTGATATGGGAGGTTTTAACTATGAAGAAAGGTTGGCTAGACTAGGTTTGTTTTTCCTGGAACACAGAAGGTTGAGCGGGGGAACCCATTAGCAGTTTATAAGGTTGTGAATGGCATGGATAAAATGGAACGTATGAGGCTTTTCCCAAAGTGGAGGGGTGAATTACTAGGGGATACATGTTCAAGGTGCAAGGAGGGAAGTTTAAAAGAGATGTGTGAGGCAAATTGTTCACACAAAGTGTGGTGAGTGCCTGGAACACATTACCAGAGGAGGTGGTAGAAGCATTCAAGAAGCACCTGGACAAATACATGAACAGGAAGGGAATAGAGGGATATGGATCATGTAAGTGAAAACAGTTTTAGAATGGAAAGGCAAAATGTGTCAGCCTAGGCTTGTAGGGCCAAAAGGCTTGTTCCTGTGCTGTATTGTTCTTTGAATCATAGAATTCCTACAGTATGGAAACAGGCCCCTTGGCCCAACAAGTCTACACTGACCCTTTGAAGAGTATCCGACCCAAAACCTATTACTCTACATTTACCCAGGACTAATGTACCTAACCTACACACCCCTGAACACTATGGGCAATTTAGCATGGCCAATTCACCTAACCTTGTTCTATGTTCTTTGAGTTATTTCAGATGCTAAAGGGGACTGACAAAGTAGATGCAAAGAGGGTATTTCCTTCCGTGTGGCAATCTAGAATAAGAGGTTACAGTTTTAGGAAAACGAGTAGCAAATTTAAAACAGAAATAAGGAGAAATTACTTCTCTCAAAGGGTCATGAATCTGTGGAATTGACTACCCCAGAGTACACTGGATGAGTAAATTTAAGGAGGAGACAAACAAATTTTTAATCAGCAATGGGTTGCAGTGTTATGAAGAATGTGTATGAAAGTGGAGTTGAGGCCAAGGTAAGATAATATTTAATGGCGCTGAATGGCCTCCTCCTGTTCCAAGTTCTTATGTCCAAAATTACATTCTTATGTATGATCCTGGAGGTAGGGGAGGCATCATTCAAGTTACTAGAATAACTTAAAATCATTTCTTCCTCTAAAACAAAATGGAATTTTAATTCATTTGAATGAAGTGCTGTGAATGATGAAGCAAAGTGGGAATTCAATGCTAATGCAAGTCAGCAACAATGAAATAAGGGAAACAGACTGTCCAACATTAGTGAACTTAGACTGAGAATAGAAGCCAATAAAATCAGAGTAACAAAGCAAGTTGAGCCTCTGTGTGAATTCCATGTTTGCATGGGTCCTTCTGCATATATGCAGAATGCTACACCCCAGCCAATGTAAGACTGAGAGCTCTGTGTGTCCTTGTTGGAAGTGTATGAGGTGGCAGGAAGTCCAGTTGTTTTCAGAATCGAGTAACATAGGGAACCACACAAAAAGGACATTTATATCAAAAAGAAGATTGTACCTCTCTCATTAATAAATAGGTACCAATGTATCTATTTACCAGGCTGTTGATAGACAGTCCCTGCATCAATCTTGAATGTTCCCAGCTGAACTCCAGTGAATGGAATTTTTTTTGCATGAATAGCCTAGAGCACAATCAAAATTAGGATAAAACAAATTGTTTCTACTGTTTCTATTTAAGTTCATTCTGTCACAATAACTGTAAACTGTGAAAATCCTTAGCAGCCTCATCTTTTCCCTCAGACATATCTGGGGTTTACTGCACAATATTGTAGAATAGTACTTAACTTAACCAAGTTCTTACAGTTTCAGCCTGAATAGTGCCCCGGTATCTTGGACGGTTCACACTGGTTTACAAATCAATAACACTGTTTAAATTGTAATCTTGACACAATCAGAAGCAAAACATCAGAAATCCTGGTCTTGTTTGGGAATCAATAATAGTGACAATCACTTATTACAGTGTTGCTTTAAGGAGGGTAACATTTGTCAGGATTCCTCATCCCAATTGTTTTGCAACAAGGTCTACTCAAAACATCCATCCTAGGACAGGCTAAACAGAGACACACATGGGAATTCCTAGAGGCCTGACATTCAAATCGGAACTCCATCAACAAACGCATCGATTTGTACCCCATTTACCAACCTCTGACAAAAAGAACTGGAAATGATATCACCCACCTTAACAGACCAAGACACATAAATAGAAAGCAGGACAGAACACCAGCACTTCAACGGAGGCTCACTGATGATGTTACCTAGCATGGTGACGAGACATCTGAGAGCAAAATTACAGCCCAAACATGGGGAGAATGCAGTTGCCCAAGGGTGGAATTGAACCTGGATCCTTAGTGCAGTGAGGCAGCAATGCTAACCACAAAGCTATCATCCTACCATAGGGGATGAGCAGTGTTCACATGGAATGTGTGTTTAGGGTCCTGGAGGGAGGGAGTGAAGGGGCAATTATTACACATTCCGCAATTTCATCAGAAGGTGCTATGGGAGAATGAGGAAGTGCTTGAAGTGATGGAGGAGTGGACCAGAGTGCCACAGAGGAAACAGTCCCTTTGAAATGCTGACAGTGGAGGGGAAAGAAAGATGCGTTTGGTGGTGGTATCCTGCTGGAGGTGATGAAAATGGCTGAGGATGATTCTTAAATGACAGAGACTAGTGGAGTAAAAAATTAGGACAAGGGGAACCCTATTGTTGTTCTTTGAGGGAGGAAAATGGGTGAGGGCAGGAAATGAACTGGACATGTTTGAGGGTCCTATCAGCCACAATGGGTAGATCCTTAGTCAAACAAAAACAAGGTCATGTCAGAGACACCGCAGCGGAAAGGGAGCATGATTGGAACAGATGCAACAGAGACAGAGAAACTGGGAAAATGAGAGTGGAATCCTTACAGGAAATAGGGTCTGAGGAACTGCAGTCAAAGTAACTTCAGGACTGTAGGTTTGGTATAGATATTGATGGTCTTCCTAACACCAGAAATGGAAAAAGAGAAGTCAAGGAAATGGGAAAGTCAGTGTTGGAGCAGGTGATGGTGACAGAATGGTGAAAATTGGAAACAAAATTTGTTAATTTTTCTAATTTTGGACAAGAGCAGGAAGCAGCACCATTGACATCATCAATGTACCCGAGAGAGAGTTGTGGGAGGCACTCTGAGCAGGACAGGAATAAGGAATCATCCATATACTTCACAGACAGGCATCACCAGGACTCATGCAGATTACAGCTAGCCACAGCTTCAGACTATCCTAGTGAGAGATAGATGTACAGAGGAACTACATTTCCACGGTGAAGAGGAGGCAGGTAGGGCCAGGAAACTGGAAAGTTTGGAACCAATGTAAAGCATGAGAAAATTGTATGTGCAAATGGAAAGATACTTAATAAGGGGAGAAACAGAAGGTTCAAAATAGGAAGAAATATGTTTGGGGTGTAGGAGTATGATGGTTCTGCCACAACAGTCATGTTTATGGACTTTAGGGAAAAGATAGAATCGGATTGGGTGGTATTGAGAGCCTATGAAATAGGAAGCTGTGGAGGGGGGATTTCCAAAGGAGATGAGGTTAGTGACAGTCCTGGAAACAACAGCTTGATGTTTGGTGTCGAGGTCATCATCTAGAGAGAGATAAGAGGAAGCATCTGAGAGTTGGCACCTGTCTTGAGCCAGGTAGAAGTTGGTATGCCAGACAACAACTGCACCCCTCTTATTGGCAGGTTTCATAATAAACTGGATTACAAAGTTTGTTGAGTACAGTGGATCACTTTAGCTCATTTGCCTTTTGTAATTATCTGAAATCAAAATCTTTGGTTCGTATATAAATATTAAATATTATTGGTAGTAACAGTTCATACTTACTTTAATTTCAATTATTTTATCAAACAGGACAGCTGGTGGCTCTTGGAATTCAAAAACAAAATACTAGGAAGAAAACAGACAATAATTTATTGTAGTAAAGATAGTTTGTGCTAAATACATAGAAACTAGGAACAGTTTTGCCACACTCAGAGTGAAGGAATTTCCCCTCACCTCAGTCCAAAATAATTTACTGCATATTCTGAGACTGTGGAATCCAATTCTGAACACCCCAGTCTCAGGAAACCTCATCCCTGCATGCAATCTGTCCATGTCTGTCAGAACTTTGTACTTCTATTTTACACTTCAACCCCATGGCATCAATGTGGATTTCACCAATTTCCTCATTTCCCCTTCCCGCACCTCACCCCAGCTCCAACCTTCCAGCTCAGCGCTGCTCTCATGACCTGTCCTACCTTCCTATCTTCCTTTCTGCCTATCCACTCCACCCTCCTCTCTGACCTATCACCTCCATCCCCACCCCCATTCACCTATTGTACTCTATGCTACTTTCTCCCCATCCCCACACCCCTCTCATTTATCTCTCCACCATGAAGGCTCCCTCCCTCTATTCCTGATGAAGGGTTTTTGCCCAAAATGTCGATTTTCTTGCTTCTCAGATGCTGCCTGACCTGCTGTGCTTTTATAGCACCACTCTAACCTAGACTCTGGTTTCCACCATCTGCAGTCCTTGTTTTTACCTTTTTATCTATTTTACCCTCTCATTCTTCTAAACTCCAGTGAATACAGACCTCGTCAACCCAACCACTCCTCAAAGGACAGTCCTACCATCCCAGGTATCAGTCTGGTGAATCTTCACTGCACCTTCTCTATGATGAGTATAGCTTTCCTTAGGAAAGGAGACTAAAACTGCACACAATACTCCAGGTGTGGTCTCAGCAATGCCCTGTCCAGCTGGAGTTAAGACTTCCTTGCTCCTGTACTCAAACTGTCTTGTAATGAAGGCTAACATACCACTACCCTACCTAACGTGTCACACCTGCATGTTTACAGCAACTAGTGTATAGGGCCACCCAGGCCCACTTGTACACCAACATTTCCCAATCCTACCGAAATGGACAACTTCACATTCATCCACATTATACTGCATTAACTGCATATTTATGCACTCACAAAACCTACCTAAATCACCCTAAGCCTCTTTACATCTTCTTCATCATTCATACTCCCAACTAGTTTTGTGTCATCAGAAAACTTGGAAATGTTCCACTAGAGTCCCTCATCCAGATTAGTGCTGTACATTGTGAATAGCTGGGGCTCACACTGATCTCTGCAATACCCACTCATCATCACCTTCCATTCCAAAAGCAACCCATTTCTTCCTACTCTGTTTCCTGTCTGCTACCCAATTCTCAATACATGCCAGTATACTACCTCAATCCCATGTGCTTTAATTTTGTACAATAACCTGTATGTGGGACATAAAAACTTTCAGAAAATCCAAATATATCACATCCACTGGTTCTCCCTATCTATTCCACTAGTTACATCTACAAAAGAAGACGGTTTCCCTTTCGTAAATCCCTGTTGGGTCTGTATAGTACAACTGGCATTTCTTGAGTGCTTGCCATCATCAGCCTTTATAATAGACTCCAGCATTTTTCCTGATCTTAGGCTAACCAATTCCCAATTTTCTTCTTCAACCCCCTTTTTTAAACTGTGAGGTTACATTTGCCACTTTCTAATTCACCAGGATTGTTCCAGAATCTACAGAAGTTTGGAAGATGACAACTAATGTATCCACTATCTCCACAGCCATGTCTTTTATTATCAAGGCCAGGAGATTTAGAACATAGAACATAGAACATAAAAAAATACAGTGCAGTACAGGCCCTTCGGCCCTCGATGTTGCGCCGATCCAAGCCCACCTAACCTACACTAGCCCACTATCCTCCATATGCTTATCCAATGCCCGTTTAAATGCCCATAAAGAGGGAGAGTCCACCACTGCTACTGGCAGGGCATTCCATGAACTCACGACTCGCTTTATCAGCTTTCAGTCCCATTAATTTTGCCAGCACTACTTTACTAATACTAATTTCCTTCAATTGCTCCTTCCCAGTAAGACCCGTTGCTTCAGTGCATTTTGGAATATTTTTTATGTCTTCTTCTGTAAAGAGGTATTTGTTTGATTTCTCTGTCATTTCCTTGTGCTCCATTATACGTTCACCCTTTTAAGACTGTCAGGGGCCTTTATCAGCATTGTACTCCATCTGCCAGATATTTGCCCACTCACTTAAACTATCTATATCCCTATAAGCCTTTTTTTTGTTTACTCTCATGGTCAATTTCTCCCCACTTAATTGACTTCACGGTCCCCCTCTGCTGAATTCTAAACTGCTCCTGGTCAACAGGCTTGTCACTGTTTCTTGCAACTTTATATGACTCCTCTTTGAGTCATAAGAACACAAGAACCAGGAACAGGAGTAGGCCATCTGGCCTTTCCAGCCTGCTCAGCCATTCAATAAGATCATGACTGATTTTCTTGTGGTCTCAGTTCCACTTACCCACTTACCCACCCTCTCACCGTAACCCTTAATTCCTTTACTGTTTAAAAGAAATCCATCTTAGCATTAAAAACATGCAATGAGGAAGCCTCAACTACTTCACTGGGCAGGGAATTCCATAGATTCACAACCCTTTGGGTGAAGAAGTTCTTCCTCAATTCAATTCTAAATCTGCTCCCCCTAAATTTGAGGCTATGCCTCTTGATCTAGTTTCACCCGCCAGAGGAAACAATCTCCCTGTTTCTACCTTATTTATTCCCTTCTTAATTTTATATGTTTCTATAAGACTCCCCCCTCATCCTTCTAAATTATAATGAATATAATCCCAATTTACTCAGTTTTTTCTCATAAGTGATTTCTCTCAACTCCAGAATCAACCTAGTGGATAGCCTATGCACCCCCTGCAGTGCCAGTACATCCTCTCTCAAATAAGGAGATCAAAACTGCAGACAATACTCAAGGTATGGTCTCACCAGCTGCAACAAAATCCCCCTGCTTTTAAACTCAATCCCTCTAGCAATGAACGACAAACTTCCTTTTGCCTTCTTAATTACCTGTTGCCTCTGCAAACCAACCTTTTGTAATTCATGCACACAAGGACACCCAGTTCCCTGTGCACAGCGGCTTGCTGTGTTTTTTTACCGTACAAATAATAGTCCTTTTTACTGTCATTCCTACTAAAGTGGATGACTTCACACTTACCAACATTGTGCTCTATCTGTCAAACCTTTGCCTACTCACTTAAACCATCTATATGCCACTGCAAACTTTCAGAGTCCTCTGCACACTTTTCTCTATCACTCGCTTACTGTCATCTACAAACTTTGACACGCTGCACATGGTCCTCAGTTCCAAATCATTAATGTAAATTATAAACAACTGCAGTCCTCCCACTGATGCCAGAGGAACACCACTAGTTACTCATTGCCAACCAGAAAAACATTAATTTATCCCCCTTCTTTGCTTCCTGTTAGTTAACTAATCCTCTATTCATGCTAATATATTGCCCATAACGCTGTGTACCTTTATCTTATGCAGCAACTTTTTGTGCAACACCTTGTCAAATGCCTTTTGGAAATCCAGATGTATCACATCTACTGGGTCCCTGTTGTCCATCGCATTCGTACTATCTTCATAGAATTCAAATAAATTAGTTAAGCATGACCTGCCTTTCATGAACCATGCTGCGTCTACCCAATAGGACAATTTCTACCTAGATGTCTGACTATTTCTTCCTTGGTGATAGATTCAAGCATTTTCACCACTTCAGAAGTTAAGCCAACCGGCTAACATTATTCTCAGTTTCTTTTATTTCTTTCTTTATTCACTCATGGGAACATGAATAGTGCTACACATTACGAGGAAAGGTTGCAAGGAAGGAGTGCTGGTACAATAGTAGCAGAAGCAGTCAAATAGAAGTTCCAGGTCTTCCCACAGCCACAGGATATTTCGAAAGGGAGAATGGAAGCTATTCAGACCCCTGCTTGTCAGAGATGGGAAAGTGAGGACTGCAGATGCTGGAGATCAGAGTCAAGGGTGTGGTGCTGGAAAAGCACAGCAGGTCAAGCAGCATCCGAGGAGCAGAAGAATCAACATTTCTGGCATGAAGGGCTTATTCCAGAAACACTGATTCTCCTGCTCCTCGGATGCTGCCTGACCTGCTGTGCTTTTCCAGCACCACACTCTCAATGTCAGAGATGGGAGGCAAAATATTCCAATGATTGGCCCTCATTGACATTTTGCCAGCATCAGCACGGTCACTCTGCCCCTCTGTGTGCAAGTAACATTAACTACATTGAGGAAAGGATTTCATGGAATAGTTTTCTATTCTGGAGTGAACACTCAGAAGTCACAGCTTCCCTAACCAAAGCTTCCACTGGAGAGTTGATCACCTCCATACTTTAATCTTAATTGCAAGGGTCTAACTACGTGGCCCTAGCATATTAAGATCATCTCTTCCTGGCCCATCAGAGTCTAAACTACTCAATCCCTCTTCATAAGATAAACCTCTCATATTTGGAATCAATCTAGTGAACATCGTCTGAACTGCCTCCAATACAACTACATGCCTCCTCGTAAAGGGACCAAAATTGGACATAAGGCTCCAGGTGCAGTCTCACTAATGCCTTGTTGCAGTAATACTTTCTATTCATTCAGCAATAAATGCCAAAATTTCATTTGTATGTCTTATTTTCTGTTGTTCCTGCATACCACTTCTCTGCAATTCATGCACAACAACACACAGATAGAGAGATCCCTCTGCAGTGAAGTACCTTGAAGTTTGTCTCTATGTCGGTGATAAATCACCTTCATTTGTTAAATTCTGGCCCATTCACCTAACCTATCCATATTCACTTTCTTATTTCTTCATTGCAACTTACATCCTATTTTGTTGTCATCTGCAAATTTGGCTATAGTATTTTCTACCCCAGCATCACAGGTATTAATATAATTCCTCTGTCATTTTATTAGATTACTTACAGTGTGGAAACAGGCCCTTCGGCCCAACAAGTCCACACCGACCTGCTGAAGCGCAACCCACCCATACCCCTGCATTACCCCTTACCTAACACTACGGGCAATTTAGCATGGCCAATTCACCTGACCCGCACATCTTTGGACTGTGGGAGGAAACTGGAGCACCCGGAGGAAACCCACACAGACACAGGGAGAACGTGCAAACTCCACACAGTCAGTCGCCTGAGTCGGGAATTGAACCCGGGTCTCAGGCACTGTGAGGCAGCAGTGCTAATCACTGTGCCACCGTGCCGCCCACTATGCTCATTTTCTAAAGGGCATGTGTTGTATTTGGATTCATCCTTCCATTTTAAAATAGTTCTTACTGTCTGTTTTTATTTTACTTGCGAGTTTGTCCTCCTAGTTTATTTTCTTCATCTTGATTAGATTTTTGACCTTTTGTGTTGGCTTTTTAAATGTTACCAATCCTCTGCTTACCACTAACCTTTGCCACATTATATGTTTTTGTTTCAATCTGATACTATCTTAAAAGTTCCTTGGTTAAGTATGGCTAGCTTATCCCCTTCCTCGAATCCTTCTCCCTCACTGGAATATATTCTTGCTGTAAGTCATGAACTATTTTTCTGAAGGTCTGTCACTGTTTCTCAACTGTCTGTTCTGCTTAACACCACTCCCAGTCCACTCCATCCAACTCTGTCCTCATTCCTATGTGATTTCATTTATTTAGCAGGTATTACTGACCCAGGTTTCTCACCTTTAAATGAATGTTAAATTCTACTATGTTAAGGTCATTTTCCCCAGGAGCCTATGTATTAAACTTGCCTCATTACACATTACTAGCTCCAAAGTAGCTCAATTTCTGGTTAGATATACAACATCTTGTTGTCTCGAGGAATTAAGGGCTACGGGAAGAATGTGGGTACGTGGAGTTGAAATGCCCATCAGCCATGATTGAATGGCGAAGCGGACTCGATGGGCCGAATGGCCTTACTTCCACTCTTATGTCTTATGGTCTTATATTGTTCTAGTAAAATGTCTCAAATACACTCTATGAATTATTTCTTATTGCCATTTTTGCCAATTTAATTTTCCAAATCTACATAAACACTAAAGTTACCAATGATTAATGTACTGCCTTTTTTAAATTCCCTCATTATAGAGTCATAGAGTCATAGAGATGTACAGCATGGAAACAGACCCTTCGGTCCAACCTGTCCATGAGGACCAGATATCCCAACCCAATCTAGTCCCACCTGCCAGCACCCGGCCCCATATCCCTCCAAACCCTTCCTATTCATATACCCATCCAAATGCCTCTTAAATGTTGCAATTGTACAAGCCTCCACCACTTCCTCTGGCAGTTCATTCCAGACACGTACCATGAACAAGTTGCCCCTTAGGTCTCTTTTATATCTTTCCCCTCTCAACCTAAACCCTATGCCCTCTAGTTCTGGACTCCCCAACCCCAGGGAAAAGACTTTGCCTATTTAGCCTATCCATGCCCCTCAAAATTTTGTCACCCCTCAGCCTCCGATGCTCCTGGGATAACAGCCCCAGCCTGTTCAGCCTCTCCCGGTAGCTCAAATCCTCCAAGTCTGGCAAAATCCTTGTAAATCTTTTCTAAACCCTTTCAAGTTTCACAACACCCTTCCGATAGGAAGGAGACCAGAACTGCATGCAGTATTCCAACAGTGAACTAAACAATGTCGTGTACAGCCGCAACATGACCTCCCAACTCCTGTACTCAATACTCTGACCAAGAAAGGAAAGCATACCATCTAGTTCATATCCTGTTGTAATCTGAGGTAACCCTCTTCGCTGTCTACTACACCTCTAATTTTGGTGTCATCTGCAAACTTACTAACTGTACCTCTTATGCTTGCATCCAAATCATTTATGTAAATAACAAAGAGTAGAGGACCCAGCACCAATTATCTCTGGTTTATTTTCTGTCCCACCGCATAACTGCTGTTGCAGAGTCTACAGACGACTCCTACCAGTGCCTTATTCTCCTTTATATTTCTTACCCTTATACCTATCGATGTTACATGATCCAATCTTAGATTTTTTCTTGCAATTGCACTTATTCCATCTGGTACTAACAAACAGCCCATCACTCTTCACTTCCTGGCTGTCCTCTCGCAAATTCCCATACCCCTGAATATTTATTTCCCAGCTTTCATCTGTTTGTAACTGTATTTCTGTAATGGCTATAAGATCATGTCCATTAACCTGTATTTGTGTCATTTATTCATTTATTCTGTTCTGAATACAATGTACATTCCTGTCCCTCTCTGACATCATTATCAAACTGGTTGCCCTGCAAAGCAGCCATATTCTTTTGCTTCATAAGCTCACTTATCTCTTTCCTGAACTCTGGTTTGTAAAGTTTGTTCCATGGTCCCATAGTTCATTCACATGGGCTCAGAACCCATATTTGGTCCTGACATGTATGACAATCTGTGTTTCAGTAAAATTAAAGTCCATAATACTGACATTAACATTTAAAAACAATGCAGTCTAAAAACACAAAACATGAACCAGTTACAACAAAAAACACAATTACATTACAGTGCAATAATCACCAGCTTCATGTCCCAATTCTGTCCAATGTACCCCATAATTACACACCTTGATAATACTGTTCATTGCAATCACAGTAAAACACTCCAATAATATTGCCTATTACATCCTGTAATGACAAACCCAAATAATACTGACCCTTTACACCCCAATAGTCCTGTTCATTACACCCCATAACAGTCACTAATGCACTTAGCTGAATGATGTGTATTCTCTTAGTAATGTGATAAGGTGGTGACATTAAGTCATTTGGTTAATTTACCTCATTATAAAATGGGCAGTTAGTGGATTTCTGAGTTGCTGTGTGCTTCTTTTCATCTCCCACCTTCACATAAATCACTGGGTCAATGTTGACTCCAATTAATTTTCGTGCCTCAAGTACATTGATTGTTATCTGGAAAAGAATCAATTGATGAAGAACAGTGCAATATAGGAAGCCATTCTGTTTCTTGCTTCAAATTTACATAGGAAATATTTCAAGCCTGTTTTACAGCTTCTCATTATTGACTAGCAAGACTAGACAAATTAATGCTAATTTCCTTCTCATTCAACATTGACAACAAGCTTTAAAACACAGGGGTTGGTAATCTAATGATTGGAGCCCTCACGGTACATTATCCTGGCTTAGATCAACTCTGTTATCCTGGCCTGTGTATAAGATTTGACGTTGCCGCTCTCTATGACTAAACTCCCCTTTGCAAAAAGTATACTTTTCAGAAATAAATAGAAAGGAAATGACTGAGTTAAAGCTTTACTACAATGTCATTGCAACTTGAACCATAGCCTGACCCAAACAAATTAACAGCAACTCAATTACCCATCTCTCACAGAGCACTGACCAATGCTCAAAATGTATGAGGACAGTGGGTGAATCTGCTCCCAAGGCCCCAAAATGCCCCAGAACATTCACTCATTGGGTGTGGGGGGACACCAATCCCCATAGTTCGAATGGAAGGAACTGGTGAGGTCCTTCTCATCTGTCGACAGGCTAGATTGCTCTCACTTTTGCTGCTGATCACGGATTCATGAATGGAGGAGCAATTGGCAGTGAGAGAGACATCAGGGGAGTGTGAAGACCTTATCTCATGAGGAGGAATTTCTTTACTCAGACAGTGATAAACCTTTTGGAATTCCATAACTCAGAGAGCTGTGAAAGCTCAAATATTCAGCAGTTTGAAAGCAGGAATCGATAATTTTCTGTACAGTGATGATTTTAAAGGATATCAAGAGATTGAAGGAAAGGGGGATTGAGGAGATGATCAGCCATGACAGAGAATGGCAGGTTAGGATTGATGGGCTGAATGGCCTACTCTTGTTTGTATGTCATAGAGCAAGAAGAGGCCCTTCAGCCCATCAAGCTTGTACTTGGCCCATAGTCTTGATGTTCAATAATATCATGGTGAATCCTCAGCCTTAAGTTAACTTTTCCGCAAAATTCCTAGATCTCCTAGAACATCAAATTCTTTCAATTTCACCATTGAATATATTTGAATTTTTTGAGGTAGGAATAAGTGCCAATAATTGGATCAAATGGTTAGCAATACTTCATTCAATGATTATTCAATTTGTGGATTTACCTATCAGAGAAGGAGCAAAACTTGACCATCTCTTGGGAAATAAGGCAGGGCAAGTGACTGAGACAGCAGTGGGCGCTCATTTTGGGGCCAGTGATCATAATTCTACTAATTTTAAAATAATTATGGAGAAGGTCAGACATGAGCTAAAAGTTAAATTGCTAAATTGAAGTAAGACCAACTTTAATGGTATTAGGCAGGAATTTTCAAACTTAATTGGGAGAGACCATTTGCAGGTAAAGGGATGGACGGAAAGTGGGAGGTTTTCAAAAATTAGATAACAAGAGTTCAGAGACAGTATGATCCTGTTAGTGCAAAGGGCAAGACTGGTTGTTGTAGGGAATGGATGACTAGAGAAATTGAGGAGAAAGTGAGGACTGCAGATGCTGGAGATCAGGAAGAAGGGCTCATGCCCAAAACATCGACTCTCCTGCTCCTTGGATGCTGCCTGACCTGCTGCACTTTTCCAGCAACACATTTTCAGCTGGAGAAATTGAAGCACACGTCCAGAAGAAGAAGGAGGCATATGTCAGGTATAGACAGCTGGGAATAAGTGAATCTCTTGAGAGTTTAAGGGTGGTAGGAGTTTACTTAAATGGGAAATCAGTAGGGCAAAAAGGAGACATGAGATGGCTTTGGCAAATAAAGTTAACGAGAATCCAAAGAGTTTCTAGAAATACATTAAAGGCAAAAGAGTAACTAGAAAGGGAATAGGGCCCCTTGAAGATCAACATGGCTTTCTATGTGTGGAACCACAGGAGATGGGTGAGGTACTAAGCAATTGCTTTGCATCTGTACTTCCTGTGGAGAAGGACATGGAAACTAGCGCACTTGGGCAAATAAATAATGATATCTTGAAAAGTGTCAATATTAAAGAAAAGGAAGTGCTGAGCATCTTAAAATGCATTAGTTGGATAAATCCCTACAACCTGTTCAGATATACCCCAGAACTTTTTAGGAAGTTAGGTAAGAAATTGATAGGCTCCTTGTTGAAATATTTGTATCAGCGATTGCCATAGGTGAGGTGTCAGGAGATTGGAGGTTGGCTAATGTGGTGCCATTATTTATCAAAGGTGGTAAAGAGAAGCTAGAGAACAATAGACCAGTGAGTCTAACATCAGCGGTAGGTAAGTTGTTGGAGGAGATTCTGAGGGACAGGATTTACATGCATTTGGAAAAGAAAGGACTAATTGGGAATAATCAAAATGGTTTTGTGCTTAGGACACTGTGTCTCATTAACTTGATTGGTTTTTTTGAAGAATTGTTTAAGACGACTGATGAAGGTAGTGCAGTAGATGTTGTCATGTGGATCTCAGCAAAGTGTTAGACAAGCCTCCACATGGTAAACTGATTAGATCACATGGAATCCAGGGGAACCTAGTTAATTGGATACAAAATTAGCTCAAAGGTAGGAGAGTGGTTATGGAGGGTTGCTTTTTAGACTCACAACCTGTGACTGGTGGTGTGCCACACGGATCAGTGGTGGGTGCACTGTTTTTTTTGTCATTTATATAAATGATTTGGATGTGAATATTGGAAGTATAGTTAGTAAGTTTGCAGATGGTGGTGTAGTGAACATTAAAGAAGGTTATCTCAAAGTACAATGGGACCTTGATCAAATGGGCCAGTGGGCCAAAGAGTGGCAGGTGGAATTCAATTTAGATAAATATGCGGTGTTTCATTTTAGTAAGGCAAATCAGGGAAGGATTTATACAGGCACTGTTAGGCTCCTGGGGAATGTTGCCAAATAAAGGGACCTGTGGGTGCAGGTCCATAATTTCTTGAAAGTGGAGTCACAGGTAGACAGGGTAGTGAAGAAGGCATTTGGCACGCTTGCCTTTATTGGTCAGTGCATTGAGTATAGTAGTTGAGATATCATGTTGTGGCTGTACAGGACATTAGTGAGGCCACCTTTAGAATATTGCTTTCAATTCTGGCCTCCCTGCTACAAGAAAGATGATGTGAAACTTGAAAGGTTCAGAAAAGATTTATAAGAACATTACTGGGATTGGAGGGTTTGACCTATAAAATGAGGCAGACTAGGTTGGGGCTATTTTCCTCAGAGTGATTGAGTGAGAGGTCAAGGTAATTATAGATACTTTAAAGTAGGACAATAAGAAATAATGCTTATTTCTGATAAGGAATTAAGTTCTATCAATAACAGCTTTTTTTGGAATTAGTTACATCTTCAATACGCACTTTTATTTTATCTCATCTCATCATAGATCTTGAGGTCAGTCCACGGTGCCATGGTTAGTTTAAGGACAAAAGGTGGTGTGTGTTGGGTGATGGGATAAGTTTGCATTAACTTGGTATGGGGAAATAAAGGGCCATAGCATTATTACAGTGGCACAGATGGGTATGAGGCCATGAGGAATTGGGTGGCTTTTTGTTTCATTTCTTTTATATGTTTGGGAATATGCCAGTGAACAAAAGTCAGCTTTCCACTTGGTTCACCTCCACACCTGGCAGCCTTTGACCCTGTTCCTGGCTAGCACGCCCTGACTCTAAATTTCACCTTCCCCCTCAAGCCCAAGATCTGACTAAAGAGCAAAAATATAGGCTTTGGTATCATAAACAGTACCAGACTTAATGGGGTGAAGTGCAGGCTGTGGAAGAGATTTTTATGATATTCTCAAGAACAGAAATGTCTCGTGTAGGGTGACTAAATGAGGACAGATGTAAAATTTTGATTTCTTGAGGACAGGTTAAGATACAGAGATAAAGTCAGCAGTGTATTTATGATTCAGGAAAAATGCCAGCTTTTGCAGGATTTGAATTTGTAATGCATTTGCATACCATTAAGACTCATTAGTGTGCAACAGTTTTGCATAAAGTCTGACCCTCATAATAAAGTTAGCAGTGCATGAGAAGCTTGTGATCCCAAGTTCACAAATATTTAAACGTAGTGAGTGTTATATAAAGGAGCGCCAGCTGAGACTGCAGTCCTATATAGTGATGAGAACACTGGACATTAACACAAACATTGGATAAAGGGTGAATAAAAAAATGCTTTATTTCTTCCACAATTAAGGAAATGTCCCTGACTCCCCTCTAATATTAACATATGCTAATCATGAAATGTGCCACTTAACCCCTGACTAACCTAGTCTTAACAAATAACAATGTTGTACACACAAGAATAAAGTAAAACCAATACTTTATTTGCAAAAACTATTTGCAAGTAAAATGCAAATTTGGAAACACCTGGGCCACAACAAGTTCTCAATAGGTTTTATATGAATCAAATAGAATTGGGCAGAAAGTTATGACTATGATGAAGAACCTCTCTGTTGAGCAGGAAGCTCTTAGCCTGCCTATGTCTGCTGCATTATTAACTGACAACAAGGCTCACTGATGAAAAGCTTCCTCTGCCATGTTATTATAGATATAAGCCACTAGCAAATTATACTTTAATCGAAATCAGGCCAGAAATGGACAAAAGATAAAGCATATACTGGGAAGTCAGCTTTGTTACAACTTTGGGAACTGCTCACAGTTGATAAAATCCTAGCCGCAGGAACCGTACAGATTGTCTACCTGCTCTCTTGCATAAGTGTGACTACATATCCTGTCAGCTAACTCTAAATTCAGATTTAACCCCATATGTCAATCATTACCTGGAAATTCTGTATTCTGGGCACGTCTAGTTCCATGCGGGTGAAAAATCTACAGCGACTGTGAACAAAATAATTCTGAATTTAGTATTTCAGTAGTTGAGCAAGACCAATGTGGAGTAACAAGAAGCAAGTAAAAAACTAAATGGATGAAATCCTTCTAACAGTTACCAACAGACTGAACAAAGAAATAGTTCCTAATTGTCTTACATCTGGATTATTTAGCACAAAAACAAATATATCACCAATTCTAAATCGACCATCTGTCATTGGAGACACAAAAAAATAAATTTCATGGCTAGTACAATATATGCCTCTTAAAAAGCAGTAATGCACATTTTCACTCCATGCCTTGTAAATAAAGATCCCAGTAATATTGTCCATTACTCCCACAAGCCATTGGATCTCATTCTCTATAGCAATACTGCATTGTTGGCAATCATATCCATTAATTCTTAGTTCTAGAGGCATTTATGAACCTCACTGGACTGCTCACAGAGCATTAGATCTTATGTGGCCCCAATCAATGTTCCTCCCCTAACCAAACATATCAAAATAAATTGACTGATTCTTTCATCTCATGACTTAGAGTGAGACCTTTTGTACAAAAAAAGGTTTGCATGTTTGACTACACGAGTAGTCGCTGCATTATACTAGTAACATCAAAGCAAGTATTTTGTCCCATCATTCACCTTTTCTGTGGAGTGAAAGACACAGAACTGATATCAACTTCTGAAATATCGACATCATCATCATCATCTTCGGTGCTATCGGTGTTCACTAACTTCCGTCCAAGAGCTCTTGTTTTTTTATCCAACTGATCCTCTTTATCCAGTTCTGAGTACCTGCAAGAGATTAGGAGGGTGTCCTGTATTTCAATGGAGATGAAGTATGAAAGGAGAAAGTGAGGACTGCAGATGCTGGAGATGAGAGCTGAAAATGTGTTGCTGGAAAAGCATGAGCTCTTCCTGTCAATTCTCCTGCTCTTTGGATGCTGCCTGACCAGCTGCGCTTTTCCAGCAACACATTTTCAGCTCTGAAGTATGAAAGGAGTCAAATTTTGACAGGGCATTGGCGAGATCACTCCCAGTCCACTATGACAGTTTTAATCTCCCTACATTAGAAAGGAGAGAACTGCACTGGAGGGGATTTGGAAAAGATTTGCTTGGCTGATGCCTGGTTTGAAGGACTTGTTTTATGAGAAAAGGGTGTGCAGGAAGGGTGTATCCTCACTGGAATTTAAAAGAGAGTGAGACTCTTACTGGAATATATCAAGCAGAATTCTACATTCCTTCCCTAGCAGGTTTGTAGACAGGTTGCCCCATAATGTTCCTCCAATGTCTTTCCCACCCAATTCACGGTAACTCTGACCTCTCCACAATTGTACACTGCAAGATTGAAGCCTGGATACTCAGCCTGTCTTTGCCCCAACCAAGGCCCATAAGTAGACAATCCATGTGAGAATGGTTTCCTGACAGCTATGATTTTCAGACAGGCAGATTGAGTTCAGGGTTAGGGATAGGTCTGGAAAGTGACACAGCTGAGGCTGTGGACAGGAAGGATGGGAGAGGAGGAATCACCTTTACCAATGGCTTCCTTTTAAAACTGGACAGACAGTTCCATCCATCCAGCTCCTGCAGGCGCTTCTTCCTCCCCTGGTCTCTCCAGCAACACCCACAAGCCTGAATCTGCCAACTCACTGAAGGCCTCATTACCCCTCTGCACAAAGACACTCACACTTATCTGCTCCTGGCACTGTCCCAGTCCTGTACTTTGCGGCCTCTGGTGCTGCTAAGGAGATGCTTCTCCTGAGTGAGGGGTGAAAGTCACATTTCCAGTTATTTAATGTCATTGGGCACTAAATAGCTGTGAGGCACCAAAAATCTGTAATGCATTTACTAGATTAGCAGACTACTTACATGTAATGGAAACAGGTCCTTTGGCCCAACAAGTCCACACCAACCTGCCAAAGTGCAACCCACCCAGACCCATTCCCCTACATTTACCCCTTCACCTAACACTACAGGTAATTTAGCATGGCCAATTTACCTAACCTGCACATTTTTTTTTGGACTGTGGGAGGAAACCGGAGCACCCAGAGGAAACCCACGCATACACAGGGAGAATGTACAAACTCCACACAGACAGTCACCTGAGGTGGGATTTGAACCAAGGTCTCTGGCGCTGTGAGGCAGCAGTGCTAACCACTGTGCCACCGTGCCGCTCACTAACTTCTCTCCAGATGGTGTGCATTATAAGTGTCTTGCCCGTAGGAACTGCTTTCCTTCATCGGACAGGGTATTGAGTACAAGAGTTGGCAGGTCATGTTACAATTGTATAAGACTTTGGTTCGGCCACATTTGGAATACTGCGTACAGTTCTGGTCACCACATTACCAAAAGGATGTGGATGCTTTGGAGAGGGTGCAGAGGAGGTTCACCAGGGTGTTGCCTGGTATGGAGGGTGCTAGCTACGAGAAGAGGTTGAATAGATTAGGATTATTTTCATTGGAAAAAAGGCATTGGGGGGGACCTGATTGAGGCCTACAAAATCATGAGAAGTGTAGACAGGTTGGATAACAAGAAACCTTTCCTCAGAGTGGAGAACTCAATTACTAGGGGTCACAATTTCAAAGTGAGAGGGGAATGTTTAGGGGAGATAAACGTGGAAAGTTCTTTATGCAGAGGGTGATGGATGCCTGGAAAGCGTTGCCAGTGAAGGTAGTAGGGGTGGGAATGATAGCATCATTGAAGATTATCGAGACAGATACATGAATGGGCAGGGAGCAAAGAGATCAGGAAAATCAACGTTTCAGGCAGGAGCCCTTCATCAGGAATGAGGCTGGAAACCTTGTAAGGTGGAGAGATAAATGGGAGGGGGTGAGGCTGGGGAGAAGATAGCTGGGAGTGCAATAGGTGGATTGAGGAAGGGGTAAAGGTGATAGGTCAGAGAGGAGGATGGAGCGGATAGGTGAGAAGGAAGATTGACAGGTGGGACAGGTCATGAGGGTGGTGCTGAGCTGGAAGTTTGGAACTGGGGTAAGGTAGGGAGAGGGGAAATGAGGAAACTGGTGAAGTCCACATTGATGCCTGGGGTTGAAGGGTTCCGAGACGGAAGATGAGGCGTTCTTCCGCCTGGCGTCGGGTGGTGAGGGAGTGGCGGTGGAGGAGGCCCAAGACCTGCACATACTCAGCAGAGTCAGAGGGGGAGTTGAAATGTTCGGCCACGGGGCAGTGGGATAGATTGGTGCAGGTGTCATGGAGATGTTCCCTGAAGTGCTCTGCAAGAAGGTATCTAGTCTGTCCAATGTAAAGGCATCGGGAGCAACGGATGCAATAAGTGACATTTGTGGAAGTGCAGGTGAAACTTTGATGGATGTGGAAGGCTCCTTTGGGACCCTGGATCGAGGTGAGGGGGTGGAGTGGGCGCAGGTTTTGCGACTCCTGCAGTGGCAGGGGAAGGTGCCAGGAGGGGAGGGTGGAATGTTGGGGGGCGTAGACCTGACCAGGTAGTCATGGAGGGAACAGTTTTTGCGGAAAGCGGATGGGGTGGGGAGGGAAATACATCCCTGGTGGTGGGGTCTGTTTGTAGGTGGTGGAAATGTCAGCGGATGATGCAGTTTATGTGGAGGTTGGTAGGGTGGAAGGCCAGGACCAGAAGTGTTCTGTCCTTGTTGCAGTTTGAGGGGGTGGGGTTTGAGGGTGGAGGTGCAGGACGTAGATGAGATGCGATGGACGGCATCATCAACCAGGTGGGAGGAGAATTTAAGGTCTTTAAAGAAGGAGGCCATCTGGTGTGCTCTGTAGCGGAACTGATCCTCCTGGGAGTAGAAACAGCGAAGGCAGAGGAATTGGGAATACAGGATAGCATTTTTGCAAGAGGTAGGGTAGGAGGACGTGTAATCCAGGTAGCTGTAGGAGTTGGTGGGTCTGTAAAAAAATGTCAGTATTGAGTTGGTCTTCATTGATGGAGATGGAAAGGTTTAGGAAGGGACGAGAGGTGTCAGATGGTGCATGTGAATTTAAGGTTGGGGTGGAATGTGTTGGTGAAATTGGTGAACTGCTCAACCTCCTCATGGGAACATGAAATAGTACCAATGCAATCGCCAATGTAGCGGAGGAAAAGGACTGTTCTACGAAGGTGACAAAGAGACAGGCATAGCTGGAATCCATGCGTATGCCCATGGCTACCCCTTTTGACTGGAGGAAGTGGGAGGATTCGGAAGAGTAGTTTTTGAGGGTGAGGATCAGCTCAGCCAAATGAATGAGAGTGTCAGTAGAACGGTACTGGTAGGGATAGAACATAGAACATAGAAAAATACAGCGCAGTACAGGCCCTTCGGCCCTTGATGTTGCGCCGACCGAAGCCTACCTAACCTACCCTAGCCCAATAACCTCCATATGCTTATCCAATGCCCACTTAAATGACCATAAAGAGGGAGAGTCCACCACTGCTACTGGCAGTGCATTCCATGAACTCACAACCCGCTGAGTAAAGAATCTACCCCTAACATCTGTCCTATACCAAACTCCCCTTAATTTAAAGCTGTGTCCCCTACTAACAGCTGACTCCATTAGCGGAAAAAGGTTCTCACTGTCAACCCTATCTAAACCCCCAATCATCTTGTACACCTCTATCAAATCTCCCCTAAACCTTCTTTTCTCCAATGAGAACAGCCCCAAGTGCCTCAGCCTTTCCTCATACGATCTTCCTACCATGCCAGGCAACATCCTAGTAAACCTCCTCTGCACCCGTTCCAATGCCTCCACATCCTTCCTATAGTATGGCGACCAAAACTGCACACAATACTCCAGATGAGGCCGCACCAGAGTCTTATACAACTGCAATATGACCTCAGGACTCCGGAACTCAATTCCTCTACCAATAAAGCCCAGAACACCATATGCCTTCTTCACAGCACTATTTACCTGGGTGGCAACTTTCAAAGATCTGTGTACATGGACATCAAGATCCCTCTGCTCATCCACACTACCAAGTAGCCTACCATTAGCCCAGTAATCCATCTTCTTGTTACTCCTACCAAAGTGAATGACTTCACACTTAGCTACATTGAACTCCATTTGCCACCTTTCTGCCCAGCTCTGCAACTTATATATATCCCGCTGTAACCTGCCACATCCTTCTTCGCTGTCCACAACTCCACTGACTTTTGTATCATCCGCAAACTTGCTCACCCAGCCTTCAAGCCCCTCCTCCAGGTCATTTATAAAAATGACAAACAGCAATGGTCCCAAAACAGATCCTTGTGGAACACTGCTAGTAACTGCACTCCAAGATGAACCTTGACCATCAACTACTAACCTCTGTCTCCTTCCAGCCAGCCAATTCCTAATCCAAACCTCTAATGCACCCTCAATGCCATACCTCCGTAATTTTTGCAGTAGCCTACCATGGGGTACCTTATCGAATACCTTGCTAAAATCCATATACACTACATCTACTGCTTTACCCTCGTCCACTTCCTTGGTCACCTTCTCAAAGAACTCAATAAGGTTTGTGAGGCACGACCTGCCCTTCACAAAACCATGCTGACTATCCTTGATCACATTATTCCTATTCAGATGTTCATAAATCCTATCCCTTACAATTGTCTCTAAGACTTTGCCCACAACAGAAGTGAGACTCACTGGCCTATAGTTACTAGGGCTATCCCTAATCCCCTTCTTGAACAAGGGGACCACATTCGCTATCCTCCAGTCTTCTGGCACTATTCCCGTAGACAACGACGACATAAAAATCAAGGCCAATGGCTCCGCTATCTCCTCCCTAGCTTCCCAGAGGATCCTTGGATAAATGCCATCAGGCCCAGGGGACTTATCTATTTTCACCCTCTCCAGTATTCCCAGACCTCTTCCCTACATACCTCAAAGCCATCCATTCTAATCACTTGTGACTCAATATTCACATCAGCAACAGTGTCCTGTTCCTGAGTGAATACTGACGAAAAGTATTGATTTAGTGTCTCTCCAATCTCCTCCGCCTCCACGCACAACTTCCCTCTACTATCCTTGACTGGACGATACCTACCCTAGTCATCCTTTTATTCCTGACATACCTATAGAAAGCCTTTGGGTTTTCCCTAATCCTACCAACTAAGGACTTTTCATGTCCCCTTCTCGCTGCTCTTAGCTTTTTGATTAGATTAGATTAGACTTACAGTGTGGAAACAGGCCCTTCGGCCCAACAAGTCTACACCGACCCGCCAAAGCGCAACCCACCCATACCCCTACATTTACCCCTTACCTAACACTACGGGCAATTTAACTTGGCCAATTCACCTTACACGCACATCTTTGTGACTGTGGGAGGAAACCGGAGCACCGGAGGAAACCCACGCAGACACGGGGAGAACGTGCAAACTCCACACAGTCAGTCGCCTGAGTCGGGAATTGAACCCGGGTCTACAGGTGCTGTGAGGCAGCAGTGCTAACCACTGTGCCACCGTGCCGCCCACGAAGCTCTCTCTTTAGATCCTTCCTGGCTACCTTATAACTCTCAATCGCCCCAACTGAACCTTCACGCCTCATCTTTACATAGGCCGCCCTCTTCCCTTTCACAAGGGATTCCAATTCCTTATTAAACCACGGCTCCCTCACAAGACCCTTTCCTCCCTGCCTGACTGGTACATACTTATCAAGGACACCCAATAGCTGCTCTTTGAACAAGCTCCACATATCATTTGTGTCCTTCCCTTGAAGCCTATTTTTCCAATCCACGCATTCTAAGTCATGCCTCACCGCATCATAGTTTCCCTGACCCCAGCTATAACTCCTGCCCTGCAGTGCACACTTATCCCTCTCCATCACTAGAGTAAAAGTCACCGAGTTGTGGTCACTGTCCCCGAAGTGCTCACCTACCTCCAAGTCTAACACCTGGCCTGGTTCATTACCTAGAACCAAATCCAGTATAGCCTCACCTCTTGTTGGCCTGTCTACATATTGTGTCAGGAAACTCTCCTGCACATATTGTACAAACACCGACCCATCTAACGAACTCGAGCTATAGCTTTCCCAGTCTATATCTGGGAAGTTAAAGTCCCCCATAACAACCACCCTGCTACTTTCACTCTTCTCCTGAATCATCCTCGCAATACTTTCCTCTACTTCTCTCGGACTATTAGGAGGCCTGTAGAAAACACCTAACAGGGTGACCTCACCTTTCCTATTTCTAACCTCAGCCCAAACTACCTCAGATGGCAAGTCTTTCTCCATCGTCCTTTCCACCGCTGTAATACTATCCTTGACAAGTAATGCCACATCTCCCCTTCTTTTACCCCCACCTCTGACCTTACTAAAACAGTTAAACCCTGGAACCTGCACCAGCCATTCCTGTCCCTGTTCTACCCACGTCTCTGTAATGGCCACAACATCGAAGTCCCAGGTACCAACCCACGCTGCAAGTTCACCTACCTTATTTCTTATACTTCTGGCATTGAAGTATACACACTTCAAGCCACCTTTCTGTTTACAGGCACCCTCCTTCGAGATCGATGCCATGTTCCTAACCTCCCTACACTCAAGGTCCTGTACCCTAAAGCTACAGTCCAGGTTCCCAGGATGTCGGGAGAGAAAGAAACGGAGGGCTTGGAGGTCCTGGTCATGGCGGATGGAGATGTAAAGGGACTGGATGTCCACTGGGGAGACTGGACACCTTCTTGCAGAGCGCTTCAGGAAACATGCCCCATGGCCGAACATTTCACTCACTCTGCTGAGGGCATGCATGTCCTGGCCTCCTCCACTGCCACTCTCTCACCACCCAACGCCTGGAGAAAGATGCCTCATCTTCTGCCTCATCTTCAACCCCAGGGCATTAATGTGGACTTCACCAGTTTCCTCATTTCCCCTCTCCCTACTTTACTCCTGTTCCAAACTTCTAGCTCCGGACCGCTCTCATGACCTGTCCCACCTGTCAATCTTGCTTCCCACCTATCTGCTCTACCCTCCTCTCCGATCCATTACCTTTACCCCTTCCTCCATCCACCTATTGCACTCCCAGCTACCTTCTCCCCAGCCCCACCTCCTCCCACTTATCTGTCCATCCCGAGGCTTCCAGCCTCATTCCTGATAAAGGGATTCTGCCTGAAACATCAATTTTCCTGACCCTCAGATGCTGCCTGACCTGCTGTGCATTTCCAGCACCACTCTCACCTTGACTCTAATCTGCAGTCCTCACTTTCACCCAGGGAGCAAAGGGATATAGATCCTTATAAAATAGACGGCAGATTTAGATAGATGAAATGTATTGGCGCAGGCTTGGAGGGCCAAAGGGCCTGTTCCTGCACTGTCATGTTCTTTGTTCTTTGAACTGAAATGGTGTGATAGTTTAGAAATTGAGACATTCTTCATTATTGGATCAGGGTACAGTTTAAAAAAAAGGGCTCTCACCCTTACGATGGAGATGAAAATGAATTTTTTTTTTGTTGAATTTGTTCACAGTATATGAATATCAGGCTGGTCCAGCAATTATTGCCCATCCCTAATTGCCATGAAGAAGGTGGTGGTGAGCAAGCTGTTTGAATCACTGCAGCCTATGTGGTTTGGTAGACCCAAAATGCTGTTAGGGAGGAGCTTCCAGGATTTTGACCCAGTGACACTGGCAATATAACTCCAAGTCAGGATGGTGAGTGGCTTGGAGAGGGCTTTGCAGGGGGTGGTAATCTCATGTATCTGGTGTGCTTATCCTTCTACATAGTAGTGGTCGTTGGCAGCTAAGTGGTCAAAGACGATGGTGAATTTCTGTAGTGCATCTTGTAGATGGTACACACTGCTTCCATTGTCGATGATACTTTCCAGCACTTTATTGATTATCAAATATAGACTAAGTGGGCAATGATTGACCAGATTGGATTTGCCCTGCCTTTTGTGTACAGGACTTACCTGGGCAATTTTCCACATTGTTGGGCACATAACAGTGTTGTCAATATACTGGAGGAGCTTGGCTTAGGAAGCAGCAGTTCTGGAGCAGAAATTCTCAGTACAATTGCAGGAATGTCATTAAGGCCCATCCCCTTTGCAATATCCAGTGCCTCCTGCTATTTCTTGATAGCACACAATTGAATCGCCAAGGACTAATAGATATGATGCTGGGGACCTCCAGGGGAGGATCATTAGTTCTTGGAATTCCCTTTCACAGAAAGTGATGACCATGTGTCAAGGAATGTAATCAGGGCTGAGTGAGACAAATTTATGATTGATGAGGAACTCAGGTTATTGGAGGCGGGGGTGGGGGGGGACACACCAAAAGTCTCACCAAGACCATAATCAAATCAGTCATGATATTATTGAACAGTGGAGTTGGTTTGATGGGGCAAATAATCTACTCCTGGTCCTATTTTTTACTAGCTTAAAGGATTGTGTGGGAAATGCTGCTTTTCTGTTCGTTAAACAACCATTTATCTTGAAAGAAGGTCAACTTACTCATGAGATCGATAGCCCTCATTCTGGATAATAAGCGCTTCCCTGCACAGAAAGAAAGGAAAATAATCCTTCAGTCAAAGAAATGCATTTATGAAGAAATAATGATTGAATAGTCACTCAGCATCGAATAATCCCCCAGCATAAAGTAAATCAACACTTCTGAATAATGCTTGAAGACCAGAGGCAATCACACTCAGACAAGAGTTGGGTGCCTCAGTACCCTAGTACTGGGCTGGGTAGGTGAGATTCATGGTAAACCATGATGGGTCAGTTGGCCACTTCCTATGCAGCATACCCTGGTGTGGTAACGGGTAAGTGAAAGTCTTCTGAGTTTGAAGCTGAGACAGAGTCAAAAAGTGTGGTGCTGGAAAAGGACAGTCGGTCAGGCAGTATACCAGGAGCAGGAGAGTCAACATTTCGAGCATAAGCTCGTCATCAGGAATGAGCTTCTGATCTCCAGCATCTGCAGTCCTCACTCTCTCCTAGTTGAAGCTGAGACAACTTGTTTTAGTCATTCAGAAATGTGGGGGTTTTGCACTTGGTCTCTGTAACTGACTTGATGCTGGCAGAGATGGTGGCACACTGGTAGTGTCACTGGGTTAGTAACCCAGAGTGCCCAGCCTAATGCTCTGGATTTATGGATTTAAATCCCTCCATGGCAGGTGGTGAAACAGAGCTTAATAAAATCTAGAATTAAAGCTAACCGAAGACAACGACGTAACTACTGATGATTGTTGTGAAGGCCCAGATTGGAGAAATTGTGGCAAGGTCAGCCAGGTGGACCTCACAGAATATGAATTTCCTGACTGGGCTGTTAATCTGGTCCAATCAGGGAGTCCTGGCTGACAGATAAGAACAGGAATATCAGACATCCTATTCAATGATGAATGTTGAATGTTCCTCCTGCAGAATGTGGGAGGTAAGGGTCACCACTAGTGTCCCTGCTGACTACATTTGCGGGAAGTGCACCCAACTCCAGCTCCTCGAAAACCACGTTAGGGAACTGGAGCTGAAGCTGGATGAACTTCGGATCATTCGGGAGGCAGAGGGGGTTATTGAGAGGAGTTACAGGGAGGTAGTCACTCCTAAGGTACAAGAAAAAGGTAAATGGGTTACAGTCAGGGGACGGAAAGGGAACCGGCTGGCAATGCAGGGATCCCCTGTGACCATTCCCCTCAACAATATGTATACCGTTTTGGATACTGTTGTGGGAGACAACTTACCAAGGGAAGGCAGTGGGGTACAGGGCTCTGGCACAGAGTCTGGCCCTTCTGCTCAGAAAGGAAGGGGGAAGAGGAGCAGAGCAGTAGTCATTGGCGACTCCATAGTTAGGGGGACAGATAGGAGGTTCTGTGGGGATGAGAGAGACTCACGGTTGGTGTGTTGCCTCCCAGGTGCCAGGGTTCATGATGTCTCTGATCATGTTTTTGGGATCCTTTAGGGGGAGGGGGAGCAGCCACAAGTCGTGGTCCACATAGGCACCAACGACATAGGTAGGAAGAGAGATGGGGATTTAAGGCAGAAATTCAGGGACCTAGGATGGAAGCTTAGAGCTAGGACGAACAGAGTTGTTGTCTCTGGTTTGTTGCCTGTGCCACGTGCTAGTGATGCAAGGAATAGGGAGAGAGAGGAGTTGAACACGTGGCTACAGGGATGGTGCAGGAGGGAGGGTTTTGGATTTTTGGATAATTAGGGCTCTTTCTGGGGTAGGTGGGACCTCTACAAGTAGGATGGTCTTCATCTGAACCAGAGGGGTACCAATATCCTGGGGGGGAAATTCGCTAAGGCTATGGGGGTGGGTTTAAACTTATCCAGCAGAGGGATGGGAACCAAAATTGTAGTTCAAGTATAGAAAAGGTTGAGAGTAGGGAGGTCCAAATTCAAGTTTCAGGGACGCAAGATAACACCGGCAAGCAAGAAGTTGATTTGAAGTGTTTCTACTTCAACGCCAGGAGCATCAGGAATAAGGTGGGTGAACTTATAGCATGGGTTGGTACCTGGGACTTCGATGTTGTGACCATTTCGGAGACATGGTTAGAGCAGGGACAGGAATGGTTGTTGCAGGTTCCAGGATTTAGATGTTTCAGTAAGAACAGAGAAGATGGTAAAAGAGGGGGAGGTGTGTCATTGTTGATCAAGGACAGTATTACAGTTGCAGAAAGGATGTTTGGGGACTTTTCAACTGAGGTAGTATGGGCTGAAGTTAGAAACAGGAAAGGAAAGGTCACCCTGTTGGGAGTTTTCTATAGGCCTCCGAATAGTTCCAGAGGTGTAGAGGTAAGGATAGCAAAGATGATTCTCGATAGGAGCGAGAGAGACAGGGTAGTTGTCATGGGAGACATCAACTTTCCAAATATTGACTGGGAACACTATAGTACAAGTACTATAGATGGGTCCGTTTTTGTCCAGTGTGCGCAGGAGGGCTTCCTGACACAGTATGTAGACAGGCCAACAAGAGGTGAAGCCAGATTAGATTTGGTACTGGGTAAAGAGCCCGGCCAGGTGTTAAACTTGGAAGTAGGTTAGCACTTTAGTGATAGTGATCACAATTCTGTTTTGTTTACTTTAGTGATAGAAAGGGAGAGGTGTATACCAATGGGCAAGAGTTACAGTTGGGGGAAAGGCAATTATGATGCGATTAGGCAAGATTTAGGAAGCATAGGATGGAGAAGGAAACTGCAGGGGATAGGCACATTAGAAATGTGGAGCTTATTCAAGGAAAAGCTACTGTGTGTCCTAGATAAGTAAGTACCTATCAGGCAGGGAGGAAGCTGTGGAACGCGGGAGCCGTGGTTTATGAAGGAAGTGCAATCTCTGGTCAAGAGGAAGAAGAAGGCTTATGTTAGGATGAGATGTGAAGGCTCAGTTAGGATGCTTGAGGGTTACAAGGCAGTCAGGAAAGACCTAAAGAGAGAGCTCAGAAGAGCCAGCAGGAGACATGAGAAGTTGTTGGCGGATAGGATCAGGGTAAACCCTAAGGCTTTCTATAGGTATTTAAGGACTAAAAGAATGACAAGAGTAAGATTAGGGCCAATCAAGGATAGTAGTGGGAAGTTGTGTGTGGAGTCAGGGGAAGCACTAAATGAATATTTTTCAACAGTATTCACTCTAGAAAACAACAATGTTGTTGAGGAGATTACTGAGATACAGGCTACTAGACTGGGTGGGATTGAGGTTCACGAGGAGGAGGTATTAAAAATCCTGCAGAGTGTGAAAATAGATAAGTCCCCTGGGCCGGATGGGATCTATCCTAGGATCCTCTGGGAAGCCAGGGAGGAGATTGCCGAGCCTTTGGCATTGATCTTTAAATCATCATTGTCTACAGGAATAGTGCCAGAAGACTGGAGGATAGCAAATGTGGTTCCCCTGTTCAAGAAGGGGAGTAGAGACAATCCTGGTAATTATAGACCAGTGAGCCTTACGTCAGTTGTCAGTGAAGTGTTGGAAAAGGTTATAAGAGATAGGAATTATAATCATCTAGAAAAGAATAATTTGATTAGGGATAGCCAGCACGGTTTTGAGAAGGGTAGGTCTTGCCTCACAAACCTTTCTTGAGTTCTTTAAGAAGGTGATCAAACAGGTAGATGAGAGTAAGCCAGTTGATGTGGTGTATATGGATTTCAGCAAGGCGCTCGGTAAGGTTCCCCACAGTAGGCTATTGTACAAAATGCAGAGGAATGGGATTGTGGGAGATATAGCAGTTTGGATCAGTAATTGGCTTGCTGAAAGAAGACAGAGGGTGGTGGTTGATGGGAAATGTTCATCCTGGAGTCCAGTTACCAGTGGTGTACTGCAAGGGTGGGTGTTGGGTCCACTGCTGTTCGTCATTTTTATAAATGACCTGGATGAGGGTGTAGAAGACTGGGTTAGTAAATTTGCTGACGACACTAAGGTCGGTGGAGTTGTGGATAGTGACGAAGGATGTTGTAGGTTATAGATAGACATAGGTAAGCTGCAGAGCTGGGCTGAGAGATGGCATATGGAGTTTAATGCGGACAAGTGTGAGGTGATTCACTTTGGTCAGAGTAATGGTAAGATTCTTGGTAGTGTAGATAAGCAGAGAGATCTTGGTGTCCAGGTACACAGATCCTTGAAAGTTGCCACCCAGGTTGACAGGGTTGTTAAGAAGGCATACAGTGTTTTAGCTTTATTAATAGAAAGATTGAGTTCCGGAACCATGAGGTTATGCTACAGCTGTACAAAACTCTAGTGCGGCCGCACTTGGAGTATTGTGTACAGTTCTGGTCACCGCATTATTAGAAGGATGTGGAAGCTTTGGAAAGGGTGTACAGGAGATTTACTAGGATGTTGCCTGGTATGGAGGGAAGGTCTTACGATGAAAGGTTGAGGGACTTGAGGCTGTTTTCATTAGAGAGAAGAAGGTTGAGAGGTGACTTAATAGTGACATATAAGATAATCAGAGGGTTAGATAGGGTGGACAGGGAGAGCCTTTTTCCAAGAATGGTGATGGCGAGCACGAGGGAGCATAGCTTTAAATTGAGGGGCAATAGATATAGGACAGATGTCAGAGGTAGTTTCTTTACTCAGAGAGTAGTAAGAGTATGGAATGCTTTGCCTGCAACGGTAGTAGATTCACCAACTTTAAGTACATTTAAGTCGTCATTGGACAAGCATATGGACGTACATGGAATAGTGTAGGTTAGATGGGCTTCAGATTGGTATGACAGGTCGGCACAACATCGAGGGCCAAAGGGCCTGTACTGCGCTGTAATGTTCTATGTTCTAATATGAGCTCTGAGGGAGCTGGATTTATGTCAAGGACTTTCCACTTGTAAATGAAAAATGACTTTGTGATGGAATACTGGCTTGTGTGGAGTTATTTCACAGCTGGTTAACTAATGTCCTTCAGGGAGGGAAATCTGCCATTCTTACCTGGTCTGGCCCACATGTGACTCCAGACTCACAGCAACGTGGTTGATTCTTAATTGAATTAAAATTAGGGATGGGCAATAAATGCTGGCCTAGCTAGTGATGCCCTCATCCCATGAATGAATTTTTGAAAGATTTTTCACCCAAGAGCATCTTTCAAATTTTCTGCCCCAGAGACTGGAGCAGTGAGTATGTTCAAGACTGTGATTTCTGCTGAAAGATCTTGTTCATCCGTAAGGACAGCTATCAGTCAAATACCCAAGCCACAATAAAGCAGAATGGAAGAATTAATGTTGCTGGAATGGAGCAGGTGACTGAGTTTGTGAAATTAATTCTTCTACTTGCAATAATTTTCGTTATGTAATTCACTGACCTGTCACTTATATCAACCACAAAATCATTTTCGGTCCATGATCCCACAACTCCCTCGACCGGCTGGTATCGGACTTCCAAATCCACCAATATCTGGAAACAGTCAACAATTAGACAAAGTGGGTTAATTACTTTCTCTTCTGCTGGGTCTAACAGGCACCTTTCCACATCAGTCACAGGGTGAAAGTTAAGCCCCAAACCTTCTGAGGAAACACAGCCCCTTTGCAAGACAGACACCTATATTTGCATCAAATAAAGCAGAAGTCTGCATCAATTCTCCTTAAAACTAGTGATTCAGGTTCTGCCAGAAATACTTCATTACTCAGAGCCGTGTTTGGTAGAGAATAGAGAGAAGACAAACAGCCTCTATTAATATCACAGCATTCAATTGTGATACAATCCTGTCATTGGGCACACAGAAAGATGTTCCATATTGGGGAAAAGAAAAGGATATTCAATGACTGTGTACAGGGAGTAGTTACAGAGATGATCCCAAAATATAAGAGTATTGTGTAAGAGGAAACATCAACAACTCCTTGCCTTTTGGTTTTTTAAAATATACTGAGAAAGAGTCTGATCACATTATTTAAAGTTAGGAAAGATTTTTAACAATTTGGAACAAGTATGGTTTTGTGATCTACAATGTTTATAGATAAGAGCCACAACTTTCCATTTACAGATTCAGTGTTGGGGTGGTGGTAGATGTCAACTTACCCACTGAAAAGGTGGTGGTAAACTGCGGTCGTTAACTGCTGCAGTCCATGTGCTGTCTATTTGGAATGGAGTTCCAGGATTTTGACCCAGTGACACTGAAGGAATGATGGCATACTTCCAAGTCAGGGTGATTTGTGTGTGACTTGGAAGAGTACTTGCAGGCAATGTATCTCCAAGCATATGGCACCCTTGTCCTTTTTGACGGTGGAGGTCACAAGTTTGAAAGATGTTGTCTAGGAAGCTGTTGTGAATTCCTTCAGTGGAGTTTACATAAAACACATGTTTGGAGAAAGTGAGAATTGCAGATGCTGGAGATCAGAGTTGAGAGTGGTGTGCTAGAAAAACACAGCAGATCAGGCAACATCGGAGGAGTAGAAGAATTGACATTTCGGGCATAAGCCTGAATGAAGGGCTTATGCCTGGAACATCGATTCTCCTGCTTCTCGGATGATGCCTGACCTGCTGTGCTTTTCCGGCACCCCACTCTCGACATATAATAGATGTTTGAGTGACTGTGTGTCAGTGGTGGAGGGAATGAATGTGTGAAGGTGGTAATTAAAATAACCATTAAGCAGGACAGTTTGGTCATGATGGTGTTCTGTTGTACTCAACCAGGAAAGCAGGAAATACAGATTAAGCAAAGTCAAAAATAAATTGCTTTGCAGATATTTCTGAACTGGTCGATTAGAAAATATTTATAAATATTATGGCTTCAAGAGCAGGTCAGAGGTTAAAAAATCTGCAGAATTTAATACATACCACTGGAGCAGGTAGAACTTGAACCCAGGATTTCTAGCTCAGATATAGGGACACTACTACAGCACAACATTTAGTGGGAAATTCAGTGAGGGTAATGCCATTGAATGTCAAGGAACGGTAGTCAGATTCTCTCATTTTGGAATTGGTCATTGCATGGCACCCATGTGATGCAAATGTTCCTTGACATTTATCAGACAAACCTGAATGTTGTTCAGATCTTGCTACATTTAGACAGGGACATATATATCTCAGTGTCTGAGAAGTTGTAAATGATGTTAAACATTGTGCAATCATTAACACACATCCCCACTTCAGAAATTATGATGAAGGAGTGGTTATTGGTGAAGCATCTGAAGCTGGTTAGGCTAAGACATTACCTTGAGAACTCCTACAAAGATGTCCTGGAGCTGAGATGGATGACATTCTTAGGCATGTGCTAATATATACAGGGATTGCTAGAAGTGGGTCAATATTTACAAGGATTCCTTGGGAAAATGTCAAAATTACAGTAAATTGTTAAGAGTGTTTCAATGTTTACAGAGGATCTATAGGGTAATGTCAGTATTTACAAAAGATCCCTAGGAATGTGCCTATATTTACACAAGGTTGCTAGGATTCTACCTAGCTTTACAGAGATTTCTTTAAAAACCATTAATATTTACAGGAAGTCCCTATAATTTCCAAGGATGTGAAGACATTTGATTTAAATGGCATGGGAAAATTAGTTAAAATGTGGTAAAGTGGTGGGCATTTATTTAAGAAGATATTTCAGAATGCTTCCCAAAGATATATTCTTTTGACAAAACAGATGCTACATGAAGGATGAAACATTTTATGAGAGACTTACGAATGGGCCTAAGGCTGTCACTTCGGGTCCTGAAAAAGGTCTGCTTTAGATTATTCTGGGAGGGTAAGGGATCTCTTGAAACAACAGCAATAGGTGCTGCTATTATGCAATTGTAACACAAGTGTTCACTATCAGGAACATCAAGCCAAAAAACTGTTCGATCTGTCACACAAATGAGTAATGTGGTATTTACATTTCAGAGTTGGTGTGATGCTGGGCATGTACACCGTATGTCTCAAACATTGGCTGTTCACATCAAAAAGTATATTTCTTCAGCAAGGTACTGACAATACCCAAACAAGTCATGCTGTAAAACCACAACAATGTCCAACATTAGATGTAATTCTACATTTGGATGACATTTTCACATTTGGATAACAGTTGCTTAACAATCCTTAGTGTACAAGAGCAAATTTGGGATGATCAGTCGTGTTCACAGCATCCAGCACATTTGCGTGTACCGGATGCAACATATGTTATTACACAGGGCAATACTTTTTACAAACAGAAAGAACATACTATCACAATATAACGGAATAACACTTTGACAACAAACCCTAATGTTCTATAAATTATCTGTTATTCCCAATTCCTTTGCCTCCACCACATCTGCTCCTAGGAGGACTAATCCCACCATAGAACACACCAGATAGCCTCCTTCTTCAAAAACAACAATTTTCCCTCCCATGTGGTCGATGATGCTCTCCAGTACATCTCATCCACTTCCTGTATCTCCACCTTCAAACTCCACCCCTCTAACCGCAACAAGGACAGAACTCCCCTGGTCCTCACCTTCCACCTCACCAACCTCTGGATACATCGCATCATCCTCCACCATTTCCGCCACATATTAACAGACCTCACCATCATTAATATATTTTCCTCTCCACTCCTATCTGCATTCCATAAAGATCACTTCCTCCAAGACTCTCTTGTCAGGTCCAAATCCCCTACCAACCCACCCTTTCCTCTCGGCACCTTCCCCTGCCACCGTAAGAATTGCAAACCCTGCACCCATACCTCCACCCTCACCTCCATCCAAGGCCCCAAAGGAGCCTTCCACATCTATCCCATGTCCAGAGGGTCCTTTGTAAGGCCATCAGAGACACCAAGAGATAATATCAAACTAAGCTTGAGACCCAGACCAACCAAACAGACATCCGTCGTTTGTGGCAAGGCTTATACAACATAACAAGCTATAAATCGAAGTTGAACAGAATCGCAGCACAACAATAAACCTCGACCCGTCAAGCTCAATGCATTGTATGCTTACTTTGAACAGAAGGTCAGTGAAATGATGTCACTTATCCCAACAGCCTCAAGTGCACTTGTACCCACAGTCACTGCCACAGACATCAGATCAGCCTTCTTGAGTCTGAACCCACAGAAAGCAATAGACCTGGTTGGGGTCCCCAGCCATGCATTCAGAACCTATGCGACCAGCTGCCACAGTATTTGCAGACATCTTTAACCTCTTCTTACTACATTCTGAAGTCCCCACCAGCTTCAAGTAGACCACCATCATCACACTGCCAAAGAAAAATCGTGCAGCATGCGTCAAAGACCATCACCCAATGGCTCTGACCTCCATAATTATGAAGAGCTTCGAGAGGTTAGTCATGGCTCATTTTAACTCTAGCCTACCAAACTGCCTTGATTGTTTGTAAGTTGCTACAGGTCCATAACAGATGCCGTCTCCCTGGCCCTACGCTCGTCCCTGGAACACCTAGATAAAAAGATACCTACATCAGGATCCTACTTATTGATACATTCCTGCCTTCAACACCATAGTTCCAAACAAACTCATCTCTATATTCTGTAACTGGATTCTTGACTTCCTGACCCACAGACCACAATCAGTAAGAATAGGTGACGTCTCCTCCTCAACAGCAGTGTCCTGCACAGCTGTTTCCTCAGCCTCCTACTATACTCCTTATACACTCATGACTTTGTGGCCAAATTCCATCCCAACTCCATTTACAGGTTTGCTGATATGCCACCATTGTAGTTCAGATCTCATACAGCGATGAGGCAGAATGCAGGAAAGGGATAAAGTGCTTAGTGGTATGATGTAAAGACAACAATCTCTCCATCAATGTCAGAAAAATAAAGGAGCTGGTCCTTGACTTGAGGAAGCTGAGTGGAGAGTATGCCCCTGTCAGCATCAATGATGCTGAGGTGGAGATGGTCGAAAGCATCAAGTTCCTGAAGTGATGATCACCAACAATCTATCCTGATCCACCCGGCGTGATAATAAAGAAAGCACAACAATATCTCTAATCCTTAAGGAGGCTAAGGAAATTTGGCATTTCCACAAGGACTCTTACCAATTTTTACTGATGGGCCATGTAAAGATATGAAGAAAGATTGGATAGATTGGGATTGATGGCTTGGAGCAGAGGAGACTGGGGAGGGGCATCTCTGAGATGTATAAAAGGAAGAAGCATTTTCTCTTGATGGAGGTTTCAGTGGACTGGGGGCATAGATTTAAAGTAAAGGATAGGACGTTTAAAGAGGAAGTGAAGAAACTTTTTCCTCCAGAGGGTGGTGGAATTCTGAAATTCACTGTCTATAAAGGTGGTAGTGGCAGATATCCTCATTACATTTAAGAAGTATTTCAATGAACATTTGCAATGCCAAGGCATATAAGGTAATGAGCTAAGTGGTGGAAAATATGATTGGAAGAGTCAGGTTCTTGTTTTCTTTGTCTTCTTGAAGATGACTAAACAGGTGGATGAGGGTAAAGCAGTTGATGTGGTGAATATGGATTTCAGTAAAGCATTTGATAAAGTTCCCCACAGTAGGCTATTGCACAAAATATGGAGACATGGGATTGAGGGTGGTTTAATGGTTTGGATCGGAAATTGGCTAGCTGAAAGAAGAGAGGGTAGCAAACTGACTTTAAAGCAGAAAAGTGTGAGATGACTCATTTTGGAAGGAGTAACAGGAATGCAGAGTATTGGGTTAATGATAAGATTCCTGGTAGTGTAGATGAGCAGAGAGATCTCAGTGTCCAAGTACACAGATCCTTGAAAGTTGCCACCCAGATTTATAGAGTTGTTAAGAAGGCGTATGGTATGTTAGCTTTCATTGGTAGAGGGATTAAGTTTCGGAACCATGAGGTCATGCTGCAGCTGTACAAAACACTGGTGCGGCCGCACTCGGAGTATTGCGTACAGTTCTGGTCATTGCATTATAGGAAGGATGTAGAAGCTTTGGAAAAGGTTCAGAGGAGATTTACTAGGGTGCTGCCTGGTATGGAGGGAAAGTATTACGAGGAAAGGTTGGGGGACTTGAGGCTGTTTTCATTAGAGAGAAGGTTGAGAGATGACTTAATTGAGACATATAAGATAATCAGAGGGTTAGATAGGTTGGATAGTAAGAGCCTTTTTCCTCAGATGCCGATGGCTAGCATGAGGGGAGATAGCTTTAAATTGAGGGGTAATGGATATAGGACAGATGTCAGAGGCAGTTTCTTTACTCAGAGTAGTAGGGGCGTGGAACGCACTGCCTGCATCAGTTGTAGACTCACCAACTTTAAGGGCATTTGATAGTCATTGCTCGGACATATGGACGAGAATGGAATAGTGCAGGTTAGATGGGCTCCAGATTGGTTTCACAGGTCAACGCAACATCGAGGGCCAAAGGGCCTGTACTGCACTCTAATGTTCTATATTTTGGCATAGACTTATTGGGCTGAAGGACCTTTTTCTATGCTGTAGACCTTAATGACTCCAGAACCTTCAACACCCACAACCATCTTCCTTTGTGCCAGATATACCTCTAATGGGCAGACAGATTTCCTACTGACTCATTTTGCTTGATTGGGTGGCAGCTCTCAGAAAGTGGGAAATCGCATCCCCTGCTCCTGATCATGGAAGGCCCAATGGTGACTTGCTTCCTCATTGGAGTATGTTTCAGCAGGCTTTTCCCTAAGAACACAACATCAATCTTTCTGCCGCTTTGCAGTGGAGGTTGACATATCCAATGACCTCCAAAGGATTTCTTGCTTTTCTGATCTCCTCACAACTTGCATTGAATCACATTACTTATTGTGCAGAAGGAGGCCACTTGGCCCACTGTGTCCGCACCAGCTGTCTGAGCATTTGAATTTTAGCTGAACTCCCACTTTATCCCCATATCCTGCACATTATTCAAATTGAAACATTCACCAAATTCCTTTTTGAATGTCTCAGTTGAATCTACCTCCACCACAATTCCAGGCAGTACATTCCTAAACCGAATCATCCAATGTGTGAAAAGCTTTCTTTTCCAACCTCACATTTGCTTCTCTTATGAAACTTTAAAACTGTGCCCTCCGATCCTTGATCCAGGCCCTCATGATTTTGAAAACATTTTTTCAGATCTCCTTCTAGTCTGTACCGATGAAGCTATGCTAATTCTACACTACTCCTTGACATAGTGTAGATTTAGCATAGTCTTGAACAACGTTATCCAAAGGCTTCAGGTATCCTGCCTCAACTACCCTCCCAAGTAGTGCATTCTAGATTCCCACCAACCCCTGGGTGAGAAACAAATTCCTCAAATCCCCTCTAAAGTTTCTGCCTTTCACATTAAAAATACGCCCCCTTGTTATTGACAGTTCAACTAAAGGGAACAACTGTTTTCTGTCTGTACTGTTGTTGCCCCTCATAATCTTCGGCACCTCTGTCAGGTCCCCTCTAAGCTTTTTCTGCTCTAAAGTAAACAACCTGAACTATCCAGCTTCTCCTCATAGCTAATCCGCTTCATTCCCGACAAGTAAGTTTAAGTTTAAATAATGCTGAAAATGTGTTGCTGGAAAAGCGCAGCAGGTCAGGCAGCATCCAAGGAACAGGAAATTCGACATTTCGGGCATAAGCCCTTCCTGATGAAGGGCTTATGCCCGAAACGTCGAATTTCCTGTTCCTTAGATGCTGCCTGACCTGCTGCGCTTTTCCAGCAACACATTTTCAGCTCTGATCTCCAGCATCTGCAGTCCTCACTTTCTCCTCTAAGTTTAAATAATGGCTGGTGAGGGCAGCCAAGTGGAATTTGTGATCTTTTTGGAAAACTTCAATGCTTGTTCAAGGTGTAGCCAGCTCCCTTATCCACTCAGACAGCTCAGACTCTGAGAAATTATTGTCTTGCCCTTGTCACAATACCTGCTGACAATTTGATAATTAATTCTTGTGGCTGATTGTAACAAGGTCAGCTAGTTGGAAATCGTAGAATATGAGTTCCTTGATTGGGGCTGTGAATCTGGTCCAATTAGGGAGCCCTGGCTAACAAATAAAAAAGGGGACTGTCAAGGATACTGACACACGGGTGTTTGTCTCTATAATTCTATGATTAGCCAAAGTCCTGGATGAAAAGCTACTGGGTGTTCCTCTCCATTGGGTGAACAATGAACTAATACCACCCTGATGCCATACGGAGAGGCATCACATGTCAATAGATCCTTCTTGGGATCATAGTGTAGCAACACCTTCCAGGATGATAACTGGTTCTTTCATTCATTGAAAGCTATGACTTGTTTATGAGGCCATTTTCAATATTGACACTTTTTTAGGAGTTAATGCAAAGATGCCAAGGTGGATGCCAGGTTATATATGAACTTTCCATAATAATTTACCAGCCCAAGAAATTATCTAAATTCCTGGACAAACATGGGAGCCTGAGAACCTTTGTTCAGCCTCACTTTATTTTCCAACAGGTGTAACCCTGTCTTGTCGACTCTATAGCCAAGTTAGTCAGTTGTCGGGGCCTGGAACATATATTTTTCCCTTCGAAGGCGTACTAAGAACAAAGAACAAATAACAAAGAACATTACAGCGCAGGAACAGGCCATTCAGCCCTCCAAGCTTGGGCCGATTCTTATCCTCTAACCTGCCATCTATTTTCTAAGGATCTGTATCCCTTTGCTTCCTGCCCATCAATTCCAGGCACCCAACACCCTCTGCGTAAAGAACTTTCCACGTTTATCGTCCCTAAACGTTTCCCCTCTCATTTTGAACTCGTGACCCCTAGTAATTCAGTCCTCCACTCTGGGAAAAAGGTTTAGCCCCAAAACTGTTTTGGGGTTTTGCTGTGGGCTGACTTAAGAGTTCCCCTGATCAGGATGTGGCTTGAGTGAGGCTATGCAATGCTTGCACCCAAGTGGTGTTGCCCAAGCTCAATCGAACTGTCAAGGATGCCCACTTGCATAGGAATACAGTGTAACTCACATGCTCAATTTGTCACATTTACCCATGATAAAGCCAGCTGCAGCATGTTTGAAATCTGGCTGAGCCTCAGCTAGCAGGCATTTTTGCATAGCTACAACATTAATCCCACATACCAGATGGTCTCTAAGCATCTCATTAAGGATTAAACCAAATTCACAGGATTCTGCTAATCTCATCAAGAACTCCAAAACAGTTACTCCAATTCTTGAATTGTCAAGTAAAAATGATAGTGTCTCAGATTCAGAGGACACTTGGGGTTATAATATTCCTTAACTATGTGGGAACTTAGGAACGTGTCTGACATTCCTGACTCTTACATTTGCAAGACATGTGTCCAGCTACAGCTCTTATTTGGCCACATGACAGCTCTGGAGCTGCGGATGGACTCACTGTGCAGCATCCAAGGAGGTCGTGGATAGCACGTTTAGTGAACTGGTCACACCTTAGGTTAGAATTGCTGAGCGAGACAGTGAATGGGTGACCAAAAGACAGAAAAAGAGTAGGAAGACAGTGCAGGTGTCCCCTACGGTCATCTCCCTCCAAAACAGGGATACCGTTTTGGATACTACTGGGGGAGATGGCTCACCAGGGGAGGGCAGCAGTTGCCAGGATCATGGCACCATGGCGGGCACTGCTGTTCAGAAGAGTGGGAAAAGGACTCGTAGGGCCATAGTCATAGGGGATGCTATTGTGAGGGGAGTAGATGGGCGGTTCTGTGGCCGAAAACAGGACTCCCAGATGGTATGTTGCCTCCCAGGTGCTCAGTGGAAAAGCGCAGCAGGTGAGGCAGCATCCAAGGAACAGGAGATTCGACGTTTCGGGCATAAGCCCTTCTTCGCCCATTCCTGAAGATGGGCTTATGCCCGAAACGTCGAATTTCCTGTTCCTTGGATGCTGCCTGACCTGCTGCGCTTTTCCAGCAACACATTTTCAGCTCTGATCTCCAGCATCTGCAGTCCTCACTTTCTCCTCCCAGGTGCTTGGGTCAGGGATGTCACCAATCAGCTGCAGAGCATTCTAAAAGGGGAGGGTGAACAGCCAGTTGTCTTGGTGCATATAGGTATCAACGATATCAGTAGAAAATGTGATGAGGTCCTGAAAGAAGTATTCAAGGAACTAGGAGAGAAGTTAAGGAGGAGGACCTCAAAGATAGTGATCTCGAGATTGCTACCAGTACCACGTGCTCGCCAGCATAGAAATGAAAAAAATAGGCAGGATGAACACATGACTTGAGGGATGGTGTAGGAGGGAGGGGTTCAGATTTTTGGACATTTGGACCGATTCTGGGAAAGGTGGGACTATTACAAAATAGATGGTCTACATCTAAACAGACCGGAACCACTGTCCTTGGGCGAGTTTTTGCTACTGCTGCTGGGGAGGTTTTAAATTAATGTGGCAGAGGGCTGGGAACCAGAAGAGATGACAAGCGGGCAGCGAGGTGGAGACTGGAGACTGTAAAAATTATGAAGATTGCATTTATAAAGGGAAGAGTAGGCAGAGAGCAGATGAGCGTAATAAAACTGGTGGCCTGAAATGCATCTACTTTAATGCAAGGAGTATAGTGTGTAAGGCTGATGAACTTAGGGCTTGGATTGGTGCCTGGGAGTATGACGTTCTTGCAATCACAGAGACTTGGTTGAAGGAAGGGCATGATGATTGGCAATTAAATGTTCCAGGATATAGATGCTTCAGACAGGACACGGAGGGGAGTAAAAGGGAAGTTGCATTGCTGGTCAAGGACGATATCACGGCTTTGCTAAAGGAGGACTCTATGGAGGTCTTGGGTAGTGAGGCATTATGGGTGGAGCTGAGAAATAAGGGTGCAGTTACATTGTTGGGGCTGTATTACAGGCCTCCCAACAGTGAGCATGAGGTAGAAGAACAAATAGGGAAACAGATTATGGAAAGATGTAGAGGCAGTAGGGTTGTGGTGATGGGAGATGTTAATTTTCTCAACATTGACTAGGATACATTTAACACCAGGGGTCTGAATGGGGTAGAATTTGTAAGAAGCATCCAGGAGAGTTTTTGCAGAGCAGTATGTCAATAGTCCGATGACGGAAAGGGCCATATTGGACCTGGTACTGGGGAACGAGCCAGGACAGGTGGTAGAAGTTGAGGTGGGGGATTTCTTTGGGAAGAGTGACCACAATTCTGTAAGTTTTAGAATACTTGTAGATAAAGAAGAGAAGGGAAAGGTCCTAAGGGAAAGGTCTTAAACTGGGCCAAGACCAATTATATCAAAATTAGGCATTCGCTCGGAAATGCGGATTGGACACAGCTATTTGAAGGGAAGTCCACATTTGAGATGTGGGAGGCTTTCAAAGATAGGTTAAAGATAGTGCAGGATAAGCATGTCCTGTTGAAGGCAAAGGCTAGGAAGGGAAAGATTCGTGAACCGTGGATGACAAGAGAAATTGGATGACTAGCCAAGAGGAAAAGGGAAGCATACATAACTCTAGGCAGCTAAGAACAGAATGGGCCCTGGAAGAATATTGGAAGAGTAGGACAAGTCTTAAATGAGGAATCAAGCGGGCGAAAAGGGGTCATGAAAGAGCTTTAGCGAGCAGAATTAAGGAGAATTCCAAAGCATTTTATTCTTATATAAGAAGCAAGTGGGTAACTAGAGAATGGATTGATCCACTAAAGGATAACGAAGGAAGGCTGTGGGTCGAACCTGAGAGAATGGGTGAGATTCTGAATGATTACTTTGCATCAGTGTTCACTGAGGAGAGGAGCATGATGAATGTTGAGTTTAGAGATAGAAGCTTGATTAGTTTGGACCACATTGACATAAGTAGGGAAGATGTGTTGGGTAGGCTAGAGGTTATTAAGGTGGACAAATCCCCAGGACCGGATGGGATCTATCCCAGGTTGCTGAGGGAAACGAGAGAGGAAATAGCTGGGGCCCTGACAGATATCTTTGTGGCATCCTTAAATACAGGTGAGGTGCCAGAGGACTGAAGGGTTGCTCATGTTGCCCCCTGTACAAGAAGGGTAGTAGGGATATTCCAGTTAACTACAGACCAATGAGCCTGACGTCAGTGGTGGGAAAGTTGCTGGAGAAGGTACTGAGGGATAGAATCTATTTATATTTAGAAAAGAATGGGCTTATCAGTGACAGGCAACATGGTTTCATGCGGAGGAGATCATGCCTTACCAACTTAATAGAGTTCTTTGAGGAACTGACTAAGTTGATAGATGAAGGAAGGGCTGTTGATGTCATATTCATGGGCTTCAGTAAGGCGTTTGATAAGGTTCCCCATGGTAGACTAATGGAGAAAGTGAAGTCACATGGTGTGCAGGGTGTTCTAGCTAGGTGGATAAAGAGCTGGTTGAGCAACAGGAGACAAAGAGTAATAGTTGAAGGGAGTTTCTCGAAATGGAGAAAGGTGACCAGTGGTGTTCCACAGGGGTCAGTATTGGGGCCAATGTTGTTTGTAATATACATAAATGATCTGGAAGAGGGCACTGTTGGTATGATCAGCAAGTTTTCAGATGACACGAAGATTGGTGGAGTAGCAGAAAGCATAAGGGACTGTCAGAGAATACAGGAGGATATAGATAGACTGGAGAGTTGGGCAGAAAAATGGCAGATGGTTTTCAATCCAGAAAAATGTGAGGTGATACATTTAGGCAAGTCTAATTCTAGAGCAAATTATACAATGAATGGAAGAGCCTTGGGAAAAGTTGATGGGCACAGAGATCTGGGAGTGCAGGTCCATTGTACCCTGAAGGTTGCTGCATAGGTGGATAGAGTGGTCAAGAAGGCATATAGTATGCTTACCTTAATTGGACGGGATATTGAGTATAAGAGCTGGCAAGTCAAGTTAAAATTGCACAAGATATTGGTTCGGCCGCATTTAGAATACTGTGTACAGTTCTGGGCGCCACATTACCAAAAGGATGTGGACGCTTTGGAGAAGATGCAAAGAAGGTTTACGAGGATGTTGCCTGGTATGGAAGGTGCTAGCTGTGAAGAGAGGTTGAGTAGGTTAGGTTTATTTTCATTTGAAAAAAGGAGATTGAGGGGGGACCTGATTGAGGTTTACAAAATCATGAAGGGTATAGACAGGGTGGATAGAGACAAGCATTTTCCCAGGGTGAAGGATTCAATAACGAGAGGGGTGGAAAGTTTAAGGGGGATACATGCAATAAGAACTTCACACAGAGGGTGGTGGGCATTTGGAACGCGTTGCCGGTAGAGGTGATAAAGGCAGGCACGGTATATTCATTTAAGATGCGTCTGGACAAATGCATGAATAGGTGGGGTGCAGAAGGATACAGATGCTTAGGAATTGACCGACAAGTTTAGACAGTACATTTGGATCGGCTCAGGCATTACAGGGCCGAAGGGCCTGTTCCTGGGCTGTAAATTTTCTTTGTTCTTAGTTCTTTATGTCAGTCAATTCTTGAAAGGTATTAGCATTGGTGTATCACGGAAAGTTAGGCTGCTAATGACAGGAAAAGCTGCAGCTCCACAGACTGTCAGGAGAATTACTCATTGTTATTCATCAGTCGTAATATAATTTGCCCAGAAAATATAATGCATTCTTTTCAAATATTGGGCCAGTCTTTGACAGCAGGGTCAGATGAACCAAGCTTCCCAAACAAAGGCGTGAAGAAAGAATATGCGTACCCCAACTCAAAGACAACTGCTGCAAGTGTGTTTCTTCAGGACTGTGCTTACATCTCATCGCCACCAAAATAACTCCACAGAGGCAGATATCCTGTCACCAGCCACTCTTTATTTACACATGAACAACCCTAATCTACAGTACTGCCTAATACAGAGTCAGGCACCAGAGTGTCAGTATCCCTGACACTCAACCATTTTATGTCAGCCAGGATTCCTTGATTGGACCAGATTAATATCCCCAATCAGGGCACTCATATTCTATGATGTAAGGCTGACTGACCTCGTTATAATTACTACACCACCAAGTGCTACTTTTGCACTGCATAATAAAGAATTATCACCCTCTTGTCGGTCGTCCTCATCGTTGCTCATCATGTGGTGTTATCCTTATCCTCAGCCTGAAGCATTACTCAACTCTTAAAGTAGTAACACTGAATTGCCTGCACTGCAAAGAACAATGCACAACAAGCCTCCCTCAGCCAAAGCTTATTTAAAGTGCAACAGAAGAAGGAATGCCCCCAAGGGTGCCGTATGTACACTGAAGTCCCTTGAAAATCAATAAGCCTACTTCTGCAGTAGTTCAGCATTTTCTCTTAAAAACATGTTTTGTTAATTTTTGAATAATGTGGGAGTGGGGCATGAAACTCAGCTCCATTCAATCTTTGGGCTGATTTTTAAATACAATCATAGCAACAGTTGTCAAGCAAATGTGTTTATTACCCATTGGCCTTTTGAATACTTCAGTCAAACAGGTTTTTCATGCTGCTGGATTTGCTTGTCATTTTCTATCTGCTCATATATAACTTGAATTTTCACTTAATACAAGGAAACAAAGGGACTTTTAGACAGGGTTGGAATCATTGCTCACGTCAGCTGTTGACGGAAACCCATTGCAATCCTGGCTTAGCCAGTCCAAGTATTACATCTTTGAACTAATAACCCAACCCTTCAGGTTCAATCTCTAATTTGATCTGACTGGCAACATAATGAGCTGCGTGCCAGCAAAACTGCTCTGGTTCACAAAAGGAACTAATATGGACAAAACTTGGTGTCCATGCAACTGAATTCAAGGAATGAGCAAGGGGCCAGAAATCAAGAAGAAATAAAACCTAGCAACAAAACATAAGAACTGTGATAACAATTTATATTTATATAGCACCTTTAATGCAATAAAAATTCCAAAATGCTCCACAGGTATGATTACACTGATATTAATGGTTATCAAAAGCTTGGTCAAAGAGGGAGCTTTAAAGGCATCCCTTAGAGGAGGAGAGGAAAGCAGAGGTTTAGGATGGAGATTCCAGACGTTACAACCCAATTGACTGAAAGCACAGGCAACAATGAGGGTTAAAATCAATGAGAGGAAGTAAAATATTAATATTAAATGCATTTAAAAAGTGAATTTCTATTACAATTGTTCACTTTCAGCTTACATTATAGAATTTTGCTAATGTCTTGTCACCACACTGTTGATGTTAAGAGAAGTAGGTTGTGGGTATTAATTAGCTTCGACTAAATATAAATAGAGGCCAGCTGGGACACAGGCTATGGATGAGAGGTGTAATGCTTAGCAAATCAATAAATCTTTTTCAGTAACGAAAAGCTATGTTTCTGGGTTTCTGTTGCATTAATTGACTTAGAATTTGTTAACATTCATTCCATTTCCTGTATTATTTACCAACTCCAAAGGAATGCAAATGATGCAGTACTTCCACACCAAACACTTTTTTTTGCCCAGGCTGCGATAGTAAGAGCAGGCCCAGGTTGCAGCAGCAGCAGCGGTGGTGATGGTAGCTGCCTGTGCAGCTGAGCCTCAAATTAACAGAAATAAATGGAACTAACCCCAGAAAAAGAACAATCATAATAAACAATTAAGAAAAACAGAAAATCAAAACAAAGTCTACCTGAAATAAGAGGGAAAGACAAGAAAGAAAACATTCCTCCTCGGTAGGAAACACCAGCAGCAGTAATAAGACACACTGACTGTGTGGTCCAACCAGTTTAGAGGTTAGTTCCCTCTCCCTAACACACAAAGTGGAGAGTCCTTCATACACTGATCCACCTCCCTTAGAGACAGCTCTCAGAGTGAACAGAACCTCTGAGACTCCTGTTTATACCAAACATTTGTTATCTGAAGATAGAACACTAAGTCTTCATTGCACACAGCCAAAAAGTAATTTAAAAACTTGGATTTCACTAAGTAGTTCACTGTTGCATCAAATTCATCTCCAAACATAATATCAACAACTTATAGAACCAAATTGTTCTATCGTCATATTTTTCTGTCTGGAATTATAAAGTATTTCTGATAATTTAGCTAACAAACTAAGACCTACCCCAAAATAGCCTCTGTTGGATTTGCTAATGGGATCTATAATGCCTTTGTGCCTTGAGTCAAGATGGAGGGAATTAGAGATTATGTCCCCCTTCAGTTTGCCTGGAACTGACTCCCTATCCAAAAGAGGATAGTGCATCACTGTGGCTAGCTTTCAGCCACCAGCTTCACTCTCTGGCTCACCAGTATCATAGCAATAAATGGCATTAAATATTATTTGGATGTTTTCTCTTACTCATTTCCCAACACTGATTTATTTAAATAAATGGACAGAATGCACTACTTACATCGGTCAGAGAATTCTTCTTGTCAACAAGAGCTTCCTTTAGAACTAATTGACCAGTTTTTGCCACCTGCTGAAGACTAATCTGTAATTGCCCCAACAGCCTGTAAAAGAAGATTAATCATATGAAATAATTTACCCTTTCACTTAATTATTCACTTCCCCTGCAACCTTTAAAGACATATTTTGATTAGTGTGTCATCAAGTGTTCATAGAGCTGTACTGCCCAACACATGGCCACAGATTATTTTAGATCTTGTGATAAGAACATCAACATAGGAACAGGGTTAGGTCATTCAGCCCTTCGAGACTGATCTACCAATCAATGAGATCATGGCTGATCTGTGGTCTAACTCAATATATAGTCGGTTCTGAAGTAACACGATAATTCCATTCTTATGCAATCTTGTGTTATAAGAAAATCGTACAATAGCAGCACCATTTAAACTAATGGGACCAAGGTCGCATTATAGCCAATACAGGAAATGAAAGTTTGCATTCTACAACTAACAGTCTAAATTCTTCAACCACATTAAAGCCAATTTGTGTTGAAGAAACATGCATTATAATAGAACCAATTGTACCTGTCTTTGACCCATATCCCTTAATACCCTTGCTTAACAGAAATGCATGTATCTCATATTTAAAATTAACAACTGATTCAATACCCACTTCTGTTTGTGGAAGAGAGTTCTAAACCTCTACCACCCTTCTACACACAGCACTTTTACACACAGCTTCCTAACATCTCTCCTGAATGGTCTGACCCAAAGTTTCAGACTATGCCCCCTAGTTCTAGAATTCCCAAACAATGAAAATAGTTTATCTTTATCAACCTTATCTTTTACCATTAATGTTTTGAAGGCTTCAATCAGATCACCCCCTAACCTTCTAAATTCTAGAGAAAACAGGCCTCATTTTTACAATCTATCTTCATAATCCCTGAAGTCCAGATATCATTCTTGTAAATCCATATTGTGCTCCCTTCAAGGCCAATATATCCTTCTTAAGGCGTGGTGCCCACATCTGTCCTCAGTCTCCAAATGGGGTCTTACCAGGGTTTTGTGTAACCACAGCATAACTTCTCCCTCCTTATACTCCAGTCCTCCAGATATAAAGGTCTGTTTTCCATTAGCTTTCCCTGATTACTTTTTATACCTGTTTGTGACATTTTCAAGATCTATGCACCTGAACTCCAAGTCCCTTTGGCTGTCTACTGTATTTAATTTCATCTAGAAAGTATCCTGATCTATCCTTTTCAGATCAAAAGAGATCACCTCATTCTTGCTTACAGGATTTGATAGATCCTTCTGACTTCAAACTTCATTCCCCTTTCTTTTAATCAATAAGCTCAAATTCTCTGTCCTTCCCTAAATGAAGTTAGATTAATTAAGAAACAATCAATAGTTTTATATAAATCACCTTGTTAAAATCAGCTGATGATCCAAATATTTTTCAGGGCAACTTTAGCCGGGATTGATCATAATTTGATGAACGACGAATAAAGAACAAAGAAAATTTACAGCCCAGGAACAGGCCCTTGGGCCCTCCAAGCCTGAGCCGATCCAAATGTGCTGTCTAAGCCTATCACCCAATACCTAAGTATCTGCATCCCTCTGCTCCCCACCTACTCATGCATCTGTCCAGATGCACCGTCAATAAATCTACTGTGCCTGCCTCTGCTACCGCTTCTGTAACGCATTCCGGGCTCCTATCACCCTCTGTGTAAAGTACTTGCCGCTTATATCCCCCTTAAACTTGAACAAGGCTGTGATTGTCAGAGACAGCCACTGTCTCGGATTTGCAACATTATCTCCAAGATAAACCAAGTGCTTCCTTTTTCAAGTTCAATGTTAGAGAGAATCGGCTTCACTCAATATAGCTTGTACCATATGCCAGTAAGATAAACAGAACAGGAGGGCACCACCAGAATAACATTACCCTCTAGACAGGAGCATTTGCCCTCACCCCTCACATCCCAGACAGAAGCACTCTCACCTTCACATTTCCCCCACTGCACCCCAGAAAGGAGCATGCTCACATTCACACCTTTCCCACCACATCCCAGACAGGTGCACCCCCACACTCACCACTCCCCCAAAGCAACCCAGACAGAAGTACCCTCACCCATCACCCCTCATGTCCAAACAGGACCATCCACACCTCATCCCCACACAGGAGAACCCCCACTCTCACCCCCACCCCCAGACAGGAGGACCACAGGAGGACCATCACCCTCACCTCTCACCCCTACCCTCCCTAGACAGGTGGATTTCAATCCTCCAAACCTACACACCTCCACCATAGACAAATGCACCAATACCTGCTCCACTCCAACTTCCATCCCCACCCTCTGCAGCCATCTCCACCAGACAAATTAAAATCCTGGTGTTAGTCTTAAATCCAAGCCCTTAGTTCCCTCCCCAATAAAATCTTATTTACTTAGGATGCTGTTTGAAAAACTGACTCTGAGCCCCAACAGTTGGCACTTGCCTGTTGCTGAAGAGTTTACTGTGGTTATAAACTCGAATCTCCAGCATCTCTTCAATAATGTCTCGTCCATAATGAGGCCAACGGAATTCCTGCAACAAACAATCAGCTACATTTAGGAGAAAGTGAGGACTGCAGATGCTGAAGATCAGAGTCAAAGAACGTGGCCCTGGAAAAGCACAGCACATCAGGCAGAGCTCAAGCAGCATCCGAATTCCTCATGAAGGGCTTATGCTTGAAACGTCAAGTCTTCTGCTCCCTGGATGCTGCCTGACCTGATGTGCTTTTCCACCGCCACACTGTTCAAATCAGCTACTTGTAACAATGCTACAGGCACAATGTCACAGACAAGTACAACCACAGGGTTAATAATTGTGATTTTTTTATCCAATATTTCAGCACATTCTGTGTAAAGCAAGACAGTGCTGGATGTCCCATGTGCTGGGTATTATCAAACTGAGGGTTTGAGACTGCCTGGTCATACATGATAATTGTTAGGGACAACTTCTTCATGCAAACAGTGATGTGTATATGGAATGAGCTGCCAGAGAAAGTGTTGAGGCAGGCACAATAGTAACATTTTAATAACATTTGGATTGTTTTATGGATGGGAAGAGTTTAGAGGGATATGGACCAAATGCAGACAATTAGAAATAGCAGAGTGGCCACCATGGTCAGCATAGACCAATTTGAGCCAAAGGACATGTTTCCATGCTGTATTACTCCATCACTCTATAACTGTATTATACTCTTGCAAACATCCACTTCCAGGACAGTCATGTAGCACCATCCTTTGTTTTGCTCTAACAGTCACTGAAACTGACACTATACGCTAGATTCCCAAGTTACCGTTGCAGCAATATGTGAAAGAATATAAATATAGAAGTACAATAGTTTAGACAACTAAAGCAGAGATAACAACAGAATCCAGACCAGGATACTAGTGAATGCTGACTAGACCCAAGCAGTTTCAGCCTGACAAAGTGGGTTTTAAACAGGGAACTGTCTCAGAACTGACAGACGCCAACTGCTTGGATCCAAAATAACACAAAATCAGGACTCAAAGTCATTCACACCCTTACAGCAGACTAGTAAACAACCAATGTATCCTTTCATCCCCAGTAAACTCTCTGATGGGGGCTAAGGTGGCAGAACAGGGGAATGAGCTCTTGAACGAAGCTCCAGGACTAGTAAGAGTGAGTCAGTAGTGAAAGAAGATTGTGGAGGGGGGTCAGGTACATGAAGGAGTTCAAGAGGGATCCAGGGAGGACAATGGCGGTGGGCCATTGAGTAAAGTGGAAGAGGCCTGGCATTCTGAGTGGGTGAGAAGTTGATCGAGGTAAGAATCTGAGGAGCCCAGAGGGCTTTGCCAGTACTGTTCCCATTGGGTCTAACTCAGAGTCTTGTCAAGCAGAATCCTTACAGGACTTCAAGTTCACCTACAACATTTCAATTTGACCTGCAGAGTGCTGAGTATATTACTGGAAACTAACATAAACCCTGAAGAAGGGCTTATGCCCGAAACGTCAAATCTCCTGTTCCTTGGATGCTGCCTGACCTGCTGTGCTTTTCCAGCAACACATTTTCAGCAACTAACGTAAACACTCAAGAAAGAGTGATAAAAAAACATCATTTATTCCACAATTAAGGACATGTTGTTGTGTCCCTGTAATCACATTCCGTATTAACCTTAAGGTATGCCAGTATACTTAACTCTCCAACCAGGAGCAAAAATGATGTTGCATGCAAGAACAAAGTAAAACCAACCTAATCCTAATCTATTTAACCCTCAACGGCATTGTGGTGTCCGTACACTTCAAAGACTGCAGTGGTTCATGAGCAATTAGGGATGAACAATAAATGCTCGCACAGACAGCGATGTCCAAGTCCATGATTGAATAAAATTAATTTAGAAGAAAAATGTAAATTTGGAAACACCTGTGCATCCTAAAATAACTCCATGAAAGCCAGTTTCCCGTCACCAAGACACCCTTTATTTAGACGCACATTGTCCATGATATTGACTCAGCTCCTAGAGCCAGCTCCTAGAGTGAGCAGGATGCCTTATATGCCTGTTTATATCTGTCTGCCAGGACTCCCTGATTAGACCAGGCTAACAGCCACAATCAGGAGCTCATTTTCTGAGGTTGACCTCATTACAATCACTACATCCCTTCCCCTCTAAGTCCTGGGATGTAGCCTCATTCTTTTTCCTGTAGCTTCTCCTGTGGCTTTTTTGCATCAGGTCCCGTTCCTCCGACTCTGCCTCAGATACTGGTGGTGTGTACCAGACAGAAGCCGTCTCATGCACCTGGAGCATCCGCTGAAAAACATCTTCTCGTTCATCAGGCAGTAACAGCATCGAGGTCGTGATATCTGCTATATCCATCTTGCCCTCAGAAGCTTCTTTGAAGCTAGGTAGAGGGAGGGAACTCAAAGGGGTTTTGACAGCCTTGCCAAATGTTCAGAGGGGACAGGTGTGCTTAGCTCCTGTTCCATTTGTGAGGTTGCAGCTTTTATGTGGTCCACGTGCTTGTTCAGGACCACCTCTCCTACCCAAACTTTGTATGTCACAGGACCTGACCTCGTGTCAACCATATCTCTTACCCATGCAGGGCTATTCCCCTGGTTTCAACACCAAACTTCATCCCCTGAAGTAAACTGCCTCTCCGTCTTAGTGGAGTCATGATGCCGTTTTACATTCCCACTTCCCTCAGATCCAGGAAGACCAGATTTAACCTGATGCAGAAACTTGTCTGCATTAGCAACTCTACTGGAGCTGTCCCTGTAGTTGCGAGAGGGGTGATCCTTTAATCAAACAAGAACCAGAACAGTTTGATATCAAGTGAAGGTCTAAGCTGTTTTTTAAGCCTGCATTCAAAGTTTTGGCTGCTCTTATGGCCAGACCATTAAATTATGGGTGGTAGGGAACTCTTCTTACATGCCAAATGCCATTCAACTTTAGGAAATAATCGAATTCCCTGTTGTCTGTGACCAGCACCTCTGGGAGTCTGTGTTTTGCAAAAGGTGCTTGCAACTTTTCAAAGGTCATCGCCATCTTTGACTAATGAATTCTATATATATCTAACCACTTTGAATGGGCGTCCACAATGACTAAAAACATTCAGTCCTTGAAAGGACCGGCCGAGTCAATGTATAACCAAGTCTAGAATTTACCCAGCCATTCTCACGAATGTGGGAGAGATACTGGCGGTATTTTTTGCCCTTGTCAACACTATGGGTATTGTCAACAATGTGGCTATGTCAATGTCCAATCTTGGCCACCAGACATAACTTATTGTTAACATCTTTATTTTGGAAACTCCTGGATGACCCTGGTGGAGTTCAGCCAGTATCTGGCAGTGACCCTTACCTGGGACAATCACACCTGCTCCTCATAATAATATGCCATCCTCTATGATGATCTGATTTCCTAGGGCTAAAATGGTTTCAGTTCAGGTTGTGATGACCCTTCTGTTTCCCACATCACTACCAGCTGTTTTAGTTTTGTCAGGGTGGGATCTTTTTGTGTCCACAGTCTGATATTATCATTGGTGACCGGAAGGGAGATCAGAAAGTTTATAACCAGAGCAGACTCTTCTAGTGACGGCACTACCAGCAGTGTACCATCAGTGCGAGGCTGCTCAAGGCATCTGCATTTGCCGCTTGGCCTCTGTACTTGATCAGAATAAGAGCCCACTGCTGAATCTGATTGAAGCCATAGGCAGCATGATCCTGTCTTATTTAAGTAGCCTTAGCAGGATTTGTAGTCCATTACTACAAATTTATGCCCATAAAGATTAGATTACTTACAGTTTGGAAACAGGCCCTTCGGCCCAACAAGTCCACACCGACCCGCCGAAGCGCAACCCACCCATACCCCTACATTTACCCCTTACCTAACACTACGGGCAATTTAGCATGGCCAATTCACCTGACCCGCACATCTTTGGACTGTGGGAGGAAACCGGAGCACCCGGAGGAAACCCACACAGGCACGGGGAGAACGTGCAAACTCCACACAGTCAGTCGCCTGAGTCGGGAATTGACCCGGGTCTCAGGCACTGTGAGACAGCAGTGCTAACCACTGTGCCACCGTGCTGCCTGTAAAGGTATTGGTAAAATGTTGTTACAGCAAAGCTGACTGCCAAACATTCATTTTCTGTCTGGACATACCTTCGTTCAGCATCAGCCAAATTCTGGGAAGTTTATCAGGAATTCCTCTTCCTTGGGCCACCAGTGTGTCAACACTTACCCCAATACCATTCAGGGAGGCATCGCATGTCAGCCCCACATCATACTTGGAATCATAATTTGCCAACAACTTAGTCTACAACAGTTGCTTCTTCATTTCCCCAAAGGCTACAACTTGGCTACAAGGCCATTTCCAAGCTGACCCTTTCTCAGTAGCAGATGTAAGAGTGCCAGGATAGAGGCCAGGTTACATTTGAGTTTTCTGCAATAATTCACTAAAGGTTTTAGTATCTGGTCCCTCCAGAAAGTTAAGTTTCTAATAACCAAGAAAGCTGCTGGTCACACGCTGTCAAGAGAATTACACATTGCTTTTCATCTGCCCCAATGTCATTTGCCCAGAAAAAAAGCACATTCTTTTTCCACATACTGGGCCCAGTCTTTGATGGCAGGATCAAATTAATCAGGTTTCCCAAATAGCAACATGATGTCAGAAATGCTTGCCCCAATTCAAAGACAACAGTTGCAAGTGAATCTTCAGGGGTGTGTTTCGGCAGGATGTTACTCATTCACCCCATCCCCCTCTCACCCCCCACCACACACACATTAACATCACAGAGGTGGAGCGAGTGAAGAGTGTCAAGCTCCTGGGAGTGGTCATCCACAACAAGCTTTCTTGGACTCTTCATGTGGTCGCACTGGTTACAAAGGCCCAACAATGTCTCTTCTTCCTCAGGCAATTGAGGAAATTTGGCATGATGGCAAATATCCTTGCCAACTTTTGTAGATGCGCCATCTAGGGTATTCTGCCTGGATGTATCACTGGTATGGCAAGTGTACCATTCAAGATCGGAGATGGTTAAAGAGAGTGGTGAACACGGCCCAGAGAATCACAAAGGCCAATTTCCCATGTATAGAATGCATGTACCAGGCCCACTGTCAAGGAAATGCCACCAGCATTCTCAGATCCATCCCATCCTGGCAATGCTTTTCTACAATCTCTACCATTGGGACACACACCCACCAACCAGCCGGTTTTGTAACAATTTCAACCCTATTGTTGCTAGAATACTGGACTCACAAACTCTTAACATTTGCCTGTACCTGTGCTTTTGTTTTTGCCGTTGTTTATCTATTATTTATTTATCTATGCTACTTAACTGTATTTTTCGCAAGACAAAGCTTTTCATGTGTCTCGGTACACGTGACAATAAATTTAATTCAATTCAAATTCAGTTCATTGCCACTGTAGAATATTTCACCAAGAAAGACATCAGTGTCCCCAAAACACACTGTCCAACAGTAACTCACTGTTGCAACTGAGTAACTCACTGAAACAGGATCACTGGCTTGGGATCAGGAGCTGAGTCACATGCTTGATTGGGGTGAAGAATTAATTGGGAGTAATTAAGGGTAGTTGGTCATTAGATAATGTAACACATACACAAAACTGGGACTGTTCAGTTTATTAAAATGCTTGGAATTTCATTTAATCTCAGCTATTTTTGTAGTTCCTCAAAATGAGGATGCAATGAAATAACTAGTATAGCCTGGATGAGAAGGAGTGGGTTGAGGGATAATCCCACCCAGTAGAGAAATCCTCTCTTCATAATGGCAGTAAAGCAGCTGATTTGTTCCTTCTCCTACCACCCTCAAAGATACCAGAGAATCACTGCCAGTGGGCATGTCGTTAAAGTGACATTTCAATAACATACCTAGTTAGGATGAAGAATGTGATCCTTTCAGTTGGTGCATTGCTATTCTCAATTTGTCAGTATGTTAGCAGATAGGAATCCAGTGACTATTCACATTAGGAACCTGGGTGTGTTTGTACTGAAAAGTGATTGCTTTTACACATTGCAGTGCTGTTTCTCAACCTTGGATCCAGGTGGAATGTTTGTGAATCTCCACATCAGGCAAACCTACTTGCATGAGCCCAACTTAAACCAAGTGTGGGCCATTGCATCCCAATCCTCAGTGGCTCTGAACCTACTCATCCCAAAAATAGGTGTTGGATTTAGCATGGTCAGAATAAAGTTGGAAATGGAGAACAGAAACCATGCAGGCAAATGGCACTGGATAACAAAGTCAAAACAGTTTCATTCTGCATTCAGTTGATTTAGGACTGATTCAGAAATGCTTAGTCACCTTGAATTTGCAATGTGTTCAATTTTCCACTGTTAATATCTCAAACATTCATCAAAAGAATTTTAAGAATACTTTTCTCTTAGCTTTTTAGACATTTTAGCTTGCACATACCTTCAGAACTCTACACCTTCAAAGTGGGAGAGACAAGGAGAACTTTACACAGAGTGTGCTAGGAAGGACTCAATAAGTGAGTCATAATGTGTTGCAACATTTATTCTGTAAATTAGCAGCAAGTCGTTGCTCAGCAGCCCTACGGTTTAGTTATTATGTTTGTGTTATGTACAACCTACCCCACCTTTAACAAAGTTAGGTGGAGAACTTGGAATCCATTGTCAAAGAAACAAATCATAAATACCAGAACACTTTACAAATCTGAAAACAGGCCAGAGTTTGGATGAGGATATATTTTAAAATGTCACAATTTTTGCTCAAATTCAGTCATTGATGAGGAGTGAAGTGGAGGCCCAGACTGTTCAGAGAACCCAGAGCATGTTTAAAGTAGTGCAACAACCTTCAAACCGCCTAGCCAATACTTACCCCTCAAACGATATCTGAAAATGGATAAAACTGTTTAAGATTTTATTTGCTGTTTGAGGTCATACCTAAATGCAAATTGGCTATATCTTTTTTGGCATTTCAGTAGTGAGGACATTTCACTACCAAGGCAAGGAGGAAATGGGTGATCAAGGGGAGTTAGCAACCAAGGGGCTTGGGTGATTGGAGATGTGAGCAGTTGGGGAGAATGGGTGATCAGCGGGAATGCAAATGTCACGGGAAGTGGAGTGTTCGGGGAAGCGGGCAATCAGGGGTAGTGGGCGATCGGGGGGAGTGGGCGATCGGGGAAAGTGGGCAATCAGGGTCAATGAGCAATCGGAGAAGTGGGTGATTGGGAGGAGTGGGTGATCTGGGTGGAGTAAGAGATCAGGAGGGGAAAGGGTGATTGGGTATGCTAGTGGTCATGGGGAGTGGGTTCAGGGAGATCCGTGGGGGGAGTAGATAATTGGGGGGGGCAATCTATGTGGGTAATGAGTGGTCGGTGGGGAGTTGGTGATTGGGTGTAGTGGCGATCAGTGGGGAGTGAGCAATCAGGGAGAGTAGGTGATTGGGGGCGTGCATCAGTGGGGGGGTGATGATCAGTAGGGAGTGGGCAATTGGGAGGAGTGGGTGATTGGGGAGAGGGAATTCTTTGGGGGTTATGGAAGATCTATGGGGAGAGTGGGTGATCGGGGAGAGTGGGTGATCAGTGGGAGTGGGTGATTTGGGGGAGTGAGCACTCAGGGTGTGGCCAATCGGAGGGAGAGGGCAGTTGGAACTTTTCGATTATGGGAAAGTAACTGTATTGTTCATCTGCAGAAACAAGAACAGTGAATAGCCTCCCCATCAACCACACTCTCACCCACATACTCCCCCACCATGGCCCCTCCATAGTAACACACATAACCACATACACAAACACATAATCATACACACGCACGCGCGCGCGCACACACACACACACACACACACACACACACACACACACACACACACACACCTACACACCTTTGATCTTTAAGAAAGCGCAGAGACTGGAGAAGTGGTAACAGGAGCTAGCTTCCCATTACATTTGCTCTCTTTTGTCCATTTTCCGCCTGATTCAGCACAGTCACAACTTACTACCCAACTCCAACTGATTGACAGAAAACATTTTTGGACCATGTCAGTGATTGGAATGAGGCCAGCCAGATGGACCTCGTAGAATATGAATTCTCTCTTTGGGAATGTTAATCTCATCCAATCAGGGAATCCTGGTTGAAAGAAATAAACAGGAGTGGCCGACGAACTGGCAGGAGCTGGAGGCCAAAGTCTCAGCTCGCCTAGGCCGCTGGACAGGACTGCTCCGAATGCTATCTTACAGGAGCCGAGTGCTGGTCCTAAACCAGCTGGTGGCCGCCATGCTGTGGTACCGGCTGGTCACTTTGGTCCCTCCTCCTGGCTTTGTCGCTGACATCCAGAGAACGATGGTCGACTTCTTCTGGGACAAAAAGATGCACTGGGTCGCTGCGCAGGTTCTGAGTCTCCCTATTGAGGAGGGCGGTCAGTCGCTGGTGTGCGTCCGCACCCAGGTCGCGACCTTCCGCCTTCAGACCTTGCAGCGATACCTTTACGTCGAGCCTCCTCCTAGGTGGTGCGCCCTGGCGACGTATTTTTTTCCGCCAGGTGCGTAACCTCAACTACGACACGCAGCTCCTGTTCGTCGACCGTGATGGTTTGGAGGTTGCCCTCAAGGTGCTGCCTGTCTTTTACCAGGACCTGATCACTGTCTGGAACATGGTCGAATCGCGTCGCGCCTACCCTCCGGCAGGAGTAGCGGCTGTCGTCAGGGAGCCGTTGCTCAGGAATCCGCACCTCCGTGCTCGCGGGTTCGAGTGGCTGTCAGAGGGGAGGGCCGTGGCGGCGAGGGTGACCAGGGTCGGGGACGTGCTGGGTGCCGGGGGCCTGGGCTGGACGTTGCCACAAGACATAGTGAGCAGGGCAGCCTTAAAACGGCGGTGCTCGGACGTGACGTAGTGCACCAGTTGGAGGACGCTCAGGGGTGGAGTGGGATCCCATCTGCGTTCACCCCCGCCCGGACGGAATTTCACATTGGCCCCAAGGTCCCGTACTTCCCGCGGGAGCCTGTACCCCACAACCTGAGCCGCCTCCGAAATTTTAATTTTGTTTCCTTTCAGGGGGTAAAAAGGCGGGCCCTGTATCGACTGCTGCTGCACACCATCCACCTCTTCTCCCTCATCCACCATCCGGACACACCTTGGCGTGCCCATTTGCCACCGGGCGGTGGGGATCCCCAGTGGAGGGCCCTCTACGCGGGAGTCCTCCCCCTTTCTCTCGGGGATCTGGGGTGGAGGATGTTGCACGCAGCAGTCCCCTGCAACCGCAGATTGCGGTGGTTCACGGACTCCCAGCCCAACTGCTTGTTCTGTGGTGCTGTGGAGCCCGTGAACCATGTGTATGTTGGGTGTGGGCATTTGCACTCCCTTTTTGATTTTCTCAAAAACCTTCTCCTCTGCTTTTGGTTGCACTTCAGTCCCACGCTCCTCAGCTTTGGGCACCTGGTACGGAGGAGGGAGGGCAGGTCTGAAGACCTCCTCGTGGGTCTGCTCCTGGGCCTGGCCAAACTGGCCATAAACAGGTCCAGGCAGCGTGCCGTGGAGGGGGTCGTTAGGGCCGACTGCCTGCCCCTCTTCCGCGGTTACGTCAGAGCCCGGGTGTCCTTGGAGAAGGAGCTCGCGGTGTTCAGGGAGAGGTGGGCACCGCAGGGAGTGGAGTGCATCATTTCCCCCTCCAACTCTATTTTGATTTAGTCCCTGCCCTTCTCTTCACTGTTTTGATCACACAGCATTGCCCTTTGATGTGAAGGGCACTGCTTGTCACAGGCCACTCGGGTGTTTCCTTTTCTTCCTGGTGGTGGAAATCTAATAAAGACTTGTGCTCTTTGTGTCTCTCACTGTGTCTCACAACTGCACACACACACCATGGGTCCTAGGGAAAAATATGCACTACCACAGTTAGGCGGTAGTGTGGGGGTTAAAGAGAAAAAAATAAAAGAAAAAAAGAGAAAAATAAAAGAAAAAAAATAGACTGCTGCTGCACACCACCACCTCTTCTCCCTCATCCACCGTCCGGACACACCTTGGCGTGCCCATTTGCCACCTGGAGGTAGTGATCCCCAGTGGAGGGCCCGCTATGCAGGAGTCCTCCCCCTTTCTCTCGGGGATCCGGGGTGGAGGGTGCTGCATGCAGTGGTACCCTGCAACCGCAGATTGCGGTGGTTCACGGACTCCCAGCCCAACTGCTTGTTCTGTGGTGCTGTGGAGTCCGTGGACCATGTGTATATTGGGTGTGGGCGTTTGCACTCCCTTTTTGATTTTCTCAAAAACCTTCTCCTCTGCTTTTGGTTGCACTTCAGTCCCACGCTCCTGATCTTCGGGCACCCGGTACGGAGGAGGGAGGGTGGGTCTGAAGACCTCCTCGTGGGTCTGCTCCTGGGCCTGGCCAAACTGGCCATAAACAGGTCCAGACAGCGGGCCGTGGAAGGGGTTGTTAGGGCCGACTGCCTGCCCTTCTTCCGCGGTTACGTTAAGGCCCGGGTGTCCTTGGAGAAGGCGCACGCAGTGTCCACCAACACCCTGGAGTTGTTCAGGGGGAGGTGGGCACCGCAGGGAGTGGAGTGCATCATTTCCCCCTCCAACTCTATTTTGATTTAGTCCCTGCCCTCCCCTTCACTGTTTGTTCACACAGCATTGCCCTTTGATGTGAAGGGCACTGCTTGTCACTGGCCACCCGGGTGTTTTCCTATCTTCCTGGTGGTGGAAATTGAATAAAGATTCATGCACTTTGTGTCGCTCACTGTGTCTCACACCTGCATACACACACCATGGGTACTGGGGAAAAAATAAGCACTACCGCAGTTAGGCGGTAGTGCAGGGTTAATTTAAAAAAATTTAAAAATATAAAAAGGCCTTACAAAAAAAAGAACATGCGTGTGTTTGATCACACAGCATTGCCCTTTGACGTGAAGGGCACTGCTTGTCAAAAAGGAAACAAAAATAAATAGGAGTGGCCGGCGAACTGGCAGGAATTAGAGGCCAAAGTCTCGGCTCGCCTAGGCCGCTGGACAGGACTGCTCTGAGTGCTGTCTTACAGGAGTCGAGTGACGGTCATAAACTAAATGGTGGCTGCCATGTTGTGGTACCAGCTGGTCCCTTTGGCCCCTCCTCCTGGTTTTGTCACTGACCTCCAGAGAATGTTGGTCAACTTCGTCTGGGACAAAAAAATGCACTGGGTCGCTGCGCAGGTCCTGAGTCTCCCTATTGAGGAGGGCAGTCAGTCACTGGTGTGCGTTCGCTCCCAGGCGCGGCATTCTGCCTTCAGATCTTGCTGCAATACCTTTACGTTGAGCCTCCTCCTAGGTAGTGCGCCCTGGCGACATATTTTTTCCGTCAGTTGTGCAATCTCAACTACAACACGCAGCTCCAGTTCGTCGACCGTGACGGTTAGAGGTCACCCTCAGGACGTTGCCTGTCTTTTACCAGGACCTGATTACTATCTGGAACATGGTCGAATCGCGTCACGCCTACCCTCCAGCAGGAGTAGCGGCTGTCGTCAGGGAGCCGTTGCTCAGGAATCCGCACCTCCGTACTCGCGGGTTCGAGCGGCTGTCGGAGGGGAGGGCCGTGGTGGCGAGGGTGACCAGGGTCGGGGACGTGCTGGGTGGTGGAGGCCTCGGCTGGATGCTGCCACAGGACATAGCAAGCAGGGCAGCGGTAGACGTCCGGTACGTGGCCACTGCCATCCGATGCCTTAAAACGGCGGTGCCCGGACCCGACGTAGTTCACCAGTTGGAGGATGCTCGGGTGTGTGGTGAGATCCTGTCTGCGTTCACCCCAGCACGGACGGAATTTCACATTTGCCCCTGGGTCCCGTACTTCCTGCGGGAGCCTGTGCCCCACAACCTGAGCTGCCTCCAGAATTTTAGTTTTGCCCCTTTTAAGGACATAAAATGGTGGGCCCTCTACAGACAGCTGCTGCGCACCATCCACCTCTTCTACCTCATCCACCGCCCGGACATGCCTTGGCGTGCCCATTTGCCACCAGGAGGTGGAGATCCCCAATGGAGGGCCCACTTTCTCACAGGGATCTGGAGTGGAGGGTACCTCATGTGGTAGTCCCCTGCAACCGCAGATTGCAGTGGTTCACGGACTCCCAGCCCAACTGCTTGTTCTGTGGTGCTGTGGAGTCTGTGGATCGTGTATGTATTGGGTGTGAGCATTTGCACTCTCTTTTTGATTTTCTTAAATACCTTCTTCTCCGTTTCTAGTTGCACATCAGTCCCAAGTTCCTGATCATGCGGAAGGGGAGGGTAGGTCAGAGGATCTCCTTGTGGGTCTACTCCTGAGCCTGGCCAAACAGGTCCAGGCAGCAGGTCTTTATGGCCGATTGCCTGCTTCTCTTCTGCGGCTACTGAAGAAGGAGCATGCAGTATCTATCAACTTCCTCGAGTTGTTCAAGGAGAGGTGGGCACTGCAAGGCAGTGGAGTGCTTTGTTTCCCTTTCCAACTCTATTTTGATTGAATCCCTATCCTTCCCTTCACTTCTTTGATCACGCAGCATTGCCCTTTGATGAGAAGGGCATTGCTTGTCATTGGCCACTTGGGTGTTTCCTTTCTACCTGGTGGTGGAAATTGAATGAAGATTTGTACACCTGGGTTGTCTTTCACTGTGTCTCACACCTGCACACACACAACATGGGGAAAATATAAGCAACACCACACTTAGGCGGTAGTGTGGGAGGGGAAAGAGAAGAAAATAGAGAAGAACAAAGAAAACAAAAATAGAAAAAAAAAAGAAAAATATTTATAAACAAGAGTGTCAGAGGTTCTGCTCACTCTGGGTGCTGGCTCTGTGCTGGCTGGATCAGCGTTGTGTATTATGCACATGTAAATAAAGGGTGACCTGATTATGGGATACTGGCTTTCGTGGTATGGATTAAGATTATCAGAAAGTCAAATCAGTTCAAGAACAACACATTGACTGTAACCTATACATTTGTGATTCATGACTTTTAGCTTTCGTTCAGCAAAAACATTCCAGGAGAAACAGGAAGTGTTGAGATAATTGAATTGTCAATTAGTTATTCACTCTATGGCATGAATGTTCCTTAACTGGAACTTGAGGTTAACATCATTAATTACTGAGAAAACTACATGTTGAAATCTTACCTCATTGAAGACAGCTTCATATTCACATTTCACTTTCCTAGTCAAGTGTGTATAACCTGAGAACAGATGAAGAAACATATTGTTAATTTCTATGTCAGTCATGACATGTTTTTAAAGCCAAATGATTTAATAAATTCTAAGAACTGAATGTCTATTCTATCCAGTTGAAGTGTGGGAACAGTTCAACGAGAAATTGTCAATTACCATCTTGCCCACCTTCTATCGTCCTGATAACCATATTACCCGCACTGCCCGGTTCTATCTCCTTCCCAAGATCCACAAGCCTGACCACCCTGGCCGACCCATTGTCTCAGCATGCTCCTGCCCCTCTGAACTCATCTCTACCTACTGTCCTATCCACCCTAGCCCAGGAACTCCCCACATACGTTCGAGACACCACCCACACCCTCCACCTCCTCCAAGACTTCCATTTCCCCGGCCTCCAACGCCTCATCTTCACCATGGATATCCAATCCCTCTACACCTCTATCCGCCATGACCAGAGCCTCCAAGCCCTCCGTTTTTTCCTCTCCAGACGTCCCCAACAGTACCCTTCCACCAACACTCTCATTCATTTGGCCGAACTGGTCCTCACCCTTAACAATTTCTCCTTTGAATCCTCCCACTTCCTCCAGACCAAAGGGATAGCCATGGGCACACGAATAGGCCACAGCTATGCCTGTCTCTTTGTTGGCTACGTAGAACAGTTGATCTTCCGTAATTACACCAGCACCACTCCCCACCTCTTCCTCCGCTATATTGATGACTGCATTGACACCACCTCGTGCTCCCGCGAGGAGGTTAAGCAATTCATCAACACATTCCACCCTGACCTTAAATTGACCTGGATCAACTCTGACATCTCCCTCTCCTTCCTGGACCTCTCCATCTCCATTAATGATGACCAACTTGACACTGACATTTTTTACAACCCCACCGACTCCCACAGCTACCTGGATTACACCTCTTCCCACTTACCTCTTGCAAAAATGCCATCCCGTATTCCCAATTCCTCCGCCTCCGCCGTATCTGCTCCCAGGAGGACCAGTTCCACCATAGAACACACCAGATGGCCTCCTTCTTTAGAGACCACAATTTCCCTTCCCACGTGGTTAAAGAAGCCCTCCAACGCATCTCGTCCACATCCCGCACCTCTGTCCTCAGACCCCACCCCTCCAACCATAACAAGGACAGAACGCCCCTGGTGCTCACCTTCCACCCTACAAACCTTCGCATAAACCAAATCATCCGCCGACATTTCTGCCACCTCGAAAAAGACCCCACCACCAGGGATATATTTCCCTCCCCACCCCTTTCCGCCTTCCACAAAGACTGTTCCCTCCGTGACTACCTGGTCAGGTCCACGCCCCCTTACAACCCACCCTCCCATCCTGGCACTTTCCCCTGCCACCGCAGGAACTGTAAAACCTGCGCCCACACCTCCTCCCTCACCTCTATCCAATGCCCTAAAGGAGCCTTCCACATCCATCAAAGTTTTACCTGCACATCCACTAATATCATTTATTGTGTCTGTTGCTCCCGATGCGGTCTCCTCTACGTTGGGGAGACTGGGCACCTCCTAGCAGAGCACTTTAGGGAACATCTCCGGGACACCCACACCAATCAACCACACCACCCCGTGGTCCAACATTTCAACTCCCCCTCCCACTCTGCCGAGGACATGGAGGTCCTGGGCCTCCTTCACCACCGCTCCCTCACCACCAGACGCCTGGAGGAAGAACGCCTCATCTTCCGCCTCGGAACACTTCAACCCCAGGGCATCAATGTGGACTTCCAACAGTTTCCTCATTTCCCCTTCCCCACCTCACCCTAGTTCCAAACTTCCAGCTCAGCACTCTCCCCATGACTTCTCCGGACTTGTCCTACCTGCCTAGCTCCTTTTCCACCTATCCACTTCACCCTCTCCTCCCTGACCTATCACTTTCATCCCCTCCCCCACTCACCCATTGTACTCTATGCTACTTTCTCTCCGCCCCATCCTCCTCTAGCTTATCTCTCCACGCTTCAGGCTCACTGCCTTTAACCCTGATTTCGCTGCACTTTGGATGCTGCCTGAACTGCTGTGCTCTTCCAGCACCACCGATCCAGAATCTGGCTTCCAGCATCTGCAGTCATTGTCTTCACTCCTATATTACAATAATGGACTTACTAACTCATCACAATTTCTATCTCTATTTTGGCATACAAGAGAGGGAAGAGTAATGGTTGGGAAAACAGACAAGAAAATAGAATTAATGTTAAAATCTAGTCAGCCATTGGCATGAGCAAAATAAACTTGCAGGGATATTGGGTTAGAGCAAGGTAATTGGATTGCTCTGCAGAGGGTCAGCATAGTCTTGATGGGCTGAATGTTGACCTTCTATGCTGTAATAATTCTGCAAGTCTATAAATTTGTTGCAGTCCAATCAGACTGCTGTCTATCTATGTATTATCTTATTTACAAGTCTGATTTTATTTATTATTTTTGTCAGTAACTCAATGTTCTAAAGCTCCGAAAGCAATTACACTGTTAGGACCCATCTTTTCCTGTTTAATGATGAACTTCAAGAAGATGTGGACATGGTGAAATGGATGGAAAAGTGTGAGATGAATTTAATACAGAGAGGTGTGAGTGATTTGTTTTTGTAGGAAGGATACAGGGAGAAAATATAAAGGTACAATACTACAGTGGCACACAGGCAGAGTCACCTCATGAAGATTCTAGGATGAGTTGAATGAAGCAGTTAATAAAGCATTCAGCTTTATAAGTAAGAATACAGAGTGCAGAAGCAAGGAAATTATAGTGAAAATTTTATAAACACTAGCCAGAATCAAATGGAATACTTTGTACCAATGAGCTGAATGACCTTCGTCTGTACCATGACAAATCTACATAAATTCCAGAACCAACATCTTTGTTTGGAAGTGTTACAAATACAAGGTATTATAATATTATTTTGTTATAATATTTCTAACTTAGGGTAAAATAAAGAGGATCATATGACCTGATTTGTATTGTGCCAACAATGAACCAGCAAACTTAGTTGTTAAAGATTTAAAAAAAGGCCCAAGTTGTTTCATTGGGAATACGGTCATGCCTGTAAACAATGATTAAAGCATTATGTTGACTGTTGGTCTCCAAAATATTAAAAATATTAGGAAAGTTGTGTTTTATAAATGCATAAGCATACATTTATACTTTAAACTGTCTACTTAGTTCCAAGATTTACTGAAGTTAGAAGTTTAAAGAATAACTAAATTACATTTCTCCCTGAATACAAGGACCATTTGACTCATGTCACCATGCACATTAACTTTGAGAAGTAGGGGGGGAGGTAAAGTCCATAGAAGACACTGTTGAACTGATGTTCAGTTTGTCTGTTTGTGACAGGAATAGAGACAGAGGAGAGAAAGAGCAGAGCGATAGAGACAGCAAATCCTTTTGGTTGATCATCTGCGAATCTGGATGGAAGCTCATGCTCATAAAAAAGAACTGGGTTCACAGGATTTAAACAAGACCGGAACATTCGCCTAGCTTTGGTTAAATGGAGGAATCTGTCTGCACAAACTCAATTAATCATGACAAATTCAATCATTGTTGTTGAAATGTGAATGCAATTTAATGTAGCAAAGGAATGGTTATGAAGTCAATCATCTCAGCTCCAAGACATCTCTGCACCTTTCAGCTGCCTTATCAATGATCTTTCCTCCATCATAAGGTCAGAAATGGGGATGTTCACTGACATCCAATTACACAATGTCCAGCACCATTCATAACTCTTCAGATACTGAAAATGTCTAAAATGAAGCAAGGTCTAGACAATATCCAGCCATAACCTGACAAATGATAAATAGAATTTGCACCACACAGGTGCATGCAAAGATCATTTCCAACAAAAGAGAATCTAACCCATCAGCCCTTGACAATCAATGGTGTGACCGTGACTAAATCCCCAACTATCAACAGCCTTGGGTTACCATTATCCACAAACTGAACTGGACGAGTCGTATAAGTACTGTGAGTAACTCAGCTCCTGGTTTCCCAAAGCCTGCACACTATAAGACACAAACCAGGGGTGTGATGGAATATTCTGCACTTTCTTAATGTGTGCAGCTCCAACAACACTCTAAAAGCTGGACACCATTCAGAACAAAGCAGCTGACTTGATTGTTTGTGGAGGTGGGTCTATATTAGAGTGGTGCTGGAAAAGCAGAGTTCAGGCAGCATCTGAGGAGCAGAAAAATCGATGTTTCGGGCAAAAGCTTTTGCCCGAAGCTTTGATTTCCTGGTCCTCAGATACTGCCTGACCTGCTGTACTTTTCCAGCACCACTCTAATCTAGACTCTGATTTCCAGCATCCGCAGTCCTCACTTTTGTCTGTTTGTGGATGTGGTGCTACTCAGCTTCTGCACCCCTAACAGCCAGTATCAGTAGTGTGTACAATCTACAAGACATACTGCAGAAATGCACCAAGGTATGTTAGACAGCATCTTCCAAATCCACTACGACTACTATCTAGAAGGACAAGGGCAGCAAGCATATGTGAACATTAGATTACTTATAGTGTGGAAACAGACCCTTCGCCCAACAAGTCCACACTGACCCACCAAAGCGCAACCCACCCATACATTTACCCCTTCACCTAACACTACAGGTAATTTAGCATGGCCAATTCATCTGAGCTGCATATCTTTGGACTGTGGGAGGAAACTGGAGCAACCGGAGAAAACCCGCACAGACACGGGGAGAATGTGCAAACTCCACACAGTCAATCGCCTGAGGCAGGAATTGAACCCAGGTCTCTGGTGCTGTGAGGCAGCAGTGCTAACCACTTGCCACCTTGCCGCCCACAACACCTGAAAGTTTCCCTTCAAGTCACTCACCTTCCTGACATGGAAATAGATCACTGTTCCTTCACTGTCATTGAGTCAAAATCTAGGATTCCCCGCCCTAATGGCATTGTGGGTCAATCCACAGTCGGTGGACTGCAGCAGTTTAAGGAGGCAGCTCACACCACCTTCTCAAGGGCAACTAGGAATGGGCAATAAATGCTGGGCCCAGCCAGTGATGCCCAGATCCCATGAATGATTTTTTTTAAAAGGCAGAGAAAAGTTGGATACATCCAAATGCATAAATTAGGAACTGGAGTGGACCATTCAGCTCCTCGAGCGCGTTCCTCCATTCAATCAGATCACAACTGATCTGATTGCACCCTTGAGTGTGCATTCTTATCAACCATTTCTTTTGAATTGTTCAGGTGAATATAGATGAAAAACTTAAAGCAATACTCAAATAAAGCCGATTTTGGATTTTGTTAATTAGATGTGCTGAATATTTAGAATAGTCTTTTGTATTAAGATACCCAAAATAAGGACATTAGGATTGCTCAAGATACAGCTTAATACTGAAAGAGGGATTTAATGTTTTAGTATTAACATGGCAGCATTTGATGAATTAATGACCAATTTTCTTTATTATTTTCTCTGGTTGTCCTGTCTGGTTTCTTGTCTTCTGAAGTGAAAATTAAGAGACAAGGGCATTAGGAGAGATTGTAGCAACTATGGGATAAACATTAGGAGAATAATCATTAATAATGAATAATGGTTCAATTGATGAATTTTGCTGGAGTATTTGTAATGGAGTGTTACATTAAATCAATACTTTTTCTATAGATGATTCCAGGCCTTTTGTGTATGTTCAGTTTCTCTTTTTATTTCAGATTATCAGTATCTGCAGCATTTTGATTTTGATCTGCCTTTCTATCCATGTATCCAGGTAATGAATTAATCACATAAGTTCTTTTTAAATTTCGTGGACTGTGGGTGACACTAAGCCAGCATTTGTTGCTTATCCCCAATTGCCCTGGAGAGAGAACGGCGATGGTGATACTCCCTCTTACTGCAGTCCTTGGGATGCAGATAAACACACAATACTACTGGGGAGGGAGAACTAAAATTTGGACTCAGTGAGTGAAGATGGTGAACATATTTTAATTCTGGATGGTGTGTCATGGTATTCCAGCTATACGTGGGAAGTAACTCCTGAGTGTAGGGAAGGAAAAGGCCCCTCACAGGGAGTCTCACCCCTGGCCCCACAACGTGACAGTTCAGGAAGGTAAACTCGCCATAGGGCTGCTTCAGAGAGACGACTAGTGGTGGTTTAACCTGAGCGTAAACGCCGAGGGAAGACAGACCATCCAGCAGAGCTAACTGACACCCTACTGCAATACTGTCCACAATTGGATACTTTTTCCTAAACTTTCTGATGACGCTGAGACTTTTCCCGGTTTCCAGGCTTTCCCATCGCAAACAGCTGGCAGTCTCCCTTGGGGAAGAAGCTTTCAGCGCGGTTCCTTACCTCGGAATGTGATATGAACCTGGCGGTCATACTTCCCACTCAGGTTAGAAACCTTCTTCAGAAACAGAGTGAGAGACATGGGGAACTTTCAAATCACGCTGCTGCAATTGTGAACGTTGTTATTTCCCTTTCTGAAAGTGCAAACATGGTCTCATCTTGGTGAAATGAAACTGCTGGCTGGGGTGAATCGCGAGGCAGACTCTTAACTGCTGAAAGCTGCCGGGTTTCGAGCCTCCTCTCTGCGTAAAACAAGTTGCTCAATCAGATTCCTGGTTTATCTGTCAAAACACCACACCCAATCCAAAAACTTCACAATTAAAACTCTGATGTTTCCGCCCTCCAGCCGCACATGGAGAAATATCAACAAAATGAATGATTAAATGGATAGGTAATTTTCTCTATATGCAAAACAAACACAAATAATTTTCAATTTTCACATCTTTACACGTCAGTTTTGTATTCAAACTCCTGGAACCTCTACTTGTATTTTGGTCTTTTTTGGTTTTGAGCTTTATTTCCTTATTCCAAATGTATCGCGAATATGGCCAAGCCCATCACTGCAAGAACTTCTTTGTCCTGAATGCCAACTCTGACTCACCAAACTGTAAATAAACTCAGTAAAGAATGGTTATCATGTTTCACACATACTTATGACAGAAATAACAAAGAAATGTCAAGGTGAAATATTCCTTTACTTCCTTCTATTAATAAACGCGTTTTACTAAAAGAAAGTAATGACAAGATGGGATGTGCTGTAAACTCGCTGTCCTAGATGCATCAGGTGATGTTCTAATTTTTCACAATTACTTTGGCTCTTTCACTACTACAGGGAGATCAAAACCTAAACTGGCTTATAACACTGCAAAAGGCCCAAGAGGGGAGGTGACAGCCTGAATGGTATTATCACTATTATTCCAGAGACTCAGGTAATGTCCTGGGTTTGAATCTCACCAGAATTTGAATTCAGTAATAATCTGGAGTCTAATGATAACCATGAAACCATTGATGATTGTCGGAGGAAATCCATCTGGTTCACCAATGCCCTTTAGAGAAGAAAATCTGCCATCCTTACTTGGTCTGACCTACATGTGACTCTTGACCCACAGCAATGTGGTTTGACAGCCTGTAGGTCAATTAGGGTGAGCAATATATTTGGCATAGCCAACAATGCTCACATCCTGTGAATGAACTAAAAAAAATTGCTGCATTTTCCGCCCTTTGACAATGGGATGACTCCATCAACAGCTCCCATGTGATGTAACCTAATAACTTTGATCGGATATCATTAGTTAATAAAAACAAGAGTGAATAGAATGGTTTTATTTATTTAGGAAATGTGGGTGACCAGCATTTGTTGCCCATCCTAATTGCCTTTGAGAGGATCATGGTGAGCTGCCTTCTTCTGCAGCAGTCCTTGGTATGTAGGTAGACTACAATACTGTGACAGAGTGCCAGGATTTTCACTCAGCAACACTGAAGGTCTGATGATATACTTCCAAGACAAAATGATGAGCGGCCTGGAGGAGAACTTGCACGTGATGAACTTCCAAAGTATGTGCTGTTCTTATTCTTCTAGATGGAAGTGATCATGGACCTGGAAGGTGCTAAGGGGGCTTTGGTGAATTTCTGCTGTGTAACTTGGATATGGTACACACTGCTGCTACTGAGCATCAGTGGTGGAAGGAGTGGATGTTTGTGGATGCGGTCCCAATCAAGCAGGCAGCTTTGTCCTGGATGGTGTCAGGTTCATTAGTAGAGGTAAAAACAATGACTGCAGATGCTGGAAACCAGATTCTGGATTAGTGGAGCTGGAAGAGCACAGCAGTTCAGGCAGCATCCAAGGAGCAGCAAAATCGACGTTTCGGGCAAAAGCCCTTCATCAGGAATAAAGGCAGAGAGCCTGAAGCATGGAGAGATAAGCTAGAAGTGGGTGGGGGTGGGGAGAAAGTAGCATAGATACAATAGGTGAGTGGAGGAGGGGATGAAGGTGATAGGTCAGGGAGGAGTGGATAGGTGGAAAAGGCACTATGCAAGTCGGACAAGTCCGGACAAGTCATGGGGACAGTGCTGAGCTGGAAGTTTGGAACTAGGGTGAGTTGGGGAACGGGAAATGAGGAAACTGTTGAAGTCCACATCGATGCCCTGGGGTTGAAGTGTTCCGAGGCGGAAGATGAGGCGTTCTTCCTCCAGGCGTCTGGTGGTGAGGGAGTGGCGGTGAAGGAGGCCCAGGACCTCCATGTCCTCAGCAGAGTGGGAGGGGGAGTTGAAATATTGGGCCATGGGGCGGTGTGGTTGATTGGTGCGAGTGCCCCGGAGATGTTCCCTAAAGTGCTCTGCTAGGTGGCTCCCAGTCTCCCCAATGTAGAGGTGATCGCATCGGGATCTGCGCCCACACCTCCTCCCTCACCTCTCTCTAAGGCCCTAAAGGAGCCTTCCACATCCATCACAGTTTTACCTGCACATCCAATATCATTTATTGTATCCGTTGCTCCCGATGCGATCTCCTCTACATTGGGGAGACTGGGCGCCACCTTGCAGAGCGCTCTAGGGAACATCTCCGGAACGTAAAAAATGAGGTCTGCAGATGCTGGAGATCACAGCTGCAAATGTGTTGCTGGTCAAAGCACAGCAGGTTAGGCAGCATCTCAGGAATAGAGAATTCGACGTTTCGAGCATAAGCCCTTCATCAGGAATAAGAGAGAGAGAGCCAAGCAGGCTAAGATAAAAGGTAGGGAGGAGGGACTAGGGGGAGGGGCGATGGAGGTGGGATAGGTGGAAGGAGGTCAAGGTGAGGGTGATAGGCCGGAGTGGGGTGGGGGCGGAGAGTGCAATAGATGATGTGTGTGGAGGTACAGGTGAACTTGTGGCGGATATGGAAGGATGTGGCCTCCTCTATATTGGTGAGACAGGCCACTTACTTGCGGAACGCTTCAGAGAACACCTCCGGGCCGCCCGAACCAACCAACCCAACCACCCCGTGGCTCAACACTTTAACTCTCCCTCCCACTCCACCGAGGACATGCAGGTCCTTGGACTCCTCCACTGGCAGAACACAACTACACGACGGCTGGAGGAGGAGCGCCTCATCTTCCGCCTGGGAACCCTCCAACCACAAGGTATGAATTCAGATTTCTCCAGTTTCCTCACTTCCCCTCCCCCCACCTTGTCTCAGTCGGTTCCCTCAACTCAGCACCGCCCTCCTAACCTGCAATCCTCTTCCTGACCTCTCCGACCCCACCCCACTCCGGCCTATCACCCTCACCTTGACCTCCTTCCACCTATCCCACCTCCATCGCCCCTCCCCCTAGTCCCTCCTCCCTACCTTTTATCTTAGCCTGCTTGGCTCTCTCTCTCTTATTCCTGATGAAGGGCTTATGCTCGAAACGTCGAATTCTCTATTCCAGAGATGCTGCCTGGCCTGCTGTGCTTTGACCAGCAACACATTTGCAGCAACATCTCCGGAACACCCGCACCAATCAACCACACCATCCTGTGGCCCAACATTTCAACTCCCCCTCACACTCTGCCGAGGACATGGAAGTCCTGGGCCTCCTTCACCGCCGCTCCCTCACCACCAGACGCCTGGAGGAAGAACGCCTCATCTTTCGCCTCTGGACACTTCAACCCCAGGGTATCAATGTGGACTTCAACAGTTTCCTCATTTCGCCTTCCCCCACCTCACCCTAGTTCCAAACTTCCAGCTCAGCACTGTCCCCATGACTTGTCCAGACTTGTCCTACCTGCCTCTTTTTCCACCTATCCACTCTACCCTTTCCTCCCTGACCTATCACCTTCATCCCCTCCCCCACTCACCTATTGTACTCTATGCTACTTTCTCCCCATCCTCCTCTAGCTTACCTCTCCACGCTTCAGACTCTCTGCCTTTATTCCTGATGAAGGGCTTTTGCCCGAAACGTCGATTTCGCTGCTCCTTGGATGCTGCCTGAACTGCTGTGCTCTTCCAGCACCACCAGTCCAGAATCAGGTTCATTAGTGTTGTTGGAGCTGCACTCATCTAGGCAAATGGGAACTATGCTATCACACTCCTGACTTCCACCTTGTAGATGACTTGGGATGACAAGAGGTGAGTTACTTGCTGCTGGATTCCTTGCCTCAGACTTGGTCTTCTAGACACACTTTTTACAAGGGTAGTCCAGTTTGTTTTCTGGTCAACAGTAACCAGAATAGTGATAGTGAAGAATTCGGTAACAGTATTGAATGTTGAGAGGACATGGTTAGATTCCCTCTTGTTGGAGATGGCCATTGCCTGGTACGTGTAGTGTAATTGTTACTTGCCAATTGTCAGCCCTTGTCCAGGTCTTGTTATATTTGGGCATGGATAGTTTCAGTACCTGAAGAGTCACAAATGGTGCTAAACATTGTGCAATCGTCAGTATACATCTCCATTTCTAACCTTAAGGTGGAGAGAAGGTAATTGATAAAGCAGATATAGATGGTTGAACCTAGAACATTAGTGGCTAGAGATAATGGGGAATTCAAGGAAATTATTACTAGTAAAAAGATTGTCCTGGAGAATTTAATGGGGTTGGAAGTTGATAAATCCTCAGGATATGACGATCTTCATCTCAGTGTGTTGTAGGAAATGAGTGTTGGCAAAGTTGATGCTTTGATTATTATCTTTCAAAATTCTACAGATTCATAATTCTTGTGGATTTCAAGATAACAAATGTCAATCCGCTATTTAAGGAGTGAGAGAGTGAGTGAGACTTTTTAGCATTACTTTGGTAGTTGGGAACATCTGGGAATACTGTATATTATAATGAGATAAATAGACACCTGGTTGATAATGATCTTGGTCATAGCATGAATTTGTAAATGTGAAACTACGTTAAACAAACTTGTTGGAGACATTATGACCAAAATTGATACAGTAAAAAATGAGGTCTGCAGATGCTGGAGATCACAGCTGCAAATGTGTTGCTGGTCAAAGCACAGCAGGTTAGGCAGCATCTCAGGAATAGAGAATTCGACGTTTCGAGCATAAGCCCTTCATCAGGAATAAGAGAGAGAGAGCCAAGCCGGCTGAGATAAAAGGTAGGGAGGAGGGACTAGGGGGAGGGGCGATGGAGGTGGGATAGGTGGAAGGAGGTCAAGGTGAGGGTGATAGGCCGGAGTGGGGTGGGGGCGGAGAGGTCAGGAAGAGGATTGCAGGTTAGGAGGGCGGTACAGAAGAATCAATGAATATAGGATATTTGGATTTTCAAAAGACGTTTTATAAGTTTCATACAGGTGGTTGCTTGTAATGATTAAAGTATATGGGATAGGAGGTAATGTACTGACATGTATTAATGATTGGCTAACAGACAGAAAACAATTGTCAATGGTTTCATGGTCATTATTAGACTCCAGATTACTACTGAATTCCAGATTATTACTGAATTCAAATTCCATCATCTGCTACGGCAGGATTCAAATCCAGGGTCTTCACAACATTACCTGGATCTCTGGATTAATATCTAGCATTAAAGAGTAGGAATGAAAGAATTGGCATGCTGTGACTAGTGGGTTGCCACAAGGATCAGTACTTGGGCCTCATCTGTTCACATTATATATCAACATTTTGGAAGTGAGGATCAAATGTAATATTTTAAAATTTGCAGATTATTCAACAAAAAATGGGAATGTTTGTTATGACAGAGATGTAAAGCAGCTTCATGAGGATTTGGACAGATTTAGTGAATAGGTAAGAACATGGAAGAAGGAATATAAAGTGGAAAAATATGAGGTTATCCACTTTGGTTGGAGAAACAGGTACGTGGGGTTTTCTTAAATATTAAGAGATTGGAATGATTAGATGTACAAAGATATCTAGGTATCCTGTTGATAAGTCAATGGAGGCTAATGTGTAGGTTCAGCAACCTATTAGGAAAGTTAATTGAATACACTACATTGGACAAACAGGCAGAAACTAGCCACCAGGATACATGAAATCAACTAGCCACAATATGACATGACCCTCTCTCACTAGTATCCTTACATACACATAAGGAAGGACACCACATTCATTCTAGGACAAGTCAAACAGAGACATGCACAAGAATTCCTAGAAGCATGGCATTCCAACCGGAACTCTATCAACAAACACATCGAGTTAGACCCTATCTACCACCCCGAGAAAAAGAAGAGAAAATGATATCACCAACCCAAAGAAACCCAAAGATATAAATAGAAAGCAGGAATCATCAGCAGTGCTTCACCTGGAGGCCCAGTTATCTAGTAGGGTGACAAAACATCCGGAAATGAACCTGCCAACTCAGCAAGCAAACCTACATCCAGAACCTCAATCTGAACTACAAATCTTCTCAAAACTTGCATAAGAATCTTAGTTAGACCCCACCTGGAGCTTTGTACAGGTTTGGGCTCCTGATCTCAGGAAAGATATTATTGCAGAGACAAAACTTCTGAGGGCCTACATGGTTCTGTGATTCATTTCTGGGATAATGAGACTGAGGAGAGATTGGGTAAATGGGGAGGCAATGGCCTAGTGGCATTATTGCTGGACTCTTAATTCAGGGACCAGGAAAGGCTCTGGGTACCAGGATTTGAATCCAGCCACAGCAGATGGTGGAACTTGAATTACATTTTTAAAAATCTGGAATTGAGTCCAATGTTGATTGTTGGAAAAAAACATCTGGTTCATTATTGTCCTTTAGGGTGGGAGTAAAAAATGAGGTCTGCAGATGCTGGAGATCACAGCTGCAAATGTGTTGCTGGTCAAAGCACAGCAGGTTAGGCAGCATCTCAGGAATAGAGAATTCGACGTTTCGAGCATAAGCCCTTCACTCGAAACGTCGAATTCTCTATTCCTGAGATGCTGCCTAACCTGCTGTGCTTTGACCAGCAACACATTTGCAGCTTTAGGGTGGGAAACTGCCATCCTTACCCAGTCTGGCCAACACGAGACTCCAGACCCACTGCAATGTGGTTGACTCTTAACTGCCCTATAGGTAATTAGGGTTGAGCAATAAATGTCGGGCTAGCCAGCGATGCCCTCAACCCATGAATGAATAAACAAAACTGGACCTGTTTCTCTTTAGTTTGAAAGAATGACAGGTGAATTCATTGAAACTTACAAAATACTTAAAGGGATAGACAGGATAGATGCAAATAAGATGTTTCTGCTGGTTGGGAAGTCTAGAATCAGGCAACACAGTTTCAAAATAAGGGGATTGCCGTTTAGGTCAGAGATGAGGACAGTTGTGAGGACTGTGGAGGCTCGTTATTCAAGAATGCTTCAGGTAGAGATTGATAGATTTTTGATTACCAGTGGTGGGCACGATTACGGGGATGGGGTGACAAAAGACAGTAGGAGAATGTGAGGATTGTTGATGCTGGAGATCAGAGTCAAAACGTGTGGTGCTGGAAAAGTACAACTGGTCAGGCAGCATCTGAGGAGCAGAGAGTCATTGTTTCAAAGAATTCCTGATGAAGAGCTTATGCTCAAAACGTCGACTCTCCTGCTTCTCAGATGCTGTCTGACCAGCTATGCTTTTCCAGCACCATACTTTTTGACTTTGATTTCCAGCATCTGCACTCCTCACTTTCTCCTAATAGATAAAGTAGTCAAGAAGATAAAGCATAGTTTCATACATTGGTCAAGACCTAGAGTACAAAAGCAAAGAAGGTATGGTGGAACTGCATAAATCTGCTAATGTTTTGTGTACAGTTCTACTCAATTAAAGTAAGCTTGTGATCGCATTCACACTACAAATGTGCACAGAGGAGCTTTTTTATGATGTTTCAAGGAATGGCTGAGAGGAACGATTGGATAAGCAGGGATTATTTTCATTAGAACAGAAAACCTGAGAGATTTAATTGAATTCCTCGAAACATCATAAATGGGACTAGTTCCGTTTAGGAAACCTGAAAGGCATGGACAAGTTGGGCTTAAGGGCCTATGTACTTCCATGTCTGTCTATGACTTTATCAATGTACTTCCGAGATAACTCAAGGGCTGAAGTGTAAAATGCAGAAGGTATGCTGCAGCTAAGCAAAACCCTGGTTGGATCTCTCTTGAACTGCTTTGCATAGATCTGAGCAATACAACTTAGGAAAGATATACGGGCCTCGGATGGAATACAATATAGGTTTACAAGAATGATATCTGAACTTCAGGGATTAAGTTATGAAAACAGATTACATAAATTAGGCCTATTTTCTTGGAATTTCGAAGGTTAAGGGGTGATCTGATCAAAGTCTTCAAGGTAATCACAGGAAAATACCTGGTAGGTAAAGATAAACTATTTCCACTGATTGGAGACTCCAGAACTATGGAACATGGTCTGAGAATTAGGGCCAGACCATTCAAGAGAAATGTCAGAAATGATGATAGACGTTTGGAAATGTCTTTTATAAACATCAGTGGATGCAGGATCAGTTTCAGTTATGTTTACTTTAGCGATGGAAAGGGTTAGGTATACAGCGCAGGGCAAGACTTATAGCTTGGGGAAAAGCAATTATGATGCAATTAGACAAGATTTAAGATGCATAGGATGGGGAAGGAAATTGCAGGGGATGGGCACAATTGAAATGTGGAGTTTATTCAAGGAACAGCTACTGCGTGTCCTTGGTAAGTATATTTATATGTCAGGCAGGGAGGCAGTGGTAAAACAAGGGAGTCATGGTTTACTACAAAGGTTGAATGTCTTGTCAAGAGGAAGAAGACGACTTATGTTAGATTGAGAGGTAAAGGCTCAGTTAGGGTGCTTGAGAGTTACAATTTAGCTAGGTTGGAACTAAAGATAGAGCTAAGAAGAGCCAGGAGGGGACATGAGAAGTTGTTGGCAGAAAGGATCAAGGAAAACTCTCAAGCTTTCTTTAGGTAGATCAAGAATAAAAGTAGAGTAAGATTAGGGCCAGTTAAGGACAGTAGTGAATTTGAAATGAATTGAATTTATTGTCACGTGTACCAAGGCACAGTGAAACGCTTTGTCTTGCGAGTAATACAGGCAGACCACATAGTTAAGTAGCATAGATAAGTAAATAATAGGTAAACAGCGGCAAAAACAAAAACACAGGTACAGGCAAACGTTAAGAGTTTGTGAGTCCATTCAGTATTCTAACAATAGTGGGGCAGAAACCGTTACGAAACTGGCTGATGTGTATGTTCAGTCTTCTGTACCTTCTCCCCGATGGAAGAGGTTGTAGAAAAACAATGCCAGGGTGGGATGGATCTTTGAGAATGCTGGTGGCCTTTCTTTGACAGTGGGCCTGGTAGATGGATTCTATGGATGGGAAGTTGACCTTTGTGATTGTTTGTGTCAAGTTCACCACTCCCTGTAACCATCTCCAATCTTGAATGGTACAGTGGCCATACCAGGTAGTGATACATCCAGACAGAATGCTCTCAATGGTGCACCTATAAAAGTCGGCAAGGGTATTTGCCATCATGCCAAATTTCCTAGCTGCCTGAGGAAGAAGACATGTTGGGCCTTTGTAACCAGGGCATCCACATCAAGAGTCCTAGAAAGCTTGATGTGGATGACCACTCCCAGGAGCTTGACATTCTCCATTCGTTCCACCTCAGTGCTGTTAATGTGATGGGGGGCATGAGTAACATCTCGCCGAAAGTCAATAATGAGTCGGTTGGTTTTGCCGGTGTTAAGAGCTAGGTTGTTCGCAGTGCACCATTATTCCAGGTCTTCCACCTTCTGTCTGTAGTCTGTTTCATCGCCATCTGAGATTCAGTTGACTATGGTGGTGTCATCAGTGAATTTGTAAATGATATTCGTGTGGTATTTGCCAACACAGCCATGGCTATACAGTGGGTACAGTAGGGGACTGAGTACACACCCCTGGGGGGCTCCAGTGTTGAGTGTTAGTGAGGATGAAATATTGTCCCCAATCTTCACTGATTGTGGCCTGTGGGTCAGGAAACTGAGGGTCCAGTTGCAGAAAATGGGATTTATCCGAGATCACTAAGTTTAGTAATCAGTAATCAGATAATAGTGTTGAAGACTGAACTGTAGTCAATGAGTAGGATTCTTACGTAGTTATTCTTGGTGTCAAGGTGTTCTAGGGAGGAGTGAAGAGCAAGTGATATGGCATCTGACATGGATCTGTTGGTCTGGTAGGCAAATTGGAATGGGTCAAGGGCAGTGGGGAGGCTGGAGTTGATTAATGCCATGACCAGCCTTTCAAAGCACTTCATGACCACTGAAGTTAGAGCCATTGGCTGGTAGTCATTGAGACATTCTTTATGAGTAAAAAATGAGGTCTGCAGATGCTGGAGATCAGAGCTGAAAATGTGTTGCTGGTTAAAGCACAGCAGGTCAGGCAGCATCCAAGGAATAGGAAATTCGACGTTTCGGGCATAAGCCCTTCATCAGGAAATTGAGGGGTGTGTACTCAGTCCCCATTTCCTGATGAAGGGCTTGTGCCCGAAACGTCGAATTTCCTATTCCTTGGATGCTGCCTGACCTGCTGTGCTTTAACCAGCAACACATTTTCAGCGACATTCTTTATGAGCCTTCTTAGTGGGAAATTATGCGTAGAGTCCGAGGAGATAGGAAACGCGCTAAATGAATATTTTTCATCAGCATTCACACTAGAAAAAGACAATGTTGTCAAGGAGAATACTGGGATAAAGGATACTAGACTAGATGGGATTGAGGTTCACATGGAAAAGGTGTTAGCAATTCTGGAAAGTGTGAAAATAGGTAAGTCCCCTAGGCCAGATGGGATTTCTCTGGGAAGCCAGGGAGGAGACTGCAGAGCCTTTGGCCTTGATCTTTATGTCGTCATTGTCTACAGGAGTAGTGCCAGAAGACTGGAGGATAGCAAATGTTATTCCCTTGTTCAAGAAGGGGAGTAGAGACAACCCTGGTAATTATAGACCAGTGAACTTTACTTTGGTTGTGGGTAAAGTGTTGGAAAAGGTTATAAGAGATATGATTTATAATCATTTAGAAAGGAATAAGTTGATTAGGGATAGTCAACACATAGTTTTGTGAAGGGTAGGTCGTGCCGCACAAACTTTATTGAGTTCTTTGAGAAGGTGACCAAACAGGTGGATGAGGGTAAAGCAGTTGGATTTCAGTAAGGCTTTTGATAAGGTTCCCCACGGTAGGCTATTGCACAAAATATGGAGGCATGCGATTGAGAGTAAGTTAGCTGTTTGCATCAGAAACTGGCTGGCTGAAAGAAGATAGAGGGTGGTGGTTAATGGGAAATGTTCATCCTGGAGTTGAGTTACTTGTGGTGTACCGCAAGGATTTGTTTTGGGGCCACTGCTGTTTATCATTTTTATAAATGACCTGGATGAGGGCGTAGAAGGATGGGTTGGTAAATTTGCAGATGACACTAAGGTCGGTGAAGTTGCGGATAGTGCCAAACAATACTGCAGGTTACAGAGGGACATAGATAAGTTGCAGAGCTGGGCTGATAGGTGGCAAATTGAGTTTAATGCAGAGAAGTGTGAGGTGATTCACTTTGGAAGGAGCAACGGGAATGCAGAGTACTGGGCTAACTGTAAGACTTTTGGTAGTGTCAATGAGCAGAGAAATCTCGGTGTCTATATACATAGATCCTTGAAAGTTGCCACCCAGGTTAATAGAGTTGTTAAGAAGGCATATGGTGTGTTAGCTTTTATTGGTAGAGGGATTGAGTTTCAGAGCCATGAGGTCATGTTACTGCTGTACAAAACACTAGTGCAGCTGCACTTGGAGTACTGCATACAGTTGTGGTCACCGCATTATTGGAAGGGTGTAGAAGCTTTGGAAAGAGTTCAGAGGAGATTTACTAAGATGTTGCCTGGTGTGGATGGAAGGTCTTATGAGGAAAGGCTGAGGAAATTGAGGCTGTTTTCACTGGAAAGAGCAAGGTTGAGAGGTGGCATATAACATAATCAGAGGGTTAGATAGGGTGGATAGTGAAAGCCTTTTTCCTTGGATGGCGATGGCCAGCGCAAGGAGACATAGCTTTAAATTGAGGGGTGATAGATATTAGACAGATGTCAGAAGTAGTTTCTTTACTCAGAGAGTAATAGGGGTGTGGAAAGTCCTGCCTGCAACAGTAGAGCATTTAAATGGTCATTGAATAAACATATGGGTGAAAATGGAATAGTGTAGATTCATTCCACAGGTCAGTGCAACATCGAGGGCTAAAGGGCCTGTACTGTGCTGTAATATTCCATTTTCTGTAGTTGTTAATATTAAATCTGAGATAAATAAATTTTGTTAAACAAAGGTATTAAGGGATATTGGTCAACAGTAGGTGTATGAAGTTGGGCCACAGATCAGCCTTGATCTCATTGACTGGTGGAACAGGTCTGAACGGCAGAATGACCCACTGCTTTTCCTATTAATGATTTAATCAAAAAGATAGATTAATTCAAGGATGTTACAGAATAGGGACAAATTATTTTTTTCTGGGGGAACAAAAACAAAGAGTGGATTGGGGCAGTTAGCTGTCTTTTAAAATGAAAGCTCAGACATTCCAGGATGATGTCAGGAAATACTTCTTCACACAGACTGGAGTGAAAATCTTTCAACACTGAGACTGAATAACTTTTGTCAGGTCAAGGATACAAAACAAGGTGAGAAGGTGGAATCAGCTATGATCTGATTGAATGGCAGAACAGGCCTGAGGAGCTGACTGGTCTCATCCTGTTCCAGAGGCAAAACCTGGAGTAATGTGCAACAGGTAACCACAAAGTCAAACCCACCCTCTGCCTGGCCACAAGGAGAGTGAATAGTTGGAATCCTAATATTTGTACACAAGCCACACAAACAATATATCATTACAGAGGTAGTGAGGAGGATGAAATCAGCACCAATTATCCTTTATTGCTATTTGCAACTACAATGGTGTTATCTCACTGTGTCTCACATCTGCACACACACACACCATGGGTTTTGGGGAAAAAAATAAGCACTATCACAGTTAGGCGGTAGTGTGGGGGTTAAGAAAAAAAAAAGCAAAAAAAAAAAACAGGAGTGTGTTTGATAAAAAAATTTAAAGAAAAAATAAACAATGGTGTTATAGCTGATAAGGTGCTGCTGAATGGTGTTGAGCTACTGACTGCAAATTTAGTCTCACACTACTCCACCATTTGAACCATAATATCTACTAGAAATCACACACACAGTGGCCAATGCCAAAACACTTGTTCCAGATAACAAAGCACAGAGATTAAAAAGCAAAATTCTCAAATCAATATCATTTCACTTCCAATTGTGCCCTCAGTCCTGTTGCACAAAACCTACTTGCATCTAATGCCTCCATCCTCCCATCAAATTATAACCCCCACTTCTCCATCCATTTCCATCTCCATTCCTTCCTTTACAACTGTTCCACACACCCAATACTGAAACAACAAAGACTGCAGCTGAGTTGGATCCTCATTGGAACTTGCTCTGTTGTACTGGGAATAACGCGCTGAAGACACTTTGCCCACGCACACATATTCAGACACATAGTCAGATATTATCTTGCAATTTTCTGCCCTCAAGTATTTATCCGATTCCTTTTTGATGTTTAATATTGCATTTACTTCAATTTCACAATGCAGAAGTTGAGAAATTGTTCTGAGAACCATTGGTGAAATTCCACATTTGCTATAATCAGGGATAATTTTAGGCAAGCTGCTTCAGCGGCTGTCAGTTAATTCAGTGTGTGTGCAAGTGGTTCTTTTTATTTTTTTCATGCGATGTGGTTGTCATTAGTAGGGCCAGCATTATTACCATCCCTAATTTGCTCTGGACAAAATGTTGGTGAGTTTCCATCTTGAATTGCTGCAATCCTTGGGGAAAAGAAATATCCACAATGCTGTGAGGAAAGGTTTTGTTCTGGCAACAATGAAAGAACACAACATTGCTCCAAGTCAAGATGTTGTGAGACTCAGCGGGGTGTGGCACAAATTGAAGTAGAGACCACACCTACTGCTTTCCAGCACTGCTGAAGTAATTACGCAATGTTTTTTTCTGGTTAGCTGCTAATTGTTGTAACATCATTTCCATATAACAAACATCTCAAGCCCATGAGCCTTCCCATTTTGTTCTTCCCCCATCCCACCCACCTTTTTTCTCCTTCTGTACTTGTACAAAACCTGTTACATCTCTAAATTTTGCCAGTTCTGAAAGACCATTCATCTGAAACATAAGGATAAATTTTTGTGTCAGTTTTGGGGAGCTGTAAGGAGGGTTTCCTTTCATGAACCCTCACGACTTGCCTGCATTTCTGCACTGTCATGTGCTCAGCAGCAGGGGAAGTGCCTGCACTGGGACCTGCTGACATTCATTCTGCCAATGCCATACTAAACCCCTGGTGCACACCATTTCAAATATTGCAGCCTGGTGTGAAGGCAACAACACGGTCAATGCAGCATTTCCAATCTGGAAGAATGCACAGTAGTGCTGCCATAATGATCTTCTGCACTTCACAAAGCTAAATATGACCATCTTCTCTCTGTTACTTCACACTCACTCTTTACGCTGCTACTACATCCACCTCCCACCAAGGTTAATGATCTAGAACTATTACTAGAACTATCAGCACTTTCTCTCAATGGTTTTCTCCCACCCCATTTACCTGACTTCCCCCATTTAATTACTAATTCTTCCTGTCCCCTGAATTGCATTTTCTCTCACCCAGGATACTTCTCCACATTTTCACACTTACTCACCTCTGACTGACCATTGTACCCATTCACTGGAACAAGAACTACTTTCTTATATTTTTAGATAGGGCCATTTGGTTGAAGCCTGTGCAGTGTGTTTGCCACATAAACTGCTGCCACATGCTGGAGGTGTGACATTGTTGCAGCATAATACCCCCCTTGAATGTTCAATGTAGCTGTGGGGGTTTTCTGTCTGTGCTAAAAGAAAGGGTAGACATGCTGTTTGTATTCAAGCAAGTGCAAAGTGAATGAATATTGGAATGCAGGGTAAGAGATGCAGCTTATTCTAAAGCTTGTGATGGATGCCTGTCCCTGCAAAGTGGTCTGTCAGCATCATTGCAAGGTGGAGTGTTGGTGACCTCTGAAGTGTAGTATTGAAATGTTGAACTGTATTTTCTAAGTCCGAGAGGTGTCATGATGAGAGTTTGAGCCTTCTGTAGGTAGAGAGTTCAGGCGGTCACTGCTCATGGAGCATGCCCTAAGATTTCGGAGAATGCTGGCCAACATGTTTATCCACAGAAGACACTGGTAATCTGCAGCCACCAGATAAGCTCTTTGGTTTTTAAAGTCGTAAATTAATGACCATTAGTTTCTTTCTGGCACCTGAGAAAATAGCAACCAACATATAAATGAGACAAAATGAGCTAAGAATTTGATACTAAGACATGCGAATATTCTCCCTGTTCTTCACTAGCAACATTCCAAGATGGCAGTGGACTAACAGGGCTATGTGCAGGCTCTTGCCTTGGGTCCATTCGCCTTCTGTCTTTCTGTTGGTTTTTACTACTGATCTTTATCTTCATTTTTTTTTTCTTTCATTTTACTTTTCGTTGGCAGGTTAGTCAGCAGCATTGACATGACAGTGAGAGTGGGCCATGCACGTCTCTCAGCAGTCAGAGAAAGTGGCAGCGGATGCAGCAGCTCCTGGCGATTGAAGGCAGCAGCAGCAAACATGTCCTCATCTGGGGCCGACGGTGGCAGCAAATTTTCTCCAGCAATCAGAGGCAGCAGCAGACAGCTCTTCAACACAGTGGGGCTGGCAATATAACATTTCGGAGGAGGGCAGCCAGAGTGAGATACTTGAAGCCTTAGAGGCCTGGTTGGGTAGTGGGAGCCAGGGACTCCTGGATTGCAGTAGGCACAAAGTGGGGAATCTTGGTGTCATGGACATGGCAGCTAAGGCAGGGAAACCTGGTTGTTGTCATGGTAAGCCCAGAGCAGGGATTTCTGGTTATTGATGAGGCAACGTCGGAGCAGAACCAGGAACTCCTGAATTTAGGATGAGTGTAAGGTCAGCGTGGGACTCAGCGACAACGAGGTGGGCCCAGCAATTAACAGATGGCATCTTTAGAATGATGACTCCTACATTGGTGGATCTGCTGCAGACAGTAGCGGGGCAGTGGGGGATGGCGGCGCAGGTGTCACTGGTGAACCAGCTCAAAACTCATGGTGGAAGCAGCAGAACAAAGGCTCTCTTTAAGTTATATCTTTTTACTCTTAAAGTATTCAAAATGGCACTGAACTGTGGTGACAATTGAAGTTTTTCACTATTTTACTGAATTATTCATTGTAAAATGCAAGTGACAATAAATCATTCAATTCTCATCTCATCACTGAAAACAAAGTTGAAAATTGTACACTTTTTTTCTCAGCATGAAAAATGTAATGTTTTCATTCTCGCTGCATTTTCCCAACTATGTCACCATTTTTGACGCCATTCAGGGGTTGGGAAGTTTGCACCAAACTTTGTGTTTCACTCCAAGGATGATGCCTGACCCATTGAGTATTTTTAGCACTTTGTGTTTTGAACCAACAATAATTTTAACTTGAAGCTGGTTATTTCTCCCAAATATGAGTCGGAAAAAAAAATGGTGAAGATGAACAATGAATCCAGAGAGAGTTAGACAGTTTCAGCTAGCTAGCAAAAACCTGGCGGATGGAATATAATGTGGGAAAATGTGAGGTTACGTACATTGGCAGAAATAGATAAGTTAAATGTTATTTTAACTAGAGAAAGAATGTAGTAAGCTACAAAAACAAAGGGATGTTGGAAATCTAAAACAGAATACAAATAGCTGGAGACGCTCAACAGGTCTGGCAGCATCTGTGGAAAAAAAATCAAAGTCAACATTTCAGGTCCAGAGACCCTTCTTCAGAAAACAAAAGGGTTCTGAAGAAGGGTCACTGGACCCAAAACATTGACACTACTTTATTTCCACAGATTCCACCAGAATTATTGCGGTTCTCCAGCTATTTCTGGATTTGGGGAGTCTTCATGCTGTTTTTCAATCTACTGGAATTGCCCCAGAGTCCAGCGAATTTTGGTAAATTACCGTAATTGCATTTGTTATTTCTCCCGCCATCTCTTTTAGTACCCTGGCATGCATTCAATGAGGGCCAGGAGCTAACACCCAAGTTCTGTGGTTAACAGAGAAGGCAATGGATTGTTAGCCTTTCTTCAAAGAGAATGGAGTATAAAAGTGGAGAGGTTTTGCTAAAACTGTGTAAGCTGAAAATGTGTTGCTGGTTAAAGCACAGCAGGTTAGGCAGCATCCAAGGAACAGGAAATTCGACGTTTCGGGCATAAGCCCTTCATCAGGAATGATGAAGGGCTTATGCTCGAAACGTCGAATTTCCTGTTCCTTGGATGCTGCCTAACCTGCTGTGCTTTAACCAGCAACACATTTTCAGCTGTGATCTCCAGCATCTGCAGACCTCATTTTTTACCCTAAAACTGTGTAAGGCAGTAGTCAGAACAGCTAGAATATGGTGAATAATTTGGATTGCTATCTAAGGAAGATATACTGGTATTGGAAGTTAATCAATTGGAAAACACAGTCAATTTACTGGTAGTGCTTAATAGATGAAAAAAAGTACCACAGATTTGGTGATGGGGAATAAAACATTCAGGTGTTGTAAAAGCCCTTCAATTAAAAAGAAAAAATAAGGAAAATGTATACTGAAACAAAAACAGAAATTGCTGGAAAAGATCCGCAGGTCTGCCAGCATGTGTGGACAGAAATCAGAACTCAGGTGCTGAGGAAGGGTCATTTGATCCAAAACGTTAACTCTGATTTCTCTCCAAATGACTCTTCCTCAGAACCTGGGTTCTGATTTCTCTACACAGAGCTTTTCCAGCAATTTCTGATTGTTTCTGATTTACATGATCCACAATTCTTCTGGTTCCAAACATTGGGGGCAATTGAGAGAAGGTTCACGAGGCAAATATTAGGCACAGAGAGAATGCCTTATGAGGAGATGTTGAGTAGGTTGGGCCAGTCACTGGAATTCAGAAGAATGAAAAGTAACTTATTGAAATGTACTAGATTCTTCAGAACTTAACAGAATAGAAGCAGAATGGTTGTTTCTCCGTGTGAGAAAGACTCAGACTAGAGGGCATTGTCTCAGAATAAAGGGTCACACATTTGAGACAGAGTTGAGGAGGGTTTTTTTTCCCTCAGAGAGTAATGAACCTGCAGAGGGCAGTAGAGACTGTATTGTCAAATATATTCAAGGCTGAGATGGACAATTTTTTAAATCAGCGCAGCAGGCCAGGCAGCATCCAAGGACCATGAGAATCGACGTTTCGGGCATAAGCCCTTCTTCAGGAATCCCTGGAACGTTGATTCTCCTGCTCCTCAGATGCTGCCTGGCCTGCTGCGCTTTTCCAGCACCACACTTTTTAACTCTGGTCTCCAGCATCTGCAGTCCTCATTTTCTCCTAATTTTTTAAATCAGTCAGGGAATCAAAGATTATAGGGGAAAGGCAGGAAAATGGAGCTGAGGATTATCAGATCAGCTATGATCTCAAAGAATAATGGAGAGGACCCAGTGGACTGAATGGCCTATTTCTGCTCCTAAGTCTTATGGCCTTAGCATCACAAATTAATAATTAAGTATTCTACTGCAAACTGGCATTTTCAAATACCTGGTAACCTGTCCATATTCTGAAAAAAGTACCCGCAGGAAGTGTCACGGTATATTTAACTCCAGAAGATGGTGCTAGAAATGCTGATTCAGCAAATGCAGGAGTTTCTAAAACATGAAATCAGTACACTCTTGCTCAATAAGCTTGTAAAATAAGTATTACAAATAATTCAAAATTCACCCTAGTTTGTGTCCCAGAGTGCACTGAGTTGCTGATCATTGTGGTGTGAATTATTTGTCTTTTATGAAGCCCAGCATTACACTCCGTAATCAGAAGGACATCAATGGAATGGAATCATAGATGAGACAGCATAGAAGGCCATTTGACTGACCATGCTCTTGCAATCTATGGCTAAGATTCGATCCCAACAGTTCCACTCTTTTTTTAAAAACAATTCCTACAGTGTGGAATCAAGTTCTTTGGCCTAACATGTCTACACTGACCCCTTGAGAGTATTTCACCCAGACCCTTTTCCCAATCCTTTTATCCTATATTTACCTCTGAAAAATGCATCTAACTTCCACATTCCTGAACACGATGGGCAATTTAGCATGACCAATTCACCTAACCTGCACATCTTTGGATTGTGAGGGAAAAACCAGAGCACCCGGAGGAAACTCATGCAGACATGGAGAGAATGTGCAAACTCCACACAGTCACCCGAGGCTGGAATATTAGGCACTGCTGTCAGGCAGCACTGCTAACCACTGAGCAACTGTGCCATCCTCAGAGCCCTGAAAAGATTTGCTTTTCAAGTAGCTAACTAAATTCTTGAATTATTATATTTGCAACATGCTCCAGGTCATAATTGAATGCATGAAAATATTCCCACTGTTCTGTTTTTTTTTTGCCAATCACTGGCTGAGCCACTATTTATTGCCAATCACTAATTGCCTTGGAGATAGATAGAACATAGAAGGATACAGCGCAGTACAGGCCCTTCGGCCCTCGATGTTGCGCCGACCGAATCCTACCTAACCTATACTAGCCCAATAACTTCCAAATGCCTATCCAATGCCCGCTTAAATGACCATAAAGAAGGAGAGTTCACCACTGATACGGGCAGGGCATTCCATGAACTCACAACCCGCTGTGTGAAGAATCTACCCCTAACATCTGTCCTATACCTACCACCCCTTAATTTAAAGCTATGTCCCCTAGTAACACCTGACTCCATTAGCGGTAAAAGGTTCTTAGTATCTACCCTATCTAAACCCCTAATCATCTTATACACTTCTATCAGATCTCCCCTAAACCTTCTCTTCTCCAATGAGAACAGCCCCAAGTGCCTCAGCCTTTCCTCATAAGATTTTCCTACCATTCCAGGCAACATCCTGGTAAACCTCCTCTGCACTCGTTCTAAAGCTTCCACATCCTTCCTATAGTATGGCGACCAAAACTGCACACAATACTCCAGATGAGGCCTCACCAGAGTCTTATACAACTGCAACATGACCTCAGGACTCCGGAACTCAATTCCTCTGCCAATAAAGCCCAGTACACCATATGCCTTCCTCACAGCACTATTTACCTGGGTGGCAACTTTCAGAGATCTGTGTACATAGACACCAAGATCCCTCTGCTCATCCACACTACCAAGTAGCCTACCATTAGCCCAGTAATCCATCATCTTGTTATTCCTTACAAGATGTGAGCTATCTTGTTGAATCACTGTTGCAGTGACACCAACAGTTCCACCACGAAGTTCCAGGAACTGACCCAGCAACAATGAAGGAATAGCAATAAATTTCCAGTCACTGCGGGTTGGAGGGGAACTTGTAGGTAGTTGTGTCTCCTAAGTATCTGCTGCCCTTATCCTTTAAGTGGTAGTAATCATGGGTTTCAAAAATGCTATCAAAGGAACCTTGGTGAATTTTTGCAGGGCATTGTGTAACCGGTACACATTGCTGTCCCTGTGTGTCAGTGGTGTTGGGAGTGAATGTTTAAGGTGGCGAATAGTCTACCTTAACTCTGATTCTGATTCTCTCCAGTAAGAATTGATTGAAGGCACTGAATACTGCAGAAGACTATGAGCCCTGTAGAATCCGCATTTCTATTTTACTTAATTTTGGAATGAGATCAAAATAGGAAAAAGGATACTCCTGTAGATCAAGAATTGTGGAAGGAGTTGCTGCACTTTGGAAAAAGAATTACTGGAACACACTATTGTTTTATTCATACTGTGGAAGAAGGTGACTAACACGCCATGACACCGAAGGTGCTTGGAGGGCAAACTTTGCCCAGAGATAGTTTGTGCAATCAGGACTAATTGTGGAGGTCAGAAGTCATCAGAATACCAAATACTCTCTGATTGGTTCCTGGGCAGATGGACAATATAAGTAGAAGTTCTGCAGTTTGCAAAAGACAGCATTTCTCTTTCTGCAGTGAAGTAACCGAGAACTCAATAGTTAATCTTTTCCACTGTTTGTCATCTCTTAATTAGTGATTGAAAGATGGAACAATTAATGTGTCAAACTTTCTTTGTCTTCAACAAAGAACTGAAAGGACCAGGAAATAAGGAGATTGGAGACCAAAGACTTGGAAAAGCACATGGGATACCTCATCACATCCTGCAGATGAGTGTTTTTGAATTGTTTGGTATTGTTCTATGCATCCACAATATCTATATTTGTTTGTCTGTCTGCTTGCAAGTATAGTGGTAATAGAAAGTGGGTCGAACTTAATATGGCATATGTTGGTCATTTATATTTTGTTTGCTTGTGGTTAGAACGATTCCTTTGTAATAAATTGTAGCATCTTGTTAAGTCAATGTTTTCTTTAACCTGAGACCATCAGATAGGTAAACTGAAGAGTTTAATTAAATCTTCAACATTTGTGTGGCCCCACCAGCCTCCACATCCAAAGGATCCAAAGCTGTCAATTCTGCCAACTGCAGCAGGATTTCATTACCAGACACATTCTCTTGCCCTCCTTTGTCAGCCTTCCGCAGGGACTGTTCCTTCTAGGATACTTTGGTGTACTCTTCCATTTCCGACACCTCCCCACACCCCCAAAGCAGCTTCCCATGCAATTGCAGAAGGTGAAACACTTGCCCATTTACCTGCCTCCATCTCACTATCCAAAGCCCCAGTCAGATCTTCCAGGTATAGCAGCGATTTACCTGCACTTCACTCAATCTAGTCTGCTGCATTCATTGTTCACAACATGGTATCCTCTACCATTTACACATGCACCATAGGAAGAGTACAGCAACTGTTCTGCTCAGGAATATAAGAAACTACAAGTTGTGTGCACAACCCAGACTATCAAGAAGCAACCTCCTATCCATAGACTCCAATTACATTTCGTGTTGCCGCAGAACAGCTCCAACGTCAAAGGCCCCTCCCACCTAGATAATGCTCTCTTCCAATCTCTTCCATCAGGCAGAAGATATAGATGCTTGAACACATGCATCAAGAGATTATTAGACTGCTGAATGGACCTCTCCAATTTCAAATAATGTTAATCTTGCTTTGCACACCTCCTGTGCAGCCATACCTCGTATGCCTTGCTCTAAATATCCTATGATCTGTATGTCTTTGTTTGCTATGATCTGTCCACACTGCTTGTAAAACAAAGCTTTTCACTGTACTTAGGTACATATGACTACAATAAATCGACCAAAAAAATGTGGACAGTATCACTGTGTTAGCAGCAAACAGCAATCATGTTGCTACAGCTAGCTTCTACTGCTTGCTCAAATTTTTAGGGTAACATGAGATAGACTGGGTACTTTTCAGGACCAAAAACTTAAGTATCTGCAGAAGAACAATCAGATCAGGTCAGGCCAGCCATTATCAGCACTGGAAGGCTCTGATGTGTCCTATTTCAGAAGTAGTCTTTTTTTGCAGTGAAGATTGTTGATAAGGCCAATTTTATACCACTTGAAGCTATCAGAACCTTCACCGGTATACTGAGCAGTAAAGGTAAGTTTGCAGTAAATAACAGTAGAAAACCCCTGTCCAATTTCTTAACCAGGACATCATGGACAATCATTCAAATTGGCAGGCAGTAGCTAGTGGGGTACCACTGGGATTAGCACTGGGACCCCATCTATTCATAATACCTATTAATGATTTGGATGTGGGAACAAAATGTAACATCTCAACATTTGCAAATAATACCAAGCTGGGTGGGAGGGTGAACTGTAGTGAGGATGCAGAGATCCTTCACCATGATCTGGCCAGATTGGGTGAGTGGGCAAATCAATGGCAGTTGCAGTATAATTTGGATAAATGTGAGGTTATTCACTTTGGAAGCAAAAACAAGATGGCGGATTACTACCTGAATGGCTGCAAATTGGGAGGAGTGTGCAGTGGGACCTGGGTGCAAAGGCAAGTGGTATGTTGACCTTCATTGCGAGGGGTCGTGAGTACAGGAGCAGGAATGTGTTATGGTAGATATACAGGGCCTTGGTGAGGCCATACAAAGAATATTGTGTGCAGTTTTGGTCTCCTTTTCTGAGGAAGGATGCTCTTGCTCTCAAGGGAGTGTAACAAAGGTTTAAATCTAAGCCCATCCCCCACACTATCCCATCATCATCCATGCGTTTATCCAAGAATTGTTTAAATCTCCCTCATGTGGCTGAGTTAACTACATTGGCAGGCAGGGCATTCTATGTCCTTACCACTCTCTGTGTAAAGACCCTGCCTCTGACATCTGTCTTAAACCTATCACCCATCAATTTGAAGTTATGCCGCCTCATACAAGCTGAAGACATTGTACTAGGAAAAAGACTTTCACTGTCCACCCTATCTAATCCTCTGATCATCTTGTATATCTCTATTAAATCCCCTCTTAGCCTTTTCTCCAATGAGAACAGGATCAAATCCCTCAACCTTTCTTCACAAGACCTTTCCTCATAAGACCTTCCCTCTACACCAGACAACTCTGTACATGGACTCCAACAAATCCACACTATTAAGAATCTTCCCATTGACCCAGTATTCCGTCATCCTATTATTCTTCCCAAAGTGAATCACCTCACATTTAGCTGCATTGAACTCCATTTGCCACCCCTCAGCCCAATTCTGCAGTTTATCCAAGTCCCCCTCCAACCTGCAACATTCTTCCACACTGTCCTCCACCACTCCACCGACTTTAGTGTCATTAGTAAACTTACTAACTCACCCACCTATGTCATTTATAAAAATGAAACAGCAGTGGTCCCAAAACAGATCGTTGTGACACATGACTAGTAACCGAACTCCAGTCTGAATATTTTCCATCAATCACCAATCGTTGCCTGCTTACAGAAAGCCATTTTCTGTTCCAAACTGCTAAATCACCTTCACTCCCATGTCTCTGCATTTTCTCCAACAGCCTACCATGTGGAACCTTATCAAAGGCTTTACTGAAGTCCATTTGCACCACATCAACCGCCCTACCCTCATCCACATACTTGGTCACCTTTGCCAAAAACTCAAGGAGTTGTGTGAGACATGTCCTGCCTTTGATGAAAACATGTTGAATATCTGCAATCAAATTGTTGCTTGCTAGATGATTATAAATCCTATTTCTTATAATTTTTTCCAAAACTTTTCCTACAACAGACGTAAGGCTCACTGGTCTATAATTATCTGGGTCATCTCTACTGCCCTTCTTGAACAAGTACACAACATTTACCATCATCCAGTCCTCTGGTACTAAACCTGATCAAAGATCAAAGCCAAAGGCTCTGCCATCTCCTCCCTAGCTTCCCAGAGAATCCTCTGAAAAATCCCATCTAGTCCAGGGGACTTGTCTACTTTCTCCTTTTTCTGAGTGAAAACAGATGAGAAATATTTGTTTAGCACCTCTCCGATCTCCACAGGGTCCACACACAACTTCTCACTTCTGTCTTTGACTGTCCATATTTCCACCCTAGTCATCCTTTTATTCCTCACATATCTATAGAAAGCTTTAGGGCTCTCCTTTATTCTACCTGATAAAGACTGTTCATGTCCTCTCTTTGCTCTTAACTCTCTCTTTAAATCCATTCTAGATAATCTGTAACTCTCCATCGCCTCACCTGAATAATCTTGTCTCATCAACACATTAGCCTCCTCCTTCTGCCTAACAAGAGGTGCAATTTCTGTCGTAAATCACAGTTCCCTTACTTTATCACTTCCTTCCTGCTCGACAGGGACACACCTATCAAGGACACATTTCAACTGACCCCATACCCTGCATTTTGCTTTGGCATTCTATGCATCCTAAGTCTTGCCGAATCACATTATAATTGCCCTTGCCCCATCAATAACTCTTGCCCTATGGCATGTACCTATCCCTTTCCATCGCTAAACTAAACATAACCAAATTATGGTCACTCTCACCAAAGTGCTCACCTACCACCAAATCAAATACCTGGCTTGGTTCATTACCAAGTACCAGATCCAGTGTGACCTCCCCTCTTGTCGGCCCTTTGACATACTGTGTCAGGAAACCTTCCTGCACACATTGAACAAAAACAGATCCATCCAACGTACTAGAGTTATAGCATTTCCAGTCAACGTGGGGAAGTTAAAGTCTCCCATAATGACCACTCTGTTCCTTTCACTCCGACCAGAATCGTTTTACCGATCCTCTCATCCATATCCCTGGAACTCTGCGGAGGCCTAGAGAAATCTCACAGCAGTGTGATCTCTTCTCTCCTGTTTCCAACCTCAGCCCATACTACCTCAGAAGACGAGTCCTCGTCAAAAGTTCTTTCAGCCACCGTTATACAGTCCTCCCCCTCTTTGACCACCTTCCCGGTTCTTAACGAAAGATCTAAACCCTGGAACCTGCAACATCCATTCCTGACCCTGCTCTATCCATGTCTCCGAAATGGCCACAACATTAAAGTCCAAGGTACCTATCCATGCTAGAAGCTCACCTACTTTATTGTGGATACTTCTGGCGTTGAAGTAGACACACTTCAAACCACCTTGCTGTCTGCCAACACATTCCTGTGATCGTGAAATCTGTCCATGCCCTCCCTACTCTCATCCTCCTGTGACTGGAACTACACCTCAGGTTCCCATCGTAAGCTTTCTTAACCTGTATTAGCTATAAACACCATTCTGGCCCCATTATTTTAAAGGGTGCCGCAAATGCAAGATAGAACATAAAACAATACAGCGCAATGTGGCCTAAAGTTATATGAAGCTGCAGCATAACTCATTTATCCTTATGAAATATCTGATTAAATACCTGCCACTGTTCATTCATTGACTTTCCTCTTAGTCTATTTTCCGAACCTACATTAATCAACTCTTTCTTCATATGTTTGTAATTGCCTTTATTCAAGTTGAGTTACATTTCATATATAGTTTGAGGGAATGTATGTTGTGATTGCTATTCCCTATTAGATCCTTAATTACAAGGTCTCAATTTTACCTCGTTGTACATTATTAAATCTAAAAGAGCCAGTTTATAAGTAAACTCTGCAACTTCCTGCTCTAGGAAATATAGAAAATAAGTAACAACAGATAGGAAATAAGCAATCCCTGATACAGGGCAGAAATTGGTCTTTTCTATTTGCATCTAAATTCTATTTTGCCAGGGCATTGATTCCAGCATGATTCAAATGAAACCCAACCCAATGGAGCAGCTCTTTCTTTCCCCAATGCTGGTGCCAGTGCCCCATGAGTCTGAAGCCATTTCTCCCAGACCAAGAGCAAGTTTACTTCTCTAATCTTGATTACGTTATGTCAATTTGCAAGCGACTCAGATAGTAATCTGGAAATTAGTACCTTGTGGTTCTTCATTAGAACTTAGCCCCAAATTCCTCATAATCCCTCAGGAGAGCCTCTGCCCTAGCCCTGTCTAGGTCGTTAGTACCTAACATGTCCACAACAACTGGATGCTTTACCTCCACTCCAGTCTTGCCCAAAAGTGATGGCTAGAACCACGATATCAGGTGGGCAATATCACCTTCAGAATGTTTGATCTAAGCTGCAGAGAATAGCATTTATTCCTCCATGCTATCCCTAATATAATAACATTTCTCATCTGTCCACACTTGAATGGTATTCTGAACCACAGTGCCCACAGTGCTGTGACCCGTTTGTTCACACGGCCTGCAGTGTTTATTTTCATCTATGCCAGGAACAGGAAGATCACATGTATAAGGGCATTAGTTGAGGTTCCTTCAAAGTAATGAATCACTTGCAGTCACAGACTCCTGTGCCTGAACGTGGGCCAGGTACCTTTTACACCCCCCCATCCACAGCTCAGACTCCAGCTCATTAAATCTGTGCCGCAGCTCCTTGAGCAGCAACCCTTTTTGGAAGAAGTGGCTACTGTGGAGCGGTATCCACCACCCATACATTACAGCTGACACATATAGCCTACAAAGTTCTATTCTAATTAATTAATTTGAATGCTAACATTTAAAAAGAGTGAATTTTTCAAACTGTACTCTTCAGCTCTACTAACACCTAATTAAACTAATCAGCTAACTAAAAAGCACAAGAAATACTTACCAATCACTTACCTATTTTCCTGTAATATTACACTTGGCTCTCATGGTAAGAAACAAGTTGAAGGGACTCTCTGCTACTGCATTTTGTTCTTCATTGTTGTAGCCCATCTCATGCAGGTCCACTTTTCGCTTTCTAAACCTACTCCCTTACGCTCCTTGTAAGCTGCTGTACCTGCTCTCTCTCTCTCTCTCTCATCATTTCAGAAACAACTCACCTTCTCTCTTGCAGCATCCGTGAAGAGAAATCAAAGTTAACATTTTGGAGATCCAAAAAATTAACTTTGATTTCTCCTCTCAGATGCTGCCAAATCTGCTGAGTTTTTCCAACAACTTCTGTTTTTATTTCTTATTTACAACATCCACAGTTCTTTCAGTTTTTTTTCTTGTTTGGTCCACTTCAGTGAAATGATGAACTGCAGCATGATCCTCCCAACTCTCCCCACAGCAATACTGAATTATTGTATATTCCTCTGAATGCTCTCCACAACAATGTTGAACACTCCTCCTGATCTGCTTCTCAGTGACACCGACTGTTACACACTCCATCCAGTACTGTTCACAGCGACATTGATTTGCAGAGACAAAGACTGTACAGGGTCCCACAGGTGCACAGAGTAATAAGAGAGCTTGTAATTGTATAAGCTGCATCATTCTGTACATTGCTAACAGAGACAAGTCAAAGCTTGTTTTCTTGCACTCATCAAAAAAGAAACACACAGACTTGAAGAAAGTGATGTTAATTTGATGAATAGTTTGACTATCATTGGCGTATAGATGTAACAAGAACAGTCAACTGGCAATATTAGTTCTCAGACTGGGCAGGTTACTGTCTGAATTATGCTGACTTAGTTAGTTTCTCACAGGAAAATTTTGACAGATGACATCTTTTCCAGCAGTGTTTCTTTCTGCTGACATTGCAGGGATTTGTTCTTTTTTAAATATATCAGTCTCTAAAGAGTCTGTAACAATGCTTGCAATATATTCTGTGATAAATACAACATTTAAATACAACAACGATCTATTCAGAAGATTCAGTGGTTTTTAATTATTGGAGACTAAAGCAGTCATAAAACGTGGGTGAGTCAAGCTATTCTGGAATCCTCTACTGAGTCACAAGGAGCAGGCAAATGTTCCCAGCTCATATACAATTTATACATGATTATACATCATTTACAGTAATAACTCAGATCATGTATGATATATCATCCAAGGCTAGAATAACTTGCAATGACCTGTTCTACAGTTGTGAAACAATCCAGAAAGTCCTCTTCTGAGATTCCATGTTTCATGTACTGATGTACATACGCTCTAAAAAGAAAAATCACAAAATCAGACATTCCTGAATAGACTAAAAGAAATATTTGCAAAAAAATGTAATTTCTTGCTGAAATATTTTCCAAGATTACATATCTAAAAGTAAAGTGATTTCTAGGAATCTAAAGTTACTGAAAATTTTAAAAAAAAATCAGGAAGCAAATTATCCCAACTTAAAATAAAAAGCTAGTGCCACAGTAGCATGCACACTGAGCGATACAGGTTCACAATTCCAGTAATGGGTGCAAACTGGAGACTCCACCTTCTCAAAGAGGATGAAGAGAAACCAGCAAGTTATTGAAGAATTATAGCTGATTTCTAGTCTGCAGCAGCATGAAATATTAACGAGGACCTGGTGAACGCAGGAAAAACAACAGCTTGGTAATATTATTGCTGGACTGTTTATCCAGAGACCCGGTAATGTTCTGGGGATCCAGGTTCAAATCCCATCACGGAAGATAGTGGAATTTGAATTCAATAAGTAAACTGGAATTAGGAGTAAGGAATTGAAGTAAATCATGAATCTATTGTCAATTGTCAGGAAAAACCCATCTGGTTTGTTCATGTCTTTTAGAGAGGGATACTACCATCCTTACCTGGTCTGGCCAACATGCGACTCTAGACACACAAGAGTGTGGCTGATTCTTAACTGCCCTATGGGAAATTAGGGATAGGCAACAAATGCAGGCCTAGCCAGTCATGCCTTCACTTTATGCACAAATTTTTTAAAAAATTACCTAAGTCATAAAACAGGTCAAGCAAACAAGAAAAAAATTATTAGTAAGTAGTTCCATAAATTCTAAATAAAAGTCATTCAGAAGTCAGCAGATCCTATTTGGGGAAACTTGTGTTTCAATATCTTGAATGGATACTAACCGTGAAGCAAACATGTCCCAAGCTTTTGTCACGATCCTATCCAGGGATTTCTGTAGACACTGGCTGTTGCTGACAATACTGGCTGATTTTTCATACTTGCTAAAAGTTGTGGAAGTTCTCCATACGCTGAGGGCAGAATCAGCAGGCATCCATGAGGTGTAAAGTGCCTGCTCTTTAAAACCATCTAATAATATAAATTATCATCATAAATTAATTTGAAATGCTAGGTTGGAGTCAGGAGAAGGCTGCTTCAGCAGATTACATGACAAACCTAGACAACAAGAGCTGAGAACAGGAGACAAGATTTGTCCCATACAAAAAGTTATATATTGCTCATATGTTCCTGAAACACCTCACAATTATTTCTTTGATTTCTGTTTAAGCTATCATCACAAAATTGTAAATAACGATAAATTTTAGTTTTGTTTTAAAAAACACTAACATTAGTCATGGTTAGCAAATTAGGATTTCTAAATATGAAAGTCCAGTAGGTTAAAGCACCAAGCAACAAGGGGATTGACAGTTTCACCAATTCAAACAGCTTGGGACTGTAAAGGAATATACCTTGTTGACACTCCATATTATCTATAACCAATTCCCTAAACCTCTTGAGATTAAATTGAAATTTCCTGCCTATTCTCTCGTTTTGCAAGAGAATAAAATGGATGACTATCAGGATTAGAGGGGTAAAGGGTTATGGGTTACTCTAAATACATATCTGCAGCATCAAGATGTAACAGATTCTGGTATTCAACTGGCCAGCAAAAATCCTAAACTTGTAATTTTTCTGGATGTAGCTTTGCTTGCTGAGCTGGAAGGTTCGTTTTCAGACATCTTGTCACCATACTAGGTAACCTCAGCTTTTTACTCAGCTTTCCACTCCACCCAAGGATTTCTGAAGACCATCAAAGACACCAAGATAGAAGCGGATGAAATAATGGTCTCCTTTGATGTAACAGCCCTGTTCACATCCATAAACATCAGCCTGGCCAAGGAAGCATTGACTACACTATTAGAAGAACCAAAGAGACATACACCAAACACCACCAACTTCATCAGCAAGGACAATATTGGCAAGCTAGTGGACGCATGCCTTACCACCCTCTTCATCTTCAACAACAAAACGTATTGACAAACCAACTGAACACCTATGGGATTTCCGATGTCAGGGTTTTTAGCAGAGGCAGTAATGCAGAGACTTGAACAAACAGCTCTGTCAACCATCAAACCCAAACTTTGGGTCCCCTACATGGAAGACACTTTTGGCATCACTAAACTAAACAAATTAGAGGAAACCTTCAAGGCCATCAATACTACCATTACTGGCATAAAATTCACTCAAGAAAAGAAAAACAACAATAAACTGACATTCGTAGATGTCGTAGTATAGCAAACACCTAATGGGGAACTTCAAACCAGTATCTATAGGAAAACAACACATATGGACCAAATACTGAACTACAGAAGCAATCATCCCAACATCCACAAACGAAGCTGCATTAGAACATTATTTCTACGGTCACCACACACTGCAACACAGAGAAACTACGAAGAGCAGAGGAAAATCACTTGTAGTGTATTCAAAAGAACGGGTATCCAATGAACAGTCTGACAATTTCTCAGCAACACACGAGAATTCCTAGAAGCATTGTTTTCCAACAGTAACTCTATCAACAAACACATTGACTTGGATCCTATTTACCACCCCCTAAGAACAGGAAATGATACCACCACAAAAAATGACATCACCATAGGAAATGACGTCACCGACCCAAGGAAACCTAAACATATAAATAGAAAGCAGACCATACCACCAGTGCTTCATCCGAAGGCTCACTGATGACGTTACCTGGTAACGAAACATCTGAAAACGAATCTTCCAGCTCAGCAAGCAAACCTACATCCAGAACCTCAACCTGAGCTACAAATCTTCTCAAAACTCACTTGTACATTTCTCTTAAGGGGAAGTGAGAGAGACAGAGACAGACAGACAGACAGAGACAGACAGAGAAAGACAGAGAAAGACAGAGAAAGACAGACAGAGAGAGTAAACATAGCAGCCTATGATAACTGCAAGGTTTCAGCAGCATATGAGATGCTGGTAATATCATAGAAACAAGCAAACATTGATTTGCTCCAATTGATCCTCCCACCAGGAAATTAGCACCTGCAAGAATGGTGCACTCTCTCAGATCTGTAATGTGGAGTACATACTCGAGTTCTCATTCTCATCCAAGTCAGGCAGTTGTGGCTTTATCAACCGAGATAAGCTAGCACTCTCTTGCTTCTGTGTATATTGCAGATGAGAGACTGTACTCACCAGTGTCAGCTTGAAATACCTCCTTCCCTCGCAATACCAGGAGGTTGGCCAGAGAGGTATTGAAGCATAATTTCCTGTCTGAGAAAGGTTTTGAAACTGAAGGATGGCCTGCTGGAGGCAGTTTCATTTGCCAATCAATACCTGACAACAGAAACAGATTCCTGCATTTTCTCCACTGGACCAGCAAAAACATAGGAGGACAAAAAAGTTTGTTTGTACATTAACATGCTAATCACAAAATTAAGACCGTTAAGATAACCATAGGACCTGGAAGTAGAAGGTCATCAAGAGGCTGATCTGATAAATCCCAATGTTTTCCTGTCTTTTTACCAAAATCCTCAGTTCCCTTGCTGATTAGAAATCTCGCTCAGCTTTGAATATACTTAATGGCCCAGCTTCAACAGCCCTCTGCATTGAAGAATTCCACAGATTCGCTAACCTCAGAAGAAATCCTCATCTCCATCCTAACTGGATGACCCTTATTCTGAGAGCATGTACCCCACTATTCCTAGAGTTTCCCCTCAAGGGAAACCATGTTTCCACATTTACACCACCAAGCCACCTAATTATTACCTTATTGTCTGTTTCAATAAGGTCACCTTTCATTCTTTAGAACTCCAATGTGTACAGGTCCATCACCTCCCTTCTAATTAATATTTAGCTCCTCTGTTTTTTTCTGCCAAAGTACATAACCTCTCATATTCCCAATTACGTTCCATCTGCCAAGTTTTGCCCACTCAAACCTTTCAATATCCTCTGTAAATACGTGACTGGGGGTGACCCGTGGCCTAGCAGTATTATCGTTTGACTGTAAGTCAACAGACCTAGCTAATATTCTAGGGACTTGGGTGCAAATCCTGCCATGGCAGATGGTGGAATTTGAATCAAATTAAAATCAATTAAGAGTCTGATGACAACCATGAAACCATTGCCAACTGTTGGAAAAAACCCATCTGGTTCACGAATGTCCTTTACAGAAGGAAATCGCTAGCCTACAAGTGCCTCCAGATCAACAGCAATAGGGTTGACTCTTAAATGAGCACTGTGCAATAGTTTCTGGACCAGCCAGCAATTCCCATATCACATGAATGAGTAAAAAAAAACAAAAAATTCTCACCACTTGCCTTCTCACCAATTTCTGTCTCATTTGCAAACTTGGCATTCACTTTCATCAACCATTAAATGAGACAGGAGGATAGATTCAGTGGAGATAAAATCAGAAATGAAAAAGAAAGTGGATATTTCTGAAAGGCAGAAAAAAATCAAAATGAGACAGCCAAATCTAGAACCCTCAATTATTTATGGAGCTTAAAGGTGAAATAATGGCAGAAAAGCTTATGCTAACACTAAGAACTCGGCACTACAGAAAACCAAAAGTGCTATAGAAAGTGGAGTACTGCAAATAAATGCAAAATTAGGAAACAGAAGAGAAAGCACAAAAGAATACTGGCAAGCAAAATCAAAACAAACATAAAGATGGTTTATCAACTATTAAGTGGAAGAGGATAACTATAGAAAGAGTAGGCAAAAGATTTTTTTAAAAATCAATGTTTAAGGTTGAAAATGTGGGTATAGCTCTTAATGAGAGTTTTGTTTGTCTTCACAAAAGAGTGGAACAATGCAGATATTGCAATCAAGAAGAACGATTGTGAATCAGTGGATGCAATAAACATAACGTGGAGGTGCTGGTGTTGGACTGCAGTGGTCAAAATTAAAAATCACATAACACCAGGTTAAATGTCCAACAGTTTATTTGTAAATACAAGCTGTTGGAACTCTGCTCCTTCATCAGGTAGCTAATAGGGCAGGATCATGGGACACTTTTACTATACATTTTATGCCCATGATCCTGCCCCACTAGCTACCTGATGAAGCAGCACTGCTCCAAAACTTCGTACTTCTAAATAAACCTGTTGACTATAAACTGGTGTTGTGTGATTTTTAAACTGTGATAAACATAGGGACAGAGAATTTATTCGTGGGATTAGCATTGTTCAAAGTGAATAAATCAACTGGGCTGGATGAAATGCGCTTCGGACTGTTAAAAGCAGCAAAGCAGGAAACCATTATTTTTCAATCCTCAATACGTACAGATATTATATTAGAGGATTAGAAGACAGCCAATATAATGCTCTTGCTTAAAAAGGGAAGAAGGGGTAGACGTGATCATTTCTGTCCAGTCAGTTTAACCTCAGTAGGGATATCAATTCTGAGAAACAGGACAGTCTGTCGCAATCTGTAACAGATTAATTGAGGAGAGTCAACATGAATTTGTTAAGGGAAGACCTTGTTCAGTTTTAATTTTTTGAGGATGTAGCATGGAGGATTGAATGACAATAGTGCAGTTGATACAGTCTATATGGACTTTAGCAAGGCTTTTGACAAGGTTCCAGATTAGATTGGTTATAACAATAAAAACAATATCCTGGTTATCATAGCAAGCTGGACACAAACTGGCTCAGTGGCAGAACACCAAGGGTAATGGTCAACAGGTGATTTTTGCAACTGGAAGGCTGACTCTAGTAGGCTTCATACAAGTCCTTTTGGTGGCATAGATTAATGACTTGAATGTAAATGTAGCGGGCAAGAATAAGTATTGCAGTTAAAACAAAATTTAACTGTGTGGTTGACAGTGCAAAGGATAACTATAGACTGCAGAAGGGTCAGGTGGGCAGAAAAGTAGCAAATGGAATTCAATCTGGAAAAGTGTGACGTGATGCATCTGGGGAGGTCAAACAGTGCAATGGATTATAGAAAATAAAAGGGAGAATACGGTGAAATGCACAGAAAGTGATGGAACTTGGAGTGAATGTTCACAGGTCCTGGAGGACAGCTGAATAGGTTGACAAAATGGTTAAGACAGCATATGGGAATCTTTCCTTTCTTAGCTGAGCTATAGAATGTAAGAGCAGGAAGATTACGCTGCAAATGAATAAATCAGTTCGGCAACTTGAGTACTGCAGGCAGTTCTGGTCACCTCATTATAGAAAGGATGCAACTAGACTAGAGAGGGGACAGAGAAGATTGATGAGAATGCTGCCCAGGTGAGGAAAAATTGAAAAACTGGGATTTTTCTTATTGGAAAGAGTAAGGTGAGGGGAGATTTGGTTGAAGTGCACAAGTGACGGACCTGGATAGAGCAAATGGGAAGGGTGTACTTCCCATAGTAGAAGGTTCAGTGACTAGGGGCCATAGATTTAAAACAGAAGGTAGGGGGGATTAGAGAGTGGATGAGGAAAACCTTTTTACATCCAAAGAAAGAAAGGGATTTAGAACTCGCTGCCTCAAAGTAGAAGAAGAAACCCTCAATACATTTAAGAGATGCGTTGCACATGCTATGACCCAAATGCTGGAAAGTAGGAACAGACTGGTCACTCATTTTCTGGCTGGTGCAGATACAATGGGCTGAGTGGTGTTTTTCTCTGCTGCTGTGTTTTTCTTTGACATATGAAACAAGTTCAAGGGGTTGAATGGCCTTCTCCATATTCCTGGGTATAACAGTGTGGTTCAACAGGAATCACTGCTGGAACCACAACGGTTTTCAATATATAGTGATGACTTGGAGGAGGGGATGGAATGTATTGATATCAAATTTGTAGATGAGACAAAGTTGCAAAAAGGATACAAACAGTTTACAGACAGCCACTGGTAGATTAAGTACTTGACAAAAAGTTGGCAAATGGTGCATAATGTGAGAAAACAAGAAGTTGGAAGGGAGAACAAAGGAACACTTACTTAAAATGGAGAAAAAACTGCAGAAGGCTGCATAGCAAAGGGATTTGGGGGGGTACTTGTGCAAACACAGAACGCTAGCACACAGGTGCAGTAGGTAATCAAAAAAGCTAATGGAATGTGGCCCTTATTTCAAGGTGGTTGGAGCACAGGAAGAGGGAAGTCTTAGCACAACTGTACAAGGTGCTGGTGAGATCACATCTGGAGCGACATGAACAGTTTTGGTCCCCTTAAAGGAAACATATCATTTCATTGGAGACAATCCAGAAGAGAATCACTAGGATGATCCTTCTTGATATGGAGGGACTATCTTATGAGCAAAGACTGAATAGATTGGGACTTAGTCACTGGAGGAGTTTAGAAGAATGAGAGGCAATCTTCAAAAATATAGGATTCTATACACAGGGCTTGATAGTATAAATGCTGAGAGAATATTTGCCCTCATAGGAGAGCCTCTAACCAGAGGTCACAGTCTCAGAATAAAGGGGCAACAACTTAAGAGTGAAATGAGAGGAATTCCTTCTCACAGAGTTAAGTGTTCTTGCCACAGAGAACTGTGGAGACAGAGTCCTTGGGTATATTTAAGGCCAAGTAATTGATTCCTCTATTGATGAAGCATCTATGTGAATAACATCAAATAAGCCAGGTTCCTGTTGAATGGCACAACAAACTGAAGGGGCAAAATGGCTTACTCTTATTCCTATTTTTTAAATGGGCTTATTATTCGAACAGCCGAAAATGTGTTGCTGGTTAAAGCACAGCAGGTTAGACAGCATCCAAGGAACAGGAAATTCGACGTTTCGGGCATAAGTCCTTCATCAGGAAGCCCGAAACGTCGAATTTCCTGTTCCTTGGATGCTGCCTAACCTGCTGTGCTTTAACCAGCAACACATTTTCAGCTGTGATCTCCAGCATCTGCAGGCCTCATTTTTTACCCTTATTATTCGAACATACAAACTATGAGCAGGAGTAGGCTGTTCAGCCCCTTGAGCCTACTCTGCTAACTTAGGAAGATCATATCTGTTCTGAACGTGGCCTCAATGCCAGAATTACACCTAGCCCTTTCACGTTCCAGAATCTATCTTTGCCTGAACAGTACTCCACCCACCAACTGGCAGAGCAGAAGAATGTCAAAGCTCGTGACCTTCAGAAAAAAAAGAATCCTCCCTGTCTCAGTCACTAAATGGGAAACTACATATTTTTTAACTATATTCCTGAATTCTCAACCCTCCCACAAATGCAATCATCCTCACAAATTTCACCATCATGCAAGTCTCGTCAGGATATTAACAACAAAAACAGAAGTTGCTGAAGTGCTGAAGAGAAATTAGAGTAAACGCTTCGGATCTAGTCACTCTTCCCCAGAACTTCCTGAAGGACCTGAAACATTAACTCACATTTCTCTCCACAGATGCTGCAATTCCTGCTGAGCTTTTCCAGCAACTTGTGTTACTTTAAGTAATTCACAACATGACAAAACAATTTCACTTACTTTTTTAATCATTTGATGCACCTACACACCAACAACGTTTCAATTCCTGTACCAGGATAAGTAGATCTCACCAGTACATTTGAGTTCCGCAATCTCTTTTCACTTAAACAACATGCATCTTTCATATTGCTCCTGTCAAAAAGAACATGCTCACAATCTGCCAGAAAATATCTTTTCAATTCAGCTGCCAATTCCCCTTTCCCTCCATCTAGAGGGCCACGTTCACTTCACTTACACTTCTCCTTTTCAAATATCTTTATAAATTCTTACCACGTATTTTTAGTTTTTAGCTTGCCTTTTCTCAATTTTTGCCCTCCTTATCAATCTTATTCCTTGCTGCTCTTTATTTTGTAACCAATTTTCCACCCTGCTATTCGCCTTTGCAGAAAGATCCTTTTCCTTTAAGCTTGAAAATATCTTTAACTTCCTTACTTATCAACAGGTGGTGCTTCCCATAGACTCCCTCTTTTTAAACGGAATATATAATTGCCAAGTGCTCCGAAATAGTTCCTGCCACATCTAGTCGTGAATAGTGGTGGACAATTAAACAATTCACTGGAAGATGCTCCATGAACACCTCCAACCTCAACTATGGTGCAGCCCAGAATATTAGTTGTGAAAGTGCAAAAGGCTGACACAATCTTCAATCAGAACTGTGCATGGATGCTCCCATCTTGGCTTCTTCCAGAGGTCCGCAGCATTACAGATGCCGGTCTTCAGCCAATTCAATTCACTCCACATGATGTCAAGAAACGGTTGCAGGCACTGTACGCTGCAAAGATTATAGGTCCTGACATAATTCCAGCAATAGTACAGAAAGACATGTGCTTCAGAACTTGCTACGCCAAACCAAGATGTTCCACTGCAGCTACAACACAGGAATCTACCTAACATTGTACAAGATTTTCTACGTATATCCTGTACACAAAAAGGACAAATTCAACCAAAACAATTACCACACAATCAGTCTACTCTCGATCATCATTAAAGTAATGAAAGTTCTCATCAACAATTGCTATCAAGCAGCAATAACCTAGCAACTGACACTCAGTTTAAATTTGAACTTGAAGCTACTGGGACTTTAAGTCAAAGCTTGGTCTGTAGAAATACATTGGCAGACATTTCTTATTTATTCAAGCAATGTGGGCATCACTGATTTATTGTCCATCCTGAGTTTCCCTACAGAAGGTAGTGGTGAGCTGCCTTTTTGAACCATTGCAGTTTATTTCTTGGAAGTAGATTAGATTAGATTCCCCACAGTGTGGAAACAGGTCCTTCAGCCCAACCAGTCCACACTGACCCGCCGAAGAATAACCCACCCAGACCCATTTCCCTCTGACTAATGCACCGAACACAATGGGCAATTTAGCATGGCCAATTTACCTAACCTGCACAGCTTTGGATTGTGGGAGGAAACCAGAGCACCCGGAGGAAACCCACGCAGACACAGGGAGAATGTGCAAACTCCACACATAGTCGCCTGACACTGGAATCACTGTGCCGCCCCTTTTTTTTTCCCCCAGATAGGATAGGGAGACCCAGGATATTTGACCTAGCAACAATGAAGGAATAGCAACATATTTTCAAGTCAAAATCGCAAAGGCTTGTCCTCTAACTCAATATCCATTTTTTGTCTTTCTCTCCTCTGGAGAGTTGGCATATTTTTCCAAGTTAAAGGCATTATATAATGCAAGTTGTTGCTGTTTGTTGTGAAGAAGGTATCACAAACCTGCTTCCATTTTGGCATTGGCAATCAGCATTTGTCGCAGATTCTTCATAAGAGCTGGCCAAGTAAACGTACTGAATTGCAGAGACTTGTCAGACATCAAAGGGATGTTCATCAGGCTTAGTAGTTTATACTCTGGATGTGTGACCAAACTTTCTAGCAGATCACCTGCAGACAGAGGGAAAGAAAGATCAGCTGCATATCTTGAACAGATTTATACCTTTGTCTGTCAAACACTATGAGAATTCAATACTTTCTGTTAGACTGTGTAGTCTAGACAAAAAGGCAAAGGCAGTGTGGAATAACAGCAAATATAGAAATGACTGATTAGATAGAGCCAAGTGCAGATTGAAAAACTTTTACACATTTTGAAAGCATGAAGGGAAATGTGGAATTTGTGATCCAGAATAGAAAGACAGCATCTTACTAAGTCCAGCAAAGAAGTTATCTGAATGCATTGAAGTGAGTAGTAAAGGGGCAATTTCCTGTGGGTCTGTTTAGTATATTCTAAATGCCACTGGCAGATTAATTTTTCAGAATTTCCAGGATACTCTGATCTTTTTTCGAATTGAAGACACTGAAATTTGAGTTTCAAAAGCCCTCTGGAGTAAAGAAAGCCAAAGAATTCACCACTGAGTCTTTAACCAGTGAATATGTTCCCAATTCCAAAGTAACCAGCCAGAGGAAACATCCTATTTGCATCCACCCTTGGAGCATTATATATATTTCAAGAGATCACCTCTGATCCCAGGAATACCCAGTTGCCTCATCTCTCCTTATAAAACAATCCTGCCATCTAAGGGATTAATTGGATCAATCTCCATCGCATTCCCTCTATGGCAAGTATAGCCTTTCCATAAGAACATAAGATATAGGAGTAGAATTAGGCCATTCAGCCCGTACAGTCTACTCTGCCAGTTGACTATGGCTGACATTTCTCAACCCCAATCTCCCATCTTCTCCACATAACTCTTGATCACCTTATATATCAAAACCTCTATCTTAAATATACTCAATGACTTGGCCTCTACAGCCCTCTGTGGCACAGTTCCACAGAGACACCATCCTCTGGCTAAAGAAATTCTTCCTCATCTCAGTTCTTTCATAGGTAAGGGGGCCAAAACTGTACACAATACTCCAGCTAAGATCTCACTAAGGCTCTAAACAACTGCAAGACTTCTTTTGGTTTTATTCACTCATGGGACATGGGTATCACTGGCTGGGTCAGCATTTATTGACCATCTCTAGTTTCCCTTGAGAACATGGTACTGAGCTGTTGGCTTGAGGCAATGCCATTAGGGAGGTAACTGCTTTACTTCTACTATTCAACTGTTCTTAAAATAAATGCCAACAAACACTTTGACTTTCTAATTGCTTGTTTTCAGTGACATACGGACAATGCCAATAGGGAGAGACCACCAGAACTTTGACCCGGTGACACTGAAGGAATGATAATATCTTTCCAATTCAGGATGGCTTTCATTTTTCCCTTATTCATTTCCGTATGAGGGCATTGCTGGCTAGGTATATTTAGTGCCCGTCTTTAATTGCCCAAAGGCAGTTAAGAGTCAACCACATTGCTAAGAGTCTAGAGTCACATGTAGGCCAGACCAAGTAAGGATGGCGGTTCCTTCCCTAAAGGATGTGAGTGAAGAGATGGGTTTCTCGGACATCGACAACGGCTTCATGGTCATCATTAGACCCTTAATTCTAGTTTTCCTGGTGGTGTCCCCGTATCTGCTGACCTTGTCTTTCTAGATGGTAGTAATCAAGCTAAAAAGATGATCTCCAAGGAGCCTTAGTCTATTTTTGTAGTGCATTTGACCATTTCTCACCATTTAAAATTATTCCGCCTTTCTACAAAAGTGAATATTCACACTTGTTCACATCAATTCCATCTGTAGTGCTCTAGCCCATTTACTAAGCCTGTCAAAGTCCTCTTGAAGGAAATTCATCAACCCTTGTTCTAGCTACTTTTCCAAGTACAATATGACCACTTGACAAAAACTAATTTGAGTGTCTATGGACAAAAGTCAAATTTTGTCAGAGATTTTTGTCCTGCACTCATTATTTTGATTCAGCATTGCTCTCTCCGGGCCAATGTTTCTTCCAGAGTCCACTTGCCAACCGACCATCACTCTTCTCTCTTTACCCCTTTAAATTGGTATCCTTGGGAATTGTCCTGACAAAAGCAAGTTGAAAAAATTCGACAATGTGACTTTTTTTTGCAGCATAATTTATTCATTTTTGTTCCTCGGCTTCACAAGTCCCTATGTCATATAGTATTTCTGGGAAATTTTCTGTACCTTCTTTCATGAAGACAGACGCAAAATTATTTAAGTTTCTCCACTATGAATTCTTCCCCCGCCCCGACCTGTAATGCAGCCGCAAGTGTCCAAGTTAATATAGTATTTTTCTTTTCACATCTTGATAGTAGTTCTTACGCTATGATACTATGCCTTTATGATTCCACTCACTTCTATTTTCTTCTTATAAGTTTCTTGGTCTTCCTTTGATTCCAAATTGCTCTCAACTCTCGGGCTTAACATTATTTACCAGGTTTGTATAATCTATATCCTTTGGTCTAATGCAATTTTTAACTTCTTTACTCATCATGGTTGATTTGTCTTTCTCTTTGGGTATTTGTGCCTTTGAGAAATGTATGCCTGTCTTACAGTTGTAGCACTTTTTTAAATACCAGTTAATGCCCATCATCAAATCTTCACAGTATTTTCACAAATCAACCAGCCATCTTGCTCTTTTTACCCTCAGTTTCCTATGCTTGGATTTAAAATCCTAATTTCAGAGTGAGGTATGTTGGATTCAAACTTCTTGTAACATTTTATCATATTATGGTCATTATTTCCCAAAGACTTCTTCCCAAAATGGACAAATTGGATTCTCAACACACTATCAAAAATCCATCTTGTACACACACCCGGAAATAATCCTCCTTAGCAATAGTGCTGACTTAATCCAGCTCCTATGTAAATTGAAGTTGTCCATGATTTGGCATGTGGATGGGGCACAGAGCAGATGTAAAGTCAGGAGTAATGCCCAATCAGATGTAGAAGGAATAGTAGGACAATCCAGTAGGTGGAGAAGATCGGGGGAAGACAAAGCATATGGGAGATTTGAAAAACTGAAGTCTATCTAATTTAATGCAAGAAGCATGACTAGTAACGTAGATGAACTTGGCAGAAGGAAGGTCAGAACCAGCAATTCAACATTCCAGTGTACTGAAGTTTCAAGTGGCATTGAGGATGCGACAGGCAGATGGAGGAAGAAAGAATGTTGAGGTCACTGCATTATTTCATTATTGATAAAAGAAACATCATTGTGGTAAATAGGGAGGATATCTTAGAGGGGTCTTCAGATGAGACCATCTCTCTTAGAAGTAAAATCTTGCTGGGATTATACAACAGGTCTCCCAACAGTCAGAAGGAGATAGCAGAGTAGATATGCAGGCAAATCACAGAAAGGTGCCAGAGAGAAACAGGGTTACAGTTGTCAGGGACTTCAATTTTGCAAATGCAAATTGGATCAAAAAGGATCAGACAATGTAGAATTTTCAAAGTGCATCCAGGACAGCTTTTTTGTGCCACTACTGAGAGTCTGACTGAAGGTGACACAATGCTATAAGTAACCCTAGGGAATGAAGCCAGTCAAATGGTTAGGCCACTGTTGGAATATTGCGTGCAATTCTGGTCTCCTCCCTATCGGAAAGATGTTGTGAAACTTGAAAGGGTTCAGAAAAGATTTACAAGGATGTTGCCAGGGTTGGAGGATTTGAGCTACAGGGAGAGGCTGAACAGGCTGGGGCTGTTTTCCCTGGAGCGTCGGAGGCTGAGGGGTGACCTTATACAGGTTTACAAAATTATGAGGGACATGGATGGGATAAATAGGCAAAGTCTTTTTCCTGGGCTCGGGGAGTCCAGAACTAGAGGGCATAGGTTTAGGGTGAGAGGGGAAAGATATAGAAGAGACCCAAGGGGTAACTTGTTCACACAGAGGGTGGTACATGTATAGAAGGAGCTGCCAGAGGAAGTGGTGGAGACTGGTACAATTGCAACATTTAAGAGACATTTGGATGGGTATATGAATAGGAAGGGTTTGGAGGGATATGGGTCGGGCGCTGGCAGGTGGGACTAGATTGGGTTGAGATATCTGGTCGGCATGGACGGGATAGACCGAAGGGTCTGCTTCCATGCTGTACATCTCCACAACTCTATGACTCTAAATGGTTGAAGTTTCACTGGGCAAGACCTTTGGTGACAGTGGCCATAATGCTAAGTTTCAAAGTCACTTTGAAATGAGATAAGGATCGTGCAAGAATTCAGTGTCTAAACTGGGGGCAGGTCGGTTTCAATATGATGACACAGGATCTGGCAAACAGACTGGGAGCAGTTATTTGCAGATAAGTCTACATTTGAATAGTGAGTGTCTTTAAAAGTAGCATAGTGAGAATTCAAGGCCAGCTTGGTCATCCAAGAGTGAACGGCAGTAGGTCACAGGCATCCTGGATATCAAGGGATATTGAGAATTTGGTAGCGCGAAGTGAGCAGAAGACACTGAAAGTCTGCAGAGGGTTATAGATAGGTTAAAGAGTGGGCAACAGTCTGGCAGATGAAGTACAACATTGGTAAAAGTGAGTTCATCCATTTTGGTTGGAATAACAAAATGGACTATTATTTAAACGGTGAAAAATTGCGGCAAGCTGCTAAGAGGAGCCTGGGTGTTCTTGTGCATTAATCACAAAAAAATTGGTTTGCAGGTGCAGCACATAATTAACACGACAAATAGAATATTGTCCTTCATTGCTAGAGGGATGGAGTTTAAAAATACGGAGGTTATGCTGCAGCTGTATAGGGTGCTGGTGAGGTCACACCTTAAGTACTATGTACAGTTTTGGTCACCTTACATGAGATAGGATGTTCTGGCACTGGATGGGATACTGAGAAGGTTCATTAGGTTGACTCCAGAGTTGACAGAATTGGTTTACAAGGACAGGTTGAGGAGACTGGGATTATACTCATTGGAATTTAGAAGAATGAGGGGGTATCTTATAGAAACATGTAAAATTACAAAGGATGATAGAAGCAGGGAGGTTGTTTCTACTGATGTGTGAAATTAGAACAAGGGGGCATAGCCTCAAAATAAGGGCGAGCAGATTTAGGACTGAGTTGAGGAGTAACTTTTTCACTCAAGGGTTGTGAATCTGTGGAACTCCCTGCCCAGTGAAGCAACTGAGGTTACCTCATTGAATGTTTTTAAGGCAAAGATAGATTTTTGAACAGTAAAGGAATTAAGGGTTATGGCAAGTGGGCAGGTAAGTGGAGCTGAGTCCAAGGAAAGATCAGCCATGATCTCATTGAATTGCAGAGCAGGTTCAACAGGCCAGGTGGCCTACTCCTGCTCCTATTTCTTATGTTTTATGTAAAAGGAAGGAGGCACATGCCAGATACAATTGCCCTTCAAAAATATAAGGCAAAGAGGGGCCACAAAATATTTTGGTAGATAGGATGTTGGAAAATTACAAGTCTTTTTATTAATACTTTAAGACACCAGGAGAAGGGTGGGATCTGTTACAGACCAAAGGTACAAGCTGTGCATGGAGCTAGAGAACATGCATGAGGTCTTGAATGGATACTTCTCATTTGTGTTCACAAAAGACAAAGACATTGTAGCCAGGGATTTCAGTTGATATGGTGAGGTTCTAGAACATGTTAAGATTAATAATGTGGTGGTATTAGACATTTTAATGGTCATATAGGTGCATAAATCTCCAAGGACTGAGAGATGTATCGCAAGCTGCTAAGTGAGGCAAAGGAGAAGACTGTTGGTGCCCTAGTGGAGATATGTTATACCCCACTGGCCACAGGTGAAGTGCCAGATGACTGGAAGGTAGCAAACGTGGTTCCTTTGTTCAAAGTGGGCAAAAGGGATAGGAGTCTGACATCAGTGGTAGAGAAATCATTGGAAAACTTTGTGAGGGACAAGATTAATCAATACTTGGAAAGGCAGGGATAGTCAGATTTGTTGGAGGGAGATCCTGACTAATTTGACTAAGTTTGTTTTTGAAAAAAGGTAGCTAAGTACACTGATGAAGGATGTGCAGTTGATGTGGTTTACATGGACTTCAGTAAGGCCTTTGACAAGGTCCCACATTGAAGGTTAGTCCAAAGGACAACAACCCATGGGATCCCAGGCAAGTTGGTAAATTGGATCCTAAAGTGGTTTACAAATAGAAGGCAAAGGGTGATGGTGGAGGATGCTGTTTTTGTAATTGGAAGCCTGTGACTAGTAATGTATCACATGTTTTGGTGCTGTGTTCCTTCCTGTTTGTTATGTACATGATCAACTTTGATGTGAAGGTATGAAGTAGAATTATAAATTTGCAGATAACACAAAAATTGATGGTGTTGTTGATATTGAGGAGGATGGTGTGAGGCTACAGTCTGATATCGATCAGCTGGTAATCTGGCAGTGGCAGATGAAGTTTAATCACGACACATGTAAGAAGATGCATTTTGGGAGGTCTAATAAGGGAAGGACATACACAATGAATGGTAGGTCCCTAGGGAGTACTGAGGAATAAAAGGACCTTGGTCCATAAGTCAATGGATTCCTGAAGGTGTCAACACAGGTCGGCAGGGTAGTGAAGAAGGCATTTAGTGTGCTTGTGTTCATTAGTCGAGGCATAGAATATAGGTGCAAGGAAGTCTTATTACAACTTTATAAAACATTGGTTAGGCCACAAATGTGTGCACTTCTGGTCGAGAGATTCACCAGGATGTTGCCTAGGATGCAGTGTCTCAGTTGAAGAGATGTTAGATAAGTTGGGTTTGTTTTCCTTAGAGCAGAGGAGGCTGTAGGGGAATCAGAACAAGGTATACAAATTGTGAAGGGCATAAACAGGGTAGATCATGAGAATCTTTTCCCCTTGGCTGATGTGACTAAAACTATCGCGCACAAGTTTAAGGTGATAATTAAGTGAGAGGTGATAGGAGGAAAAATCTTTTCACCCAAAGGGCAATGGATTATGGAATGCACTGCCTGAAAGGATGGTGGAGAAAAGTATTTTCACAATATTTAAGTAGCATCCAGATGAATACTTAAAATGCCAGGGCATAGTAGGCTTTGGATGCAATGCAGGTAAAATGGGATTAGGGTAGTTTGATGTTTGCTGGTAGACATAGACATCATGGGGTGAAAGGCTTGTTCCTACTCTGTATGACTATGACTAAACAAACTTGGGAAAAAAACAGGTCTTAACTTCAAGTTGTTTAAGTTGAGATCCAGGTTGGATATCAGCAGACTGTTTTTTCCCAGGCAATTGCATTCCACTGGTACAGACAGCCAGCTCGTACAGTGGATGTTCAATCATTGAATTTTGTCAAGCAAGAGCTGGATCTGTTTCAAACTGAGACAATCAACTTTTGGAAAGGATAGGAATGCATGATATTAAAATCAGAGGCCATGGTCCTTTAGACTAGCTTTGATCGCCAAAGTGGACAGGAAAGGAACAATCTAGACATCTCATCCTCCCAGCCGTTAAAATCGTTATTGTTTCTCTACCATGAGATCTTGTGGCTGTGGGTGAATGGGGAGTGTCTGAAATGTGACCACATGTGGGACAGGACAGATCCGCCAGGAGGACTTTTCTTGTCTCAGAATTAAACAGAAGGAATAAACACCAGCAACCCATTGTTAAAGATGGTGATAATGAGAATCTAAGATCTGGATTTAAGCTATTGTCAGAAGCAACAAATCTATGCAAGCTTTTATTAATAATATAGTGGATATTTAATATAAAATAACCTAACAAAATGGTTTCAGTATTAATACCGTGCTAAAATGGTTGAAGGCTGCATTCCTGCTTTGCTGAGCTGGCTCAACTAAAAGATAAAGCAGACAATGAAGTTTTCATAAAATGAACCATAACACATTAACTGACCACTCTAACACTGAGCTTGCAAGCACGAGACATAATGTGAGATAATACTGTTCCCCAGGAAATATTATTGGATTAACCTGCTGTCCATTTCGTCACGTTATTATATTCCATTGGTTTTCCTTTGTAATTAAGGTTGTACTGTATCTTAAAAAATATAAAAATGGCTTCTTGTTCAAACTTAATTGTGCAATTTCTCCATGGAACTCAGACACTTTTAACCTCTGTGTTGCTGCACATATCTACGCCAGGCTGCCTTATTTTCTTAAACTGGTAGCCTTGCTTTAAACAGACTGTACTTTTAGTGATTCTCTTGACCGATCACGAAACCGAGAGGTCCCTCCTGGGGATCCAAATCTTCAATAGGATCTGAAATATTCAGTGACCTTCTGATGAACATGAAGTAACTGAATAAGAAGTTACAACAGTTTTGGATATCGATAGTAACCACCAAGATTTTAGCCACATGAACAATGCGGATTCAACCGTAAACCACTAGTGAGAGAGTATACTCTCTCACTTATTCTCTTGAAATGAATGTTCTTTTGCAAGACAGAGAATATATGGCAAGGAAGTGTGCACAAGGAAATGTATAAAGGAAAGAGTGAGAGAATAACTTAGCACACTTTAATATAAAAAATATGCATGCCCAACCAGAAGTGCACATGCTAGACAGTGAAAGATACTACATAGGCATGTTACAGGGTGAATGGGTCACATTTGATATCAGTCATTGGCCATGTGCAATTGTCAGTAACTGCAGACTGCGTATATCTTACCTATCTGACCTTAAAAGAGCATCAAAGTCAGAACAGAAAGAAATGAAGAGGATGGTTGATAAAATGGAATTTCTTCTTACCAAGGGGATTTGTGCCATATTCTGAAATACTCCATCTGGTGCATACTGGCTGTAAGACACTCCCGAGCTGGTGAGCAATGACTTTGTTGATGTCTGTGAAGGAAATCTGCTTTATGTTCATCAACTGAGAGCAAATCTTGTGAACAGTGTCATTCTCATGAATCAGAAGTGCATCAGAAGTCTTATACAAGTGGGACAGCGTCAGCACTGCATTATAATCCTGGACAATAACCTGACCAAGAACAAAAAGTTCTTTCAGCAAAAGTAATTTAGGAATACTAAAAGGTCATATAACCCCCATTGCCTTACCTTCACAGCACAAACCTGAAGCCCATTCCCCTGCTCTTTATCACAGTATGGAGGTGCTGCCTCAGAAAAATAAGGAAACCCCATGCTCCCTAGATAATGTTGGGTGGAGGGACAGGGAGATCTGGTATTCAGACAAACAAATCACTAAAACCAGTGGCAAACATTAAGAATATTATTAAGGAAAAAGCATAGGAAGCACTGGGAAAGCATGAATAGTATGTTAAACTTCTTAGAATACTGGCCACAGTATACTCAGAATAGTGGATTGTTCTGGACCATATATTAGAGAAAGGCTCTGGAACATGTACAAAAACAATTTACAAAATGAGAACTGAGAATTTACAACCATCAGCAAAGACTGAAAAGGCTAGAGCTCTTACCTCTAGAACAAGAGACAATAAACTGCCCAATGCTGGTTGTTCGCATTATGAGAGAATACATGCAGAGAAAATGTTTCCACTTGCGGCTGGAATTTACAATGAGCTGGTGGATGTGAATAGTATTGATACATTTAAGGAAAGGCCAAATAGATAAAAGGTGAAAAGGAACAGAAGAATATGTTGATAGGATTTGGGAGGAGGCTCGAGTGGAATATGAACATTGGCATGGACCAGCTGAGCTGAGTGGCCTGTTTGTGTGTTATAAATACATGATATTACTGACAGGTCACGAGTACAGCATTGTTCACACAATAGCTGATTATACTTGGAGTAGGCTTTTGGGTAGTCACTACTTGTCCAGCTCAGTGGACTTGATGGGCCAACTGGCCTCCTTCAGTGCACTACGACTCAAACGTGGAGACACTTTTCCATCTATTTCTCAGGCACTTTCATAGAAGTAAGAAAAAGAGAAAAAGATATTGAAGCAGAAGAATAGACTGAGGGCAAGAACAGAGAGAGGAAAGAAAAATAGTGCTACTAAATTTTCAAAAGCATTTCACAGCCCATTAAACACCTATGAAGGTAGAGCCATTCTTCTTCCAATTAGTGAGATGAAATCTTTGATATCCGTCTAAGACAACAGACAGGACCACAATTTAAAAGGGGTATAACAATGACTGCAGATGCTGGAAACCAGATTCTGGATCAGTGGTGCTGGAAGAGCACAGCAGTTCAGGCAGCATCCAAAGTGCAGCGAAATCGACGTTTCGGGCAAAAGCCCTCTCTCCATGCTTCAGGCTCTCTGCCTTTATTCCTGATGAAGGGCTTCTGCCCGAAATGTCGATTTCGCTGCACTTTGGATGCTGCCTGAACTGCTGTGCTCTTCCAGCACCACTGATCCAGAACCACAATTTAAAGTCTCACCCAAAAGATGATACATCTGACATTCAGCAGTGTGTGTCAGTCTTTGTTTTGACACAAAAATCCTTGGAATGGGACTTGAACCAATAACCTTCTGACCGAGCGTCATCGAGAACCCTCCAAGGCACTGAAACAGACCCTTCAGTCCAACTCATGCAGGCCGACCAGACATCCTAACCTAATCTAGTCCCATTTGCCAGCGCTTGGCCCATATCCCTCTCAACCCTTCCAATTCACATACTAATCCAGATGCTTATTAAAATGTTGTAATTGTACCAGCCTCCACCACTTCCTCTGGCAGCTCATTTCATACACATGCACCATCTTCTGTGTGGAAAAAGCTGCCCCTTAGGTCCCTTTTAAATTTTTTTGCTTCTCAGGTGAGGGTTTAGCCACTGAAACACTGCAAAAGCTGGCAATACCCAAATGAGCTACTCGTGTGAAATCCTGATTATCTGAGATAAAGTCAGGGGGTAGCTTGGACCCAAAATCTACCAGAAATTCTATTAAAAATAAAGAACCAAGAATAACAACCAATTTTCATGTGACAAGATGGCAGAAGAATAGGACGCTCCTGTCAGAGTGCCTCTGCTCGCCAGTTCTTTTTACCTTTTCTTCTTCTATTTCTTTTCTTTGTAGCTTTTTCCTTCCCCACCACCCTAACTTTTGACTGCCCTGCCTGGAGATTAGAATCGAAGACGACTGGTCGCAGTCAGAGCCCAAGCGGGAGCTGAGCGAGCAGGCCAAGTCCAGCCCCATCTGTGGAGTGAGCAGGCCAAATACTGGTGTGGCAGCAGAGTGCACTGGCTGGAGCCAGCACAGCAGCCAAATGAGCCCTGGACAGAAGCTGGAACATGGAGGCAGTGTGGCCTTGCATTCTGGGCCAGCCGGCACGGACTCATGTTGGAGAGGGACTGGAACTTAAGTACTTATGGTCACTTCTATTATCATTCTGGACTTTTGAACTGTTCCCATGCTAACCTTTTACTTTTTACTCTCTAACACCACTTAAAACATCTGTACCTAGGTACTTTATACCTAAGATGTTGCCAAGCGGCAACATTACAAACTTTTCACTGCACTCATTTGAGTGATGTGACAATAAAGGCTATTCTATGAAAAAGCATTCTGCATAACGCCAAATCCCACATAAACACAATGAATGCATTTCTTCACCGCTTTGCAGAGGAGAACCCTCCAAGGCACCTTATCTGGCAGTGATGAGATCACATGCTCAAATTTAATAAGACAGAAGTTACAGGATATCAAATTAATTTTAGAAAGATTAGTGAACAATTGACACTGAGTTGTAAACAAGTATTTTATCTTTGGGCATTTTGGCACTTGTCAGATTAAATTATTCTCATTGGTAAAAATATCACTTCCATCTACCCCAATTTAAGTGAGGCTCTCCAAAGATGTGCAGGTTAGGTGAATTAGACAAACTGAATGGCCCATAGTGTTCAACGATGTGTAGGTTAGATGCACTATAATAGGGTAGGGGAATGAGTCTGAGTGGGATACTCTTCTGAAGATAGGTGTGGACTTGTTGAACCAAATCCCTACGTTTCCACACTATAGGGATTCTATGATATATAACTATATGGACTTAACACCACAACCAGAACCAATCCTACCTCTCCAGTTCCATAAGGCCAGGTGAGCTGGTTCAATATGAACGAGTTTGGATACATGTCCCGTAAACACTGAGTGATATAAGTCCCCAAGCCAGAGCCAGTACCTCCAGCCAGACTCATCATTGCAATAAAGCCACCAAATCTCTCACACTGCTCCACCTCTCTTCGGACCAAATCTAGCACAGCTTCTTCATGCCGAGGACCATGGATACAGAATCTAAGTAGCAAAACACAAATTAAATATTTTAATCGTGATGATGTAAAGAGGAAACAGAAAAGATTGCATTTCTATTGCAAATTAGACATCCTAAAGCACTTTCCAGTCAACAAAAGCACTTCTGAATTATATTCATTATCGTAACCTTCAGACCTTTCAGGTTCCTGGACCTTCTCCTTCATGATGCCCTGACTCTCGAAGCTGCTATGTTGCTAGTGTCTTCCACTGAAAAAAGATGTGAAATAGCTATTAAGTCCCTCCACTATTTCTTTGTTCCTCATTACTACTTCCCTAGCCTCAATTTCCAGTAGATCAATATCCAATCTTGCCTCAGTCTTACTTTTTAGACATCTAAACAAATCTCTTACAATCTTATATATTACGAGCTATGGAAGCTCAGATTTAATCTTTCCACCCCTTACTGCATTTTTAAGTTAGCCTCTTCTGTTTTTTAAAAGGACGCCTAATCCTTTGCCTTCCCACTTATCTTCACCACATTGAATGCTTTCTCTTTTGCTTTTACTCTGTCACTGACTTCCTTTCTCACATACGGTTGCCTCATCCTCCCCAATATGCTGTTTCTTCCTTGGGATGAAATACTGCTGAGCCCCCTGAATTACAACCAGAAACTTCTGCCATTGTTGCTCCGCTATCTTCCCTACTAGGTTTCCCTTCCGATCTTCTCCCTCTCAAACTGCAGGGTGAATTTTACCATGTTTGTCATTGGGGCAAATTGTTTGGATGTGAACACAGGAGGAGTAGTTAGTAAGCTTGCAGATGACACCAAAATTGGAGGTGTACTGGACAGCGAAGAAGGTTACCTCAGAGTACAGCGAGATCATGATCAGATGGGCCAATGGGCTGAGGAGTGGCAGATGGAGTTTAATTTAGGTAAATGCGAGGTGCTGCATTTTGGCAAAGCAAATCAAAGCAGGACTTGTACACTCAATGGTAAGATCCTGGGGAGTGTTGCTGAACAAAGAGACTTTGGACTGTAGGTAGTTAGGATAGTGAAGGTGTTTGGTATATTTTCCTTTATTGGTCAGAACATTGAGTATAGGAGTTGGGAAGTCATGTTGTTGCTGTACAGAATATTGGTTAGGCCACTTTTGGAATAGTGTGTGCAGTTCTGGTCTCCTTTCTATCAGAAGAATGTTGCAAAACTTGAAAGGGTTCAGAAAAGATTTACAAGAATGTTGTCAGGGTTGGAGAATTTGAGGTATAGAGAGGAGCTAAATAGGCTGGGGCTGTTTTCCCTGGAACAGCTGAGGGGTGACCTTAGAGGTTTAGAAAATCATGTCAGGCATGAAAACGATAAATACACAAGGTCTTTTCCCTGGGGTAGGGGAGGAAGAACTAGAGGGCACAGGTTTAGGGGAGAGGGGAAAAGATATAAGGGACCAAAAGAAGCAACTTTTTCATGCAGAGGGTGGTGCGTATACAGAATGAGCTGGCAGAGGAAGTGGTGCAGGCTGGTACAATTACAGCATTTAAAAGACATGTGGATGCATATATGAATAGGAAGGTTTAGAGCGATATGGGCCAAGTGCTGGCAAATGGGAATAGATTAGGATATCTGGTCGGCATGGGCGAATCGGACTGAAGTTTCCGTGCTGTACATCTCTGTGACTCTGTGTTTTGGTTGCTTCCCCCAAAAGGTTCCTTCAACTTTGTCTCCTTAAATCAAGTCAGCTTGAAAAGCAGTACCTCCAATGGTGCAGCAGTCTCTCAACTCAGCACTGCAGATCAAATGCTTCCAGCTAATAATACAAGCACATGTTAGAAAGCTGAAATATTGTTTAAAATCTTTTTTGAGGGCTATGCATTTGCCAGTTGGCTCAATTTAGCTCTCAACTCAAGTTTGTAGGTTGCAGACTTGAAATATTAAACAAGGGTTTTGAGCAGCAGCAGAACCTTACACAGCACCTTTAGGAGAGCTGGAAGTTTTTGCTGCAAACGTTTCGTTCCCTGGCAAGGGAACATCATCAGTGCTATTGGAGCCTCCTGTGAAGCGCTGCTTTGATGTTTCTTCCGGTATTTATAGTGGTTTGTTCTTGCCGCTTCCGGGTGTCAGTTTCAGCTGTAGTAGTTTGTATGTGGGGTCCAGGTCGATGTGTCTGTTGATGGATGTTCTTGCCGCTTCCGGGTGTCAGTTTCAGCTGTAGTGGTTTGTATATGGGGTCCAGGTCCATGTGTCTGTTAATGGAGTTTGTGGATGAATAGCATTCATCCACAAACTCCATTAACAGACACATGGACCTGGACCCCATATACAAACCACTACAGCTGAAACTGACACCCGGAAGCGGCAAGAACATCCATCAACAGACACATCGACCTGGACCCCACATACAAACTACTACAGCTGAAACTGACACCCGGAAGCGGCAAGAACAAACCACTATAAATACCGGAAGAAACATCAAAGCAGCGCTTCACAGGAGGCTCCAATAGCACTGATGATGTTCCCTAGCCAGGGAACGAAACGTTTGCAGCAAAAACTTCCAGCTCGGCGAACAGAACCACAACAACGGACACCCGAGCTACAAATCTTCAACCAGACTTTAAACCTTTAGGAGAAATGACCAGGAACAGGGAAAACTTGGAAAATGCTCACATATAACACCACCGGTCAGTGTGAAAACATTCATGCATAAATGCTGAAGATTGAAACTTCGACAAAGTACATTTTCCTTTAATGACATGTTGGCAGTAACAACATATATAGGTATCACTGCAAGAAACCAGGAGTCAATTTCTCCAAGAGTAAAGAATTGTCAAAGGAAAGTTGCTGTTTCAGAGGTTTTCTTTTAAATTCATTAGTGACCTGCATAAGAAGGATGGATTGCACCTAAATTGGAAGGGGACTGATATATTGGCAGGGAGATTGGCTAGAGCTGCTTGGGAGGATTTAAACTAGTAAGGTGTGTGTGTGTGGGGAGGGGAAGCAGGGAGATAGTGAAGAGAGAGATCAATCTGAAACTGATACAGTTAAGAAAAGAAGCAAGTCAAACAGTCAGGACAGGCAGGGACAAAGCTGAGAACAAGGTAGAACTGATAACTTCCATTTATTTCAATGCAAGGAGCCTAACAGGGAAGGCAGATGAACTCAGGGCATAGTTAGGAACATGGGACTGGGATATCATATCAATTGCAGAAACATGGCTCAGGGATGGACAGGGCTGGCAGCTTAATGATGCAGGATACAAATGCTACAGGAAGGATAGAGAGGGAGGCAAGAGAGGAGTGGGAGTGGCATTTTTGATAAGGGACAGCATTACAGCTGTACTGAAGGAGAATATTCAAGGAAATACATCCAGGGAAGTTATTTGGGTGGAACCTAGATATAAGAAAGGGATGATAACCTTATTGGGATTGTATTATAGACCCCCTAATAGTCAGATGGAAATTAAGAAACAAATTTGTAAGGAGATCTTAGTTATCTGTAAGACTTATGGGTGGTTATGATAGGGGATTTTAACTTTCCAAACATAGACTGAGACTGCCATAGTGTTAAGGGTTTAGATGGAGAAAAACTTGATAAGTGTGTGCAAGAACATTTTCTGATTCAGTATGTGGATGCACCTACTAGAGAAGGTGCAATATTTAACCTACTCTTGGGGAAATAAGGCAGGGCAGGTGACTGAGGTGTAAATGGGGGAGGATTTTGAGGTCAGCAACCATAATTCTATTAGTTTTAAAACAGTAATGGAAAAAATAGGCAAGGTCTAAAAGTTGAAGTTCTAAATTGGAGAAAGGCCAATTTTGATGGTATTAGGCAAGAACTTTCAAAAGTTGATTGGGGGCAGATGTTTGCAGGTAAAGGGACGGCTGGAAAATGGGAAACCTTCAGAAATGAGGTAACGAGAGTCCAGAGACAGTATATTCCAGTTAGGGTGAAAGAAAAAGCTGGTAGGTATAGAGAGTGCTGAATGATTAAAGAAATCAAGGGTTTGGTTAAGAAAAAGGAAGCATATGTCAGGTATAGACAGGAGAGATCAAGTGAACCCTTAGAAGAATATAAAGGCAGTAGGAGCATACTTAAAAGGGGAATCAGAAGGGCAAAAAGGGGACATGAGATAGCTTTGGCAAACAGAATGAAGGAGAATCCAAAGGGTTTTTACAAATACGTTAAGGACAAAAGGGTAACTCGGGAGAGAATAGGGCCCCTCAAAGATCAGCAAGGCGGCCTTTGTGTGAAGCCGCAGAAAATGGGGAGATACTGAATAAGCATTTTGCATCAGTATTTACTGTGGAACAGAATATGGAAGATATAGATTGTAGGGAAATAGATGGTGACATCTTGCAAAATGTCTATATTACACAGGAAGAAGTGCTGGATGTTTTGAAATGCATAAAAGTGGATAAATCCCCAAGACAGGATCAGGTGTACCCGAGAACTCTGTGGGAAGCTAGAGAAGTGATTGCTGGGCCTCTTGTGGAGACATTTGCATCATTGATAGTCACAGGTGAGATGCCGGAAGACTGACGGTTGGCTAACATGGTGCCACTATTTAAGAAAGGTGGTAAGGATAAGCCAGGGAACTATAGACCAGTGAGCCTGACGTCAGTGGTGGGCAAGGTGTTGGAGGGAATCCTGAGGGACAGGACATACATGTATTTGGAAAGGCAAAGACTGATTAGGGATAGTCAACATGGCTTTGTGCATGGGAAATCATGTCTCACAAACTTGATTTGAGTTTTTTGAAGAAGTAACAAAGAGGATTGATGAGGGCAGACCACTAGACGTGATCTATATGCACTTCAGTAAGGCATTCGACAAGGTTCCATATGGGAGACTGGTTAGCAAGATTCCCTGGAATACAGGGAGAACTAACCATGTGGGTACAGAACTGGCTCGAAGGCAGAAGACATAGGGTAGTGGTGAAGTGTTGTTTTTCAGATTGGATTCCTGTGACTAATGGAGTGCCACAAGGATCGGTGCTAGGTCCACTACTTTTCGTCATTTATATAAATGATTTGGATGTGACCTTAAGAGGTATAGTTATTAAGTTTACAGATGACACCAAAATGCAGATGCAATAGACAGCAAAGAAGATTACCTTGGATAACAACAGGATCTTGATCAGATGGGTCCATGGGCTGAGGAGTGGCAGATGGAGTTTAATTTAAATAAATGCGAGGTGCTGCATTTTGGGAAAGCAAATCTTAGCAGGACTTCTACGCTTAATGGTAAGGTCCATGGGAGTGTTGCTGAACAAGGAGACCTTGGAATGCAGGTTCATAGCTCCTTGAAAGTAGAGTTACAGGTAGATAGGATAGTGAAGAAGGCATTTGGTATGTTTTCCTTTATTGATCACAGTATTGAGTACAGGCAATGAGAGGTCATGTTGCGCTGTACAGGACATTGGTTAGGCCACTGTTGGAATATTCCGTGCAATTCTGGTCTCCTTCCTATCAGAAGGATGTTGCGAAACTTGAAAGGGTTCAGAAGAGACTTACAAGGATGTTGCCAGGGTTGGAAGATTTGAGGTATAGGAAGAAGTTGAACAGGGTGGTGCTTTTTTCCCAGAAGCATTGGAGGCTGAGAAGTGACCTTATAGTGGTTTATAAAATCATGAGAGACATGGATAGGATAAACATAAAAAAAATTTTCCCTGCGGTGGGGGGAGTCCAGAACTAGAGGGCATAGGTTTAGGGCGAGAGGGGAAAGATATAAGAGACCTAAGGGGCAACTTTTTCACGCAGAGGGTGGTGCATGTATAGACGTGATGGAGGCTGGTACAATTACAACATTTAAAAGGCATTTGGATGGGTATTTGCATAGGAAAGGTTTGAAGAGATATGGGCTGGGTGCTGGTGGGTGGGACTAGATTAGGTTAGGATACCTGGTCGGCACGGACGAGTTGGACCAAAGGGTCAGTTTCTGTGCTTTACATCTCTATGACTATGACTCATTCATGGGATGCGGGTGTTGCTCGCTGCCAATTCCTAGGTGCCCTTGAAAAAAAGGTGAGTTGCTTTCCTAAACCACTACAATCCACATATTGTAGGTGTTGTGCTGGTGGCTAAATTCATTCTTACCCATTTGCCCAATTGTTTCCAGATCCTTGTTTTTGGCAGAAGTAGGAATGATTTCCATAACTCCACTGTCCTGACTTCATAGCTTTGGCCAAAGTTTGGCTGATTACCTTTGGCTCCATGTCCACAAGAACAGCCCGAGCAATCGGCACTGCTGAAAATAAAATCACACCAGCACTGGGAAATTACAAATTGCACTGAAAAATATATAATCCAGCCATTAACAAAGATACAGATTTATTTCATCCAGGTTTTTTTTTAAAAGACTCAGAAACCCACTGGAAGACTAATGCTCAATTGCACAACAGACAGAAAGTGTAGGGAAGGTAGTGGGTATTAAAATTATTTGGGCTGTACTTGGCCTTAATATTACAGCAGAAATTGGTAAGCAATCAGCGGAGGTACTATATAGGAGAAAGTGAGGACGGCTGATGCTGGAGATCAGAGTCAAAAAATGTGGCGGTGGAAAAACACAGCAGGTCAGGCAGCATTTGAGCAGGAGAATCGATGTTTCAGACTTAAGCCCTTCATCGGGAGCAGTGGTTGGTGGGGGTGGCGTGGAGAGAGAGCTGAGAGATAAATAGGAGAGTGGGAGTTGGGTGAGGTACCTAGGAAGGCAACAGATAGATGCAAGTTGGTGGGGGGGGGGGTGATCGTGATAAGTCTGAGGAGAGGATGGAGCGGATGGGTGGGAAGAAAGATGGACAGGTAGGACAGTTCAAGAGGACGATACCAAGTCGGGTGGTTGGATCTGGGGTGAGGTGTGGGGAGGGAAGATGAGGAAACTGGTGAAGTTGATGTTGATGCTGTGTGGTTGGAGGGTTCCAAGACAGAAGATGACCCTACACCTCCCTCCTCCTTCCCCCACCACCACCACAACCACAACCACAACCACCACCCAGTTCTCACCTTCCACCCCACAAATCTCCAGATACAGCGCATTATCCTCCGCCAGTTCCACCACGTACAATTAGACCCCACTACCAGAGATATATTCCCCCCCCACCCGTTTCGGCATTCCCCAGAGACCATTCCCTCGGTGATGCCCTCGTTAGGTCCACTCCCTGCCCCCACCAACCCACCCTCTACTCTTGGCACCTTCCCTTACCACCGCGAGAGATGTGAAACCTGTGCCTATACCTTCCCCCACACCTCGTCCAAGGCCCCAAAGGATCCTTCCATGTCTGGCAGAGATTTTTCTGCACATTCAAACACCTCATCTACCATGTCCATTGCTCTCAATGTAGTTTTCTCTACATTGGAGGGGCAGTTCGCTAATTCGCAAAACATTTCAGGGAACATCTCTGGGACACACGCACTAAACAACCCCACTACCCAGTGGCCAACCACTTCAACTCCCTCTTCCACTCCGCCAAGGACAAGCAAGTCCTGGGCCTTCACTGCCAAATCCAAGCTACCCGATGCTTGGAGAAAGAATGCTTCATCTTACACCTTAGGACCCTCCAACCACACTGCATCAACATCAACTTCACCAGTTTCCTCATTTCCCCTCCCCGCCCCATGTCATCCCAGATCCAATCCTCTAACTCAGCACCGCTTTCTTGAATTGTCCTACCTGTCCATCTTCCTTCCCACCTACCCATCCACCCCTCCCCGACCTGTCACCATCATCCCCCAATTGCATCTACCTATCGCCTTCCCAGCTAGCTTATCCAAACCTTCCTATTTACCTTTCAGCCCCCTTGCCAAACCCCCACCCCACATTCCTGATGAAGGGCTTATGCACAAAATGTCGATTCTCCTGCTCCTCAGATGCTGCCTGACCTGCTGCGATTTTCCAGTGTCACACTTTTCGACTAAAGGTACTCTATAATAGAACAAAGAACTATGAATGCTGAATAGCCAATGACTTTTTCCTATGGTGGAGGAGTCCAATACTAGAGGGCATAAGTTAAAGTGAGAGGAGAAAAATTTTAAAAAGAACACGAATGGTATCTTTTCCCACCACAGAGGGTGGTGTGCGTGTGGAATGAGCTGCCACAGGAAGTGGTGGAGGCAGATACGATCACAATGTTTAAAAGGCATTTGGATGGGTGCATGATGATTTGATTGATTTATTGTCACATGTACCAAAGTACAGTGAAAAACTTTCTTTACCAGCATTACAGGCAAATGTACAGACATTAAGCAAAGATCAAAAAGACTTAGAGGTAAGCAGGTTACACTGCACAGGGCGTGCATTAGGTGAGATCAACGTTAGCAATATCAACATTATTTGAGGCTAGAGAATCCATTCATCAAACTTGAAAGGGTTTCAGAAAAGATTTACAAGGACGTTGCCAAGGTTGGAGAATTTGAGCTATAGAGAGAGACTAGATAGACTGGGCTGTTTTCCCTGGAGCATCAAAGGCAGAACGGTGACCTTATGGAGGTTTGTAAAATCATGAGGTGCGTGGATAGGTTTGGGAGAAAATCCACTGTCCTGTCCACCCACAGCATGGCCAAAAAGAGATAAAGAACCATGTCTGCCTAAGCCACAACAGAAACCACCCAGAGTGCCTCAGCCTTGACCAAACAGGCAGCAAACAGGAGATGACTCAAGACACTTCCAGACTGGGGAATACCTTTCCTGAGACAGCCTTACAACTGGAACTCCACAAAGGTTGCCCAGACTGAGAGGCACTAAGGTAATTTGCCGCGACCAAGCCACAATGGAAACCCATTGATGCCAGGATGAGAGAGACACTTGCACCTACTCTCACACTGGACCGAAATCTCCTGTTTCGATTACAAACTGGTTGCTATTCCTGGATGGCTGATTGCTCTCGCATTGATTTCATTCTTCACTTGATCAAACTGCCCGCACTCACCGCTCGGGGAAGAGAACCTTGGTCTACCTGTACAGACTGTCAGTTCTGTGTCAGCCTAGTCAATTTCTCCTCCAGCAATATCGCTTGTAATAAAGTTAGTCAATTTCACCCAATTCGCTGTTTAATTGGGTAATTTCTCTGACAATAGGGTAATAAATAAAGGTCTTTTGCCCAGCGTGGGGCATTCCAAAGCTAGAGGGCATAGGTTTAAGATGAGAAGGGAAAGATTTAAAAGGGACCCATGAGGCAACTTTTTCATACAGAGGGTGGTGCGTATATGGAATGAGCTGCCAGAGGAAGTGGTGGAGGCTGGTACAATTACAGCATTTAAAAGGCATCTGGATGGGTATATGAATATCCGTCCTACTATGGTGGTGTTGTCAGCAAACTTGTAGGCGGCATTAGTTTGGAATTGGAATAGGAAGGGTTTAGAGGGTTTTGTGCTAAATGCTGGCAAATGGGAGGAGGTCACATTGGGATGAGTGGTGAGCACGAGTGGGTTAGACATAAGGGTTCCCACACTGTATGCCTCTATTACTCTAGCTAAAACAAAAACAGAAATTGCTGGAGCCACTTTAGAGAGAAAGCGGAGTTAACGTTAACAGATGCAGTCAGATCTGCTGAGTGCGAAATGAAGGATCTAGGGCAGGGTTGTGAAGAGTAAAGGGTCTGGGCGGGGGGGTGGTGAAGGGTCTGGGTGGGGGGGGTGTGTGAAGTGAATGATCTGGGGAGGGTGTGAAGAGTAAAGGGTCTGGGTGGGGGGGTGGTGAAGGATCTGGGTGGGGGGGTGTGTGAAGTGAAGAATCTGGGGTAGAGTTGAAGGTTCGCCCCCTCCCCCCTCCCCAGCTGCAACAAAAAAGGAAAAACTTGGATACTTGAAATCAGAAACAAAATCAGAGATTGCTGGAAAAAAAAATGAGTAGATCTGGCAGCATCTGTGTAGAGAAAGCAGAGTGTTGACCCTTCCTCAAAACGAAGCTGCAGAAATGCCCCTTACCATCGGTCCCGGCCTCCTGTCGGAAAAAGCGCTCCAGAGAAATGGCTCGGTAACTATCAGGCCGGCCCGGGTCATTCCGGCCATCCGTACTGACCAGTTCGAGCAGCTCCTGGCCGACCTGGTTGCCGCACTGTCCAAGCTGCAGCAGGACCACCGACATTGCACCCCCCCCCCCCCCCCGAGCCCGGGGCAGACTGACTAACGGACTCCCGCGTGAGGCCGACTATCCCGCGCCGTTGCCGCAGCAACCCGCGCGCACGCGCGCTCTCCCGGAGTTAGCGCGCATGCTCGATTCTCTCACCATGTCCTCCCCCTAACTGAGGTACAGTCCCGGAAATGTTTCAGAAGGACATTGACAAACTCTCAGACAGAACGTCAGCTGACGAAATATTTGACTAAAGAGGAATGTTTTAAAGTAATTACAAACATAAAATGAGAGAATATTCGGTAGCAGCTTTTAAATCAAACACATTGAATGTTTCAGTTAAAAATCACACAACACCAGGTTATAGTCCAACAGGTTTAATTGGAAGCACTAGCTTTCAGAGCGCTGCTCCTTCATCAGGTGGTAGTGGAGGGCCTGATGAAGGAGCGTCGCTCCGAAAGCTAGTGTGCTTCCAATTAAACCTGTTGGACTATAACCTGGTGTTGTGTGATTTTTAACTTTGTACACCCCAGACCAACATCTCCAAATCATGAATGTTTCAGGGCACTGGACTTTGATTGAAACATAGGAGAAAGGAATAGGAGGGATCCATGTGACCCCTTAAGCCTGCTCCATCATTCAATATGATCGTGGCTGATCATCTGGCTCACTATCCTAACCCTATCCCCAATCCTTGAATATTTTAAATACAGGGGCTTCTTGAAAATACAATGTTTTAACCTCAACCACTTTTTGTGGCCGTGGTTTCCACAGGTTCACCACTCTCTACATGAAAAAAATTCTCCCCATTTCAATCCTAAATGCTTTACCCCCTATCTTTAAACTATGATCCCTGGACTGTCCCATTTTCAGTGACATCCTACCTGCATTGTATTCTCTGCACCCAATGTGGCCTCTTGACTATGCTGTAGCTAGTCATTTTAAGACACCATCCTGCTTGCATGCCCATATGCCTGTCCTTGGCATGCAGCCGTGTTCCAGTGAATCACAACGCAAACTAGAGGAGCAACATCCCATCTTCAGACAAGCCTTCTGGACTTAATATTGAGTTCAACACCTTTAAATTATGAATCAACTCCAATTTCTTCCCTTTTAGCTTGTTATCATCCTCCCCTCCCCCAGCCCATTTACTGTCCTTTCAAGTCTTGCTGGAGACACACAATTGTTCTGCCATTCTCACATTCCAATCACTTAATCTGAACTGTGAGACACAAAACTCACAAATTAATAAATTTCAGTCAGAGTCAAATTCTGAAGCAGCGAATTTTATTGATACGTACTTGCAAGAACAGGTGCCTAACGAGTAAGCACCCCAATCTGAGGGTTACAGTCTGATTTATGCTGTTCAGCTGCGTCTCTCGGTCCTCCCCTTTCACCCCATTGGTTACTTTTGCTGTAGTGCGTAGCCTATCACAAGCTCTAGCTTCACTCCACCTTTGTCTAGCTTCTCTCCGCCTCTGTTTACTACTCTAAGCCTGTCGCCCCTTACTCTTATTTATCTCATTCCTTATATGTGACTATCCTGGCATCGTTTGCTGTCTTCGTGCGATCATCCTGCCAAACTAAATTCCATCCGTTGACCACATCCCTCCTGAGACTGGCACACTATTCTCCTGTTACTGGTACATCCCACTACACGGTCACTCTGCCCTATTAGTCATAGATAATTCTACCTGTTTTCGCTTTTCACTATTTAGGATTGGCACGCACAGCCTAATTTTATAATGTAAACTTTTGCAGAAGCAAAACCTGTTCCCTTATTCTGCACAATTTTAACCCTATACCTTACAATCCTCCCTTTTTCTTCTTGGCTACTAAGTGTTATCTTCTGCATTTGTCTCATACTTTGTCTTCCAGTTCACTAGCATCATCCCTGAGACTTCATTTATAGTGGCTAATTCCTTAAGGTCACCCATCCCCTCATTGTTCAAGAGGTTGAGTTCCTCTGCCTGATTACCTTTTAGAGGATTTTTTTTTGCCAAGGCCGTCTCAATTAGCTGATGGGTTAACCCTCGTACACAAGGTATGATACAACAGCCAATTGCTGTCAGTACCCCTGTTACCACTATCAGGGAGGTGAGAATGGAGACTTACCACTCCCTTCCATTTTCCAAAGCATGATTCCAGCCATCTCGTGAGTGATGTGTTCTCTCCTGAATTCTAAGCCAATTCTTCTGCCAAGATGCTCAATCCTCGCAATTGACCAAGCAGGTGCTGTATTATTTGGAATAAAAGTACAACAGCTGCCTCCTCACATCACACATACACCCCATTTTTCAGCTAGGATCATATCTAAGGCCAGTCTGTTTTCCCAGGCCATTCTGCTGATTGCATCAAGTTGCTCGGACATACCCTTGACTGCATCTCTAACGTAATTGATGAATCTTTGCTGGTTGTAAAAAAATATAGTTTATCCAATCCACATTCTTGTTGACCATTACCCACCAAAATAGAGCCAATTCAAAACTTGCTGCAATCTGGTTGCGAGCCTTGAACTCATCGGGGACCCCTCTAGAAACTCCTATAGAGTCAAGATAAATCCTATCATCATAGGAAGTATCTAATAATGACCTTTTACTCCTCTCATTCTTTGTTACTACCACCTTCTCCTTCTGAAATGCCAAGGTGAATGGGATTGCCAATTGCACAATTGCACATATCCGTCTCCAGTCAGGAGGTAGGGTAGGTCGCAATATTCTGCCTCCATAGTACCACCAGAGATCTGCCCTGGGAACCTGGAGTGCCAAGTAGTTCCCTCCTTTGTCCATTTTGGTGTCATTCCCAACCATTGACAAAAACGGGGGTGGGGGGAAGCTTTCAAATCTGTCTTCTCCAAGGGAGGGAACATTAGAGATAGGGATATACAATTACTATCATTCTATGCAGTCTTATCCTGATACAGGGCTATCATACATTCCATGCCCTTCCTGTTTTGGTTCCACTCGAGCAGAAAGGGGACTATGTGAACAACCGGTCTACCAGAGGCACATGCATAGCAATTGCTTTCATTCAGAGTTTTAAAAGTGTACTTTACCCATTCAACCCAGGCATTTGTGTCCCCGTATCCAGTTTCTATTCAATGGTCTGCTTCAAGTCCTTCACCTTCTATAATTTTTACCATCTTTGGGTCATTGGGAGGGGCAAAATGATATATCTTATTATCAAGTTGTTTGGCTCGTTTTCTGTTGCCTACGGCTCTTCGGAAACAGCAGCCCGAAAAACACTTCCCAGTGGCAGCCATTACTATCTTTAAATCCATACTAAGGAGGCGAAACCCGTTTTTACGGGGAAAGGAGTCTTCAGAGGAGGTATTTTTGATGGTGAGATATATTGGGTGGCAGTTTTTGTCAGGACAGCCTAAGGCTGGGCAAAAGGGGGCTCTATAGATAGTGATGCCAGTGGCAGTTTTTGCAAACCATACCTTGTATCCGGTAGAGTCTTAAGAAGGATTTCGGAGGAAATATACTCCCTCTGACACTTTACATCTGTGCATTCTACTAGACTGCAAGCATCAACTTCTATTACTTGCAGATATTCAGACTCAGGGACCATTAATAACAAATATGGAGATGACAGCATCGTTTGACAAAATCCCAACACTAAGAAAGCTAATATGGTAACCCTAAGCGTCCCCTGCATCCTATAATAGTATTGAAGGACTGAGAGATTTAACATGCAATACAATATATAGATATCAAAAAGAAACTATCCCGCATCCGCATAAAAATCAGTTACTTAAAGTCTTTTGAGTCTGAGTTTCAGTGGTTCTCCCGTCGATTCGGCTGTCCAGACTTCTTTCTTAACCGGGGATTCTATCGGTCTTTTAATCCTGGTGTAGTGAGTCCAGCCTTTCTCCGCCGTTCGTATCGCCATTCCAGTAGGCAAAAGAGCCTGGTACGGTCCCTCCCAATCCGGTTGCAATTTAGTTTCTGTCCATGACTTAATTAGGACCCAATCTCCCAGCCGGATGGGATGAACGCCGAATTCAGGGGACAGTGTCTGTGCCAATAATCCGTGTCTGCTAAGAAAAGACAAAGACGAGGAGAAGCCCAGTATATACTTTTTTAAGAACAGATCTTTAGTCTCCAGGGTTGGCAGTTCCCCTTTCATTCCCAGATAGGGCAGGCCAAACAATATCCCATAAGGGGACAGCCCCATATCTTTCCTTGGGGCTATCCACACTCTCAAAAGCGCTATAGGTAAACACTTAGTCCAAGGGAGTCTGGTTTCTACTACTAATTTTGATAACTGCTTCTTGAGTGTCTGGTTCACTCTCAACCCTTTCCTGATGAAGGTGAGTGCCAAGGAGTGTGGAACTCCCAGGAGATACCTAACCCTTCATCACTCCCTGGAATACCGTGGAACTAAAATTAGTTCCCTGATCCGAATCCATACATTCCACTATCCCATCTCTGGGGATTATGTGTTCAAGTATTATCTTGGACACCCCCTTGCAGTGGCAGTGGCTAAAGGGTATGCCTCCACCCATCCAGATCGGTGATCAACCATTACCAGCATACACCTCAGTCTTCCCACTCGGGGTAATTCGGTGTAATCTACTTGAATGCTCTGAAATGGTCGGAGCCCAGGTTCTCTCCCTCCTGGGACTTGTTTCCTCAATACCTTCCTGTTGATTTTCTTGCATGTTATACATCCCTCATATATTTGTTTGGATATCGTATAGATTCCTTTGTATCCTTATTTCCTTAAGACCAAATCACACATTGTTTGCACGCCCCAGTGACTCCCCTGGTGTAAGACAGCCATAATTTCTCGCATCATCATCTTATTTAACATCTCCGGCCATCGAGTAGCATCCAGCGCCCCACTACTGTCTGTATAGCTCCTATTTCTTCTAACTCTCTCTCCTCCTTAGCGCTAAATATCGTTCTCCCCCCAGGTTCCTGCACCACTGGTACCAAAATCTATATTGTAGCGGGTTGAGGGTTCACAGCTGCATCCTTAGCGACATCATCCGCCAATCTATTTCCCTTTGCTTTAGGATCATTTCCCTGCTGATGTCCATTTATGTGGACTATCGCTATTTCCTTTAGCAATGAAAGGGATTCCAATACTTGCTTTACCAATTCCTCATGAGCCAGTTCTTTACCCCTACTGTTTATCAGTCCCCTCGCCTGCCACATCTTCCCAAATGTGTGTGCCACCCCGAAGGCATACTTAAAATCTGTGTGTACAGTTCCTTCATTGCCTTCCGAGATCTTAAGGGCCCTTCCGAGTGCATAAAGTTCACAAGTCTGCGCCGACCAATCATTGGGTAGTCAACTAGCCTCAATAACGCTCCCCTCTATTCTATCCACTACTGCATATCCATTGTGTCTTTTACCTTCAATCACTCTGGAGGACCCACCAATGAACAGCCTGGCCCCTGCATGTAGAGGGATATCTCTAAGGTCCATTCTTACTTTAGTCTGATATTCTATAATGTCGAGGCAGTCATGTTCTGGGTCTGAGGGAGCTTCATCCTCCCTTTTCCAGAGAAAGGTAGCTGGATTCAGACAAATGTCTGTGATCAATGTACGGTCATCCCTCTCTATTAGAATTGCTTCATATTTTAGAATTCAAGAGTCCGTAAGCCACCGCGCTGCTTTCTGATTTAATGTGGTCCATATCTGATGTGGGGTGCTGACTATTAAGGCTCACCCAAAAGTAAGTTTTCGACTCTCCTCTACCAATAAGGCTGTTGCTGCCACTGCCTACACTCTGACCAGTAATATGATTTAATGCTGTCATGTTTTAAATTAGCTATGAATCAATATGACAGGTCACTGAGAGAGTGTGAAGGAATCCTGTCAATTAATATTTTTTCAGGCTAATACAATTGATATATTATAAATATTAATTATTAATAATATATATTATATAAATAAAATAATCATTATCTGTAATTCAGGGTACAAAAGCAACAAGTGGCTAAAACATATTAAAAACTGTAATTGCGTAGTTCTGTTTGTTTACCAGTCACTTGTGATTTCTCATTCTGTTTCTGTAATTGTTTTGCTCGAACACATTCATTTTTAAAAACCTCAACAGATTCCATAGCACCATTTGCAGTTAATTCAATCCCCAATTTGGTGGCAGTATCTTGTCATGAGCACAAAACTGATTCTTCGTGCCTCTCATCACAAAACTGTCACCATAGTCCAATTAACTCTTTCGTTCCCGCTCCCATGTTACGTTGCCAGATCAATTGCTGAGCTGATTTAACCAATTGAACAGCTTTAGGGCCACCTAATGACCATTCTTCATCACCCAATGTTTTGTTTAAACCTTTATTTTTTTATAAAGAAATATTGCAATCTTTCTTACTCCCGATAGCTTCAAATACCAATTTATCAATTTATGCTTGTCTAACTTTAAAGCCTGTTCCTAACTATACATTTTGGAATCTTACTTGTAAATGTATATTTATATATTATAAATTCATTTATTCAGTTTTTAATATTTAAAATGTAAAATGCATACAGTTTCAAACTTTGAAATCTATTATTATTACCCGGTTTTAGTCCCTTAATTTAAATCCAAAATTAGTTTTCTTAAGTAGTCCTGACCAGTGATTGCTCAATTACAATGCTATTGGCCATGTAATAACCAAAGCTGTCTTAAAAGGATTTGTCTATTCAAGTTAAAAAAAACTTACAATGTATGAATAGTGGCCGAATCCAAGGTCTCAGATATTCACCATAGGATTGATTTATTACAATCTAATATTGAACTGAAACTTCAACTGTCATTGAGGGAGGGAACTTTCTGAATAAAGCTACGGCTTAAAATTAAGTGAAAACAAATGAGTCTGAAACACAAAAAAAAGATTATCATGTTGTTTTTCTCCGTATTAAGCTGATTTGAAATCGCTTTTATGTAAGGCTAAAAGAGATTAGTTAGAAACTGATAGTAAGGCAGTCATGACCTGTAAAAAGAACAGGAGTTAACTGTTGTGGTTCTGTTCGCTGAGCTGGGAGTTTTTCTTGCAAACGTTTTGTCCCCTTTCTAGGTGACATCTTCAGTGCTTGGGAGCCTCCTGTGAAGCGCTTCTGTGCTGATTCCTCCGGCATTTATACTGGTTTGAATCTGCCACTTCCGGTTGTCAGTAGCTGTCTGCTGCAGTGGCTGGTATATAGGGTTTATGTCAATGTGTCTGTTGATCGAATTCGTGGATGAGTGCCATGCTTCTAGGAATTCCCTGGCTGTTCTCTGTTTGGCCTGTCCTATAATGGTGGTGTTGTCCCAATCGAATTCATGTTGTTTGTCATCTGAGTGTATGGCTACTAGAGATAGCTGGTCGTGTCGTTTTGTGGCCAGTTGGTGTTCATGGATGTGGGTTGTTAGCTGTCTTCTTGTTTGTCCTATGTAGTGTTTTGTGCAGTCCTTGCATGGGATTTTGTAAACCACGTTGGTTTTGCTCATGCTGGGAATTGGGTCCTTTGTCCTGATGAGTTGTTGTCTGAGAGTGGCTGTTGGTTTGTGTGCTGTTATGAGTCCTGGTGGTCGCAGCAGTCTGGCTGTCAGTTCAGAAATTCTCACAAACTTTGAACAGGAGTTAACATTTTTATCATATTCACTGTAAAATTCCTAACCTTAAAATAAATCATGTTAAATTTCCATAATAGAAATCAGATTCAAAACAGTCCCGGATCTCAAGGTCCAGGGAACAAAGCACAAACATTCAATCACCAATAAACAAATGTGCATTCAAGCTGAATCACAAAGGGTTAAACTTTCTATTAGCTGGACGGCTCTTTTCTCTCATGCTCGTGCACACACACACACACACACACACACACCCCGTATCTCACAGACGCCTTTTGAGCTTCCCACAACAACAAATCAAGAGGCTTCTCGCTCCATCCCTCTATCTTTTGATTTTTTTTCTGGATGTGACACCCTGCTTGTTGGGGTCTCCACGTCTGTCCTTGTCCCTGTTGACTGGACCCTACGAAAGGTCATCCTCGTCCTCTACCCCTTCCTCTATGTTCTACGTGCTGCCACCTCCACTCCGGTTGCTCGTCACTGATTCGATTCTTTTCTTGACTTCATCAACCATGGCTACCATCATTTTTGCCTTCAGTTTTTGCTTTCTCTCTCTTTACAAACACTTTCTGTGCATCTCTTAACAATTCATCAAGTGATTTCTCACTCCACCCATCTATTTTCAGAATTTTGTTTTTGATGTCTGGCCATGATTTACTTACGAACTGCACCCTCAGCAGCCCTTCAGCTACTAGCCCTTCCAACACTAAGCATAATCCGATCCCTCCTGACTGAAAGGCTGTTTTCTGTTGACATATAAATTCAAATATTCACAAACACAGTCTTCATCCAACCCATCCTTTGGCCTGAAGATGGCGGGACAAAGAATGGATTCCTTAATCCATAGAAAGCAACAATATTTAATCATCTTTTTGCTATCTTTTCCCCTTGTGCAAGTATTATTTTTCCAATGCCACAACATCATGCCCAACGGACTTTCTGGAGGTATGTTGTCAGGGACCCTGCCTCCATTTCCATTTTTTTTTCCAGAGGCTTATACTTTACCCTCGGCACAGCCCATATTGAGTTATTTCATTAGACACTTATTAACTACTAGAACTCAATCCCAGCCACCATGTCAGTACTTAAAAGTCAATTTCCCTACCTTGGTCCATGCACGGAGTTGCCTGGCTCCCTGTGCCTACTTACTTTTGCCTGGTTCGATAGACTCTCATTGGATCTCAATCAGTCAACCAGAAGGAGGAACCCATCGCCGAGGAACACGGGACCGTTCTAAAAGGAAAGGGACGCCTTTTCCCTGACGTCGACAATGCCCACCCTGCTGGTGATGATGGATGACACGAGCCCCCAAATTGTGAGAAACAAAACTCACATATTAATAAATTTCAGTCAGAGTCAAATTCTGAAGCAGCGAATTTTATTGATACGTACTTGCAAGAACAGGTGCCGAACGAGTAAGCACCCTGATCTGAGGGATACATTCTGATTTATGCTGTTCAGCTGCGTCTCTCGGTTCTCCCCTTTCACCCCATTGGTTACTTTTGCTGTAGCGCGTAGCCTATCACAAGCTCTAGCTTCACTCCACCTTTGTCTAGCTTCTCTCCGCCTTCTCCCATTACTCTAAGCCTGTCGCCCCTTACTCTTATTTATTTCACTTCTTATATGTGACTATCCTGGCATAGTTTGCTGTCTTCGTGCGATCATCCTCCCAAACTAAATTCCATCCATTGGCCACATCCCTCCTGAGACTGACGCACTATTCTCCTGTTACTGGTACATCCTGCTACACAGTTGCTCTGCCCTATTAGTCATAGATAATTCTACCTGTTTTTGCTTCTCACTGTTTAGTATTGGTACGCGCGGTCTAATTTTATAATGTAAACTTTTGCAGAAGCAACACCTGTTCCCTTATTCTGCATAATTTTAACCCTATACCTTACAAGAACCATCAACATCTTCTGTCCACCAGCACCTTACACCCACTACCCTGCACTCCACCCTCCATCCTCAGACTATAGCATAAATGCTGTCCCCTCCACACCACTTCAGCTCTGAAGAGTCATCTAGATTCGAAATGTTAGCTTCCTTTCTCTCCATGGATGCTGTCTGGCCCGCTGTGATGTCCAGCTTTTGTTGTTTTCAGTCCAGATTCCAGCTTCTGTCATAATTTGTTCCTTCCTACAACTAACCTGTCTGGCTCTTTACAATTTGATAGATTTCTATGGGATTAGAATTCTTCAAAATTCCAGTGAATGTAAACCTAACTAACTCATCTCTCTTTATACATCAGTCCTGCCATCCCAGGAAACAAGTTGGAAACCTTTGCTGCACTTCTTCTACAGCAAGAACATCCTTCCTTAGATAAGGAGATCAAAACTTCACACAATTTTCCAGATGTGGTTTCATCATTGTCCTGTATAACTGTAGCATTATATCCAAGCTCCTGTACTCAAGTCCTCTTGCTATGAAGGAATCTTTTGGAATTCTATGAAGACATTACGAGCAAGGTAGACCAGTTAGTGTAACCTAGAACAAAGAACAAAGAGAACAAGGAAAATTTACAGAGTCTAGATTAGAGTGGTGCCGGAAAAGCACAGCAGGACCGGCAGCACCCGAGGGGCAGGAAAATCGATGTTTTGGGCAAAAACCCTTCATCAGGAAATTTCCTGATTTTCCTACTCTTCGGATGCTGCCTGACCTGCTGTGCTTTTCCGGCACCACTCTAATCTAGACTCTGGTTTCCAACATTTGCAGTTCTTGTTTTTACCTAAAGAAAATTTACAACCCAGCAACAGGCCCCTTGTCCCTCCAAGCCTGAGCTGAACCAAATCTACTGTCTAAACCTGTCGCCCAATTCCTAAGCATCTGTTTCCCTCTGCTCTCCATCATGCATCTGTCCAGACGCATCTTAAACGAATCTACCATGCCTGCCTCTATTACCTCTGCTGGCAACGTGTTCCAGGCTCCTACCACCATCTTGTAAAGTACTTGCCACGTGTATCCCCCTTAAACTTTTCACCTCTCACCTTGAAAGCACGACCTGTTGTTATTGAATCCTTCACCCTGGGAAAAAGCTTATCTCTATCTACCCTGTCTATACTCTTCATGATTTTATAGACCTCAGTCAGGTCCCCCCTCAATCTCCTTTCTTCTAATAAAAACAATCCTAACCTACTCAACCTCTCTTCTCAGCTAGCACCTTCCATAAGAGGTAAGATTCTCGTAAACCTTCTCTGCACCCTCTCCAAAGCATCCACATCATCTTGGTAATGTGGCGACCAGTATTCTAAAAGCAGCTGAACCAATGTCATGTAGAATTTTAACATGACTTGCCAGCTCTTATACTCAAAATCCCGGTCCAATGAAGGCAGGCATACTATATGCCTTCTTGACCACTCTATCCACCTGTGCAGCAACCTTCAGAGTACAATGGACCTGCACTCCCAGATCGCTCTACTCATAAACGTTTCCGAAGCCTCTTCCGTTTACCGTATAATTCGCTGTAGAATTAGACTTTCCAAAATGCATCACCTCACATTTGCCTGAATTGAACTCCATCTGCCACTTCTCCACCCAACTCTCTAGTCTATCTATATTCTCCTGTATTCTTTGATAGTACCCTCTGCTTTCTGCTACTCCACCAATCTTCGTGTCATCTGCAAACTTGCTGATCATACCAACAGTGCCCTCTTCCTCTGTAGTGGGGAAGATATTTGAGTCGAATATCAAGGTCATGCTTAAAAAATCTTTTGGAATTCTGTGAAGACATTATGAGCAAAGTGGACTACAGGGACCCAGTGGATGTGGTGTACCTAGATTTCCAAAAGGCCTTTTACAAAGTGCTGCACAAGAGGCTGAACATAAGATTAAGATGCATGGCATTATGGTAAAGTATAAGCATGGATACAGGATTGGTTGACTAACAGGAAACAAGAATGGGGATAAATGAGTACTGTTCTGGCTGGCAATCTGTAACTAGTAGAAAAAGTGCGGACTGCAGATGCTGGAGATCAGAGCTGAAAATGTGTTGCTGGAAAAGCGCAGCAGGTCAGGCAGCATACAAAGAGTAGGAGAATCGACGTTTCGGGCACGAGCCTGAAAGAAGGGCTCATGCCCGAAACATCGATTCTCATGCTCCTTGGATGCTGCCCAATCTGTAACTAGTGGTGTGCCTCAGGATTCAGTGTTGGGACCACAGCAATTCACAATTTGTATAGATGATTTGAAGTTGGGGACATCATGTAGTGTGTCAAAGTTTGCAGATGATACTAAGATGAGTGAGTTTTGAGAAGATTTGTAGCTCAGGTTGGGGTTTTGGATGTAGGTTTGCTTGCTGAGCTGAAAGGTTCATTTCCAGACATTTTGTTACCTTACTAGATAACATCTTCAGTGGACCTCATGCGAAGCAATGCTGAAAATTCCTGCTTTCTATTTATATATCTGGGTTTCTTGGGTTGGTGATGTCATTTCCTGTGGTGATGTTATTTCCTGTGGTGAAGTCACTTTCTGTTCTGTTTCTCAGGGGTGGTAGATGGGGGTCTAACTCAATGTGTTTGTTGATAGAGTTCCGCTTGGAATGCCATGCTCCTAGGAATTATCATGCGTGTCTTTGTTTGGCTTGTCCTAGGATGGATGTATTGTCCCAGTCAAAGTGATATCCTTCCTCATCCATATGTGAGGATATTAGTGAGAGAGGGTCATTTCTTTTTGTGGCTAGTTGGTGTTCATGTATCCTGGTGGCTAGTTTTCTGCCTGTTTGTCCAATGTAATGTTTGTTACAGTCCTTGCACAGTATGACATTAGTTTTGCTTGTTGTCTGTATAGGGTCTTTCAAGTTCATTAGCTGCTGTTTTAGTGTGTTGGTGGGTTTGTGGGCTACCATGATGCCAAGGGGTCTGAGTCTGTTAACTCTCTCATTTTTTAGAATGACCATGTTGGTTTCAGTTCTTTCATATGTAAATCCCAAAACATTTTTTAAAAGTTACATTCTCATGGGCATTTTAACAATTGGTGTCATGTCGGCCCAGATAAGGTATTAAAGGTGTTAACTCCCTGTGAGGCTGTCTGTGCCCCAATGGTCAGACTGATTCTAATCTAAACAACGGATTTACGAAATATTACATGGATTCATGCAGTTTTTGAGCAAAGTAAAATGTGATTCTGCAATTACAAATTCACCCCACAAACTTATGTGTATGTATGCAAGTGGGTGTGTGTATGGCGGGGGGAGGGGGGCATGGTGGGGAGGGGTTATGAGTGTCTGTGAGAGGGTGTTTGTATGTGTGTGAGTGTGAGTGTAAAGGGGTTTAAGTCTGTGAGAGGGTGTGTGTGGGAGTGTATGTGTGAGTGTATGAGAGAGGGTCTGAGTGAGTGTGTGTGTATATATATATATATATATATTTAAAAAATAGTGCAATGGGATCACCTGTAGTATGACATGAACCCAAAGTTGAGGCCATTCCCATAGGTACCGATCTTGGCTATCAGCCTCTGCTCAGTCACTTTTTGTTGTTGCCTGTCCCGAAGTCCGCCTTGGAGGACGGTCATCCGAAGGTCCGAAGTGGAATGTCCCAGACTGATGAAGTATGCTCTGATTGGGAGGGACCACTCCTGTCTGTTGATTGTTCTGCAGTGTCCATTCATCTGTTGCCATAGCTTCTGTTTGGTCTCATCAATGTACCATGCCTCAGGACATCCTTGCCTGCAGTGTATGAGATAGACAACGTTGGCTGAATCACATGAATACCTACCGCGTACATGGTGGGAGGTGTCCCCATGCGAGATGGTGGTATCCGTGTTGACATTCTGACACATCTTGCAGTGCCTACCATGACAGGGTTGTATGATATTGTCCTGAAAGCTGGGTAGTTTGCTACAAACAATGATCTGTTTGAAGTTTGGTGGCTGTTTAAAGGTGAGAAGTGGAGGTGTGGGGAAGGTCTTGGTGAGGTGCTCATCCTCATTGATAACGTATTACAGGCTGCGAAGAACATGGTGTAGTTTGTCGGCTCCTGGGAAGTATTGGACAACGAAGGGTACCCTGTCGGTTGCAGCTCATGTCTGTCTCCTGAGGATGTCACTACAGTCCTTCGCTGTGGCATGTCAGAACTGGCGGTCAATGAGTTGAGCATCGTACCCCATTCTTATGAAGGCATCCCTGAGTACTTCCAAGTGCCCATCACGTTCCTCCTCATCTGAACAGATCCTGTGTATGCGTTGGGCTTGTCCATAGGGGATGGCTGTTTTAATGTGTTGCGGGTGGAAGCTGGAGAAGTGTAGCATCGTGAGGTTGCATCCGTGGGTTTGCGGTAGAGTATGGAACTGAGGTGCCCATCCTTGATAGAGATACATGTGTTCAGGAATGAGACAGATAATAGAGAGTAGTCTATGGTGAGTTTGATGGTGGGATGGAACTTGTTGATCTCACAGTGTAGTTTTTTCAGTGACTCCTCTCCATGGGTCCAGAGGAAGAAAATGTCGTCAATATACCTGGTGTATAGTATTGATTGGAGGTCCTGTGTAGAGAAGAAGTCTTGTTTGAACCTGATCATGAAAATGTTGGCATATTGCGGAGCAAATTTGGTCCCCATGGCTGTTCCATACATCTGGATGAAGAACTGGTTGTCAAAGGTGAAGACATTGTGATCGAGGATAATGCTGATGAGTGGTAAGATGGTGCTCGGAGATTGGCAGTTGTTGGTCTAGAGTATTGAGGCTGTTGCCACAATGCCATCATTGTGGGAGATATTGGTGTAGAGTGCTGAAACGTCCATTGTGACAAGGAATGTTCCCGGTTCGACTGGTCTGTGGGTACTATGTTTCTGTAAGAAATCTGTTGTGTCACGACAGAAACTGGGGTCCTCTATGCAATGGGTTTCAAGATGCCTTCGACATAGCCAGGCAGGTTCTCACACAGAATTCCATTGCCTAATACAATGGGACACCCTGGTGTGTATCTTTGAAAGGCAGTAGAAGTCGCCTACGCAAAAAGTACGTGGGATGAGTGTGCGTAGGGAACTCTGAAGAATTGGGTCTAAGGTCCTGGTCAATGTGTTTAGTTCACAGATGTGCTGTTTGGTCAGATCAGCCGGTAGTTGCCTGCAGTGTTCCTGGTTGTTCAGTTGTCGGCACACTTCTTTGCGGTAATCAGTTCTATTCTGAGTAACAATGGCTCCTCCTTTATCTGCTGGTTTGATAACAATGAGAGCATGGACACCGTTGCATTGTGATCAAATGATGTTCTGCTCTACCTTGTGGGTGCAGCTGATGAATCTAGCATTTATATATTTCTTAACAGTTTGAGTACACATGACAAGCTCAGGGCAGTGACCCTCTGGTGGGATCCAAGTTGACTCCTTCTTTGGTCACTCCTCTACAGATCCCTGTGATGACTGTTCAGGTTTGTCAATGAGCTCATTGGGATCACTGCTGGCATCTTGAAAGAATTCCCAGAGTCTCATTCATCTGATGAATTCCTCTGTGTCTACTGCAAGGATCATGTTGCAGAAATTGAGATCCCTGCTAAGAACTTCAATCTCTTCCAGTTGAAGGGTGTGGTCTGATAAGTTGACAATCGACTTCCCTGTGGTGAGAACATTATCCAATATGGTGCCAGAATGGGCTTGAGAAAGGATGTACTGGCACTAGAGGAGGTGCACTAGGTTGATTCCAGAGTTAAGGATGTTGGTTTATGAGGAGAGATTGACTAGATTGGGACTATATTCATTGTAATTTAGAAGAATGAAGGGAGATCTTATAGAAACATATAAAATTACGAAGGGAATAGATAAGTTAGAAATAGCGAGGATGTTTCCACTGGAAGGTGAAAGTAGGACAAGAGGGCATAGCCTCAAGATTGGAGGGAGTAGATTTGGGACTGAATTGAGGAGGAACTTCTTCACCCAGAGGTATGTAAATCTATGGAATTCCTTGCCCAGTGAAGTAATTGACGCTAATTCAGTAAACATTTTTGAAACTAATATAGATATTTTTGAACAATAGAGGAATTAAGGGATACGTTGAGAGCATGGGTAAATGGATATGAATCCATGAAAAAATCAGCCATGATCTTATTGAATGGTGGAGCAGGCTCGAAGGTTCTGCTCCTAGTTCTTATGTTCTTATTGAACCTACTTCCACCATATCTCCAAGCAGTGCATTCCAAACCCAAAACAACCCGCAATGTTAGAAAAATCTTTTCTCACTTCTCCCTAGTTTCTTGTGTAATTTTAAATTTATGCCTGGAGTGATTGTAATGAGGTCAGCTAGGTGGACTTCACAGAATATGAGTTCCCTGAATGGGCTGTTAATCTGGTCCAATCAGGGAGCCCTGGCAGACAGATAAGAACAGGAGTGTCTGAGAAAAGAAAAAAAAAGAACAGGAGTGTCAGGCATTCTATTTATTCCGAGGGGTGGCTCTGACGGAGTTGGATCAGTGTCAAGGATTCTCCACATGTAAATAAATTGTGACTTAGTGATGGGATACTGACCTCTGTGGAGTTATTTCAGTAGCAATGAGAGTGTGATGCACAGTCCTGAAGAAGTTTGCTCGCGACAGTCATCTTTAGTTGTGGTAAGCATTTCTAGGATCATGCTGTTATTTGGGAAGCTTGACTTGTTCGATCCTGCCCATGAAGACTGGTCCCAGTATATGGAAAGAATGCACTATTTTTCCAAGCAAATAACGTTGGGGTAGATGAAAAGCAATGAGTCATTCTCTGACAATTTGTGGACCTGCAGCTTTTTAAATCATTAGGAGCCTAACATTCCCTGAGACACCAGATACTAAAACCTTTCAAGTGTTGACAGATTTAGTTAAGAAAAATGATGACCCTAAGCCTCCGCTAATTCTGAGATGTTATTGGTTTTACTTGGCAATTCGGGTTGGCTGGTTAAACCCTGGACTCAGTTACACATCAACTATGGGCTCTCTGCTCTTAGTCATTGTGGACACCCACTCAAGTTTTCAGACATGCATAGAGTTCATTCGTCAAACACGGGGATGATGGTAGAAAAACTGCGCACATCTTTTGCAAAACACAGACTCCCATAAGCGTTGGTCACAGGTAATGGGTCATTGTTTACCAGCAGATAATTTGAGTAATTTGAGTTGAATGGTATTGAATGTATAAGGACAGCTTCATACCATCCATCATCCAATGGTCTGGCAGAAAGAGCAGTCCAAACTTTGAAGGCAGACTTAAGGTAACAGCCTACAGCTTCACTAGATACCAAACTTCCCCAGTTTGATTATAAGACCATACTTTATGCAACTATAGGGGCAGCTCCGACAGTGTTGCTAACGGAGAGAAGACTCCGCACGAGGTTAAATCAGAACTTCCTGGACCTGTTGGGGGAGGGTGAAATGGCATCAGGAAAGTCAATGCTGGACATGGATAAGCGAGAGAGACAGTTTACTTCAGGGGATGAAGTTTAGTGTAGGAACCATGGGAGTGGCCCTGCATGGATAAAATGTATAATTAGCGTGAAGGCAGGTCAAGTGACATATAAAGTTTGGGTGAATGCTTGTGAACCATATGAATGCTGCAAACTCAAAAAGGTGCTGGAGCAAAATGTTCCTAGCTCATCGACAGCCTTTATGTCTGTCATGGAACCTGTAGATTTTCCCCGTCTATCAAGCGTTGAAGATACCTCAGAATCTGAGATGAATGTGGTGGATATTTCCACTTCAATACCTTTGCCACCTGAAGAAGAAAATGAATTTCTTCTGAGATGCTCCAGGTACAAAAGGCGAGCGACTGTGCGTTACACACCACCCGTATCAGGGACAGAATCAGAGAAAGCTGACACCTGGCTGAAACTCCCTGGGAGGAACAACAACAAAAAAACAACTGGCAACATCCTTGGACCCAGAGCGGGAGGGATATAATGATTGTGCCAAAATCAGCCAAATGGACCTCATAGAATATGAGTTCCCTGATTGGGGCTGCTAACCTAGTCCAATCAGGGACCCCTGAGTGACAGATAAGAACAGGAGTGTCGCCCCTCTTCCGCGGTTACGTTAGAGCCCGGGTGTCTCTGGAGAAGGAGCACGTGGTGGCCACCACCACCCTGGAGTTGTTCAGGGAGAGGTGGGCATCGCAGGGAGTCGAGTGTATTATTTCCCCCTCCAACTCTATTTTGATTTAGTCCCTGCCCTCCCCTTCACAGTTTGATTACACAGCATTGCCCTTTGATGTGAAGGGCACTGCTTGTCACTGGCCACTCGGGTGTTTCCTTTCTTCCTGGTGGTGGAAACCGAATAAAGATTCATGCACCTTGTGTCTTTCACTGTGTCTCACACCTGCACACACACACCATGGGTGCTGGAGAAAAAATAAGGACTACCGCAGTTAGGCGGTAGTGTGGGGGTAAAACAAAACAAACAAAAAACAATAAACAGAAGATACTGCATTTAGGTGGTAGTGTGGGAAAAAAAAAACAAAAAACAAAACAGGCGTGTTGCCCCTCTTCCATGGTTATGTCAGAGCCCAGGTGTTCCTGGAGAAGGAGCATGTGGTGTCCTCCAACACCCTTGAGATTTTCAGGAAAGGTGGGCACCGTAGGGAGTGGAGTGTATTATTTCCTCCTCCAACTCTATATTGACTTAAACCCTGGTCTCCCCTCACTGTTGATCACGCAGCATTGCCCTTTGAGAAGAACACTGCTTGTCACTGGCCACTCAGCTGTTTCTTTCTTCCTAGTGATGGGATATAAATAAAGATTTATACACTTTTTATTTCTCATTGTGTCCAACACCTGCACACACACACAACATGGATGCTATGGAAAAATAACTATTACTGCTGCTAGGCAATAGCACTGGGGAAAAAAGACAAGAAAATAAAGAGAAAAAGAAAAGTTAAAAAAAAGACCAGGAGTGTTGCCCCTCCTCCGCAGTTATGTCAGAGCCCGGGTGTCCCTGGAGGAGTACGAGGTGTCTACCAACACCTTCGAGGTTTTCAGAGTGAGATGGGCACCGCAGGGAGTGGAGTGGATTATTTCCCCCTCCAATTCTATTTTGACTTAATCCCTGCCCTCCCCTTCACTGTTTGATCGCACAGCATTGCTCCTTGATGAGAAGGGTGCTGCTTGTCACTGGTCACTTGGGTGTTTCCTTTCTTCCTGGTGGTGGAATATAAATAAAAACTTGTTGTTTTTCACTGTGTCCGACACCTGCATGCCATGGGTGCTGGAGAAAAGTAAGCACTACCACTGTTAGGTGGTAGTGTGGAGGAAAGTAAAAATAAAATAAAAAGAGAAAAAAATAAACAGGAGAAAAAAAAGAACTGGAGTGTTTGTGTGGAGGACTCTCCCTTTTTGTGTTAAGGAGGGGGACTGACCTCTGAACTTTCTGGACCACACAGTCAGTGCGTTTATTACTGCTGTTGAGTTTTGTACTGAGGAGGAGAGTTTTTTTTGTCTCTCCCCCTTGTTACAGGTAGACTAAAAGTAAGAGAAAAGAAACCAAAAAAAAATTGGGATGTTGCCCTTCTTCCACAGTTATGTCAGAGCCCGGGTGTCCCTGGAGAAGTAGCACACGGTATCCACCAACATCCTCAAGAGTTTCATGGAGAAGCGGGCACTGTTGGGAGTAGAGTGTTTTATGTCACCCTCCAACTTTATTTTGATTTAATCCCTGCCCTACCTTTCACCTTTTGATCACACAGCCTTGCCCTTTGTTGAGTAGGGCACTGCTTGTCACTGATCACTCCGGTGTTTCCTTTCTTCCTGGTGGTGGAATATAAAATAAAGGTTTACACACTTGTTGCCCTTGACTATGTCCAACACCTGCAAACACACGACATGGGTGTACCATTAGGCTGTAGTGTGAGGAAAGAAAAAGAAATAAAGAAAAGGATTAACAGTAATGTCACGGGTTCTGTTCACTCTGAGAGCTGCATCCGAGGGAGCTGGATCAGTGTCAAGGACTCTTTGTGTATAAATAAAAGATGACTTGGTATTGGGATTCCAGCTGAAAAATGTGTTGCTGGAAAAGCGCAGCAGGTCAGGCAGCATCCAAGGAGCAGGAGAATCGATGTTTCAGGCATAAGCCCTTCTTTAGGAATCCTGAAGAAGGACTCATGCCCGAAACATCGATTCTCCTGGTCCTTGGATACTGCCTGACCTGCTGCGCTTTTCCAGCAACACATTTTTCAGCTCTGATCTCTAGCATCTGCAGTCACTTTCTCCTAGTTGGGATTCCAGTCTCTGTGGAGTTATTTCAATGGCCACTTATTATTTTTTCTGAGCAGGAAGTTCCTCCCTCTCTACATTATCAAACCCACTCATGATTTTGAAAGCCCTTACCAAATGTTCTGACAGCATTTTTCTCTCCAAGGAAAACAGTCCCAATGCTTTCAATCTATCTTACATCCTGTTGATAAAAATGTTTCCAGTTTCCAGTTGACTGCCACTTCAACACAGCATTGTGTTCCCAGGCCAACATTTCTTTATCTGGCCGCTACAGAACTCTAGTGATGCTCAGCTCAGGCTGGAGGAACGGCATCTCATTTTCCACATGGGCACTTTGCAGCTTTCAGGAATCAATACTAAGTTCAATCATTTAAGAGCCGATCTCCTTCCATATCTTTTACCCACCCCCAAACTGCAGATCCGATCATGACATGGATTGCTTTCAGTACAACTGACCCATTTTCACCCACACTGTCCCTACTATCACCAAGCTAGCTTTTCTTTTTCTCTCTTTACTATTAATAATCCCTCTGTCTGTTTAACCTTTCCCTGTCGGTCTCTCTCTGATCTCCATCTCCACCTCTTGGCTCACTGCTCCCTTCCACCCTCTGTCACCTTGACAAATACAGTTTTTTTCTTGGCTACCATCAGTAGTTACCTGAAGAAGGGTCACTGGACTCAAAACAGTAACTTTGTTTTCTCTCATAGATGCTGCCAGACCTGCCAAGTTTCTCCAGCAATTTTCTTTATTTTTGGATAATAGATGAATCATCTAGTTGGACAAGTGTTTCATACAAATTCATTACAACTGCCTTGCTGCAGGCCTTTACCTACTGTCTCAACCTGCAAGATATTTTCAACGATTTATGCATTATTAAGCCCAGTGTCCTTTGTTATTTTTAATCCATTCGTGGGACAGGGGCATCACTGGCGTCAGCATTTATTGCCCATGCCTGGTCACCCTTGAGAAGAAGATGATAAGCTGCCACTTGAACTGCTACAGTTCATGTTTATACATTTTTGGAAAGGCAAGGACTGATTAGGAATAGTCAACATGGATTTGTGCGTGGGAAATCATCTATCACAAATGTAATTTGAGTTTTTTGAAGAAGTAACAAAGAGGATTGATGATGGCAAGGCGTTGGATATGATTTATGTGGACTTCAGTAAGGTGTTCAACAAGGTTCCTTATGGTAGACTGGCTAGGAAGGTTAGATCTCATGGAAAATAGGGAGAACTAGCTATTTAAATACAGAACTAGTTTGAAGGTAGAAAACAGAAGGTGGTGATGGATGGTTGCCTTTCAGGCTGGAGGCCTGTGACCAGTGGTGTGCCATAAGGATCAGTCCTGGGTCCACTGCTTTTCGTCATTTATATAAATGGTTTGGACATAGGAGGGATAGTTAGAAGTTTGTAGATGACACCAAAATTGGAGGTGTAGTGGACAACGAAGAAGGTTACTTCAGAATACAACAGGATCTTGATCAGATGGGCCAATGGGCTGAGGATTGGCAAACTTAGATAAATGCAAGGTGCTGCATTTTGGAAAGGCAAATTAGGACTGGTTAGATATACCTAATGGGAAGGTCCTGAGGAATGTCGCTGAACAAAGAAACCTTGGAGTGCAGGTTCATAGTTCCTTGAAAGTGGAGTCTCAGGAGATAGGATAGTGAAGAAGGCATTAATATGCTTTCTTTTATTGGTCAGAGTTTTGAGTACAGGAGTTGGGAGGTCATGCTGCGGCTGTTTAGGACATTGGTTAGGCTACTTTTGGAATATTGTGTGCAATTCTGGTCTCCTTCCTGTCAGAAAGATGTTGTGAAACTTGAAAGGGTTCAGGAACGATTGACAAGGATGTTGTCAGGGTTGGAGGATTTGAGTTACAGGGAGAGGCTGGATAGGCTGGGTTTGTTTTCCCTGTAGCATTGGAAGTGAGGCGTGACTAAAGTGAGATTTATAAAATCATGAGAGTCATGGATAGGTTAAATAGACAAGGTCTTTTCCCTGGGTTTCGGGGAGTCCAGAACTAGAGGGCATAGGTTTGGGATGAGAAGGGAACATTTCACACTGAGGGTGGTGCCTGTATGGAATGAGCTGCCAGAGAAAGTCTGCTGGAAAAGAGCAGCGGGTCTGACAGCATCTGAGGAGCAGGAAAATCAATGTTTCGGGCAAAACCCCTTCATCAGAAATCAAGAGTGCAGTTCTCACTTTTGCCTGCCAGAGAAAGTGGTAGAGGCTGGTACAATTACAAGATTTAAAAGGAATCTGGGTGAGTATATGAATAGGAAGGGTTTAGAGGGATATGGGCCAAATGCTGGCAAATGGGACTAGATTAAGTTAGGATATCTGGTCGGCATGGACGAGTAGGATTGAAGGATCTGTTTCCATGCTGTACATCTGCATGTCTCTATGTGCTTGGGTTGACCCATGATACTCTTTCGGGGAATTCCAAGATTTTGACCCAGTGTCACTGAAGGAACAGCTTCCCTTTACCTTGAAGATGTAAGGGGTCATGGGTTTGGAAGGTGTTCTCTGACAATCTTCGGTGAATTTCTGCAGTGCATCTTATAGATAGTACGAGATGCTGCTAATGAGTGTCAGTGGTGGAGGGAGTGAATGCTTGTGGACATGGTGCCAATCAAACTAGCTGCTTTGTTCTGGATGTATAAGCTTCTTGAGTGTTGTTGGAGCTACACCCATACAGGTAAGTGGGGAGTATTCATTACAGTCCTGAATTATGCCTTGTAGAAACATTTGCAACAAAAACTCCCAGCTCGGCGAACAGAACCACAACAACGAGCACCCGACCTACAAATCTTCTCACAAACTTTGAATGCCTTAGATGATGGACAAGCTTTGGCGAAACAGGACATGATTTACTCACTGCAGTATTCCTAGCCTCTGACCTTCTCTTGTAGCCATTGTGTTTATATGGTGATTCCAGTTGAGTTTCTGGTCAATAGTAACTCCCAGGATGGTAATACCTTTGAATGTCAAGGGGTGATGGTTAGATTGTTTCCTATTAGAGGTGATCATTGCATTTGTGTGGAGTGAATGATTTTGCCACTTGTCAGCCCAAGTCTGGATATTTGAACGACATAGGTACCCCTTTAGAATTGTATCATTTTCTAATGTTTTCCAGGGTCTTCCAAACAAAATAGATCACTTTGCACTTCTCAGCACATTTTGCCTGTTAATGTTTGACCGTTCCATCAACTTGTCTTTATCCTTTTGAAGTTTATTTGTTTTCAGAAAGTGCAATAATCCCTCAATACTTCTTGGCTTGATAAAACAGTAAATTTCCCACTTCAGTACCCAAAAAAACCAAAAAGTAAAAAGTCAGTCTTTACAAATGGAAAATGAAGAATTAGCAGATGAATTGAAGAGGTATTCTTACATCAGTTTTCAACAAAAACTATACATGTAACATCCCAAAAATAACTGTAAATCAGAAAATGGAAGGGACAGACCGACTTAGGAAGATTATTATCACTAGAGAAGTGGTATGGGACAAATTGTTGAAGTTGTAGGCTCACAAGTCCCAATGCCCTGATGAACTTCACTTTAGAGTCTTAAAAAGTAGCGATTCAAGGGGATTCAAGATGGCAGCGATCTAACAGATCTGTCTTGCTGAGATCTGCACCACAACTCAGGCAAAGTGGTGGTTTTACCCTCCCCTTACTAGCTGTTTTGTTAACAATTGGTAGTTTTAAGTTCCTAGAATCCTTATATATTCTTCTTAGCGATTAGAGAAGATGACTAAAAGTAAAGGACTGCGTGATTCGCAACAAGCAAGGTACTCCCCCACAGGAACAGACAAACCCACGGCGCAACATTGACTTCCATGGGAGCTCCTTTGGACTTACCGGCTTTGGAGTTTGTCAAACTCCGAGAAAAGATTGAGTCAGCGATGGAAGAGACCTCTTCCTGATGAAGGGCTTTTGCCCAAAACGTCGATTTCGCTGCTCGTTGGATGCTGCCTGAACTGCTGTGCTCTTCCAGCACCACTGATCCAGAAGATGGAAGAGACCTGGCCAGGCTGGAACCAATCTCGGTCATGCTGCAAAACCATGAGCAGGAGATGCAGCATCTTGGGCAGTATGTGGAGGAGGTTGAGCAGCAGACCACTGCATCGGAGACCGCAGCTGAATCCTCGGCGGGACGGATCCAGGTCCTGGAGAAGCAGATACTGGCATAGTGGAGCAGGTCGTTGACCTCGAAAATCAAGGTTGGAGGAAGGTTTTCCATGTTATTGGGCTATTGGAGTGAGAAGAAGGGGATCAGCCAGTCAGCTTTTTTGAGCAATGGCTGCCACAGTTCTTGGGATGGGGAGCTGAAGCGAGCCAGGTGCGGATTGAACAAATTCACCATCTGACCAGCACCCTAGCCCAGTCCTAGTGTGATTCCAGTCCTATAGAGACAAGCAAAAGGTATTGGAAGCTTCCTGAACCCTGGGGAAGGATCCACAGGCCCTGATTTACAAGAGATTGGAGATTATGTTTCTTTCAGGAATTTTCTGCAGCAGTGATCAGGTAAGAGGAAGACCTTTGATGAAGTAAAGAGAGGCTGAGGGATTTGAATATTCAGTACACTATAAGATGCCAGTAGGAAGAGGTGGGGAGTGGTGCGGGCGTAACTACAGAAGATGGACTGTTCTACATAGCCAACAAAGAGACAGGCATAGCTGGGGCCCATGGCTACCCCTTTGGTCTGGAGGAAATGGGAGGATTCGAAGGAGAAATTGTTAAGGGTGAGGATCTGGCATCACAGGTGGCCACTCATTAAACTTGCTAACTTGCAGCTTCCCCAGGGAATGGTGGAGGGGTTTGAGGAGTATACTTGCCAGATGTTAAGAGATATCAAATGAGCTTCCTATTATGTTTTGTGAATGACTGGGCTTGCTGGATCCGAGATCAATATAGCTGAATATTGAGGACTCCACGGCAAAATGTCCCCTTATTAATTTGTTATTTATGGATAAGATGAGGACTGTCACGGAGTATTGTCATTAACATAGTTAAAGCATGGAGGACAATGCGACAAAGTGAGGGCAGTTTATATAAAACCTCCTTTTTCACCCCCATAGTAGGAATACCTGGATTTCGGCCAGGATCAATGGATTCAGGTTTAGGTTATGGACTTCCAGGAGAGTCTTCTGTCTGAGAGATTTATTTGAGGGGGGGAGGTCATGATGTCTTTTGATCAGTTGGGCTGTAAATATGAATTTCACAAAAGGGACCTCTTTCATTACTTTCAGATCAGGCACTTTATCCAGAAAAAGACCACACTGTTGATTGATCCTTATAGGTCTGATATGAAGAGGAGAGTGCTTCACTCGACAGGTACTCTCTTGATTAGCATCCTCTACCATTTACTGGGAGGTGGTGCCTCACAAGGTATTGAACGGCTCTGCAGGGTCTGGGTGCAAGAATTGGGAATGCAGATGTCTTCAGAGATATAGGAGAACATTTAGGAGAATATGAGAAAGATTTTGATTAGTAATAGAACACAGGCTATGCAGCTGAAGGTTCTTCACAGGGTCTATTTGGCCCCAGGCAGCTTGCAAAGTTTAAAAAGGGAGCACCTCCAACGTGCCCCATGTGTAAAAAAGGTATTGGAACTCTTACTCATTGTACGTGGTCATGGCATAAGCTTTGCAAGTACTGGGGCACTATAGTAAGTATTTTGGAGGGGATCCTGGGGATTGAAGTCAAGGTAGATCCAGTATCTCTTCTCTTGGGCCTGCCAAATCTGCCTTCTTTAGATGACCATGGGAAGAAGCTGTTTAATACTCTTACATATTGCGCAAGAAAGAACATTCTGATGAGTTGGATCTCAGAAAGTGCTCCAGGCCTATCGGGATGGCATAGGTTAGTTACGGAACATGTCTCCCTAGACTTCCTTACAAGTACGATGCACCAGAAAAAATAATTTTTTTATAAGACATGGTGGCCTTTTCTGAACAATATAGAAGCAGACTTGTCGGCTATATTAATTAGGGCCTTTATATAGCCACGAGACCTGGGTCTGATGGGCCGGGTGCCCTGAGAGGAAGAATCCTGAATAAACATGGATATGCTAACTGATGATCTCAATGATGGCGTGCTTTGGTGGGGTTGCGCTGAGTGGTTTAATTTAATTTATTTTGTCTAATTATTTATTGAATTATATTATGAGTAGTTTTTTTTGCTTTGTACAGGAGTAGTTAGTCTATTGTTATTGTTGGCATACTCTCAGATTTTTTTTGTAATTTTATAATTTAGTAAAGAATAAAAATCTTTCTTAAAAAAATATAGCGAGCCAGTGCATGGTTTTAAGTTTCCAAAATTCGCTAAATCGGGGTAAGATTTATTCAAAAAGGGAGAGAGATAGAAAGCAGGAAACTGTAGGCCTGTTAGCTTCATATCTAGTGCTGGGAAATGTTGGAAACTATTATGAAAGACACTGTAGCAGGGCACTTAGAAAAGTTCAAAGGAGGCAGGTATTCAACATGGTTGTGTGAAATGATGTCCAACCAAAGTATTGGAGTTCTTTCAAAAAGTAACATGTGCTGTGGGATTAAAGTGAATTGAGACCAGATTCATGATTAGGAAATGGACCTTGTTTAGAAGCAGGTTTAGCATCAACATACAATGTAGTAAAAATTAGTAATAAGCCAGAAGATTACGAACCCTTTAAAAACCAACAAAGATAACTAAAAAAATCAATAAGGGTTGTGCACTTTGATAGGAAGAAGACACATAGACTATTTTCTAAATGGGGAAAGGCTCTAGAAATCTGAAGTGCAGAGGGATTTTGGAGTCCAAGTTCTGGATCCTCTTAAGATTATCATGCAGGTTCGGTTGGCTATTGGGAAGGCAAATGCTATGTTAGTGTTCAACATGGCTAGAATACAAGAGCAGAGATGTACTGCTGAGGCTGTATAAAGCTCTAGTCAGACTGTATTTGGCATACTCTGAGCATTTTTGGGTTCCATATCTCAGGAAAGATGTGCTGGCCTTGGAGGGGCTCCAGAGAGATTTTACAAGAATGATTCTGGGGATGAAGGCCTTGTCAAATAAGGAATGGTTGAGGACTCAGGCTCTGTATTTAATGAAGCTTGAAAGGATGAGGGGGAGTCTCATTGGAATTTACAGATACTAAGAACTGAAAATGTGTTGCTGGTTAAAGCACAGCAGGTTAGGCAGCATCCAAGGAACAGAAAATTCGACGTTTCGGGCCAGAGCCCTTCCTCAGTAATAAGGAGAGTGTGCCAGGCAGGCTAAGATAAAAGGTAGGGAGGAGGGACTAGGGGGAGGGGCAATGGAGATGTGATAGGTGGAAGGAGGTCAAGGTGACGGTGATAGGCCGGAGTGGGGTGGGGCGGAGAGGTCAGGAAGAGGATTGCAGGTTAGGAGGGCGGTGCTGAGTTGAAGGGAATCGACTGAGACAAGGTGGGGGGAGGGGAAATGAGGAAACTGGAGAAATCTGAGTTCATCCCTTGTGGTTGGAGGGTTCCCAGGCGGAAGATGAGGCGCTCCTCCTCCAACCGTCGTGTTGTAATGTTCTGGCGATGGAGGAGTCCAAGGACCTGCATGTCCTCGGTGGAGTGGGAGGGAGAGTTAAAGTGTTGAGACACGGGGTGGTTGGGTTGGTTGGTCCGGGCAGCCCAGAGGTGCTCCCTGAAGCGTTCCGCAAGTAAGCGGCCCATCTCCCCAATATAGAGGAGGCCGCATCGGGTGCAGCGGATGCAATAGATGATGTGTGTGGAGGTGCAGATGAATTTGTGGCGGATATGGAAGGATCCCTTGGGGCCTTGGAGAGAAGTGAGTGTGGAGGTGTGGGCGCAAGTTTTGCATTTCCTGTGGTTGCAGGGGAAGGTGCCGGGAGTGGAGGTTGGGTTGGTGGGGGGGGTGGACCTGACGAGGGAGTCGCGAAAGGAGTGGTCTTTGAGGAACGCTGATAGGGGAGGGGAGGGAAATATATCCCTGGTGGTGGGGTCCGTTTGGAGGTGGCGGAAATGACGGCGGATGATACGCTGTATACGGAGTTTGGTGGGGTGGTAGGTGAGAACCAGTGGGGTTCTGTCTTGGTGGCAGTTGGAGGAGCGGGGCTCAAGGGCGGAGGAGCGGGAAGTGGAGGAGATGCGGTGGAGGGCATCGTCGATCACGTCTGGGGGGAATCTGCGGTCCTTGAAGAAGGAGGCCATCTGGGCTGTACGGTATTGGAACTGGTCCTCCTGGGAGCAGATGCAGCGGAGATGAAGGAATTGGGAATATGGGATGGCGTTTTTACAGGGGGTAGGGTGGGAGGAGGTGTAGTCCAGGTAGCTGCGGGAGTCAGTCGGTTTCTAGATGTCTGTGTTGAGTCGGTTGCCCGAGATAGAAATGGAAAGGTCTAGGAAGGGGAGGGAGGAGTCTGAGATAGTCCAGGTGAATTTGAGGCGGGATGGAAGGTGTTGGTAAAGTTGATGAACTGTTCAACCTCCTCGTGGGAGCACGAGGCAGCGCCGATACAGTCATCGATGTAGCGGAGGAAAAGGTGGGGGGTGGTGCCAGTGTAGTTGCGGATGATGGATTGTTCCACATATCCTACGAAGAGACAGGCATAGCTGGGGCCCATGCGGGTGCCCATGGCAACTCCTTTAGTTTGGAGGAAGTGGGAGGATTGGAAAGAGAAGTTATTCAGGGTGAGGACCAGTTCAGTCAGTCGAAGGAGGGTGTCAGTGGAAGGGTACTGGTTGGTGCAGCGGGAAAGGAAGAAGCGGAGGGCTTTGAGTCCTTCGTGATGGGGGATGGAGGTGTACAGGGACTGGATGTCCATCGTGAAGATAAGGCGTTGGGGACCGGGGAAGCGAAAATCATGGAGGAGGTGGAGGGAGTGGGTGGTGTCCCGAACGTAGCTGGGGAGTTCTTGGACTAAAGGGGACAGAACCGTGTCGAGGTACGCGGAGATAAGTTTGGTGGGGCAGGAGCAGGCTGAGACAATGGGTCGGCCGGGGCAGTCAGGTTTGTGGATTTTGGGCAGGAGGTAGAAACGGGCGGTGCGGGGTTGTGGGACTATGAGGTTGGAAGCGGTGGATGGGAGATCCCCTGAGGTGATGAGATTATGGATGGTCTGGGAGATGATGGTTTGGTGGTGGGAGGTGGGGTCATGGTCAAGAGGGCAATAGGAGGAGGCGTCCGCGAGCTGGCGTTTGGCCTCAGCGGTGTAAAGGTCGGTGCGCCAAACTACTACCGCGCCTCCCTTGTCTGCCGGTTTAAGAGGCCTGGGTAAAGTGGACATGGAGAAGATGCTTTCGCTAGTAGGAGAGACTAAGACCTGAGGGCACAACCTCAAGTAAAGTGATGATTCTTTAGAACTGAGATGAGGAATATCTTTAGCCGGAGGGTGGTGTATTGTATCTATGGAACTCATTTCAGCAGTGGACGTCATCGAGTGTCTTTAAAGTCAGAGAGTCATTGAGATATACTGCATGGAAACAGACCCTTCAGTCCAGTTCGTCCATGCTGACTAAATATCCCAAATTAATCTAATCTCATTTGTCAGCACTTGGCCCATATCCCTCCAAACGCTTACAAATCATGTACCCATCCAGATGTCTTTTAAATGTTGTGATTGTACCAGCCTCCATCACTTCTTCTGGCAGGTCATTCCATACATGTACCACCCTTTGGATGAAAATGTTGACCGTTAGGTCCCTTTTGAATCTTTCCCCTCTCACGCTATACTTATGCCCTTTAGTTCTGGACTCCCCCAATGCAGGGAAAAGATCTTGGATACTTACCCTATCCATGCCCCTCACGATTTTATAAATCTCTTTAAGGTCACCCCTCAGCCTCTGACACCTCAGGGAAAACAGCCTCAGCCTATTCAGCCTCTCCCTATAGCTCAAACCCTCCAACGATGGCAACATCCTTGTGAATCTTTTCTCAACCCTTTCAAGTTTCACAACATCCTTCTGAAAGCAGGGAGACCGGAATTGCACACAATATCCCAAAAGTGGCCTAATTAACACCCTGTACAGCCGCAACATGACCTCCCGACTCCTATACTCAATACTCTGACTAATAAAGGAAAGCATACCACACGCCTTCTTCACTATCCTATCTACCTGCGACTCCACATTCAAGGAGCTATGAACCTGCACTCCAAGGTGTCTTTGTTCAGCAACACTCCCTAGGACCCTACCATTAGTATAAGTCCTGCCCTTATTTGCCTTTCCAAAATGTAGCACCTCACATTTAAGACAACGATAGGTGAAAGTCAGGACTGCAGATACTGGAGCTCAGAGTCAAGGGTGTGGTGCTGGAAAATCACAGCAGGTCAGGCAGCATCTGAGGAGGAGAATCCTAATAAAGGGCTAATGTCTGAAACGTTGATTCTCCTGCTGTGCTTTTCCAGAGTTAGAGAGGTTCTTGATTAGTAAGAGAATCAAGGGTTACAGGGAAAAGGCAGGAAAATCAGGTTGAGAAATGTACCAGCCATAATGGAATAGCAGGCTAGACTCGATGGGCCAAATGGCCTAATTCTACTGCTGCATTTTATGGTGTTGTGGATGTGAGTCAGGATTGGGATCAGGATTGGATTGGGATTAGGATCAGGATTGGGATCAGGATTGGATTGGGATTAGGATCAGGATTGGATCAGGATCGGGATTAGGATCAGGATCGGGATCAGGATTGGATCGGGATTAGGATCAGGATTGGGATCAGGATTGGGATTAGGATCAGGATTGGATTGGGATTAGGATCAGGATTGGATTGGGATTAGGATCAGGATCGGGATTAGGATCAGGATTGGGATCAGGATCAGGATCAGGATTAGGATCAGGATTGGGATCAGGATCAGGATTGGGATCAGGATTGGGATCAGTTTGTATCTGGATTGAGATCAGGAGAAGGGACACTTCCATGGAGCCCTCACTTGAAGCGGAAGTGACGGTACCTGTCCGCTCATGGACCAATGGGAACGGCGGACTCGGGCTGAGCCTGGGCCAATGAGAATGCCGGATAGGGCGGGGCGGGGCGGTCCTGGTCGGTTGTGAGGGAAATGGCGGCTGCAGCTGGGCCCCCTGAGGTCCCGAGTATTGTATCTCGCTCTGTCCGAGCCCAGAACATTGTCCCCCGCCTTCAGCACGGCCGCTATACCGGGCATGGGCCAACCAGGGTGTCGCAGGTAGGCGCGGGGAGGGAGTGAGTGACCCCGGCTCAACCTCCTGGGAAAGGCTGCCTGGGGCTCGGGCCTCCATCAGCAGCGGCCCGGCCAGGCCTGGTTCCGGGGAAGGGAGGTCGCGCCTTATCCCGGAGGATGCCTGGAAGCTGGGAAGTGCATCCCTGAGTGCGGGGAGGGTACAGAGCCGGCGGTTAACTCTGGGGCTTTAAGGAGTGGAGTGTTTGCCATGATGGACTTTCGGCTGCAGTTCACTGGAATATTCTCGCACGACCCTGGGTTATTGATCGAGAATATACTCACTGCATTGTTATACTTCAAGATTTTTAAACTAGCTTTTATAATTTAACTGGATTTTCGCAAGTTCACTTGGCCAACCATTTTATTCTTTCATGGGATGTGACTGTAATATACATCCTTCATTCCATTTTAGCTTTTTGGACGGTGAGGGCTGTTATGAGTCATATAAATGATGGGCTGGGTGTTTATGTACTGGTACAGACCAAATTTATATCTTGAAAGGAGATTAGGGAACCAGGTGGGGTTGTCTGACAATGAGCAGTTTTATGTCTACTTTTACTGAGATGAGCTTCTGATTCTGCTGCTGTAGTGAGATTTGAAGCCATCCATCGTTGTGCATTAGCTTGAAATCTAGATTGCAAATTTACTGACATTACTTTTGTGACACCACCTCCTCAATTCCCACCATTCATCTGATGTTTTTCTGTGCTATTCTTTTCAAATCCCTGTACTATTTGCCAATTCAAGCTTTTAATCCAATTCCTTTTGCAAATCATTTTACTATTCAGTGCTTGCAGTGATTGTGTAGGATCTTTTAAAAAGCAATTGATGCAAACATAATTGTCTGAAGATAATGAATGACCAGATGACTGTTTACTTATATTGAGAATGTGGTGCTGGAAAAGCACAACAGGTCAGACAGCATCTGAGGAGCAGCAAAATCAATGTTTTTGGCATGAGCCCTTCAGGAATGAAGGGCTCTTCATGTTTTTCAGTTTGGTAGTATGCCATGCTTGCCTCTAATTAGAGTGCAGGGCCAGAAGGAGAGTGGCTCTGCTCGTGATCAATTCTCTGATTCATTGAATTGTCTGTGCTGCATTTTGTCTGAGGTAAATGGGAAATCTTTTCAATCTGCTCATTGTAAACTACGAACAGGAAACAAAAACAGGATTGATGACTCTAAACTATTTCCACTAGTTGGGGATTCTAGAACTAGGGGGCATAGATTGAGAAGTAGTCCAGATTCTTCATGAGAGATGTTAGGAAGCACTTCTAACCAAAGGATGGTAGATGTTTGGAACTCTTCGATCAACAGCTAGGTCGTAGAATCCCAACAGTGTTACCTTTGATTTCTCCCTACCGATCAAGAATTTATCTGTCTCACAAGGACTCTACCCCTGCATCTCTCTGTGGCAGGGAGTTCCAAAGATTCTTAACCCTCTGAAGAAATTTCTCCTCTTATTCTTAGTGCCTCTTTATTTGGAGAATATTCCCACTGGTCTTAGGCTGTCAAATGAAGGGAAACATCCTCTCTGTATTTACCCAGTTAAATCTCTTAAGAATCCTACATGTTTCAATGCGATCACCTCTCATTCTTCTGAACTCGTGATTTCCAACCTGTTTAGCCTTTGCTCTTAAGACAATCACTCCATACCAGGAGTCATCCTTATGAACCGTCTCAGAACTATTTCCAACAAAGTGATATTTCCCCTGAGGTAAGGGGACCAAAGCGCGCACAGTACTCCAGATGTGGTCTCACAAGCACCTTGTACAATTGCTGTAAGACTTACCTACTCTTGTAGTCCAGATCTCGAAAATGTTGTGCTACTGAAGCAAGGGTTATGTGAGAATGTTTTTTTCTCACAGCAAGTAGTTAAAGTATGGAATGCACTGCCTGAAAATGTGGTTGAAGATTCAGTTGTGGTATTCGAGAGGGCATTAGTTTTCTTTAAGTGAATGGTGTGATCTACAGGCTTATGGGAAAAGCCAGGACTTTCTTGCTGCTTTCTATTTATATGTTTGGGATTCCTTGGGTTGGTGGACTCCAAGCATGGAAGGTGACCAAGCATGTGGATGAGGGTAGGGCAGTTGATGTGAGGTACATGGACTTGAGAAAATGCAGAGGCATGGAATTGAAGGTGCTTTAGCAGTTTGGATTAGAAACTGGCTTTCTAAAAGAATGCAGCGAGTGGTGGTTGTTGAAAATTATTCAGCCTGGAGTCCGGTTACTAGTGATATGCCACAAGGATCTGCTGTTTGTCATTTTTATAAATGACTTAGATACAGGCACAGGTGGATAGCTTAGTAAGTTTGCAGATGACACTAAATTCGGTGAAGTAGTGGACAGTTTGGAAGAATATTACAGGTTGCAGGGGGACTTGGATAAACTGCAGAATTGGGCTGAGAGGTGGCAAAATGGAATTCAATGCAGCTAAATGTGAGGTGATGCACTTTGGGGAGAATAACAGGAAGGCAGAGTACTGGGTCAATGGAAAGATTCTTGGTAGTGTGGATGTGCAGAAGGATCTTTGGAGTCCATGAATATAGATCCCTGAAAGTTGCCACCCTGGTTGATAGTGCTGTTAAAAAGGCATACAGTGTGTTAGGTTTCATTCGTGGTGGGATTAAGTTCTGGAGTCGCAATATCATACTGCAATTATACAGAACGCTAGTGCGGCCACACTTGGAATATTGTGTACAGTTCTTGTAGTACACAAGAACTTAGTAGTTGATGGTAAAGGTTCGATTTTGAGTGCAGTTACTAGCGGTGTTCCACAAGGATCTGTTTTGGGACCATTGCTGTTTGTCATTTTTATAAATGACCTGGAGATGGGGCTAGAAGGTTGGGTGAGCAAGTTTGCGGATGATACGAAAGTTGGTGGAGTTGTTGCCAGTGAGGAAGGATGTGACAGGTTACAGCGGGATATAGATAAACGGCAGAGCTGGGCAGAAAGATGGCAAATGGAGTTCAATGTAGGTAAGTGTGAAGTGATTCACTTTGGTAAGAGTAACAAGAAGATGGGGTACTGGGCTAATGGTCGGATACTTGGTAGTGTGGATGAGCAGAGGGCTCTTGGTGTCCATGTACACAGATCTCTGAAAGTTGCCACCCAGGTAAATAGTGCTGTGAAGAAGGCATATGGCGTACTGGCTTTTATTGGTAGAGGAATTGAGTTCCGGAGTCCTGAGGTCATGTTGCAGTTGTATAAGACTCTGGTGCAGCCACATCTGGAGTATTGTGTGCAGTTTTGGTCGCCATACTATAGGAAGGATGTGGAGGCACTGGAATGGGTACAGAGGAGGTTTACCAGGATGTTGCCTGGTATGGTAGGAAGATCGTATGAGGAAAGGCTGAGGCACTTGGAGCTGTCTTCATTGGAGAAAAGAAGGTTTAGGGGTGACTTGATAGAGGTGTACGAGATGATTGGGGATTTAGATAGGGTTGATCATGAGAACCTTTTTCCACATATGGAGACAGCTATTATGAGGGGGCATAGCTTTAAATTAAGGGGTGGTAGGTATAGGACAGATGTTAGGGGTAGGTTCTTTACTCAGCGAGTCGTGAGTTCATGGAATGCCCTGCCAGTAGCAGTGGTGGACACTCCCCTTTTCTGGGCATTTAAATGGGCATTGGATAAGCATATGGAGGTTATTGGGCTAGTGTAGGTTAGGTGGGCTTCAGTCGGTGCAACATTGAGGGCCAAAGGGCCTGTACTGTGCTGTATCTTTCTATGTTCTATGTTCTGATCGCCATATTTCAGGTAGGATGTGTAAGCATTGGAAAAGATGCAGAGGAGATTTACCAGGATGTTGCCTGGTCTGGAGGGAAGGTCTTATGAGGAAAGGCTGAGAGACTTGGGTCTGTTCTCATTGGAAAGGAGAACGCTAAGAGGGGATTTGATAGAGACATACAAGATGATTAGAGGATTAGATAGGGTGGACAGTGAAACTTTTTTTTTCCTAGGATGATATTAGCTTGTACGAGGGGGCATAACTACAAATTGAGGGGTGATAGATTTAAGGCAGATGTCAGAGGCAGGTTCTTTTCTCAGAGTGGTAAGGGTGTGGAATGCTCTGTCTGCCAATGTAGTTAACTCAGCCACATTAGGGAGAATAAAACAATCCTTGGATAAGCACATGGACGATGATGGGATAGTGTAGGGGGGGCGAGCTGAGAATAGTTCACATGTCGGTGCAACATCGAGGGCCGAAGGCCCTGTTCTGCGCTGTATTGTTCAATGTTCTATATATTGTAAACAGTTGCGATCCCTGTGATGAACACTGTGGCAATGGCATTGTCAACCTAAAAAAGAATTCCTAATCCCTATCCACAGCTTCCTGCCCATGAGCCAATTCTCTATATCCGTCGTCATGGACATTTATCTTATGATTTAACCTTTTTTGAGGTAGACCCAACCTGCTTAACCTTTCAACATAAGCTGCATCCTTCATTTCCAGGCAAGCAGGAGGTTGGAAGAACACAGCAAGCCAGGCAGCATCAGGAAGTGGAGAAGTTGATGTTTTGGGTATAATCTTTCTGCAGGAACCCTTTGGTGGGTTATTGTGGATTTAGTGGGCTAAATGGTTGGTTTCCATGCTAGGGGTCTGTGAAAGAACAATGGCAGGTAAAAGAAAAGAGATACTTGATTTATTTTACAAGGGTAATGGTAAAAGGAAAACTAGGGAAAGAGTGGGGCCAGAGAACATAAGTAGGCTTTTAAATAGTTTTAAAATTTGCTTTGTCTCAATGTTCACTCATGAGAGGAATGGTTGGGATAAAAAATTAGTATAGACAGGTTTTGAGTGATCTGACAGGCTTAAAAGTAGATAAAAATCAAAATAACTACAGATGCTGCAAAACAGAAACGCAGGAATTGCTGGAATAGCTCAGTGAGTCTGGCAGCATCTGTGGAGGTTCATCAGCCTCTCTTTCAACCTAGTTTACTGCATCAGGTGCTCCCAATGTGGTCTTCTCTATGTTGGAGAGACCAAACTTAAACTTTGGGGACGGTTTACTGTGCATCCCAGCCGGGCCTGCAGGGGCTGACCGGACTTCTCAGTCACTGTCCATTTTAGTTCCCCTTCTCACTCCCTTTCTAACATGACCAACCTTGGCCGCTTCCATTGCCACAATGAGCCAAACTACAAATTGGAGCAACAACACCTCATCTTCTGCCTGGGCAGCTAACAGCCCACTGTATAATTGCTGGAATTGAGTTTGTTATAAACAAAAAAAAGTGCAGATGTTGGATTCCAAAGGAATAATGTAAATGAGTTTGTGTTGCAGGTAGAAATTGGCAGGTATGACATGATGGGCATCACGGAGAAGTGGCTGCTAGGGGATCAGGTTTGGGAGCTAAATACTCAAGGATATGCATCCTATCGAAAAGATAGGCAGGTTGGCAGAGGGAGTGGGGCTGCCTTTTCATTGACTTATTTTCATTTACTAATGAGAAACAAAGTAGGGTCAAATGATGTAGAATCTATGTGGGTAGAATTGAGGAATCGCAAAAGTAAAAAGCCTGCAAACAGTGCAAGACACACCAGGAGATAGAAGAGATGTATAGGAAAATCAAAGTTATAGTGATCATGGAGGATTTCAATATGCAAGTGGACTGGGAAAATCAGGTTGGTAGTGGATTGCAAGGAAAGGAATTTGTGGGATGTCCAGGAAATAGCTTTTTGGAGCAGCTTGTGGTGGAGCTCACTGGGGAACATTCAATACTTGATTTAGTGTTGTGCAATGAGACAGACCTGACAAGGGAACTTAAGGTAAAGGAACCCTGAGGAGACAGTGATCATGGATTGGTTGAATTTTCTCTGCAATTTGAGAGGGAGACCGATCAGAGGTAATTGTATTACAGCTGAATAAAGGCAACTGAGGAGCTGGGTAGAATCAACTGGGAGAGGAACCTAGCAGGAAATTTTTAAAAACTTCACAGCACCAGGTTATAATCCAACGGGTTTATTTGGAAGTACTAGCTTTCAGAGTGCTGCTCTTTCATCAGGTAGCTAGTGGAGTAGTATCATAGGACACAATTTATAGCAAAAGATCATTGTGTCATATGCTGATGCAATACACAGAAGAACCTCAATTGTCCAATCGGGAAATATTTCATTTGGTTAATTGAATGCCGAATAACATTGTTTAGCTAAGCATCGAGATCATGCGATCTTGTTTGGATTATCCGAATTTGCTGGGTAATCAAGGCTCCTCTGTATTGAACAAACCTAGATTGCTGTTAAGTCTTTCATCTTATAGAATGGATTGCAGGTTTTGATTCATTAAAATGTAAATCCCAGGACTACTTTCAAGTCACATTCCCAAGATAACTCAATGTTTATAATAAAAGTGACATCTCAGCTCAGACAATGTATTAAAGGTGTGAAGTTAGAGTCTGTAGCTATTCCAATCTTGAGTCAGACTGGTTCTGTTTCCAAAGTAGAAATATATGGAATGCCACATGGATGATAAAATATTGACTGCCTCCAGATTGTGCTTTTTGAACAAAATAGTGTATCTGCAAATCCAATTCTTGAAATGCAAATTCATCTCATAGACTTAACGGTGTGTGTGGGAGAGTGTGTACATGTGTGATGAAGTACATGCCTGTGAGAGGCTGTGCGCATGTGTCAGAGTGGGGGAGGTGTATGTGTGGGAGAGAGTCTGCAAGAGTATGCACTTTTATGTATGTGTGTTTGTAGTGTCGTGGGGTCACCTGTAGTGTGACATGAACCCAAGGTCCTGTTTGAGACCATCCTCGTGGGTATTGAAGATGGCTAAGCCTCTGTCCAGCCACTCTTCATTATTGTGTATCTTGAAATCCACCTTGGAAGACAGTCACCCCATGATCAGAGGCCAAATGTCCCTTGGCTGCTGAAGTGTTCCCTAACTAGGAGGGAGCATCTCTGTCTGGTGATTGTTGCATGGTGTCCATTCATCTGTTGTAGGGTCTTTTTGGTCTCGCCAATGTACCAGGCCTCAGGACATCCTTGCCTGCAGCATATCAGATAGACAATGTTGCCCGAGTCTCATGAGTATCTGTCGTGTACATGGTGGGTGGTGTCCCCACGTGCAATGGCAAGACAGTGGGACAGCAATGGCAGGAGTTTCTGGGAGTAATTCAGGAGACACCGTAAAGATTTTTCCTGAGGAAAAAGAAGCATGGTACAGGAGAATGAGGCAACCATAGCTGTCTCGGGAAGTCGGAGTTAAAAATCACAACACCAGGTTATAGTCCAATAGGTTTACTTGGAGGCAACCACCTGATGAAGAAGCAGTGCTTCAAATGCTAGTGCCACATAAACCTGTTGGACTATAACTTGGTGTTGTGATTTTTTTAAAACTTTGTTCACCCCAGTCCAATACTGGCACTTGCAAATCATACAGAAGTCAGAGCTAGCATAAAACCAAAAGAGAAAGCTGATAATGTGGCAAAGGGCAGTGGGGAATGAGGATTGGGAAGCTAACAAAGACCAACAGAGGGCAACAATAAAAAGATTAAATGATAGGATAAGCTAGCTAGTAATATAAAGGAAGATTGTAAGAGTTTCTTTAGATATGTAAAGGGCAAAAGTGGACATTGGGCTGCTGGAAAATGTTGCTAAAGAGGTCGTGATGGGGGACAAGGAAATGGCTGAGGAACGGAATAATTACTTCGTAAGTTTTCACGGTGGAAGACATGATTAATATCCCAAAACTTCGAGTGATGGGGACAGAGCTGAGTATGGTGGCCATCACCAAAGTGAAGCTGCCAGAAAAACTGAATGACCTGAAAGTGGATAGATTTTGGAAAACCGGAACTCCATTAGTAAACATATCGATTTGGATCCCATTTACCAACCTCTGAGAAAAAGAACCAGAAATGATGTCGCCCACCTTATCAGACCAAGGCACGCAAATAGAAAGTGGGACAGAAACCAGCGCTTCACTGGAGGCTCACTGATGATGTAACCTAGCGTGGTGACGAAACATCTGAGAACAAACCTCCTAGCTCAGCGAGCAAACTTACAACCTGAACCTCAACCTGAGGTACAAATCTTCTCAAAAATCTCACCGGTTAAATACCTGGGAAAAGAGATTGAAAAGCTTTTGACCTGATCATTTCAGTAAACCCTGTGAGCAGGACCATAGCACCGTTTTTCCAGCCTTGCCCTCTGCCATAACACCCATGCTTTTTCTATGATTTTTGTCTGTGTGCTTGGAAGTATTGTACAAGCAGGCTTGTTTTTTAACTCAGTTTTATGTTGACATTCTGTAATGTTTTTTCTGCAGTTGGTTAGAATCTATTTACTATTAATTTGTAATAGTGATTTTTAAGTACAGAAACCTGGTCTGTGCCTTCTGTCCACCTAGGTCTAAATTGGTGGATTTTGCATACTTTTTGAAAATATTAACTTTTGTGATAATTCAAGTAGCTGTGAGTGATTCCCAGTGCCAGTGAGGCTAAACAGTCGGTATGACCATGGTGCTGCTTAAGTTGTTGACTAAGGTACTGGAATTGGTGTCTGGTGGTCAAGCCCATTTCGTTCCTTTTACCAGACTTGGTAACAGTTAGGTACAAGTGAGCAGTTTGCTAGGCCATTACAGAAGATATTGAGTGATGACATTGCTACATGTGTGGAGTCATGGGTAGGTTTGACCAGATGAGGATGGCAGATTCCTCCTTTTGCAGTGCATGAGCAAACCAGATAGGTTTTCCAAAGGGTGGCAATGATTTCAGGTTCATCATTATGCTTTCACTTTGTCAATAATAGGCTTTTGTTGCTCACAAACAGTGTCCCCAGCTCAGGGCTGAAAAAAATTCAAGACCTAGCTGTCATGGAGCTGTATATTAACACATCTTATTGATTGAGAGTACTTAGATCTGCATTTTAATTCCATCTTTATTAATTGAAATCAAATTTCACCATCAGCCATAGTTGGGCTTTGAACCCATCCATCAGATTATTAGCTTAGGTCTCTGGAAGATTCTGCTCAAGTGATATTATCATGCCACTGCCTAATGGTCCACGTTCACAAGAATTGCAATTCTGTTCTGGTGATTTGGCAGAGCAAATGATGACAGGTATATCAACATTAGGAATCTTCAATTGGGGGGAGAGGTTGTCAGCTCTTAGCCAGGTTTCGGTCAAGGCTGAGCTATTGAGAAAATCACCCAGAATAAACTAATTGATGCAATTATAAAATTACTTGTGAACAACATCCTTGAGGCAGATATGAAAAAGGGAGGAGAGGCAAGAAGGAGCATATTTGAAATGAAAGCAGTGCCATAAGCTGTCAGAGGAGATGTTATATATGGCAACCCACCTCCTTCCTTTCATGATGAAAAGTACAGGTCATTCTGTTGTGATGCACGTTTCATCAACATGAATTTACTGTGATGGGGTTGATGAATTAGGGATTCAGTTTCTAAACCACAAACTTTTAAAATGTGTTGGCTGTTACGTGATTATAGGGCCAACACTTTAATGCTGTGTCTAAAGGGTAATTTTTCTATAACGTGGGGTTGCACAATGCAATTGCGTAATAAAGAACTACTGTATTCCCTTTTAAAATGTAAGCTTCGCTAATGCAAAACTCTTACTGATTCCCACTTTGCAGTGGATACATTGAGTAAGATAATTCTGCAAAAAGGCTGGATGTTGCAGATCACGGGTGATGATTCCACTTGCTGAAGATAATATAGGATGAGAAACTTTCAACCAAAATGTGTCAAATATGGTATTTAAGTTTTTGTAATCATTGTTTAATTGTTTGTAGATTCCAGATTCTTTGCTGAGAGAAAGGGACAAAACTGCGAAGTGGAATGGGATCCCACATCTGGTGCAAAAACTATATACAAACAGCCAACCTAACAATGAAGGGTTGTTACTCTGCCATGGAATTTTAAAGGTCAGTACTAAAGATTATGGCCATTTCACTGGAATAAAGCTAAAATCAGCAATCATGTCATCACTTGATCTCTTTGAGACCTTGTCCAGTCACTGCTCTCAATCCAGTCCCTTATTCCCCTTGAGTAGTTGCTCTGCTGAATTCTGTCAATAGCTGCAATCTGTTTTTTGTACTGTAGTAAGCAATCTTCATCATTGCTTCAATCCTTTATCGAATAGCCATTTACCTCGCCTTGTGCTGTGCATCAGTCTAGAATGTAATCCACGTCCACATGCATTTAGTTTGTCTGCCACCAATGCACGTAGCAGCAGTTTGTGCCATCTTAAAGATGCATCGCCAAAATTCACCTCGGCTCCTTAAACAGCACCTTCCAAACATGACCTCTTCCATCTAGGAGTACGAGCAGAAGCACCTGAAAATTCGCCTCCAAGCCATTTGCCATCCAGACTTGGAAATATGTTAGTGTTCCTTCACTGTTTCTGAAACTCCCTCCTCATCAGCCTCATGGATGCACCTATACCAAATGGACTGCAGCAGTTCTGAGAGCAAGCTAACCATTTCCTCAAGGACAGCAAAGATGGACAATAAATGCGAGCCGAGTCAACTTTGCACACATCCCCTTAATGAATAAAAATAAATTCTACACCACTTCTGTTACTCCAGTAATGGATAAAAAGACCTATGGGCACTGATGAAACGCCTGCAAGTGATACTTTCAAAATATTTCATACTTGCATAACCTCTAAATTGTGAATTGAAATGCTGACTGTTTGCAGTTTTAAAGCAGGCAATTTGCATAGTAGCAAGAAAGGGATGTAACCTGCCTTAGCAGCCAGTACATCTTGTCCTGCCCCACTCCCAGCTCTCTCGCTCTTTTTATTTTTGTTGCCATGTCTTCTAAGCCTTAAAAAGAAAAGGTAGCATGTTAAAACAAGGTTTGCTGTATTGATAATTGTATCTTTCATGAACATCATAGATTCTTGTTATAAGGAATCCTGACGTGTACCAAGGTACTGATTTGATGTCCACTCTCAATCAGCCTAAACTCATTCTATCTGCTATCACTGCTTATGCTGAAGCAGCCCATCAGCCGTATTTGACCCATTTCCCCCTTCTTCACCCTATCTCTTCCCTCCCTCAACATTGTGGGAAGGCGATGGCCTAATGGGATTATCAGTATTCATCCAGACTCAGATAATGTTCTCGTGACCCTGGTTTGAATCTTGCCACCACAGATAGTGGAAATTGAATTCAGTTTTTAAAAAATCTGGAATTGAGACTCTCATGATGGCGGTGAAATCGTTGTCAATTGTCAGAAAAACCCATCTGGTTCAGTAATGGCCATCAGGGAAGGAAATCTGCCACCCTCACCTGGTCTGACCTACATGTGACTCCAGACCCACAGCATTGTGGTTGGCTCTCAATTGCCCTCTGAAGTGGCCAAGCAAGGCATTCAGCCAATCGCTACAAAGTCTGAAAGAAATGAAACATGTTGGATCACCTGGTGTCAACCTAGATGCTGGAAAAGACCCTGCATAATCCTCCTCAATAACACCTGGGGCTAGTGCCAAAATTGGGAGAGCTGTCTCAGAGTAGTCAAGCAACAGTGTGACATAATGATATTCACAGAATCATGTCTTGCAGACAATGTCCCACTGCCACCATCCCTGAATATCTCCTGTCTCACCGGCAAGACAGACCCAGCAGAGGTGGTGCACAGTGGTTTATAGTTGGGAGGGAGTTGCTTTTGGAGTCTTCAACATTGACTACAGACCCCATGATGCCTTGTGGCTTCAGGTTAAATTTGAGCAAGAAAATCTCCTACTGATTACTATGTACCGTCCTCCCTCAGTTGATGAATCAGTGCTCCTCCATGTTGAACAAAATCTGGAGGAAGCACTGAGGGTGGAAAGGCACAAAATATACACTGGATGGGGAATTTCAATATCCACCACCGAGAGGCTTGACAGCAGTGCTTCTGATCAGGCTGGTCAGGTCCTAAATGACATAGTTGCTAGACTAGGTCTGCAGCAGATGGTGAGGAAACTAACAAGAGGGAAAAACATACAGGTAGTTCTTCTATAACATGATGGTTGCGTTCTTGTCCACACCCACATTATAGAAAAGTTGCACTTTGCCAACATTTTAAGCACTTTTATAATGTAATCAGCTAACGCATGTTTCAAAAGTTCACACTTTGGAAACAGTGTCCCCGATTCAGTAATCACGCTTTAGCGAATTAGTGTTAACGAAACGCGGGTTATAACAGAACGACCCGTACTTGACCACCTCCTTGCCAATCTGCTGGCTGCAAATGCATCTGTCCACGACAGTATCGGTAAGAATGACCACTGCGCAGTCACATTGAGAATAACATCCATGATGTTGTGTGGAACTACCACCGTGCTAAATGGTGATTTCAGATTTCAATTTGATCTAGTAACTCAACAGGGCATCAATGAGGCACTGTGCGTCATCAACAGCAACAGAATTGTACTCCACAATCTGTGGCCTCATGGACTTGCATAGCCCCCACTCAACCATTATGATCAATCCAGGGGATCAACCTTGGTTCAATGCAGAGTCCACAGTGGCATGCCAGGAGTAGCACCAGGCATACCTGAAGATGTGTCAACCTGATGAAGCCATCAAACAGGTCTACTTGTATGCCAAACAGCATAAGCAGCAAGTGATAGACAAAGCTAAGTGATCCCACAACCAATGGATCAGATCTAAGCTCTGCAGTCTTGCTACATCCAGTTGTGAATTGTAGTGGATGATTAAAACAACTCCACAAATATCCTCACCCTCAATGATGTGCTGAGCACATTAGTACAAAAGTTAAGGCTGAAGCTTTTGCAGCAATCTTGAGCCAGAAGTGCCAAGTGGAAATCCATCTTGGCCTCCAGTGGTCCCCAGTATCACAGATATCAGTTTTCAGCCAATTGAGTTCACTGCACGTGATATCAAGAAACAGTTTGAGGCACTGGATACTGCAAAGGCTATGGACCCTGACAACATTCTGGGAATAGTGCTGATGACTTGTGCTCTCGAACTTGCCACTCCCCCAGCCAAGCTGTTGTAGTACAGTTACAACATTGGCATCTATGAACAATTTGGAAAATTGCCCAAGTATGTTCTATACATAAATAGGACAGTTCCAACCCATCCAGTTAGTCCCATCAGTCTACTATCGATCATCAGTAAAGTGATGGAATATGTCATCAACAGTGTGCTACCTGCTCAGTTTGGGTTCCACAAGGGCCACTCAGCTCCTGACTTCATTACAGCCTTGGTTCAAACATGGATGGAAGAGCTAAATTCTGAAGGGTGAGGTGAGAGTGATAGCTCTTGACATCAAGGCTGCATTTGATAGAATGTGGTATTAAGGAGCCCTGGCAAAACTGAAATCAGTAACTATCAGAGGGCAAACTTTCTGATGGTCAGTCATACGTGACAGATAGGAAGACGGTCGTGGTTTTGGGAGGTCAGTCATCTTGGCTTCAGGACATCTCTGCAGGAATTCTTCAGGGTAGTGTCCTAGGTCCAGCCGTCTTTACCTGCTTCATCGATGACCGTTCCTCCTCGTAGGGTCTGAAGTGGAGATGGTCGCCAATGATTGCGCAACATTCAGCATCATGCGTGACTCCTCAATACTGAAGCAGACCATGTCCAAATGCAACAAGATCTGCGCAATACCCAAGCTTGTGCTGCACAAATGCCACACTAGACCATCAATAATACACAATCTAATCATTGCCCCATGACATTCGATAGTGTTACCATTACTGAATCCCCCATTCCAAATTCCTGGGAGTTAGTGATCAGAAACTCAACTGGCTTCACCACGCAAACACGGTGGCTGCAATAGCAAATCAGAGGCGAAGAATGCTGTGACAAGTCAGTCCCCTCCTGATTCCCCAAAGCCTGTCCATCATTTCCAAGGCACAAGTGAGAACTGTGATGGAATACTCCCCAGTTGCCTGGGTGAGTGCAGCACTTAAGCTTGACACCATCCAGTCTGCTTGATTGGCACCACATCCACAAGCATCCACTCCCTCCACAACCAATGCTCTGTAGTAGCAGTGTCCCATCTGCAAGATGCACTGCAGAAATTCACCAAAGATCTTTAGATAGTAAACCCACGAACACTTCCATCTAGAAGGAAAAGGGCAGCAGATAGATGGGAACACCACCACTTCAAATTCTGTCTTCCTGCTTATCCTATGTAGTGTTTTATGCAGTCCTTGACTAACAACCCGCATCCATGAACACAAACTAGCCACGAAACGACACGACCAGCTATCCTTAGTAGCCACACACTCAGATGACAAACAACATGAATTCGATTGGGACAACACCACTATTATAGGGCAAGCCAAACAGAGAACAGCCAGGGAATTCCTAGAGGCATGGCACTCATCCACAAATTCTATCAACAAACACATCGACCTAGACCCAATATACCGGCCACTGCAGCGGACAGCAACTGACAACCGGAAGCAGCAGAGACAAACCACTATAAATGCCGGAGGAATCAGCACAGAAGCGCTTCACAGGAGGCTCCCAAGCACTAAGGATGTCACCTAGAAAGGGGACGAAACGTTTGCAACAAAAACTCCCCGCTCGGCGAACAGAACCACAACAAAGAGCACCCGAGCTGCAAATCTTCTCAAAACTTTGAAGACATATAGTGTGTTAAGTTTTATCGGTAGAGGGATTGAGGTCTGGAGCTGTAATGTCATGCTGTAACTATACAAAAGCCAGTGTGGCCGCACTTGGAATATTGTGTACAGTTCTGGTCGCCCCATTGCTGGAAGGATGTGGAAGCTTTGGAAAAGGTGCAGAGGAATTTACCAGGATGTTGCCTGGTCTGGAGGGAAGCTCTTATGCGGAAGGCTGCGAGACTTGGGTCTAAGAGGGGATTTGATAGAGACATACAAGATGATCAGAAGATTAGATAGGGTGGACAGTAAGAGTCTTTCATTTTCTTAGGATGATGACGTCAGCTTGTACGAGGGGGCATAACTACAAATTGAGGGATGATAGATTTAAGGCAGATGTCAGAGGCAGGTTTTTTTACTCAGTGCTGAAAAATGTGTTGCTGGAAAAGTGCAGCAGGTCAGGCAGCATCCAAGGAGCAGGCGAATCGACGCTTCGGGCATGAGCTCTTCTTCAGGATTCCTGAAGAAGGGCTTATACCTGAAACGTCGATTCTCCTGCTCCTTGGATGCTGCCTGACCTGCTGCGCTTTTCCAGCAACACATTTTTCAGCTCTGATCTCCAGCATCTGCAGTCCTCACTTTTTTCCCTTTTTTTCACTCATTGGTAAGGGCGTGGAATGCTCTGCCTGCTAATGTAGTTAACTCAGCCACATTATGGAGATTTAAACAATCCTTGGATAAGCACATGAATGATGGGATAATGTAGGGTGATGAGCTTAGATTAGTTCATAGGTCGATGCAACATCTAGGGCTGAAGGGCCTGTTTTGTGCTGTATTGTTCTATGACTCAGATGGGGGGAGTATTTTGTTTGTTTAATCGAATTCTGGATAATCAAATGCCAGGTAACATAGTTTATCCAAGGATTGGGACCTTGCGCTCTTGCCGGATAATCCGATATTCGGATCATCGAGGTTCCTCTGTATGGAGGTCAATAATTTTAGGGCCTGAACACCTTTTTTCCATCTCCTACATACCAGGCTCAGTCATCACATGGGTTGTTTTTAGGGCAAATTAGCAGCTTTTCTTGTCTGCGTAACTGTCTTTCTCTGCATCTGGGCTCTGTCTTCACTGATCGTTTATCCCTTTACCTCCATGTTCCTTGGCCAGCTTATCTTAACCAATGCGTGTCTCATACCATCAGGGCACAAGACTGTAGACAGAGCCGCAGATACGGTTTCACCAATACCTTGCACAGCTACAGCATTTCCCTACTTTTATGCTCCATTCCTTTAGCAATAAATGCTAAAATTCTATTTTCCCTCCAAGTGACTACTCTATTTGCATACTAGGTTTTTGTGATTTATGCACAAAAATGCTTGGATCCAGCACTGAAGCAGATTGAATATGATTTATTTCACACCCTGCACATATAGATTATTGTTCAAATTAGAAAAACAAAGGTTTGGGACTCAATTAAAGCAGAAGTGTTCATGGATCAATCACAATTTGAAAGAAAAACATTAGCCTCCAAACTAAGCAGAGAGCTGATGACTACTCAACCAGATTGAAATTAAGGGATTGTGCTGCTTGAGATTTGGTGTGTTGAGTTTTGATTAGTTCTTTTTTCATTCCTCTTGTGTATAGGAGATTGCTCCACTTCTTTCAATGGAAGCAATGGCATTTGTGACTGAGGATGGGAAAGGTGCCCAGGAGTCCAAATTTCCCAATACACATGTATTTGATCTGTTTGGTGGAGTAGATGTAAGTATTACATTAAATACTTGAAGTTGTGTGAGAGGTTATTTTGAATGTGGAAAAAATACTTTCTGGAATCCTTTGAGAGGGGGGGAACGAGGGGGTAGATGAAACCAATCAGACTAAAAGAATGTCTCATGAGCCTAAATGTAATTTGAACAGTGTGCTGGGAATTTTTTTCCCTTTTTTTTAAAGAATTGGTTCTTAGTCCTATTTATAGGCACAGAGAGAGCTGATTGGTGAGTAAGAGTAAATAATTTCTAAACTGGCATTTGTACCAAATTGTCCAAAACTAAGCCAAAGGTATTAACTGCAGAATCCCCATCCTATGGCATGAGTCATGGACATTTCGTACACAAATTTCATTCTCTGCCGAAACTTGAGCTCAGTTTTCTTTGGAACTTGCACGATGTTTGGAGCTGCTGTGCTGCACCCACAAAACAGAGGACCAAGTGGATAGTGTAATTGTCAAGGTGGTCATATTGCAAGTCAGGAGTATGCAGGCATCTGAGGAATGGGTGACAGCTAGACAGTCCCAAGAGAACGAAGTCAGAAGTCTCACAACAGGTTATAGTTAATTTGAAATTGCAAACTTTCAGAGCACCGCCCCTTCATCAGGTCACTTCACCTGATGAAGGGGCTGCACTCAGAAAGCTTGCGATTTCGAATAGACCTAGTGTTTGACTTTTGACTTTGTCCACCTCCGTACTACACCAGCACCTCCACACCAAGCAAACTTGACAGGAAGTCCCCAGTACGTTCTTGCTCACTAATTGGTTTTCCATTCTGGATACTTCAGAGGGTAATAGTGGCTCCTCAAGACTGCAGGAAGAGCCAAGCTTATGGCACTGAACGTGGCTCAGTCATATTAAAGGGAAGGAAAGTGATTGGAAGAGTAGTAATGTAGAAGGTTCATTTAGGGGAACAGACCAGCTTTTCTACAGCTGTAAGTGATCCCAGCATAGTAGGTACCTCCCTGGTACCAGATCAAGATGTCACAATGACTGCAGCCATCATGCAGGGGGCAGTTATCAACCCGATGTTATGATCCATTTTGTCCAATGATAGTTAGGATTGTTTTCCTCAGAATGAGATAAAGATGATTTATTGAAGTTCTCAAAAATCATGAGGGATCTGGACAGTCTACAATGGGGGCGGGGGTGCGCAGGAACCTGTTCCTCCTCAAAGTTAGACAGAGAACGCAGATTTAAAGATTTGGAGAATAAGTATATTCGAAGTGAGGAATAATGCACATAGTGGAGCACTAAAATGCACTGCCTGGAAGTGTGGTGAAGCCAGGTTCAGATTAGGTATTAGAGAGTGAATTGGCTCATTTGTTTCTATTCAAATGTGCAGGAATATGGGGCGAAGGGCAAAGTCATGATCATTTGAAAGGTGAGTGCAGATGTGATAGACAGATGATACTGTGAAACCTTTACTGGGTGGCACAGTGTAAAATTATAAACGTTTATTTCCTATATACTGTCAGCTGGAAATAAAGTTTTTACTGAATAATGAACAGTGGACTGCTGGCCAAGAATAGGAATTTGAAATAAAAGCAGGAATTGCTGAAAAAGCTCAGCAAGTCTGTGGAGAGTAAGGAGATTTAATGTTTTGGACCCAGTGACCTGTTCTCCGAACTGATGGTTGTTAGGAAAATATCGGTTTATGTACAGAGGATAGGATTGGGGGAGGGGGTAAGGAGTAAGCAATTGTGGAGAATAGAGCTCAAAGAGAGAACAGTTGAACATAGGAATAGATAATTATCTCGCTTGAAGGTGAATGGCTGTTAATGCCGACTGTTAGTGACTAACAATGGGTTGTGTGTAACAGTAGACTGTGATACAAGGCCTGGTGTGTCAGGTTGGGTTAAGGACGTGGGAGATCTCAAGGCCTAAAGTTGAGCTTGATATCGAGTCCGAAAGACCGCGAGGTCCCTGAGCGGAAAATGAGGTGCAGTTCTTCCAGGTGTGCTGGACTTCGCTGGAGTACTGCAGCAAGCCTGAGAAAGAGATGTTGGTCAGGGAACAAGGTGTGTTGAAGAGGGAGGCAATTGAAAGCTCTTTTTTTTGCAGACAGAACATGGGTGTTCTGCAAAGTGGTCAGCCAGTCTACATTTTGTTTCCCCAATGTAGAGGAGGCTAGGTTATGTGAGATGCTGCTTTTACTAGGTGTGTTTGAATCCTTGGATACTGAGGTGGGGGGAGGTTTTTGTTTCTGATTTACAGCATCTACAGTTTTTCCATTTTTACTAAGAATAAGAATTTCCCTTCCTGAAAACCGAATCATAAACGGTCAAAGTGGAGAAGCTATTGTACTAATTAGCTAGTGAATCTATGCTGACCCTACCACTATCATCTGCTTCTGCACTTGCATTTATCCAAAGTTTTCATTTTATGTGAAAGCTATCTTAGCAAGTTGAACTTTAGTTGCACAATGGTCCAAACAAAGCAAATGTGTGCACCTTGGATGTCTCCTTTCTTAAAATTCCTTTCCAGTGATATTTTCAAAATCTGGAGGTGAGCATACCTGTTGGATGGTGAAAACCTGTTTCTACAAATTAGGAAGTTTAGAATCAGAACTTGTCTCTAATTTTGTTTTTTTTAGAGACAAGTTCATTGAAATTTGGAATGTTCTCAAAAAGCTTGGAGCTTTGGAACTCACTTCTACTAATGCTAATTGGTGCTGAATCAGTTAACAAAAATCAAAACTATTTTATTCAAAAATATCTAAACTAATCGAGGGATTTGGGGTAGGACAGGTCAACAAAGAAGAGTACAACATAAGAAAAGGGCCTTTAGTCCACCACGGCTGTACCAATATATGCCTTTCTAAACTTTTTAAAAAAAACCTTTTGCCTCTATGGGTTCTGTATCCCTGTATTCCCTGCCTATGCATTTTTTTCTGTTAAAATGCGTTTTGTTGCTATTGTATCTGCCTCCACTACTACTACTGGCAGTGCATTGCAGAACTTTACCACCTTCCATTTAAAAGAAAGCTTGCCTCTCAGATCTCCTTTTAAGCTTTGCCCCTTTTACCTTAAACATTTATGTCCCAGTAATTAACATTTCTACCCTGGGAAAAAGGTAGACTATCCCTTCTATCCATGCCTCTTCAAATTTTATAAACTTCTATCAAGTTTTCCCCCTTAGCCTTTGATGTTCAAGTGAAAGCAAACCATGTTTATTCAATCTTTACTCATAGCTAATACCCTCCAAACCAGGAAACATCTTGAGAAACATTCTGATCCCATTTCTGTAGCCTATTCAAAGCCTCCACATTCTTCTTATCCTGTGGCGACCAGAACTGTTCACACCCAAGGAAGTATAGATTGAGCCTGACATCAGTGGTGGGCAGTTCGTTGGAAGGGATCATGATGGACAGAATCTACACTCTTTTGGAAAGGCAAAGACTGATTAGGGATAGACAACATGGCTTTGTGTGGGGGAAATTGTCTCATCATTTGATTTTTTTGAAGAATGAATGAAGAGGATTGGTGAAGTCATAGTGATGGATGCGATATATATGGATTTCAGTAAGGTGTTCAGCGTTCCATATAGGTAGACTAGGTTAGATCACATGGTATAACAGGAGAATTAGCCATTTGGATACAGAACTGGCTTTAAGGTAGAATACTGAGGGTGGTGGAGGGAGACAGATTTTCATGACTGGAGGCCTGTGACCAGCAGTGCATCACAGGATCAGTGTTTTTTGTCATGTATATAAATGATTTGGATGTAAACATAGGAGGTATGGTTAGTAAATTTATGGGTGACATTAAAATTGGTGCTGTAGTGGACAGCCAAGAAGGTCACCCCAGTACAACAAGACATTGATCAGATGGGCTGAGGAGTGGCACATGGAGTTTAATTTAGATAAATGTGAGTTGCTGCATTTTGGAAAAGCAAATCAGGGGTAGGACTTGTACACTTAATGGTAAGGTCTTGGGGAGTGTTGCTGAACAGAGACCTTGGAGTGCAGGTTCATAGTTCTTTGAAAGTGGAGTTTCAGGAAGACAGGATAGTGAAGAAGGCAATTTGGTATGCCCGTCTTTATTGGTCAGTGCATTGAGTATAGGATTAGGTCATGTTGAGGCTGTACAGAACATTGGTTAGGCCACTTTGGAACACTGAGTACAATTCTGGTTCCTCTGCTGTAGGAGGAATATTCTGAAACTTGAAAGGGTTCAGAAAAGATTTACAAAGATGTTACCAGGTTTGGAGGCTTTGAGCTATAGGGAGAGACTAAATAGGTTAGGGCTATTTTCTCTGGAATATTGCAGGCCAAAGAGTGCCCTTATATAGTTTATGGAATCCATGAGGTGCATGGATAGGGTGAATATACAAGGTCTTTTCCCTGGGATAGCAGTCCAAAACTAGAAGGCATAGGTTCAAGGTGAGAGAGGAAAGATTTAAAAGGGACCTCAGGAGCAACTTTTTCACACAGAGGATGGTCCATGTGTGGAATGAGCCAGAGGAACTGGTGGTGGCTGGCACAATTACAACATTTAAAAGGCATCTGGATGGGTATATGAATAGGAGGGCTGAAGGGATGTCTGCCAAATGGGAGTAGATTAACTTAGGATATCTGGTTGGCACAGACGAGTTGGATTGAAGGATCTGTATAGCTGAGTAATATTCCAAATATAGCCGAACTGAAATTGTCCACAACTGCAACGTGATTTATCGCTACTTGTACTCTATACCCTGACTGATGAACTACGTCCTACAGTGCACCACCATATCTATTTGTGGCCATTTCCAGGGAACTTAGACCTGTATGTCTAGATTCCTGTGTCTGTGGTTGTTACTAAGGATTCTGTCATTCACCATGCTTCCCTCCTGCTTCCAATCTTCCAAAATGCTTCACCTGGCATATGTCTGGATTAAACTCCATCTGCCATTTCTCCGCCCAAGTCTCCAGCCAAACTATATACTGCTGTATCCTCTGGAAATCTTTCTCACTTCAGCTCCCCCCAATCTTTGAATTGTCCAACACCTTATTAATCAGGCCATCTAAGTCTCCTCCAAGTAATTTATATATTATAAACAACAGGACGAAAGTGAGGATTGCAGATGCTGGAGGTCATTGAGACTGTCATTCCCAATGAAGGGCTCCTGCCCGAAACTTTGATTTTCCTGCTCCTAAGATGCTGCCTGACCTGCTGTGCTTAAACAACAGGACACCCAGTGCTGATCCCTGTGGAGCACCATTGTTCATAGATCTCCAGCGACAAAACATTTCCCTCCTCAAAGGGTTGTCGAGGCAGGTGATTTTAACTTCTGCTGTATTGACTAGGGCTTACTTCATGCCAGGGGCTTGGGTGGGGGTGAAATTCAGGTGTCTAGCTTTCTCTATGGGTGTGCATTGTTGCCAACAGTTGGAGGCGTGGGCGCTAATTGAATGCAGCAGCTTCTGAGTTGGCTTTTATATCGCGGTTTTAGCTAAGCAACACAAGATTCTGCACAAGTAATGAATATAACCAAGTCTGCCTTAGCCTATATTTGCTAAGTATGTGTTTCCTTCTTAACCAGTGAGTAATTTTTAAGTATCTACATTTTGATATGTCCTTTTTTTTAAACTGCTTTACAGCTTTTAGTTGAAATCCTTATGCGGCCAACACTTGCACCACAGAAAAAGAAGCAGAAAAGTGAGTACAATATTAAGACATTTCATGTGTAACATGTGCTTCACACCTGAACTTTGAAAACTATTTGAATAAGCAGCTGTTGTTGATGACTCCCTAACTCAGGATGTGGGTGCTGCTGGCTGGACCAGAATTTCTAGTCCATCCCTAGTTGTCCTTGAGAAGGTGGTGATCTGCCTCTGCAGCCCATTTGGTGTAGATACTCTCAAAATATAATAGGGAAGAAGTTCAAGAGTTTTGATTCAGCAACACTGAATGAGTCATATATAATTTCCAAGTCTGGATGCTCAGTGGCTTAATGGTGGAATTTGGAGGTGGTGTTCCCATATATTCACTGCAATTTTCCTTCTAGAATGTAGCGGGTCGTGGGTTTGGAAGGTGCTGTCTTAAGATCCTTGATGAAAGTCTGTTATGCAGCTAGATTGCTGCTATTGAATAGTGGTGGATTAAGAATTATGCTTGTAGTTCCAAGCAAGAGGAGTACTTTGTGGTTGGTATCCAGCTGTTTGAGTATTGTTGGAGCTGCACCCATCCTGGTGAGTGTTCCATCACGCGCCTGAGTTGTGCCTTGTAGATGGTGGGCAGGCTTCGGGGAGTCAGGAGACAAGTTAGTCACGGCAAGGTTCCGAACCTGTGACCTGCTTTTGTAGCCACAGTACTTGTAGAACTCATCCAGTTAGTTTCTTGTCAATGATAAGGTGGTAGTGAGAGATTCAGTGATGGTGTTGCAATTGAATGTCAAGTGGAGATGGTTTGATTCTCCCTTGATCTTTGTCTGGTATTTGTGTGGCATGAATATTCCTTGCTGCTTTCATCTAAGTTGGGATAATGTCCAGGTCTTGCTGCATTTGGGCATGGATTGCTTTACACTGAGGAATCGCAAATGCCTGAACATTGTGCAGTCATCACTGAACCTCCGTATTTTTGTCCTTCTCATCATGAAAGGTCTTTGAAGCAGCTGAAGATGTTGGGGCAAGGATACTGCCATAAGGGATTCGTGCAGAGATTCTTGGCGCTGAGATGACTGACCTACTTTGTGCAAGGTGTGACTTGCATATAAAGTAGGAGCAGAAGTGGGCCTTCTGATCCTTCAAGCCCATTCTACCATTCAATATTATTATGAAAGATCATCTAATTCAGTACTGTTTACTGCCCCATGCCTCTTGATCCCTTTAGTCCTAAGAACCATATATAATTCCTTGAAACCAGTCAATGTTTTGACTTCAACCACTTCCTGCGGCAGAGAAATCCATATGCTCACCATTCTCTGGGAGAAGTTTCTCCTAATTCTCCAAAATGGCCAAGCTCTTATCCTTAAATTGTAACCCCTGCTTCAGGATTTCAGGGAACATCTTTCCGGCATTTACTCTGTATTGTCCTTTTAGATTCTTTAGAGGTTTTGGTCAGGTGTAAAGATCAGATACTTTGCATTCTAGTTACTAATATTCTCTTATTTATGTGAAGAGCTCAGCCTAGTGCCAACTTAGTAGGATTCTGATGTTAGTACACAAGTCATACCGCATAGAAACAGGCCTTTTGGCCAACAAGTTGCACTAATCCCATTTATCTAGTCCATAGCCTGCTGTGCCTTGGCATTTTAAATGCTCATCCAGATGCTGCTTAAATGTTGAATACTTGCCCCTACGACTCTTGCTTGCTGGATGTAGATTTGTTTGCTGAGCTGCAAAGTTAATTTCCAGACATCTTGTTACCCTACTAGTAACATCTTCAGTGCGCCTCAGGTGAAACAATGCTGAAAATTCCTGCTTTCTATTTATACGTTTGGGTTTCTTTGGGTTGGTGATGGCATTTTCTGTGGTGAAGTCACTTCCTGTTCCTTTTCTTAGAAGGTGGTAGATGGAGTCTAACTCAACGTGTATTGTTGAGAGTTCCAGTTGGAATGCCATGCTTCTAGGAATTCTTGTGCGTTTCTTTGTTTGGCTTGTCCTAGGATGGATGTGTTGTCCCAGTCGAAGTGGTGTCCTTCCTCATCCGTATGTGAGGATACTAGTGAGAGAAGCTAGTTGGTGTTCATGTATCCTGGTGGCTAGTTTTCTGCCTGTTTGTCCAATGTAGTGTTTGTTGCAGTCCTTGCATGGTATTTATAAATGACATTAGTTTTGCTTGTTGGCTGTATAGGGTCTTTCAAGTTCATTAACTGGTGTTTTAGTGTGTTGGTGGGTTTGTGGGCTACCTGATGCCGAGTACTCTGGCAGTCATTTCCGAGATGTCTTTGATGTAGGGGAGAGTGGCTAGGGTTTCTGGAGGTGTTTTGTCGTCTTGTTTGGGTTTGTTGCTCAGTAAGAACAGAGAAGATGGTGAAAGAGGAGGAGGTATGGCATTGTTGATCAAGGACAGTATTACAGTTGCAGACTCGTCAACTGAGGTAGTATGGGCTGAAGTTAGAAAGAGGAAAGGAGAAGTCACCCTGTTGAAAGTTTCTATAGGCCTCCGAATAGTTCCGGAGATGTAGAGGAAAGGATAGCAAAGATGATTCTCGATAGGAGTGAGAGACACAAGGTAGTTCTCGTGGGGGACTTCACCTTTCCAAATATTGAAAGGGAACACTATAGATGAGTCAGTTTTTATCCAGTGTGTGCAGGAGGGCTTCCTAACACAATATGTAGACAGACCAATAAGGGGCGAAGCCACATTAGATTTGGTACAGGATAATGAGCCCGGCCAAGTGTTAGACTTGGAAGTAGGTGAACACTTTGATAGCGATCACAATTCTGTTATGTTTACTATAGTGATAGAAAGGGATAGGTGTACACCACTGGGCAAGAGTTACAGCTGGGGAAAGGCAATTACGATGCAATTAGGCAAGATTTAGGAAGCATAGGATGGGGAAGGAAACTGCAGGGGATGGGCACATTAGAAGTGTGGAGCTTATTCAAGGAAAAGCTACTGTGTGCCCAAGATAAGTATGCACCTGTCAGGTAGGGAGGAAGCTGTGGAGCGCGGGACCCGTGGTTTACGAAGGAAGTGGAATCTGGTCAAGAGGAAGAAGAAGGCTTATGTTAGGATGAGATATGAAGGCTCAGATAGGGTGCTTGAGGGTTACAAGGTAGCCAGGAAAGACCTAAAGAGAGAGCTCAGAAGAGCTAGGAGGAGACATGAGAAGTTGTTGGCAGATAGGATCAGGGTAAACCCTAAGGCTTTCTGTTGGTATTTAAGGAATAAAAGGATGACGAGTGTAAGATTAGGGCCAATCAAGGATAGTAGTGGGAAGTTGTGTGTGGAGTCAGAGGACATGGGGAAGCACTAAATGAATATTTTTCAACAGTATTCACTCTAAAAAACGACAATGTTGTCGAGGAGAATACTGAGATACAAGCTACTAGACTAGGTGTGATTGAGGTTCGCAAGGAAGAGGTATTAAAAATCCTGCAGTGTGTGAAAATAGATAAGTCCCCTGGGCCAAATGGGATTTATCTAGGATCCTCTGGGAAGCCAGGGAGGAGATTGCCGAGCCTTTGGCATTGATCTTTAAATCGTCATTGTCTACAGGAATAGTGCCAGAAGACTGGTTCCCCTGTTCAAGAAGGGGAGTAGAGACACCCCAGGTAATTATAGACCAGTGAACCTTCCTTCAGTTGTTGGAAAAGGTTATAAGAGATAGGATTTATAATCATGTAGAAAAGAATAATTTGATTAGAGATAGTCAGCATGGTTTTGTGAAGGGTAGTTTGTGCCTCTCAAACCTTTGAGTTCTTTGACAAGGTGACCAAACACATAGATGAGAGTAAACCAGTTGATGTGGTGTATATGGATTCCAGCAAGACGTTTGATAAGGTTCCCCACAATAGGCTACTTTACAAAATGTGGAGGAATGGGATTGTGGGAGATATAGCAGTTTGAATCAGTAATTGGCTTGCTGAAAGAAGACAGAGGGTGGTGCTTGATGGGAAATGTTCATCCTGGAGTCCAGTTACCAGTGGTGTTCATCATTTTTATAAACTACCTGGATAAGGGCGTAGAAGGGTGGGTTAGTAAATTTTCAGATGACACTAAGGTCAGTGAAGTTGTGGATAGTGGCAAAAGATGTTGTCGGTTACAGAGGGACACAGATAAGCTGCAGAGCTGGGCTGAGAAGTGGCAAATGGAGTTTAATGCGGACAAGTGAGAGGTGATTCACTTTGGTCGGAGTAACTGGAATGCAAAGTACTGGGCTAACGGTAAGATTCTTGGTAGTGTAGATGAGCAGAGAGATCTTGGTGTCCAGGTACACAGATCCTTGACAGTTGCCACCCAGGTTGACAGGGTTGTTAAGAAGGCATACAGCGTTTTAGCCTTTATTAATAGAGGGATCGAGTTCCGGAACCAGGAGGTTATGCTGCAGCTGTACAAAGCTCTGGTACGGCCACACTTGGAGTATTGTGTACATTTCTGGTCACCGCATAAGAAGGATGTGGAAGCTTTGGAAAGAGTGCAGAGGAGATTTACTGGTATGGAGGGAAGATCTTACGAGGAAAGGCTGAGGGACTTGAGGCTGTTATCGTTAGAGAGAAGAAGGTTGAGAGGTGACTTAATAGAGACATATAAGGTAATCAGAGGGTTAGATAGGATGGACAAGGAGAGCCTTTTTCCAAGAATGGTGACAGCGAGCACAAAGGGGCATAGCTTTAAATCGAGGGGTAGGACCGATGTCAGAGGTAGTTTCTTTACTCAGTAGTAGTAGTAAGGGTATGGAATGCTTTGCCTGCAACGGTAGTGGATTCGCCAACTTCAAGTGCATTTAAGTCGTCATTGGACAAGCACATGGATGTACATAGAATAGTGTAGGTTAGATGGGCTTCAGATTGGTATGACAGGTCGGTGCAACATCGAGGGCCAAAGGGCCTGTACTGTGTTGTAGTGTTCTGTGTTCTATGACCGTGTTCATTGGGTACCCATTCTTTTTGAATACACAGTATAGATGATTTTTCTCTGCTCTGCGTCGTTCCTTTATACTACAGTGTTGGCTCATTGAAATAATGTTCTGATGCAGCTTTGTTCATGGGTGTTGGGACGATTGCTTCTGTAGTCCAATATTTGGTCCGTATGTAGTGTTTTCCTGTAGACGCTGGTTTGAAGTTCCCCATTGGCTGTTCGCTCTACTGTGATATCTAGGAATGGCAGTTTGTTGTTGTTTTCCTCTTCCTTTAGTGAATTTTATGCCAGTTAAGGGTATTATTGATGGTCTGGAAGGTTTCCTCTGACTTGTTTCGTTTAGTGATGACAAAGGTGTCATCCACGTAGCAGACCCAAAGTTTGGGTTGGATAGTTGGCAGAGCTGTTTGTTCAAGTCTCTGCACTACTGCCTCTGCTCAGAACCCTGATAATCAGAGAAAGTACACAGAGCAGAGAAAAATCACCTATACTGTGCATTCAAAAAGAATGGGTACCCAATGAAGACAGTCGGCTGCCATCCTGAGAAGGACCATTTTATTCCCACTCTCTGAGCACCATGGGCCCTTATCTTACTCAGTAATCTCCTGTGCGACACCTTGTTAAAGACCTTCTTGAAGTTTAGGTAGATAACATCCACTAGCTCCCCTTGGTCTAACCTACATGTTACTACTACAATGAATTCTAGCAGCTTTGTCAGGCATGATCTCCCCTTGCTGACGTTACCCTATTTTATCATACACTTCCAAGTATTCCGAAATCTCATCCTTTACAATGGACTCCTGTTTTAAAAGGGAGTATCATGTTAGCAAATTTCCAGTCCTCTGGGACCCTCCCTGATTCTAGTTATTCCTGAAAGATCACCACTAACTCGTCCAATATCTCTTCAGCTGTCTCCCTTAGAACTTTGGATTGTTGCCCTTGAACTACTTTTGTAATCATGATGTAGGTCCACCCCTATTAGAATTTTGACCAGCAACACAATGAACGAATGATATATTTCAAAGTCAAGGTTGTGTGAGGTAGGAGATGAACTTGCAAGTGGTGATATTCCCATGTATTAGCTGCTGTTGTCCTTTTTAGGTTTCAAAGGTGATATCAGAGGAGCATTGGGGAATTGTTGCAATGCATTCTGTAGATGCTGACACAGTGCACATATTGAAGGTATTAAATGGGGTCCCAACAAATGGGCTGCGTTGTCATGGATGCTTTTGAATGTCTTGTACTATAAGATCTGCACTCATCCAGGCAAGTGAAGAGTATTCCATTACATCCGTGGCTTGTGCTCTGTCCTTGTTCAGCAGGCTTCAGTCAGGTAGTGAGTTGCTTTTTTTAGTTAGTTTTTTGATCACCCCTTGTTGACGGTGGAGGATTTGATGATGGTAATGGAGTTCAATGTGAAGCGCCAATGGTTGGAGTCTCATTTGTTGGATGCAGTCATTGCCTAACATTTACATCATATAAATGTTATTTGGCACTTTTCTTTTGTATCAGTCTCTGAAGCAGAAGGGAAAAACCTGGTCTTCAAATGGCAAGAAATGGAGTTGAAGGTCATCAGCTCAGTCATGATCTCGCTGGCAGAGCAGGCTGATGAGTTTCTCAATCAGTGTTTAAAGCAGTAAAGGGATGCAAGTTGATAAAGGAAAAACTTTCCTTAGTGGAGCACAAGAGCATAACATTAGAGCTGCACTGTTCGGTACTGACATTAAGAAACTTTTTATTTTTGCAAATCCTTCCCCTTACAATTGTGGCTGATGGGGGCAATTGTAAATGTTGAGGGGTGTTGGGTATGGTTGTTAGGAATTTAGAGGATAGCCAGGTAAATAGTGTTGAGGTACTCATTAGCACTCATTACTCATCTAATTAAATGACAACGCAGGCATGAAGTCTGATCTTTAGTTCTAGGTTTTTAAAATTTATAATATTTTGACTTTTATTTCTTTGTGAATGCGGAATTGGGTTAAGGATTGTTGCTTTCCCTTCCCTCCTTTTATTACTATTTTAATGGAGTAGCTATAATGTGTTGCAATTGAATGACTGGTTCGAGCTGTTTAAAAAGGCACAGCCTTCAGTAACAAAAAAGTTAAATGTTTTCCAACTTTTTGATTTTGTAAACTAAAGCATTTTAAAATTGTCAAATGTTAAAAGTTAAACAGAAATTGGGTTTGCTAAATGTACTGGTGTAATTTTTGTCTTGCAGTGAATGAAGACTTGATAAAGGATTGCCTAAGCATATTATACAACACGTGTATTTGTGTAAGTGAGAATTTGGTCAGATTTTGGAATATTCTTCTCTGAATTCAGTCATTCTGGGTTCTTTGACATCACAGAATTGACACATAAATTGTTTAGTGCCGCAGTCTGACGTTAAGGTAAAGTTACCATAGCCCTATTGGACCATAGGGCTGTGCGGTCATTAGAGAGAGAGTAGTTTAACCTGGGAGCTATTAAGTCTCAGATGAGGGGAACTGTTGAGAAGGAGGGTCCTTTGTGATAAAGTCAGCCAGTTACCACAATGGTCTCATTCTGCATTGCAAAACAGCCATCCAGCCAACTGTTAGCTGAACCCACCAATGACAGTTTCTTTCAGTTATTGGTGTTGAATCAGTCGCATTAATCCACCATCAAAAGTACACAGAAATAGAGATGCACTACTTACACCTTCCAGTATTTATTGCATTCTATTTTGAATGCTACCACTCAATTATGAGCTCCAGTTCCTAGCCAACCATTGCATGAAAACTTTTCTTCATGTCACATCTGGATCATTTAGCAATTACTTAACACTATTTATTAACTAATTATATCATCCCTTTCATAATGTGTTCCCCAAACTGTTACATAGCCAGTGTGGTAGTTTTGATGAAGTACCACATTGGTGCTCTAATGAAGAGTCATTGGACTCAGTATTAACTCTGCTTTCTTCCCACAGATGCTGCCAGACCTGAGTTTTGCCAGCAGTTTGTTTTTGTTTGGGGTACTTTTGAAGATGTGGTACAGACACCTAAGATCTAATAACAGCTATCAACAGGCGATATAAAACCATAAGATCCAGAAGCAGAATTAGGACATTTGACGCATCAAGTCTGCTCCACCATTTGATAATGGCTGATCTGTTTCTCAATCCATTCTCCCTTGATCCCCTTATTGACCAAATACTAATCTACCTCTGTCTTAAATGCACTTAATGACTTGGTTTCCGCAGCCTTCTGTGACAATGTTCTACCGATTCACCACATCTTGCTAAAGAAATTCCTCCACATCTCAGTTCTCAAGTGTGGTTCCTTCACTTTCACGCTGTGCCCTTGGGTCCTCATCTCTCCTACTAATGGAAATATCTTTTTCACTTCCACTCCATCCAGGCCTCTCAGTATTCTGTAAGCTTCTTTGAGATCCCCCTCATCCTTCTAAAAGCCATTGAGTAGAGACCCAGCGTCCTCAATGACAACTCATGACAAGCCCTTCATTCAAGGGGATCATTCTTGTAATCTGCTCTGGGACCCTGCCAACATCGCATCCTTCCTTCGAAAAGTGCTCTCAATATTCCAATTGCAGTCTGACCAGAACCTTATACTACCTTAGTAGTATATCTCTGCTCTTGTATTCTACCCCTCCTGAAATGAATGCTAACATTGCATTTGCCTTTCTAACTGCCAATTGAACCTGCATGCTAACATTAGGAGAATGGTAATCTAGGACATTTCTGAAGTCTTTCCCCATTTAGAATATAGTAGACAATAGACAAAAGGTGCAGGAGTAGGCCATTCAGCCCTTCGAGCCTGCACTGCCATTCAATGTGATCATGGCTGATCATTCCTAATCAGTATCCGCTTCCTGCCTTATCTCCATAACCTTTGATTCCACTATCTTTGAGAGCTCTATCCAACTCTTTCTTAAATGAATCCAGAGACTGGGCCTCCACTGCCCTCTGCGGCAGAGCATTCCACACAGCCACCACTCTCTGGGTGAAGAGGTTTCTCCTCATCTCTGTCCTAAATGGTCTACCCCGTATTTTTAAGCTGTGTCCTCTGGTTCGGCACTCACCCATCAGCGGAAACATGTTTCCTGCTTCCAGAGTGTCCAATCCTTTCATAATCTTATATGTCTCAATCCGATCCCCCCTCAGTCTTCTAAACTCAAGGGTATACAAGCCCAGTCGCTTCAGTCTTTCAGTGTAAGGTAATCCCTCCATTCCAGGAATTGACCTCGTGAACCTACGCTGCACTCCCTCAATAGCCAGAATGTCTTTCCTCAAATTTGGAGAGCAGAACTGAACCCAGTACTCCAGGTGTGGTCTCACCATGCCTCTGTACAGCTGTAGAAGCACCCCTTTGCTTCTATGCCAATTCCTCATATGAAGGCCAGCATGCTATTAGCCGCCTTCACTACCTGCTGTACCTGCATGCTTGCCTTCATTGACTGGTGTACAAGAACACCCAGATCTCTCTGTACTGCCCCTTTACCTAAATTAATTCCATTGAGGTAGTAATCTGCCTTCCTGTTCTTGCCATCAAAGTGAATAACCATACATTTATCCACATTAAACTGCATCTGCCATGCATCTGCCCACTCACCTAACTTGTCCAGGTCACCCTGTCATCTCCTAACATCCTCATCACATTTCACCCTGCCACCCAGCTTTGTATCATCAGCAAATTTGCTAATGTTATAGTCTGTGACTCTCTTCTGACCAAAGTGCATAACCTCTCAGTTTCTCTCATTCTGTTCCATCTGCTGCTACTATCCCACTTTCTTACCCTTTCCAATTCCTTCTGTAGCCACACTGCCTCCTGAACGCTACCTGACCCTCCATGATCTTTGCTCAGTTTATAATGTCTCCTGTTCATTCAGATTGTTAATGTATAACGTGAATAGCTGTGGTCCCAAGACTGACCCCGGTGGACTGCCACTAGTCACTGGCTGCCATCCTGAAAAAAGACCCCTTTTTTTAACCCCATTACCTGCTTTCTGTCAGTCAGCTAATCTTCTGTCTGTGCTCCACAACTTGCCTATAAAACCATGGGCTCTTATTGAGCAGTCTGCTGTGCAGCATCTTGTCAAAGGCCTTCTGGAAATCCAAATAGATCATGTCTACTGGCTCTGCTTTTTTTGCCATACTTACTCATTACCACTTGAAAAACTCTTGAGAATTGTCAGACATAACCTCCCCTTGACAAAGCTGTGCTGACTCAGCTCAATTTACTGAGCTCTTCCAAGTACTCCCTAATCTCTGCCTTAATAGACTCTCGAATCTTCGCAATGACTGAGATCAGGCTGACTGGCTTATATTTTCCTATCTCCTCTCTCATGGAATATACAGCAGCACAGCACAGGAACAGGCCCTTCGACTCACCATGTCCTTGCCTACCATGATGCCATTCTAAGCTAATCCCATCTGCCTTCATGTGGTCTGCATCCCTGTAATCTCTGCCTGTTCATGTCTCTGTCTAGATCCACTTAAAATCTCTCAATGCTAGGTTATAATCCAACAGGTTTATTTGGAAGCAGTAGCTTTCGGAGCACTGCTCCTTCAGGTGGTTGTGGAATAGGATCATAAGACACAGCATTTATAGCTATAAATTGTTATGGTCCTACGCTACAACCACCCGAAGAAGGAGCAGTGCTCCGAAAGCTAATGCTCCCATATAAAGCTGTTGAATTTATAACCTGGTGTTGTGATTTTTAACTTTGTTCACCCCAGTCCAACTCTGACTCCTCCATCATAAGTCCACTTAAACATTACTATCGTATCTGCTTCAATCGTCTCTACTTGCAGTGCGTGTCTGGCACCTACTGCCCTTTTTTTTTGAAAAACCGCTTTCCTCATGGATTTTCTTTAAACTTCTCACTTTAAACCTATGCCTAATAATTTTCCTGTCACTGATGTAAGGCGCACCATCCTGATTATCCCTGTTACCCTCCTTGAACAAAGGAGCAACCTTGTCTAGTCTCTAGACTTCTGGGACCTCATCTGTGGCAAAAGAGGTTACGAAGATCTCTGTCAAGGCCTATCCCTTGCCTCCTTCAGTATCCTAAGATATATTGCTCGGGGCCTTGGGGGCTTGTCTTTCAAGACGCCAACTCCGTCACCACCTTAATATTAACATGCCCAGAATATCAGCAAACGCCTCTGAACATACCACAAGCTCATGTCTTTTTCCTTGGTGAATATTGAATGAAGCCTCATTTAAGGGTCTCTCCCATTTCTTCTGGCTCCTTAAATGGGTCTCACCTTTCCCTGGTTACCCTCATGCTTGTAATATATATATAAAATACCTTTTGGATTGTCCTTAATCGTACTTGCCAAGGACATTTCATGGCCTGTTCAAGCCCTCCTCTTTTTAATTTCTTTTTTGCTTTCTTTAGACTCCTTAAGAGCCATGTTTGATTTGTGAACTAAGCCTTGTATACACTTTTTCTTTTTAACTAAATTTACAATATCTCTCGTTATCCAGTGTTCCACAATCTTTGCATTCTTCTCTTTCATGCTCATAAGAGCATCTGGTCCTGAATTCCAATCAGCTGTTTTGTCTTTAAGAATCCCAACATGTCCGACCTGGGTTGACCTTCAAGCAGTTGACCCCCCCCCCAGTCCAATTTGTCCAATTCCTGCCCAGTACTATTGTGATTAGCTTTTACCTGAGAACTAGTCTTATCCTTATCCATAACTATCTTAAGCTAATGGTTTATGATCACCGTTCCCAAAATGCTCCTCCATTGAAACTTTGAGGAATTAGCCCAGCCAGGTGATCAATGTTTCAAGAATCTCTCCTCATTCTGCCCCTCACACTAAGGGAGTTTGTGAATATTGGTGAAATTTGAATTCACCCACTACTACAACCCACACTCTCTCCCTTTTTAAAATGGGGGTTTTAGCCATTAGCCATTTTCCAATCATCTGGGACCTTCACTGACTCCATTGATCATTGAAAGATCATCAATGCCTCTACAATCTCCTCAGCCATCTTCAGAAACCTGGAGCGCAATCCATTTCGTCTGGGTGATGTATCCACCTTCAGAACTTTCAGCTTCCCTAGCATTACACTCACCTGTGCCCCCCTGACTGATTCAAGCTTCTACCCCTCAAACTTCAGGGTGAATTTCCAGTATTTTGTGATTGTTGTTCCTTAGGGATTCCTCGCTTTCAACACCCTAATCAAGTCTGTCTCATAACACATCAAATACAGAATCACAATTTAAAGCTATTGTGGAGCCAGTGGCAGATTCTCCATGAGCTGTCATTTGATTTTGAGAGTAGAGGAAGGTAGTTGAGTTCACAAAGATTGAAAAACAGGTTTTATCAAATGGTATGGTGTGATGTGCAGGTAGTCAAAAAAACAACCTCAGGCTTTAAGGTCAACTACCGTGTATCATTTTGGACTGAGGAGTGCGTGATTTGGGAAGGTATTTGATGGCAAGGGATGATGTAGCAACCTTTTTTATTTTCAGACGGATGGAGTAACAAAGCGCCTCTCAGAACGGAATGACTTTGTGCTGTTCCTCTTCACACTTATGACAAATAAAAAGACCTTTTTGCAAACTGCTACACTTATAGAAGATATCCTGGGAGTGAAAAAGGTCAGTTTGTCCTGCTCAGAGGCTTGTATTTGAAGAGCGCGATAGTACTTCCATAATCTTCCCTCTTGTCACTATGCTGCTCTTCCTTCCTCCATTCTAACATTTTCATTTCTCTATCACACCATACTGTAGAATTTACTCCTAAAACATTTCTATCCGTCTCTTTTTAAGATTCTATTTTTAGACCACTCTTTTTCATCAAAGTTTTAGTCACCCTATGCAATATCTACCCTTCTGACTTGCTTCCAAGTTTTTTCCTGATGCTTCTGATGGAATTTGGATATTTTCTACTTAAAGACTTAATGAATGGCACCCAATGCAGGGTACAAGCTCTGTAAGTTGGAAAGTTGAGCTCACCTATCCTTTCAGCATTTCTTGTCAGTAAGCCTAATGTAGCATTGTGGCACTTTTCCTTTTCTGTGGCCAATTCCGTGATAAACTGAGAACAGTCTGATACTTTTGAACCTGTCTACATTAGGAATTCTGGGGAGACAGATTGCAGAAAAAAGAGAGTCCATCATTCATTTGTGAAAATATCTAGCACAGGCTGAATGTGCTTAGTAGCCTCTTTCTAAACTGCAAGGTGATAAATTAAGAAAATATATTGAGGCCAATTTATCACCTTGCAGTTTAGAAAGAGGCTACTAAGCACATTAAGCCTGTGCTAGATATTTTCACAAGCTTTGCAAAACCTTTCCCAGGCCCTCCACTTTGTTCAGTAAAACAAAGAACAGAGAGTGTTGGAGATTAGGATTAAAAAAAATTGCTAGAGAATGTCAGCAGGTCTGGCAGCATCTGTGGGGAGAAAGCAGAGTTAATGTTTTGAGTCCAGTATCAACAGGATTTTGGTGAGGCACTGGACTCAATGTTAACTGTTTCTCTCTCAAATGCTGCCAGACCTGCTGAGTTTCTACAGCAATTTGTTTTTGTTCCTGCTGTTTCCTCATGGTCTTGCATCCTCTTTGGTTTCCTTTTGTTCACTTTCCTTTCACTTTTCCAATTATGAAAGATAGTCTGATGCAAATGCTTTATTTTTAGCTGATATGTTTAATTTAATGTTGTTGTGATTGGACATGTAAAATAAATTGCAGAGTTCTTTTTTTCCCCTTCAGGGAATCTTTGTGTCTTATAACCTAACATTTTGGGTACAGGAGTACTAGCTGTTAACTTTGGCATCACCTTGTTCCTTCAAGGAGATGATACAACTGGAAGATATCCCAAATCTTGCAAACCTAGTGGCCAGTTTTGATCAACAGCAACTTGCGAATTTCTGCCGAATTCTGTCAGTCACTATCTCTGAGCTGGACACAGGAAATGATGACAAGCATACACTACTTGCCAAAAATGCACAGCAGAAGAAATCTGCAGGCCCGTCACGAGCTGAAATCAACCAAGGTAAGGAAACAGGCTTTCTGGTGCTACCCTCCACTCTCATGTGCATAGTATCTCTTGAATGATGCAATGCGTCAAAAAATTGCATAACCTTTGGTCCTATTTGGCCTAGTTAATGATTAATATGTTTTTGCTCTTTATCTGTCTTTCTCATTTTTAACTGCTTCCCAAATGTTGGAGACAGTGATGAGGTGAAAATGTCACTGGACTCGTAATCTAGCAACCCAGGCTGATGTTCTGGGGACGTGGGTTTGAATCCCATCATGTCAGATGGTGAAATTTTGAATTCTATAAACATCTGGAGTAAAATAACTAACATAATAGCAACCATGTAATCATTATCACTTATTTTAGAAACCTATCTGCTTTAAAGAGGAAATCTGCCATCCTTGCCTGGTCTGCCCTACAAGTAATCAGGAAAGCAATGGAATGTTAGCCCTTAATTCAAAGGGTTGGAGTACAAGAGTAGGGAAGTCTTAGTGTAGCTGTAAAAGGTGCTGGTGAAGCTACATCTGGAGTGTTGAACAGTTTTGGGCCCTTATTGAAGGAAAGATTTATTTCATTGGAGGCAGATCAGAGAAAGTTCACTAGGATGATAGCTGGTAAAGGAGGGATTGTCTAACACAAACAAAGGCTTAACAGGTTGGTACTATACTCATTAGAATTTAGAACAGGAAGTTATTTTGTTAAAACATAGGGTTTATAAGGGGCTTAACAGGGTAAATGCGAGTATGTTTTCTACCTCCTTGAAAGAGTAGGATCAGAGGGTATAGTCTCAATAAAGGGATGTGTCAATTTCAGTGTTGTGGGTACAGAGTCCTTGTGTATAGTGAAGCCTGACATTGATTCTTGAACATCTGAGGAGCGGGAGAATCGACGTTTCGAGTATAAGCCCTTCATCAAGGGCTTATACTTGAAATGTCGATTCTCCTGCTCTGATGCTGCCTGTGTTTTTCTAGCACCTTACACTCTACATTGATTTCCAACATCTGCGGTTCTCACTTTCTCCTAATAGATTCTTGAACAGTAGGGAAAACTAGGGCTACAAGGAAAGGCAGGAAAGTGGACAAGAAGAATGTTGGATCTGCCATGATGCTGTTGAATGAAGGGGCAAGCTTGAGGGGCCAAACCACCTGTTTGTATTTCTTGTGACAATGAGAGTCCAAGTTGACGCTTAACTGTCCTCTGGGCAAATAGGAGTTGACAAATAAATGCTGGCTGAGCCAGTAATGCCTATATCAATGTAAAATCAAAGAAGAAAAAAAACAAAAATGCCCCACTCTTCACTGCTCAAACTGAAATGAAGCAAAATGGAAGACCTCTGAAGGAGTTTGGCTTACTTAACTTTGTTGTGGAATCAGTTTGTGTTTTCCACTAATGCTTTTCATTCTTTGAATGTGAGGATTCATGGCACATTCAGCATCTGCTCACCCCTTGAGAACTTGTTAGTGAGTCACCATCTCTTGAACCAGCTGTTGTGATATAGGGCACCTACAGTGTTATGGACAGTGTTCCAGAATTTTGACCCTGTGATGCTGAAGGAACAGTGATGGAGTTCCAAGTCAGGATGGTGTGATTTGGAGGGAAACTTGCAACTTGAAACTGTTCCCAAGTACCTCAGGCCTTTGTTTTTCCAGGTAGCATAAGTTGATGGTCTGGAAGGTGCTGTTTAGGGAGCCTTGGTGAAATGATGTAGTGCATCTTGTAGGTGGTGTACACTGCCGCTACTGAACATCAGTGGTGGAGGGAGTGCATGTTGCAGTTGATGGATGGAGGGCAGATCATGAGGGCTACTTTATCTTGCAATATTAATGTAACAAGAAAATCTTTCATCTTACTCCTGAACTTTGCTTTGTTGATAGTAGACAGCCTTTATGACAATGGTGAGACATGTCTCAGAATTCCGATTCTTTCATCTATTCTTTTAAATACAGTATTTATATGATTGGTCCAGTTAAGTTTCTGAACAATAATAACTCCAGGATATTGGTAGTGGGGCATTCAGTGATGGTTGTGCCTTTTTGAATGTTGAGATTTTCTCTTGTTGGAGGTAGTCTTTGCCTAGCTTATGTGATGGTGTCATTTTGAAAGAGTGAACTTATAATTATCAGAACTGGAACCTGTGCAATTGTCAGTTTATTTTTTCTTATTCATACAAGAATAAAGTATGTTTGAAGTACACTCTGCACCTAAGGGAATTGTAACTCGTGCAATAAAATATGACCTCTTTTCATCCCAACCTAGTTACCTTGTTGAATATTCCTGGATTCATTGAGCGATTGTGTAAATTGGCAACACGGAAGGTCTCTGAGACGACTGGTACTTCAAACTTCTTACAGGAGCTAGAGGAATGGTATGCGTGGCTGGACAATGCGTTGGTACTTGATGCATTAATGCACATGGCCACTGAGGAACCTGACCAAAGCAGTAGCACAGGTAATTTGCACAGCTCGTCGCGATTGCACCCAATTTCTAATACATCTGATACTGACGAGTGAAGGGACCAGCAATGCAATGGCTTTTGGCTCAAATATGAGAGACCAGGAGGGTGCATGAAAAGAGACTGTGAGCCACTAAAGATGGCATTCCAAAGTTTTGAAAGGCAAATAAATAGTAAAACAAGGATTAGGTGAATTGAACCTGGAGGCAGAAGACATGATGAAAGTCAATATGCATGGAAATGGTGTTTCACTTATAGTGAGAGGATTAGGGTACAGGAACAGAAATATCTTGCTGCAGTTGTGCAGGGCATTGGTGAGACCACGCCAATGGAGTATTGTGCAGATTTGACCTCCTTATCAGAGGAATGATCTTCTGACTATAGAGGGTGGGCTGTGAACATTTACCCGGTTCATTACTTGGTTGGCAGGACTTGCGTATATGAAGAGAGACTAGTTTGGTCAGAGCAATATTCACTGGTGTTTAGGAGGGTGAGGGCGATCTTATATAAAAAAAATCTATAAAAAATTCATGTTGCAACTGTATAAGACTCTGGTGCGGCCTCATCTGGAGTATTGTGTGCAGTTTTGGTCGCCATACTATAGGAAGGATGTGGAGGCATTGGAACGAGTGCAGAGGAGGTTTACCAGGATGTTGCCTGGAATGGTAGGAAAATCGTATGAGGAAAGGCTGAGGCACTTGGGGCTGTTCTCATTGGAGAAGAGAAGGTTTAGGGGAGATTTGATAGAGGTGTATAAGATGATTAGGGGTTTAGATAGGGTCGACACTGAGAACCTTTTACCGCTAATGGAGTCAGGTGTTACTAGGGGACACAGCTTTAAATTAAGGAGTGGTAGGTATAGGACAGATGTTAGGGGTAGATTCTTTACACAGCGGGTTGTGAGTTCATGGAATGCCCTGCCAGTAGCAGTGGTGAACTCTCCTTCTTTATGGTCATTTAAGCGGGCATTGGATAGGCATTTGGAAGTTATTGGGCTAGTGTAGGTTAGGTAGGATTCGGTCGGCGCAACATCGAGGGCCGAAGGGCCTGTACTGCGCTGTATCTTTCTATGTTCTATGTTCTATAAATATTTAGCAGAAGCAGATGGTAAATGCAGGAAGGATGTTCGCAATGACCGGAGGGTCCAGAGCAAGGAGTTCAGTCTAAGGATGAGAGCTAGGCCAATTAGGACTAAGAAATTTCTTCAGTGTATGTGGCCTATGGAATTTCTCCCACAAAAAGCAAAAGAGGCTAAAACATTGAGTATTTTTAGGAATGTATTAGATGATATTCTTGGAGCTAAAAGGATCGAAGGGTATGGGGCGAAAGTGGAAATAGGATACTGAATTCGATAATTGGCCATGATCATAATGAATGACCGAACAGGATTAAAGGACTGAATGGTGGTTCTGTGCACGTTTTCTCTGTTTTAACTGAGGTATTAAGCTGCTGCAAAGGTCATGGCTAGGAAGTTGGTTAAATAACAGATGACAAAGAAGGGATATTGGGTAGGCATTCAATTGGTGTCCCAAAAGGATTTGCTAGGATCTCAATTATCCTCTTTTATTAAGGACTGGGATAATGGCATAGAAAGTCATAAATCCAAATGATAGGCAGCATTATCGAGAGTATCAATTATAGCATAACATTAGAGGGGTATTGATAGACTGAGTGAATGGACATAACTGGCAGGTGGAGTTCAGTGTAACCAGGTGTGAGGTTATCCAATTTGGACAGAGGAAGGATAGATCAGGGTACTTTCTAGATGGTATGAAGTTTAATGCAGTGCACATCCAAAGGGATTTTGAAGGTGCTTCAGGTATGTGGGTTTTTGAAATGCCGCAATCAGGTGTAAAAAGTAGGAAGGAAAGCTAATGAAATACTAGCCTTTATATCTTGAAGATTTGAGTTTAAGGATGTTGAAGTTATGCTGCAGCCAAACAAAACCTTGATTAGGTCCATTTAGAGTATTGTGAACACAACTCAAGAATATATTAGCCTAGGAGAGAGTATGTCATTTCCTGTTCTTTTTCTCGAAGGGTGGTAAATGAGATCCAAGTCAATGTTTGTTAGAATTCCAGTTGGATCCAAATGTGCAGGAAATGACATCACAGGCAATGACATCACCAACCCAAGGAAACCCAAACACATATGTAGAAAGTGGGCTACACCAGTGTTTCATCTGGAGGCTCACTGAAGATGTTACCTGAAATGTCTGAAAACAAACCTTCCAGCTCAGCAGGCAAACCTACATCCTAAAACAAGTATTTCAAAATTGACCTTTGAGAAGGGAGAAGCTTTCTACTGGCTCGTGTGACAGTAACAAGAGGATAGAAATTTTAAATATTGGCACAAGAGCTAAAGGGGAAATGAGAAATTTTTTTCATCCAGAGGGTGGTTAAGGTCAAATATGCACTGCTATAAAAGATAATTGAATCAGATTCAGTAGCAAATTTCAGGCAATTGGAGGTCAAATGGATTGAATTATGGGGAAGAAACATTTTCATTGGGTGTTAGTATTATTGTCAAAGCCAGTATTTATACTTCATACCTAACTGTATTAAGAACAGAGCAGTGAATCACCAACTTAAATCGTTTCATGTGGTGTAGGTACATCAGCTGCTCACAGGGACTGAATTGGTATGGAACTAAAAAGGGCACCGGCTCTGGTCAGAATTGTGTCTTAGTGTGTTGTAAGATTCTATGTATCCTGAGGTGTGTCCATTCATTGTCTGCATTAATTAATCAAACTAAATTGCAGTGTTTTTTAAACTGGGCATCTTGGAAAATCAAGATGAAGAATAAAAGTCTATAACAGCAGCATTAAGGTCAAAGAATACATGAGAAGGCAAGTTCCCTCTCGTAATGGTCAAGTTATAGCGCATTGTGTTTTTGGAAAAATACTAGTGCATTGAGGATAAAATTATGTCCTATTATACAGGTGGTATGCAAGTGTTTGGACGTGTTTAGGGATGTAAGGAGGAGTGTTGAGAAAGCAATGTACTTGGATTTTGGAGGAACTGAAAGGAAAATTGAGGCTTAATTTAAACTACATTTTCTATGTTTAGAGTCTGCAGATGAGAGTGTACTGGCCGCCAGCCAGTTGAGGAGTCGGCTCCCACAGTCCATGAAGATCATGCATGAGATAATGTACAAAGTGGAAGTCCTGTATGTGTTGTGTGTACTACTAATGGGAAGGCAGCGAAATCAGGTTGGTAACCTCTGGCACAAATTTCCTCAAGCTTCTGTGTTTAAGTTTTTTTTTCCTTTTGAGAGCACTGCACACTCCACAATGCTAGGCAATGTCCATCCCCATTGAAGAATCTAAATATTTCTCCATGTTCAGAGGGATTGCCATCACTTAATTCTCTATGATCAACATTTGGGGAGTTACTCTTGATAAGAAATTGTACTGGACAATAGATTTAAATGTTATGGTCATAAAAATAAGTTGGAGGCTGTGAATTCTACAGCAAATAACTTGCCACCTGTCTCTCCAGTGCATGTCCATAACGTATAAGGCGTAAGCAGGAGTGTGATTGAGTACTGTTCAATTGTATGAATACATGCAGCTGCAGTGGCATTGAAGACGTTTGACATCAGCTATGGCCAAGAAGTCTGCTTGACCAGAACCCCATCCACTGCCTTCAACATTCAGTTCCTTTACTCACTGGTTCAGTGATTCACTGCACCAACTCACCAGGGCTCCTTCAATAGCATTACCTCAAACCAGCTTTTCCAGTAAGTGATCTGAGCTGGTTCAAAGTACAGACAAGTATATTGGAATATTTTGAAAGATGTTGCTTCTCCAATCATGGGCAGTTCTGTACCTTTAGTTGACTAAACCTGTCTGAGATCGGAAAATACTAAGCTTAGAGATGTACAGCTTGGAAACAGACCCTTCGGTCCGACACGTCCATGCCGACCAGACATCCCAACCCAATCTAGTCCCACCTGCTAGCACCCGGCCCATATCCCTCCAAACTCTTCCTATTCATATACCCATCCAAATGCCTCTTAAATGTTGCAATTGTACCAGCCTCCACTTCCTCTGGCAGCTCATTCCATACATGTACCATCCCTTGTGTGAAAAAGTTGCCCCTTAGGTCTCTTTTATATCTTTCCCCTCTCGCCCTAAACCTATGCCCTCTAGTTCTGGACTCCCCAACCCAGGGAAAAGACTGTCTATTTACCCTAACCATGCCCCTCATAATTTTGTAAACTTCTATAAGGTCACCCCTCCACCTCCAATGCTGTAGGGAAAACAGCCCCAGCCTGTTCAGCCTCTCCCTATAGCCTAAATCTTCCAACCCTGGCAACATCCTTATAATTCTTTTCTGAACCCTTTCAAGTTTCACAACATCTTTCCGATAGGAAGGAGACCAGAGTTGCATGCAATATTCCAACAGTGGCCTAACCAATGTCCTGTACAGCTGCAACATGACCTCCCAACTCCTGTACTCAATACTCTGACCAATAAAGGAAAGCATACCAAACGCCGCCTTCGCTATCCTATCTATCTGTGACTCCACTTTCAAGGAGCTATGAACCTGCACTCCAATGTCTCTTTGTTCAGCAACACTCCCATGGACCTTACCATTAAGTGTATAAGTCCTGCTAAGATTTGCTTTCCCAAAATGCAGCACCTCACATTTATCTGAATTAAACTCCATCTGCCACTGCTCAGCGCATTGGCCCATCTAGTTCAGATCTTGTTGTAATCTGAGGTAACTCTCTTCGCTGTCCACTACACCTCCAATTTTGGTGTCATCTGCAAGCTTATTAACTATACCTCTTATGCTCGCATCCAAATCATTGATGTAAATGACAAAAGTAGAGGACCCAGCACCGATCCTTGTGGCACTCCACTGATCACATGCCTCCAGTCTGAAAAACAACCCTCCACCACCACTGTCTTCTATCGTTGAGCCAGTTCTGTATCCAAATGGCTAGTTCTCCCTGTATTTCATGATCTAATCTTGCTAAGCAGTCTCCCATGGGGAACCTTGTTGAACGCCTTACTGAAGTCCATATAGATCATATCCACCGCTCTGCCCTCATGAATCCTCTTTGTTACTTCAAAAAACTCAATCAAGTTTGAAAGACATGATTTCTCACGCACAAAGCCATGTTGACTATCCCTAGTTAGTCCTTGTCTTTCCAAATACATGTACATCCTGTCCCTCAGGATTCCCTCCAACAACTTGCCCACCACCATGGTCAGGCTCACTGGTCTATAGTTCCCTGGCTTGTCCTTACCACCCTTCTTAAACAGTGGCACCATGTTTGCCAGCCTCCAGTCTTCCGGACCTCACCTGTGACTATCAGTGATACAAATATCTCAGCAAGAGGCCCAAGAATCACTTCTCTAGCTTCCCACAGAGTTCTCGGGTACACCTGGGAGTTTATCCACCTTTACCCGTTTCAAGGCATCCAGTGCTTCCTCCTCTGTACTCTGGACATTTTGCAAGATGTCACCATCTATTTCCCTACAATCTATATCTTCCATATTCTGTTCCACAGTAAATACTGATGCAAAATAGGGGCCCTATTCTCTCCATAGTTACCCTTTTGTACTTAATGTATTTCTAAAACCCTTTGATTCCCCTTAATTCTGTTTGCCAAAGCTATCTCATGTCCCCTTTTTGCCCTCCTGATTTCCCTCTTAAGTATACTCCTATTTCCTTTGCACTCTTTTCAGGATTCACTCGATCTATCCTGTCTATACCCTACATATGTTTCCTCCTTTTTCTTAACCAAACCCTCAAAGTCTTTAGTCATCCAGCATTCCCTATACCTACCGGCTTTTCCTTTCACCCTGACTGGAATGTACTTTTTTCTGGATTCTCGTTATCTCATTTCTGAAGGCTTCCCATTTTCTATGGTCTCTCTACCTGCAAACATCTGCCCCCAATCAGCTTTTGGAAGTTCTTGTCTAATTCCGTCAAAATTGGCCTTTCTCCAATTTAGAAGTTCAATTTTTAGATCTGATCTATACTTTTCCATCACTATTTTAAATCTAATAGAATTATGGTCGCTGGCCCAAATTCCCCCCGCACTGACACCTCAGTCACTTGCCCTGCCTTATTTCCCAAGAGTATTTCAAGTTTTGCACCTTCTCTAGTCGGTTCATCCACATACTGAATCTGAAAATTGTCTTGTGCGCACTTAACAAATTCCTCTCCATCTAAATCCTTAACACTATTACAGTCCCAGTCTATGTTTGGAAAGTTTAAAATTTCCTACCATAACCAACCTATTACAGATAGCTGAGATCTCCTTACAAGTTTGTTTCTCAATTTCCCTCTGACTATTAGGAGGTCTATAATACAATCCCAATAAGTTATCATCCCTTTCTTATTTCTCCGTTCCACCCAAGTAACTTACCTGGATGTATTTCTGGGAATATCCTGCCTCAGCACAGCTGTAAGCAGCACAATGTTTGCAGTTTAACTCAGCCTGAGGCCTGGAGCTATGGTGCTTTTGGAGATTTTAAGGAAGACCGTCACATGGGAAGGATGGAAATCATGGTTGGGGTCTGAATTTCCTGGCTTCTTACTCAGCGAGTGGATTATTACCTTCAAAACCATCCTGTAGTGTAGTGGCCATCACTAAGAAGCAGGTTCTGAGAAAGCTGAAAGGTCTGGAGGTTGATAAATTGGCTGAGCCAGTTGGATACACCACAGTGTTCTAAAGGAGACCGCTGAGGAGGCTGTAGAGGCATTGGTGATATTTGAAGAATCACTGGAGTCAGGGAGGGTGCCAGACGACTGGAAAATGGCTAATGTTATGCCGATGCTTAAGGGGAAGGGAGACAGAAGACAAAACTGTAGGCCAGTTAACTTCTTAATCTCTGTTATTGCTAAGATTTTGACTCCATTGTTAAGGACGAGATTTAGAATATGTGAAAGTCTGCAGTAAAGTTGGGCTGAATCAATATAGTGTCGAGTGGAGGTCATGCCTGACAGATCTGTTATGATTGTTTCATTGAAATCCTACAGTGCAGAAGGAGGTCATTCAGCCTGTTGAGTCTGCACTGATCCCCAGAAGAACATCCCATTCAGAACCAGACTCAACTCTATCCCTGTAACACCATATTTATCATGGCTAACCCATGTAGTCTGCACATTCCCTGAGCACTATGGTGCAATTTTCCATGGTTGATATGTCTAACCTGCACATCTTTGGGCCATCAGAGGAAATGTGTGCAAACTCTACACAGACAGTTAGCCAAAGTTGAATTCGAACCCAGGTCCCTGGCACTGAGGCAGCACTGCTAACCACTGAATCAGTGATGCCCTCATTCTTTGAGGAGATGAGCAAGTTCGACAAAAGAGTCAGTGGATGTGATCTGATGGATTTCAGAAGGCCTCTAATAAAATGCCAGACAGGCAACTCATCAGAAGTAAGAGCCAATGGTGTTGGTGTCATGGGTAGAGGATTTGCTGACTGGCAGAAAGCAGAAAATGGATAAAGGGATCATTTTCAGAATGGAAGCTTGTGATTTGTCAACTTCCATTGGAATCCAGGCTGGGAGTACAACTTCTCATCTTATGCATTAAAGATATGGATAAAGGAACACAGGGATTGTGAAGTTTGCAGATGACATGAAGGTTGAGGGACAGGTAGTGTTGAGGAAGCAGGAATGCTGCAAAAGGGTTTGGACAGGCAAGGAGAGTGGGCAAAGACATGGCAGAGTGAGAAGTTATGTACTCTGGTGGGAAGAATAGAGGCATAGTCCACTTTAAACATGAACTTCTTTGGAAATCTGATGCACAAAGGGACTTAAGGCTCCTAGTTCAGTATTCTCTTTGGTTAATATGAATGTTCACTTGGCTGTTAGGAGCAGATTCGATGGGCCAGATGACCTAATTCTGTTTCTCTATCTTATGAGGAACAAGCTCGCACAAACCTAGCTGCTGAGTCCCACATTCTTTCAGCAGGTGCTGTTGTTTTAATATATTTTATGATTGTAGCCTGTAATAATGCTGCATTCCATCTGATACCACTGTAGCAACATTACAGACAGTGTTTTGTATGGTGGTGGTACACCAGCAATTATTAAACTACAGGCTTCCTGTGTTGAAGGTATATTGAAATCTAGTACTAGATTTGGAGATTTTGTAAGGTTATTGTATTTTGCAAATAATTGTAATATCAATATTGAAGCTTTTTGCATGTTGAGAGAATCTACTGCATTTTTGGTCATGGAACAGGAAATCTGAGTGACCCATCTAAATGAACAAGTTTTAGCATTTGCTCATTGTCAGCAGCCAGAAGTTCCAATTGGTCTTGCATGCTCTATCATTGAAGTAGTTTTCAGTGCCAGTAGCTGGCTGGGACCCAGTCTGTTAAGCTTGCTGCTAGCCTGAGGGTGCTGTCATACTCATCCAGGTTAACTCAGTAAAGTCAATGGTCACAATACTAAATTGCTTTGCTTAATATTGTATTTCTACTGAAGGTTGGAGGGTAAATCAACTGTGGACTGTGAAAATACCTGAAAAGCTAAGATTGTAGACAGGCAATGGCTAGTATTGAAAGAAATAAACTTTTTGCCAAGTGGCAGAGTTCAGCTTTTGGAACTTAACGAAACAGCTATTTGGATTCTTTATCCGAATCTTCTCGAGCTTTCCTTTCAAAAAAGACTATTTCAGTGCCCAACATTTGCTAGATTTAAACTAGATTTTCAGCTAATCATGATGTAACTCTTGTCAGTTTCACAGCTAGCATTCTAATTATTTTCAACGTTGCTCCCTTTCTCTTGCTTCTATCAGCCTTTGTCCATTCTTTATTTAGGAACTGGAATTTCAAACTTTGTCAACTTCAAACAAAATGTTAACCATCTCTAACCAGATTATAATAGAACATAGAGTATAGACAAGTACAGCACAGAACAGGCCATTTGGCCCACAATGTTATGCCGAGGATTATTCTTAATCTAAAATAAAATAACCTAACCATGGACCTCTCAATTCCTGCGATCCATGTGCATGTCCAGCAGTCGTCTCTAATGCCCCTAATGATTCTGCTTCCATCACCGCCACTGGGAGCTCATTCAATGCATTCACAGCTCTCTGCGTAAAGAGCCTACCTCTGACGTCTCCTCTATACCTTCCTCCTAACACCTTAAAACTATGAGCCCTAGTGCCAGTCAGTCCTGCCCTGGGGAAAATTCTCTGGGTATTGACCATATCCATGCCTCTCGTTACCTTTGTATACCTTGATCAGGTCACCAGTCTTCCTCCTCCTCCTCCCTCCTCCTCCTCCCTCCACCACCACCACCACCACCACCTCACCAGAGAAAAAAGTCTGAGTTCAGTCAACCTCTGTTCAGAAGACGGGCCTGTCCAAAGTCTCTGTATCTTTTGTATAGTACGGCAACCAGAACTGGACACAATATTCCAAGTGTGGTCTAACCAGGATTTTATAGAGCTGCAGCAAAACCTCACAGCTCTTAAACTCGATCACCCTATTAACGAAAGCCAAAACACCATATGCTTTCTTAACAACCTTATCCACTTTTGTGGCAACTTTGAGGGATCTATGCAGTTGAATACCAAGATCCCTCTGTTCCTCCACACTGCCAAGAATCCTGTCTTTAATCCTATATTCAGCATTCGAGTTCGACCTTCCAAAATGCATCACTTCGCATGTATCCAGATTGAACCCCATCTGCCATTTCTCAGCCCAGCTCTGCATCCTGTCGATGTTGTGCTGCAGCCTGCAACAGCCCTCGATATCAACTATATCTCCATCCTTTGTGTCATTGGCAAATTTACTAACCCACCCCTTAACCACCTCATCCAAGTCATTTATTAAAAACTACAAACAGCAGACACCCAAGAACAGAGCCTTGCGGACACCACTCACCACTGACCTTCAGGCAGAATACTTTCCATCTTTGTCTTTTGTCAGCCAGCCAATTCTGAATCCAGATAGCCAAATCTCCCTGTATCCCATACTTCCTGACTTTATCAATGAGCCTACCATGGGGAACCTTATCAAATACCTTGCTGAAGTCCATATACACCACATCCACTGCTCGACCTTCATCGACCTGTCTTGTCACCTCCTCAAAGAACTCAATAAGATTTGTGAAGCATGACATGCCCCTCGCCAAGTCATGCTGACTGCCTTTGCCAAATAGTCAAATCCTATGCCTCAGAAATCTTTCCAAAACCTTCCTTACCGCAGGTGTAAGACTGACTGGTCTGTAATTGCCAGGGATTTCCCTTTTACCCTTCTTGAAAAGAATAACAACATTCTCCTCCCTCCAATTCTCCGGGATGACTCTCATGGAGAGTGAGGAAGCAAAGATCTTCGGGGCTTAGCAACTCTTTTCTCGTTTCCCAGAGCAGCCTATGATAAATCTGGTCTGGCCCTGGGACTGATCAATCTTCATGTTTGCCAAAGTTTCCAGCACATTAACTTGATCAGTCTTAATCTGTTCAAGCCTATTTCCCAGCTCCTCAAAGTTCTCATTCACAACAAGGTTCCCCTGTCTAGTGAAAACTGAAGCAAAAATTTCATTTAGGGCTTCCCCTGTCTGCTCAGACTCCACGCACAAGTTCCCTACGCTATCCCTGACTGGCCCTACTTTCTCCCTGATCATTCTCTTATTCCTCACGTATGAGTGAAATGCCTTTGGGTTCTCCCTAATCCTTCCTACCAAGCTTTTCTCGTGCCCCCTCCTGGCTCTCTTCAGTCCATTCCTGAGCTCCTTTCTAGTAAGCCTGTAATCCTCTAAAGCTGAGCTAGACTCTTGCTTCCTCCATCTTACGCATGCTGCCGCCTTCCTTTTGACACAGTTACTCTGTTCTCGTCATCCAAAGCTCCTTAATCTTACCCCTTCTTGCCTGTCTCAGAAGAACAAACTTATGCATCACATGCAACAACTGCTCCTTATACAGTCTGCACATATTTGTTGTGCCCTTGCTCCCAATCTGTACTACTTGTCTGATAGCGTCATAATTTCCTTTTCCCCAATTAAATATCTTCCCATGGTAACTGCTCCTTTCCCTCTCCATGGCTATGGTAAATGAGACAGTTATGGTCCCTGTCACCAAAATATTCTCCCACCACGAGATCTGACATCTGTCATCTGTCATGGCTCATTGCCAAGTAACAAATCCAAAATGGCCTCTCCCCTCGTCGGCCTGTTTACATACTGTGTAAGGAAACCCTCCAGACCACACCTGACAAGGCTCCATCCTAACCATCTGCACTAAGGAGGTTCCAGTCAATATTGGGAAAGTTAAAGTTACCTAAGAACAACCCTGCTTCATCTGCACTTTTTCCAAAATCTGCCACCCTATGACTTCAATCTCCTTACTGCTATTAGGGGGTCTATAGAAAACCCTCTTTTGCTGTTCCTAGCTTCCACCCATACTGACTCAGTAGACAAACCTTCCTTGACAACCTTTGTTTCTATAGCTGTGATGCACTCTCGAATTAGCAATGCTACGTCCCCTCTTCTTTCCACCCTACCTGATCTTTTTAAATGTTCTAAACCCTGGAACATCTAGCAACCATTCCTGCCCCTGTGAAACCCGCGTCTCCGTTACGACCACAACATCATAGTCCCAAGTACTGATCCATGCTCTAAGTTCATCACTCTTATATCTACCACTCTTTGCGTTAAAGCAGGCACATTTTAACAGATTCCTTTGTTTCATAACATGAAAAACCTTCCTGACAGATTCACTACATCCTATCACAGCCCCATATGCAACTAACCCTTCGATATGTAGCTCTGGTCCCACCCCTGCCTGCCAAACTAAATTAAACCCTCCTGGACCACATGAGCAAATCTCCCACCCAGGGCATGTGTGTCCTCCAGTTCAAGTGCAACCTGTCCTTCTTGTACAGGTCCCACCTTCCCCAGAAGGCATCCCAATGGTCTAAATATCTGAAGCCCTCCCTCCTGCACCATCCTTACAGCCACGTGTTAAGCTGCACTCGCTGACCAGTCCTCACCTCACTATCTCGTTCACGGGTAGCAAACCTGAGATCACTACTCGTGCTGCTCTGTAGCTTCTAATCTAGCTCAATTTTCAGATCCTCAATTCCTTCCAGGCCATATAATTGGTGCCAATATGTACCACGATTACTGGCTGCTCATCCCCCCCTTTCAGAATTGTGTAAATCCAATCGGCAACATACCTTCTGGGAGTCCTGTTCCTAACCACAAAATCTCCTGTCAATCTATCTAACTATTGAGTCCCCAATTAAATATCTACCACTAGTGCTTTTTTATTGTTCCTCCCTTCCCTTCTGAGCCACAGATTAGATTAGATTACTTACAGTGTGGAAACAGGCCCTTCGGCCCAACAAGTCCACACCGACCCGCCGAAGCGCAACCCACCCCTTACCTAACGCTACGGGCAATTTAGCATGGCCAATTCACCTGACCCGCACATCTTTGTGACTGTGGGAGGAAACCGGAGCACCCGGAGGAAACCCACGCAGACACGGGGAGAACGTGCAAACTCCACACAGTCAGTCGCCTGAGTCGGGAATTGAACCCGGATCTACAGGCGCTGTGAGGCAGCAGTGCTAACCACTGTGCCACCGTGCCGCTTTTGTATCATCAACCTTAACTCCCAGTCTGTTGTACAGTAACATGCATATGCCTTTTGGACGTTCATGTGCCAGAGACTTGAAAGGGTTCAGAAAAGATTTACAAGGATGTTGCCAGGGTTGGAGGATTTGAGATATTGGGAGAGGTTGAATAGGCTAGGGCTGTTTTCCCTTGAGCGTGGGAAGCTGAGGGGTGAACTTAAAATTGAGGGGCATGGATAGGATAAATAGACAAAGTTTCATCCTTGGGATCGGGGAGTCCAGAACTAGAAGGTATAGGTTTAGGGTGAGAGGGGAAAGATATAAAAGGGAGCTAAGGGGCAACTTTTTCGCTCAAAGAGGGTGGTACGTGTATGGAATGAGCTGCCAGAAGAAGTGGTGGAGGCTAGTATGATTGCAACATTTAAAAAGCATTTTGGATGGGTATATGAATAGGAAAGGTTTAGAGAGATATGGGCTGGGTGTTGGCAGGTGGGACGAGTTTGGGGTGGGAAATCTAGTCGGTATGGACGAATTGGATCGAAGGGTCTGTTTCCGTGCTGTATATCTCTGACTATAAAACATGAAATAATGCTAAATCAGAAGCCCCAACTTTAAGAACATATGACAACCCATTATGTCTATGACTCTAAAGTTGGTTGAGCAAGTCCCCTTAAGTTGCCTCAATCTAAATGCTACTTTTCAGTACAATGGGAAATTATAAAGTTCAGAACCATATTTTTGTTGTATGCATTTGGTTTTTGTGTAGTAAGGATAAGTGAGTGGTAACTGATCACAAGACTCTTGCACTATCTCTGGCTCAGTTAACAGCATGTCGTTGTGTGACCAAGACCAGTAGTTGAATAATTTCCTTTCTGTTTCAGGTTCACAAGATGTTAGCAGAATTTAGACTTATTCCTGGACTTAATAACCTATTTGACAAACTGATATGGAGGAAACATTCCACTAATCATGTATTGCATGGTCAGAATCAAATCTGTGACTGCAGTCCAGTAAGTATGAAACTAGTAACAAAAGTGACAATGCAGGAGTGATTTGTCACTCATAAACTGCTATTCTCACTGCCACTAATACTTTTAATATGCAAATTTTCAATGCGCTCATGATATTACTGAAAAGTATTAGATGTGTTGGATTGTTGAGTGCTTAATCACTTGCCCCAATGATCACTGATCAATGGGTTCACCAGGTTCAATCTATGGATGTGCTGTCATGGTGGATTGGTAAAGATCGCTGGCACTTGTATGTCCAGTTCTGCTTGCCAGACTCGGGGATTGTGGTGGTGTTGTCTGGGAATTGTCTACAAGATATGATTCCATGAGTATGACTGAGTGTTGCTTGACTAGGCTGTGAGACTGTTCTCCATTTTGGCACTCACAACCCAAATGTTAGTAAGAGCACTTTGCAGGGATGACAGGGCTCTGTGATTGTTATCTCTGGTGCTTAGGTTGATGCCAGATGACCTATTGTGCTTTATTCCTTTGTTTGAGATGCTGTGGAAGTTTGATACAACTGAATTCCTTGTTAGACCATTTTATAGGGCAGTGAAGAGTCAACCATTTTTGTTGTGGATCTGGAGTGACAAATAGGCCAGCAAAGGTATGACAAGAGATTTCCTTCCTCAAAGGATGTTAGTGAACCAGAAGGGATTTTACAAAAATTGAGAATGGTATCATGGTCATCAATAATCTTTTCAATAGAAATTTATATTTATTTCAAATTCCACCATCTGACATGGTGGGATTTGAACCTCTGACTTAGAATATCATCATTGGGCTTTTAATTCTGCCATAATCTCCCATTTAAAAAGAAGTTGCAAAACAAGGTCTTTTGCTCTGGGCCCAGATTTCTTTCAATTATTATCTTGAAAGAAAATTATTCACGTATGTGAAATTAATAATGCAAATGTTCTGCAGATGTGACGTTTGTGGTAAGATATGCACAGTAACATTTTTAAGTTGATGTCTTAGCAGAAACTGCTTTAGCCCAGTTCTGACTATCTGCTTAGAACTCTCAGATCTGAGTCATTATCTGTTTTGCTCTTCACAGATGCTGCCTGAGTATTTCCAGCTTTTATTTCACATTTCCAAAATTTGTGATGTTTTGCTTCTGTGTAGTTTATTTTCTGCAGGTGTGTTCTAGAAGTTTGCTCACTGTTTCTCATTAGCTTCAAAGCATGAAGTTGGAATCTGTTGTGAAAAAAGTTGGTTTGGAGCTATGGCCAGATATATTTGATCACAGCAAAGTTTTTTTTGTAAATGCAATTTTTCTAATATTTGAAGTTTTTGTATTTGCACAGTGTGTATACTTGCCTTCAATGGGCTGCAAAAAATTCAAGACGGCGGCTAGTCACTTCAATATTAAGTAAACTGTGCTTACATCTTATATTTTAAACAAACTGTTCTTATTGGTACTTTAGGGCAGAATGTTTGCAACTAATTTGAAGACTTTTTTTTTGTAAATTTGTTTTCCACAAATATTTTTCATTATGGCAAAGCAAAGGTGTTTCACTAAGTAACCTCTGTCACTAGAGTATTAGTTATTCAATGACTGCTGTACACCCAGTCACACCTTTTTATGTTTTCTTTAAGACCTGGATACACTTTGACCCAAATGTGAATTGCTGAATCATCTATTCTTGAAAGTTTTTGTTTCCATAGTCATCTACCTAAACTTTTGCTGTTCCACTACAGGAGATTTCTCTGAAAATCCAATTCCTGAGATTGCTTCAGAGTTTCAGTGATCACCATGAGTGAGTATTTAGAAACACCCATTTCCAGTATTGCTTTGTGTGTAATTGTGTTAAATCTTGTTGTGTCTAAACTTTGAAAATTAAATCTGAGTTGGATGGTATTGATTTAAATGCAGGCAGTCTGACAATTGAGACAGATGAGTTGAGGACACAAGAACCATGCAGGTATAATGTCATTGCTGTCACTCGGTCATGGTTGAGAGGGGGCCAATTGGTAGCTCAATCTTCCAGGAATATGTGCCTTCAGGTTTGACAGGGAAGGAGGCAAGGTTGTTGCAATATTGATTGGGAAATCAATTACAGCAGTTGAGGGATGATATCTTAGGCTCCTCAAATGAAGCCAGATAGGTAGAATGTAAAAAGCGAAAAGGAGCAAAGGGTGGTGATATCTGACCAAGTTCTTTGAATTTTTTTTATAGAGGTGACCATGTGTGTAGATGAGGGAAAGGCTTTTGACAAGGTCCAGCATGGGAATCTGGTAAAGCTCAGTTAAGAACAGATTGGATGCAAGGAAATTTTGGCACATTGGATCCAGAACTGGCTGAGTGGCAGAAAGCAGAGGGTTTATGGTTGAGAGGTGTTTTTGTGATCTGTTAGGGTTTTTCAGGAATCAGTATTGGGGCTCATGCGGTTTGTTTGTGGTGTGTATAAGTAATCTAGATTCAAATGTAGGAAGGTTGATCAGTAAGTTAATGGTTGATACAAAAATTGGTGAGATGGTAAATAGTGAGGAGGATAACCTTAGATTATGGGAGGAAATGGACAAGCTGGTCAGATGGGTTAATCAGTGGCAAATGGAATTCAGTCTGAGTAAGTGGGAGGTGATTCACTTTGGCAAGACAAATAACACTAGGGAACACGTGAAAGGATACAAAGTAGATTAGGCTACAGCTAAAGTATTGTTATGGAATAGACATTTAAAAGAGGGGGGATATGATTGGTCTGGAGAGGGTACAGATAACGTTTACTTCAATATTTCGTGGGCTGGAGACTTCTATGAAGAGAGATTAAATAGATCTGAGGTTGTTTTCCTTGGAGCAGAGGAAGCTGAGGAGTGATATGATTGGGGTGAACGGAGGGCCCCAACTGACAAATTCAATCCCATTAAGAATGTCATTTTAAAGATCTGCCATACAAACTTCTTGTACATACAAATGTCTAATTTATATTGTCCTGCATTATGTTTCGACTTGCACACCAATAAACTTGAATGGTATCCATTCCAGAGACTGCCTGTATTAAATTGAAGGGTATAGATAGGGTAGACGGGAAGGGATCTTTCCTTTGAAGGGATCAATGATCCGGGGACAGAGATTTAAGATAAGGAGCAGCAAGTTTAGATGGAGTATGAGGAAAGTTTTTCTCACCTAGCAGTTGGTGGAAGTCTGGAACTCGCTGATTATAAGTTTGATACAGACTGAAATCCCCATCATTTAAGTATTTGGATGTGCGCTTGTGAGCCAAAGCATACAAGGCAATGGGCCAAGTGCTGGAAAATGGGATTAGAATAGTTAGTGGCTATTTTTGACTGGATAGACTCAATGGGTCAAAGGGCCTCTTTTTTTTGGCGTGCTGTGGGACTCTGATTATTACAGCACAGTAGGTGGCCATTCAGTTTATCATTTCTGCACCTGCTCTCCAAAGCATTTTAATTAGACCTGCCATCTTGTAACCTAGCAAGTAACATGCCAACTCTCTTTTGAATACATCAATTAAACGTGCATCAACCATGCTCTGTGGTACTGTATTCCAAACAAAAATTGCCGAAGTGTTTAAGATAATACGTTTTGGTTCGTTTACCAATTATTTTCAATCTCCACCTCCTTGTTATTGATCCTACTATAAGTGGGAACAGTCTTTCCTATCTTTGTCCAGAACCCTCCTAATTTTTGAATGCCTCTCTGATCTAATCTCTGCCCCTTATTTTCCCCCAAGGAAAACAGTCATAATTTCTCCACTTTATCTTTGGTTCCAGACATGAAGAGACATTCTTGTATACATCTTTCCAATTTGTTCACATCCTTCCTAAAGTGTGAACCCAGAACTGTACAGAATACCTGAGCTGATGTCAAACTTGTATTATATATAACATAGCAGCATAAACTCCAAACTCTTATACTGTATGCTCCTGTTCATAGTCTGGGATACTCTGATTTATTAACTGTTCTCTCAATTTGCTTGAACACCTTTAATGACTTATGCATATATACATCCAGGCCCCTTTGTGCACCCTCTGGAGCTGTATAGTCTTTATATTGTCTGTGTCCTTCAAAATTAATCCCCTCATTTCTGCATATTGAACTATATCTGTCACTCATCTGCCATTTCCACCACCTTGTCTTCTTTGAAGTTCTGTCCTCCTCAGTTTAATAATAATTGCATATTCTGGAGTTATATCCTAGATACCTAGGTCTAGATCATTCATGTATGTCAGGAAAAGCAAGGATGCCAATAATAACCACGCCCAACTCCACTACAAACCTTCCTCAGTCAGAGCAGCATGTATTAACCACTGTGTCCTGTCAATCAGCCAACTCTGTATCTATGTTTCATGCTGTTGCTTTTGTATCATCAACCTTAACTCCCAGTCTGTTGTACAGTAACATGCATATGCCTTTTGGACGTTCATGTATATCAACAGCATTGCTTTAACTCTTTAAAAAATTGTGCAAAGTTTTACCTTGCAAAATACATGCTGACTTTCTTTAATTAACCGTATACACCACGTTGACCGCTTAATCCTCATCCACCTGTTTGGATGCAAATATTAATTTGTCCCAACTTGTAGTTTCTATATGTTTCCCCATCACCAATGTAAAACCAATTGGCCTGACTGATTTTTTCTTTTTGAACAAAGCTGTAATTTGTTGCAATTCTCCCATCTTCTGGCACCACCCCAATCTAGGGAGGACTGAAATTTTGTTAGACCCTGCAATTTCCATTCTCATTTCCCTCCTTGTTCATTCTGCACTTGATTTATAGAATACCAACTCAAAGGAAAAACTACCATATGTGCTGCATGAGTGGGGAGTGCTGATTTGGCAGTGGCCTTGCCGTTGGGAAAACATTGCAGGGCTAAGGGTGACTGAGAAGTGATCTGATCATTATATAATTATAATGCAGAATCACTTTGTTCCCAATTTCTTTTTCAAGGTTCTCTATGGTTGACTACAGCAAACCTATCTTCATTGGTCGCAAAACACGTTGGGGTTCTGACAGTTCCATGTTGTATAAAATTGGCCTTATAGGGCCCAAGACATTTTATCATTGTGCAACCTGATGTGTCAAAGCTATCCTGCATGATGGTGGATAGCCTGATCACATTATTTTTTTGCTGCATGTGATGCAAAATTGAGTGCCTGTAAGATATTCGAGTAAAAAATGAGGTCTGCAGATGCTGGAGATCACAGCTGCAAATGTGTTGCTGGTCAAAGCACAGCAGGTTAGGCAGCATCTCAGGAATAGAGAATTCGACGTTTCGAGCATAAGCCCTTCATCAGGAATAAGAGAGAGAGAGCCAAGCAGGCTGAGATAAAAGGTAGGGAGGAGGGACTAGGGGGAGGGGCGATGGAGGTGGGATAGGTGGAAGGAGGTCAAGGTGAGGGTGATAGGCCGGAGTGGGGTGGGGGCGGAGAGGTCAGGAAGAGGATTGCAGGTTAGGAGGGCGGTGCTGAGTTGAGGGAACCGACTGAGACAAGGTGGGGGGAGGGGACATGAGGAAGCTGGAGAAATCTGAATTCATACCTTGTGGTTGGAGGGTTCCCAGGCGGAAGATGAGGCGCTCCTCCTCCAGCCGTCGTGTAGTTGTGTTCTGCCGGTGGAGGAGTCCAAGGACTTGCATGTCCTCGGTGGAGTGGGAGAGGGAGTTAAAGTGTTGAGCCACGGGGTGATTGGGTTGGTTGGTTCGGGCGGCCCAGAGGTGTTCTCTGAAGCGTTCCGCAAGTAAGCGGCCTGTCTCACCAATATAGAGGAGGCCACATCGGGTGCAGCGGATGCAATAGATGATGTGTGTGGAGGTACAGGTGAACTTGTGGCGGATATGGAAGGATCCCTTGGGGCCTTGGAGGGAAGTGAGTGTGGAGGTGTGGGTGCAAGTTTTACATTTCCTGCGGTTGCAGGGGAAGGTGCCGGGGGTGGAGGTTGGGTTGGTGGGGGGTGTGGATCTGACAAGGGAGTCACGAAGGGAGTGGTCCTTGCGGAACGCTGATAGGGGAGGGGAGGGAAATATATCCTTGGTGGTGGGGTCCGTTTGGAGGTGGCGGAAATGATGGCGGATGATACGTTGTATGTGCAGGTTGGTGGGGTGGTAGGTGAGAACCAGTGGGGTTCTTCCTAGCCCTATCAGAGATTAAAGACAGTAAGTACCAAAAACTTTCATGTACTTACCCCCACACTCGTGGCCCCTCAACTATTCCAGAATCTTCCACAGGCCTGTCGGACGCCATTACACATGTGGCCTCCACAGCGCCCGCGGCACCAAAGGCCGCCGCCGACCGTGACGTCACTTCCGCCCCCACCGACCTCGGAGCCCCCGCGATCGCCGCCCCAACAACTGCCCCGGTGACCACCACACACAACCGCTTCCACGATCGCCGACGGACCCGCGACCCACGCGGCCACCGGGAATGACCACCACTCCTCCGTCGCCGCAACCATTTCCGCCCCTCCAGTTGCCGTCGGCGCAGCCAGTTCCGCCCCCACTGACATCACTAACCTGCAGGAGCACAAATCCTCAGGTTTCCCCGCCCCCACGCCGTCTTTCGTCACTACGCATAACCCCGCCCATAACCCCGCCCCCACGCCGTCTCCCGTCGCTTCACGTAACCCCGCCCCCACGCTTATTTCCGTCACGACGCATGACCCCGCCCCCACGTCGAGCAACGTCACCACGTCTAACTCCGCCCCTACTTCGATCTCTGTCCCCGCCCCTAACCCCGCCTCCAGCTCCAGCTCCAGCTCCAGTCCCACACCAGGTCCTAGCTCCCAGCCTTGCCGGATTTTCACCATCCCTCCAGATCTCCCCCTCTCTGAGGATGAAAGATCAGTCCTCAGCAGGGGCCTCACCTTCATTCCCCTACGCCCTCGGATTAATGAGTTCAACACGCGGCGAGATATTGAACAATTCTTCCGCCGCCTTCGCCTCCGTGCCTACTTTCACAACCAAGACTCCCGTCCACCCTCTGACGACCCCTTCTCCCGCCTCCAACACACCCCATCCACCTGGACACCCCGTGCTGGCCTCCTACCCGCCCTCGACCTCTTTATAGCCAACTGCCGCCGTGACATCAACCGACTCAACCTGTCCACCCCTCTCACCCACTCCAACCTCTCACCCTCAGAACGTGCAGCCCTCCACTCCCTCCGCTCCAATCCCAACCTCACCATCAAACCCGCAGACAAGGGAGGCGCGGTGGTAGTTTGGCGCACTGTCCTGTACACCGCTGAAGCCAAACGCCAGCTCGCGGACGCCTCCTCTTATCGCCCCCTTGACCACGACCCCACCTCCCACCACCAAACCATCATCTCCCAGACCATCCAGGACCTCATCACCTCAGGGGATCTCCCATCCACCGCCTCCAACCTCATAGTCCCACAACCCCGCACCGCCCGTTTCTACCTCCTGCCCAAAATCCACAAACCTGCCTGCCCCGGCCGACCCATTGTCTCAGCCTGCTCCTGCCCCACCGAACTCATCTCCCAATACCTCGACACGGTCCTGTCCCCTTTAGTCCAAGAACTCCCCACCTACGTTCGGGACACCACCCACGCCCTCCACCTCCTCCAGGATTTTCGCTTCCCCGGTCCCCAACGCCTTATTTTCACTATGGACATCCAGTCCCTGTACACCTCCATCCCCCATCACGAAGGACTCAAAGCCCTCCGCTTCTTCCTTTCCCGCCGCACCAACCAGTACCCTTCCACTGACACCCTCCTTCGACTGACTGAACTGGTCCTCACCCTGAATAACTTCTCTTTTCAATCCTCCCACTTCCTCCAAACTAAAGGAGTTGCCATGGGCACCCGCATGGGCCCCAGCTATGCCTGCCTCTTCGTAGGATATGTGGAACAGTCCATCTTCCGCAACTACACTGGCACCACCCCCCACCTTTTCCTCCGCTACATCGATGACTGTATCGGCGCTGCCTCGTGCTCCCACGAGGAGGTTGAACAGTTCATCAACTTTACTAACACCTTCCATCCCGACCTGAAATTCACCTGGACTGTCTCAGACTCCTCCCTCCCCTTCCTAGACCTTTCCATTTCTATCTCGGGCGACCGACTCAACACAGACATCTATTATAAACCGACTGACTCCCACAGCTACCTGGACTACACCTCCTCCCACCCTGCCCCCTGTAAAAACGCCACCCATATTCCCAATTCCTTCGTCTCCGCCGCATCTGCTCCCAGGAGGACCAATTCCAACACCGCACAGCCCAGATGGCCTCCTTCTTCAAGGACCGCAGATTCCCCCCAGACGTGATCGACGATGCCCTCCACCGCATCTCCTCCACTTCCCGCTCCTCCGCCCTTGAGCCCCGCTACTCCAACCGCCACCAAGACAGAACCCCACTGGTTCTCACCTACCACCCCACCAACCTGCACATACAATGTATCATCCGCCGTCATTTCCGCCACCTCCAAACGGACCCCACCACCAAGGATATATTTCCCTCCCCTCCCCTATCAGCGTTCCGCAAGGACCACTCCCTTCGTGACTCCCTTGTCAGATCCACACCCCCCACCAACCCAACCTCCACCCCCGGCACCTTCCCCTGCAACCGCAGGAAATGTAAAACTTGCACCCACACCTCCACACTCACTTCCCTCCAAGGCCCCAAGGGATCCTTCCATATCCGCCACAAGTTCACCTGTACCTCCACACACATCATCTATTGCATCCGCTGCACCCGATGTGGCCTCTATATTGGTGAGACAGGCCGCTTACTTGCGGAACGCTTCAGAGAACACCTCTGGGCCGCCCGAACCAACCAACCCAATCACCCCGTGGCTCAACACTTTAACTCCCCCTCCCACTCCACCGAGGACATGCAAGTCCTTGGACTCCTCCACCGGCAGAACACAACTACACGACGGCTGGAGGAGGAGCGCCTCATCTTCCGCCTGGGAACCCTCCAACCACAAGGTATGAATTCAGATTTCTCCAGCTTCCTCATTTCCCCTCCCCCCACCTTGTCTCAGTCGGTTCCCTCAACTCAGCACCGCCCTCCTAACCTGCAATCCTCTTCCTGACCTCTCCGCCCCCACCCCACTCCGGCCTATCACCCTCACCTTGACCTCCTTCCACCTATCCCACCTCCATCGCCCCTCCCCCTAGTCCCTCCTCCCTACCTTTTATCTCAGCCTGCTTGGCTCTCTCTCTCTTATTCCTGATGAAGGGCTTATGCTCGAAACGTCGAATTCTCTATTCCTGAGATGCTGCCTAACCTGCTGTGCTTTGACCAGCAACACATTTGCCTGTAAGATAGTCTTGAAAAGTGCTGACTATTCCTGGAAAGATAAAGCATTTTAAAACAGCCGTTCATTGGTCAGAGCATTGTCTTGAGAAATCAGTCAAGCTGCCTAGTTTCAAATGTAAACAAAGTCTAGCTGTTAACTGCCAATAATCATTAATTGGTGCATTCTTCATGACAAAGCCTCTATCAGAATCCACTTAACAACCAATCAGCACTCCTTTCATACAGTACAAATGTTGGTTTTCTCCTTGAATTGGTATTCTTCTGAATTATCCTGATAAGTGCAAGATGAAAAAATTTGAGAAAATGTCTTTTCTGCAGTATTCAAGTTCTTACTACTGAATGACAGCAATGTCTCTGTCTATGAGACTGCACCTCCTCCAGTCCCAGTGCTTTATCGATTTTAGGAGCAGACATCCTATCCAATGCCTCGTTATCATTGAAAATTCTCCCAGTGACTCAAATTAACTTGCTCCATGGTCTGTGCAGCATCTTCCCTGGCAAGGACAGATGCAAAGCACTAACTAAACAATGAGGCTATACCCCTGCTTCCATGTGTGAATCTCCTTTTTAGTTTTATGTTGGCTCTCAGTCTTTATCATACTCCCTCTTTATATCTCTTTTCAAAGCCGCGTATGTCCAGCCTGGTTATTGGTTGTATTTTCTACCTGGCATTGGTCATAAGCAGGTAAAAACAATGACTGCAGATGCTGGAAACCAGATTCTGGATTAGTGGTGCTGGAAAAGCACAGCTGTTCAGGCAGCACACTTTCTTCTTTATCACCATTTGAATCTCTGGTAGCTTTGAAAATCTAATACCGCTATGGAAGGTGGGGAAATTTGGCCCCACTTTTGAAACCAGCCAAGTGGATTGAGAAAGGATAGGGAAGGAAACTGCAGGAGGTTGGCACAATTGAAATGTGGAACTTATTCAAAGAACAGCTACTGCGTGTCCTTGTTACACGTATTTATATGTCAGGCAGGGAGGTAGTGGTCGAGTGCGGGACTGTGGTTTATGAAAGAAGTTGTATCTCTTCTTAAGCAGAAGAAAGCTTGTTAGGACGAGACATGTGGACTTGTTGGGCCGAAGGGCCTGTTTCCACTACTGTAAGTGATCTAATCTAATCATGAAGGCTCAGTTAGGACACTTGAGAATTAGAAGTTAGTCAGGAAAGACCTAAAGAGAGATCTAAGGAGAGCCAGGAGGGTACATGAGAAGTCATTGGAAGATAGGATCAGGAAAAACCTGAAAGCTTTCTATAGGAATATCAGGAATAAAAGAGAATGACTAGAGAAAGATTAGGGCCAATCCAGGGCAGTAGTGGGAAGTTTTGTGTGGAGCCCGAGGAGCTAGGAAAAGCGCAAACTAAATATTTTTTGTCAGTATTCACACCTAAAAAAAGACAATGTTATCGAAGAGAATACCACAATACAGGTTACTAGACTAGATGGGATTGAGGCTCATGAGGAGGTGTTAGCAATTCTGGAAAGTTTGAAATAGATAAGTCCCCAGGGCCGGATGGGATTTATCCTGGGATTCTCTGGGAAGCCTGCGAGGAGGTTGCAGAGCCTTTGGCTTTGATCTTTATTGTCATTGTCTATGGAGGCTAGCAAATGTTGTCCCTTTGTTCAAGAAGGGGAGTAGAGACAACCCTAGTAATTATAGACCAGTGAGCCTTACTTCGTTTGTAGGTGAAATGTTGGGAAAGGTTATAAGAGATGGAAATAATTGGATTAGGGACAGTCAACATGGTTCTGTGAAGGGTAGGTCACACCTCACAAACCTTATAGAGTTCTTTGAGAAGGTGACAAAACAGGTGGAAGAGGGGAAAGCAGTTGATGTGGTGTATATGGATTTCAGTAAGGCATTTGATAAGGTTCCCCACAGTAGTCTGTTGCACAAAATATGGAGTTGGGGGTTGAGGGTGATTTAGTGGTTTGGATCAGAAATTGGCTAGGTGTAAGAAGACAGAGGGTAGTTGGGAAATGCTCATCCTGGAGTTCAGTTACTCATGGCATACTGCAAGGATCTGCTTTGGGGCCACTGCTGTTGGTAATTTTTTTTAAATGACCTGGATGAGGGCTTGGAAGAATGGGTTAGTAAATTTGCGGAAGACACTAACGTCAGTGGAATTATGGACAGTGCCGAAAGATGTTGCAAGTTACAGAGGGACATAGATAAGCTGCAGAGCTGAGAGGTGTCAAATGGAGCTTAATGCGGAAAAGAGTAAGGTTATTCACTTTGGAAAAAGCAGCAGGAATGCAGAGTATTGGGCTACTGGTAAGATTCTTGGTAGTGTGGATGAGCAGAGAGCTCTCGATGTCCATGTACATAGATCCTGAAAGTTGCCACCCAAGTTAATATGGTTGTTAAGAAGGCATGTGGTGTTTTAGCTGTTATTGGTAGAGGGATTGAGTTTCAGAGCCATGAGGTCATGCTGCATCTGTACAAAACTCTAGTGCAGCACATTTGGAGTATTGCGTACCGTTCTGGTCACTGAATTATAGGGAGGATGTGGAAGCTTTGGAAAAAGTTCAAAGGAGATTTACTAGGATGTTGCCTGATATGGAGGGAAGTTTTTGAGGAAAAGCTGAGGGGCTTGAGGCTGTTTTCGTTAGAAGAAGGTTGAGAGGTGACTTAATAGAGACATATAAGATAATTGAAGAGTTAAATAGGGTGGACAGTGAGAACCTTTTACCTTTGGTGATGGCTAGTATGAGGGGACATAGCTTTAAATTGAGGGGTAATAGAGGACAAATATCAAAAGTAGTTTCTTTACTCGGGCGTGGAGCGTACTGCCTGGAGTCATCAACTTTAAGGGCATTTAACTGGTCATTGCATAAACATATGGATGAAAATGGAATAGTGCAAGATAGATGGGCTTCAGATTGGTTCCACAGGTTGGTGCAAATTCGAGGGCCAAAGGGCCAGTTCTGCACTGTAATGTTCTTTGTTCTAAGAAAACCTACAGGAATCTACATCTCAAAATGTTAGTTTATCATCCCTAAGAACCAGTAATTTCTTTACTAACAGACTTGTTTCAGGAAATCCCAGTAGCTTGGTGTGAAAATTCATTGCTTGTAAAGCTACAGGCTTTTCATAACCAGGGCTTTATCAGTGTATAGGTAGGTAGAAAATAATGTTTACAAACCGGTTCAAATTATTGTATATTCTTCAAATACTAATGGTGCTCCGGAGGTTGTCATATGTTTATCCCCGCTTCTGTTTTAGTTATATTTTAACACTTACACACCATGAAAATATGAAATCGACTTTCCCGTTAACACCTCTGAAGTTACCAACTTATCAACTCCCTCTGCTCTGTGCTGGCCTTGTGCTGACCTTGTGCTGAATGCTTTTGACTTCTCCTGTCTGAATATTACTTTCACTGTAAAATTTGAGTTTGGTTGTGATGTAAAAGCACCAGTCCCTTGGATGAGTGCATGTTTCTGACTTAATAGCCTTTAGAGCAGTGTCCAACCCCTGACACCTTTCAAGTCCTCCAACAAATTACACAGTAAAACTTAAAAGTGGAATTGACTCCTGACGTTTTCTCATTTCGTGTGACCACTGTTGTTTTGGGTTTTCAGGAATAGGTATCTATTATTGAACAGCCAGGAGTTGAATGAACTTGGTGCAATCTCACTCAAAGCTAACATTCCTGAGGTAGAAGCAGTTGTTAACACTGACAGGTAAGTTGACTTGTTATGCTTGTGAAGATGGGCCTTTACAATGCTTAAAGTAGAAAAATGCATCCATTGATTCTGTCCTAATCTGGATTCTGTCAAGAAATATGCTCTCATTTTAAATTAAGATACAGTTTGACTTACAATTAAGCAAGCCACCCTATTCGGGTGAGTATCCAGGTTACTGAGTACAGTGACAGCATTGTCTAGGCAAGTGGCAGGAATTTTTAAACTCCTCAGTTGAATCTTGTGAAAGCAGTGGCGATGATCTGGAGAAGGTGGTGAGCCACTTGTCAAAATACTGGCCTTGTTCTGGTAGCTGTGATGTTAGTATGGTTAGTTCATTTTGGCATCTGCTTAAAGTATTCTGTCTCCCCGATATGGATTTTCATGGTTTGGCAAAGGATGGTTGCAACAAGCCATGCGAATGAAGATTTTTAAGGTAGTCATTACTTCTGTGTCTGGTAAAAATGGTACCTCCTGCAGACAAACCAGACTGGACTTTATTTATGACCATAGGCTACTTGGACTACATGTCATTGGAGAGAACAGTTTTGGCTGGTATTGGGGAGTTGATGGAAATGGAGGAAATGTATCAAGATGGTGTGGAAGCAATTGAGAATTTGGTCTTGGTCACTTGTATATATTTGCCATTGAATGACATGATCAGTTATTGAGTTAGCTATGAAAAAAGTCTGCATTCCCCTGGTTTTCAGCCTGGTTTCTCTCAACTTGGAGTGGTCTAATTCTTAATAAACTTGTTGTTTTCTGACATTCTGTGAAGTAATTTTTTTAAAAAATGTAAGATGCAGATGGAAACTGAACTCTGGATGCAGGAATGGTAACTTCGCATTTTTAACTTTGAAGGGCTCTTTTATTGTATTGATCCCACCTTTTTGAGGAAGAATGCCCATGTTAAAGACCCACCTGCTCCAGATTGTCGCAATGAGTTGGTTTAATGAAAATATTTACAGCATTTTGACGTAATAGCAGAAAGCCCGTTTCTGAAGTTAACTGATCTGGGTTAACTATTTGATCATCTGGAGGCAATAAATAGTAGGCCATGTCCAGTGAATGAATAAATTAAATCAGCAAAGTATCAAAACTGTTTTCCCAGGATGACTGCCCAATTTACTCATTATCATAGCTGCACAACCCAGACAACATCCAGCAGATAAATTGAATGTTACTTGTATACGTGAAGATTATGGCCAACTTGGAAGTGGGAAACTCATCCTTTTAAAGCTACTGTAATACTAACTGTGTGAAGCAGTGTGCTCTGATTTTTAAACTGAAATTATAAGTGAGCCAAAAGTTTTGAATCACATTTGTTTTCACAGAACTCTGATTTGTGATGGGAAGAAAGGACTTCTGACAAGGTTATTACAAGTGATGAAGAAAGAACCTGCAGAATCCTCTTTCAGGTAGCTTTCGCAGAAACTGATGGTGAATTTATTATGACTCCTTCCCTTTCCATGTGTTCATAAAGAACATCTCTTGGAATCTCTTCTCTCGTGTTACCAGCAACAGATACTGGACTGATGGGTCTACAATTACATCTCTGGTCTTGTTTGATTTTGAAATTATTTTTAAGGGACTCTCTAATTAATAATGGTCAAGGGGGTTCCATTATTTTTATCACCCTTGGATGGATGTCCAGAACTAGAGCTCTTCAATTTTGAACTTTTCTGTTTCTCCAGGATGACGTTAAATTAGTAATTATTTAAAAGCAGGTGGTTTACATCTGAACATAACCATTGGCTATAGGACTGCAGACTGATGGAAAATAAGTGGCTGAAAATGGACCTAACTGCTATAAGTAATAAGTATCAATCTCTGATGCCAATTCCCATTCATGCCAAGCATGTAGTTTAGGGTGGATTTGTATTGAATGTTTAATTCCTGTTGTATCTATGTAGAATGTTTATTGAAAACAGGTCCTGAAGCTTGGTAAAGGTTAAGAGTTTATGACCTCTATCACCTCAGACTGTGAACATGACGACCTCAATTCTCCATTTCTGGAGTTATTTTATTATGGCTGAGGCAACAATGTATTATAATTGCAAGGTTTTACTCTAGTAAATTGAACTGATGGTAAAGTGCACGCTTGATTGATGGCCAGTGCTTAGCAGAATGTGTGTTGCCTGTGTAACTAGACTCAGTAGGTGATCCACTTTCAGAATAGTCAAGTAGACAATTGCTAAGGAATTAAACCAGTTGAATTGCTTTACTTGTTACTCATTCCCGGCAGGTTCTGGCAGGCAAGAGCAGTTGAGAGTTTTCTACGAGGAGTGACTTCTTATGCTGACCAGATGTTTCTTTTGAAACGCGGCCTGCTGGAGGTAAGTCAAACTTTAAGATGCAAAATGGTCAAGCTGCTGGATGGTGAGAAGAATTTCTTGCATATTTCAGTTTGCACAATTAGACCAAATTAACCATTCAAATGTGTTTAACTTTGCTGCTTTTGCTCATGTGCGGAATGGAGTTTGTTTTTATTTTTGTTGCTGAGTAGGGTGTGGTGTCACTGGATGTGCATGGGGTAGGAGGGCTTTGTTGTCATGTCGTGGGGGTGGTATTCGGCAGGGCAGAGGGATTGGTGTGGCCATTGACAATAGACATTAGGGGCAGGAGTAGGCAATTCCGCCCTTCGAGCCTGCGCCACCATTCTATATGATCATGGCTGATCATCCTTAATCAGTATCCTGTTCCATAACCCTTGATTCCACTATCCTTGAGAGCTCTATCCAACTCTTTCTTAAATGAATCCAGAGTCTGGGCCTCCATTGCCGTCTGGGGAGAGCATTCCACACAGCCACCAATCTCTGGGTGAAGAAGTTTCTCTTCATCTCTGTCCTAAATGGTCTACCCCGTACTTTTAAGCTGTGTCCTCTGGTTCGGGACTCACCCATCAGTGGAAACATGTTTCCTGCCTCCAGAGTGTCCAATCCTTTAATAATCTTATGTCTCAATCAGATCCCCCCTCAGTCTTCTAAACTCAAGGGTATACAAACCCAGTCGCTCCAGTCTTTCAGCGTAAGGTAGTCCCGCCATTCAAGGAATTGATCTCGTGAACCTACGCTGCACTCCCTCAATAGCCAGAATGTCTTTCCTCAAATTTGGAGACCAGAACTGCACACAATATTCCAGGTGTGGTCTCACCAGGGCCCTGTACGGCTGCAGAAGAACCTCTTCGCTCTATACTCAATTCCTTTTGTTATGAAGGCCAGCATGCTATTAGCCTTGTTCACTACCTGCTGTACCTGTATGCTTGCCTTCATTGACTGGTGTACAAGAACACCCACATCTCTTTATACTGCCCCTTTACCTAAATTGATTCCATTGAGGTAGTAATCTGCCTTCCTGTTCTTGCCACCAAAGTGAATAACCATACATTTATCCACATTAAACTGCATCTGCCATGCATCTGACCACTCACCTAACCTGCCCAGGTCACCCTGTAATTTCCTAACATCCTCCTCTCATTGGTTGATGTGTCCCTGTACACCATCTGGCAAAAGAGAATGAAGTCCTCACTCCTGTCCTATAGAAGTGTGGCCAAATGGTGGTCAAACAGCTCTGCTAGATGTGAAAAAGTCTGCTGCTTATAAGCCAGAGAAAAACCTGAAGCGAATCAGAGGATGAATATCATTTCAAATTCTTTTAAATTGTCAACACTTATGTTCGCTTCAGTTTACTTGATGAACTGAAAAATGTGTTGCTGGAAAAGCGCAGCAGGTCAGGCAGCATCCAAGAAGCAGGAGAATCGACGTTTCGACCGTAAGCCCTACATCAGGAATGAGGAAGGTGTGCCAAGCAGGCTAAGATAAAAGGTAGGGTGGAGGGGCGTTGGGAATGCGATAGGTGAAAGGAGGTTAAGGTGAGGGTGATAGGTCGGAGAGGAGGTGGGTTCGGAGAGGTTGGGAAGAAGATTGCAGGTCAAGAAGGCAGTGCTGAGTTAGAGGGTTGGGAATGAGATAAGGTGGGGGGAGGGGAAATGAGGAAGCTGGAGAAATCTGCATTCATTTCTCCAGCTTCCTCATTTCCCCACCCCCCACCCCCCCACCTTATCTCAGTCCAACCTTCAGACTCAGCACCGCCTTCTTGACCTGCAATCATCTTCCCGACCTCTCCGCCCCCACCCCCTCTCCAGCCTATCTCCCTCACCTTAACCTCCTTCCATCTATTGCATTCCCAACGCTCCTCCCCCAAATCCCTCCTCCCTACCTTTTATCTTAGCCTGCTTGGCACACCTTCCTCATTCCTGACGAAGGGCTTATGCCCGAAAAGTTGATTCTCCTGCTCCTTGGATGCTGCCTGACCTGCTGCGCTTTTCCAGCAACACATTTTTCAGCGCTGATCTCCAGCATCTGCAGTCCTCACTTCTAGTTAAATTTACTTGATGTACTTAATGTGGTGTGGAAAAGAATAGTTTGGTTATTTGACAAGTTATACCAGTGTTGGCCACTCTTGGATTGAGAATTGCAAACTTAAGTATACAGTGAAGCTTCTAGCTTGGTGCTTTATTCCCTTGCATTCAAGTTTGTCAGGCCAGGAGATAGTATTCTGCTCTTGCTACCCATCCCTGTAGCCTCAGTAGTGAGCTGCTGAGTTGTGCAATGCATTTTGAGTGGAGCAGAATTAAAACTATTATCCATGGTTCCCACACGGTATGCCCAAACAATGAATAAACTGGGAGGAAACCATTCTATCAACTTGAACTGATCAGAACTATTCCAAAGATGAAAGGGTGATTTCTAACCAGAGAATCCAATATCCGTTAGTTTTTATTGAAATTTAAAAACAAATTCCTTGGAAAGCAAAATAAAACTTTGGGTAATATGCTTGAATGTTCGAGGTAAAAGTTCAGAACTCAGCTTCAGAACGAAAGTGTAATTGTCATTAAGGCCACTGAAGGTCAGTGCCTTGCAAAGAAGTTAAAATCTTGTATGTTTGCTTTTACAGCACATTCTTTTCTGCATTATCGACAGTGAGTGTAAATCCAGGGATGTATTGCAAAGTTATTTTGATCTTTTGGGTGAGCTGATGAAATTCAACATTGATGCCTTCAAGAGGTTTAATAAATATGTAAACACAGAAGAGAAGGTGAGTTGTGGTACAGTGAGCTGCACAGCTTAATCTGTAAATGAACATCTGTCTAATTTACTAGTCTAGCAAGTATTTACTTTAAGGATTTTGGAAAGTGCTTGTATATCACCCATCAGTAAAAATGTTCATGAAGCTGGAATGATAAATGAAACCCCAGCTGAAGGTGGTGCGTACCATTTGTCCTAATTCTGCTGGATTCAGGGAATGTGTTCAAATAAGCCAGTGCTGTCAGTCTCCCAGGTATCACTAGGCACAAACCACAAAGAACAGAAGATAACTTGCCTTTTTTGGGTTGTTTAATTGCTTTTGACATTTGAAGGCCCAACACAACTGATTTCAGCTTTTTTGATGGGTGCAAGAAAGAACCCCAGAATCAGCAATAAGGCGGGGGGGGGGAGGGGTTTGGGTGCAAAAGTGACTAGATGAAAGTCTGAAGGTGGGGAAAACAAAGTGAAAGGCAGAGGTCATGGTCTGAAGTCTGAATCCAGAAGGCTTTTTAAGTGTCTAAAAGGGAAATGAGATGCTGTCCTTCCAGTCTGCATTGGGCTTCACTGGAACAATATATCAGACTGAAGGGTAGAGGTGTGAGCAGAAGACGAAGACTGTGAATGAACTGGCAAGTGACCCCAAGGTCAGGATCACTCTTGCAGACTGAGTGAAGGTGTTCCACAGAGCAGTCATCTAGTCTGCATTTAGTCTCATTGATGAAAAGGAGACCGTATTGAGAGCAGTGAATACAGTTGACAACTTTAAAAGAAGTAAATTAAAATGCTGCATCACTTAAAAGGGGTTTGAGCTTATAGGTGAAATGGCGTGTGACACCTGCGTCTGCTTAGGAAATTGCTATTGCAGCAATGTTGAGTGAAAGAGATGTTTAGTGAAACTGGCGAAGGATGATCAATATGCAGGCCAATAGGAACCCTGTCATTGTTCCAGAAGGGAAGGGAAGAGATGAGAGCAGAGGTTTGTGGTGGATGGGATTCTCAGTTGAGGGAAAAGTAAGAAATATCAGATACCATTTTTGAAGAGGGTGTTATCAGAACTGATCTAATGGAGAGATAGAAACTGCAGATGGAGTTAAGTCCTTAATTAAGCAGGGTGTGAGGAAGTGCAATGGGGATAATTGAGGGAGTCATGACTAGAGCTGGAGAAGTCACAGAAGGGAAGGAAGGTAGACTAGATAAAGATGAGAGAAGGTTAGGAATTGGTTGCCAAATTGATTTAATTCTTCCAACAAGATCAGTGATACCTGTACAGTATTTGTTGTATTTGTTCATGGCATGGGGGCCTCGCCGACCAGGGCAAAATTTGTCTATAATTGACCGACTCAACATTGATGTCTACTTCAAATCCACCGACTCCCACAACTACCTGGATTACACCTCCCACCCACACCCCTGTAAAACATGGTGCCTTACTCTCCATTCCTCTGCCAAGAACATGCAAGTCCTGGGTCACCGCCTCCACAGAGTTCTAGCCGCCTGGAGGAAGAATGCCTCATCTTCCGCTTTGGGACCTTGCAACCACATGAGATCGGTGTTGATTTCACCAGTTTCCTGACCTCCCCTTCCCCCACCTTATCCCAGATCCAACCCTCCAAACTGCACTGCCCGCTTGAGCTGTCCAATCTATCTGTCTTTCTTCCTGTCTATCCGTTCCACTTCAACCCATCACCATCAATCCCCACCTCATTTACCTATTGCATTCCCAGCTACCCCCCCCCCCCCCCCCCTCGCCCTGCCCATTTTTCTTTCAGCCCCCTTGACCCACAAGCCTCATTCCTGATGAAGGGCTTATGCCTGAAACATTGACTGTCCTGCTCCACAGATGCTGCCTGACCGGCTGTCCTTTTCCAGCATCACACTCTTCAACTCTGATCTCCAGCATCTGCATCCTTGCTTTCTCCTAGGGTAAATGCAGGCAAGATATTCTCTATGGGGTGTCCAAAACCAATTGTCACAGGGTCGGCCATGTAGAACTGAGATGAGAAGAAATTACTTCACCCGAAGTGTGTGGTGAGCCTGTGGAATTCTCTATCAATGAAAGCAGCTTGGGTCATAATATTGAAGTTTCAAAGAGGAGTTAGATATAGGCTTTGATCCCTTTAGCTTCAAGAACGATGAGGAAGAGGGTACCGAATTGGATGGTAAACCAGATCGTGTTTAAGGGCAAAGTAGGCTTGAAGGGCCGAGTAGACTATGCGTCCTGTTTTTCTGCTTCTATCTCTTAAATAGAGGAGATAGGGAATCAGGGTCTTTCCAAATGAGAAGTAATGTGCCAGAGTTCAGTTTTTAATGTGGTAGTAAAGGATTGAGGCAATACTTTTTCACTGCATTGGTATCTAGAATTTTCTGAAAATGTGTTGCTGGAAAAGCGCAGCAGGTCAGACAGCAACCAAGGAACAAGAGATTCGACGTTTCGGGCATAAGCCCTTCTTCAGGAAAGAATTTTCCTATCTAGAATTTTCTGCCTAGTTTGGTAGTGGAGGCTGAAACCCTCTTCTCATATAAAAATAACCTGAATCTGCAACTGAAGTGCAGTAACCTGCAAGGCCCTGGACTGGGTACTGGGAGGTGAGATTAGAATGGATATCTATATATAGAATCCCTGCAGTGTGGAAACAGGACATTCGGTCCAACACATTAACACTAACTCTCCAAAGAGTATCCCATCCATACTCACATCCCTATCTCATCCCTGCATTTCCCATGGCTAACCAACGCAGCCCTGAACACTATGGGCAATTTGGCATGGCCAATCCACCTGCACTGCACATCTTTGGACTGAGGAAACACACACACACACACACACACACACACATGCAGGCAGAATTGAACCCAGGTCCCAGGTGCTGTGAGACAGCAGTGCTAACCAATGAGCCACTATGCCACCTCAAATTACAAGCTTTATTTTGGCTGCATACATGCGATGAGCTAAAAGTCTTTTTTTGTGTCTTTAATTTTCTGTGGTTCTATAAGAGTGGAACAAGTAATGTTCGATAAAGTTGTCAAAAAGACAGATAAATATAGCTAGGTCCCATGGAGGTCTGTATGACCACACCATTTGTTTGGAGAAAACAGGATAAGTTGAAAGAGAAATTGTTCATTGGGGCAACAAGCTCAGCCCCGTGGAGATGATGTCAGAGTGTGGTGCTAGAAAAGCACAGCCGGTCAGGCAACATCCAAGGAGCAGTAGAGTTGACGTTTTAGGCAGAAGCCCTTCACCAGGAATTAGGTGTGTGGGTCAAGATGTACAGTTCTTGTTGCCACACTAACAAAAGGATGTGGATGCTTTGGAGAGAGAGCAGAGAAGATTTGAGGATGTTGCCTGGTATGGAAGGTGCCTGGTATGGAAGGTGCTAGCTATGAAGAGAGGTTGAGTAGGTTAAGATTATTTTCATTAGAAAAAAAAGAGATTGAGGGGGGAACCTGATTGAGGTCTACAAAATCATGAAGGGTGGATAGAGATAAAAATCACAAAACCAGGTTATAGTCCAACAGGTTTAATTGGAAGCACACTAGCTTTTGGAGCATCACTCCTTCATCAGGTGATAGTGGAGGGCACAATCCTAACACACAGAATTTATAGCAAACATTTACAGTGTGATATAACTGAAATAATACATTGAAAAATTGATTGCCTGTTAAGCCTTTCATCTTTTAGAATACCATGACAGTTTCGCTTCTTTCATGTGTAAGTCACAAAACCTTTTTTATTTTAAAAGTTACATTCTCAGGTTAGCTGTTAACAATGGTGATAGCTAGACAATATGTTGAAGGTGTTAGCCCCCTGTGTTCTCTGTCTATGCCATGATGTTTAGATTGATTCTAATCTAAAGAGTGAGATAATGGAGCTTTACATGAATTCAGCAAAGTACAATGTAACCCTGCAAGCACAAACTCACCCCACACAATGTGTGCGCGCATGTGGGTCTTTGTCTGTCTGCGTGTGTCTCTCTGTCTGGGTTGGGGGTTGAGACTGTGAGAAAGTGTGTGTGGTGAGTGTGTGTGTGTGGTGAGTGCAGAGTGTCTTAAGTCTGTGAGGGGATGCATGTGTGCATGTGGGGGTGTGTGGGGATGTCAGTGTATATGTGTGTACAGGAGTGTGTGTGTATAGTGCACTGGTAGCAACTTGTAATGTGACATGAACCCGAGGTCCCAGTTGAGGCCCTCCCTATGGCTACCGAACTGGAGTATTCCCTCCCCAGTTGGGGAACACTTCAGTGGTCCAAGACATTCGACCTCAGATCTTCAGGTGACCATCCTCCAAGGCGGACTTCGGGACAGGCAGCAGCGAAAGGTGGCCAAGCAGAGGCTGATAGCTAAGTTCGGTACCCATAGGGAGGGCCTCAACCGGGACCTTGGGTTCATGTCACGTTACAGGTGACCACCACTGCACTATACACACACACACAGATACCCCTACACACACACACACACACACACACACACACACACACACACACACACACACACACACACACACACACACACTCTCACTCACGCACACGCAGGCACTCCTGTATACACACACACAGGCACACATATACACAGACACCCCCACACACCCTGACAGAGACACACACTCACCTGCACCCCCTCACAGACTTAAGACACTCTGCACTCACCGCACGCACTTTCTCAATCTCAACCCCCGACCCAGACAGAGACAGACAAAGACCCACATGCGTGCACACATTTTGTGGGGTGAGTTTGTGCTTGCAGGGTTACATTGTACTTTGCTCAAAAACTGCATGAATTCATGTAAAACTCCGTTATCTCACTTTTTAGATTAGAATCAATCTAATCATCATGGTATAGACAGAGAACACAGGGGGCTATCACCATTATCAACAACTAACCTGAGAATGCAACTATTTATATAAAAAAGGTTTGTGATTTACAGATGAAAGAAGTGAAACTGTCATGGTATTCTAAAAACATGAAAGGCTTAACAGACAATCAGTTTTTCAATGTATTATTTCAGTTACATCACACTATAAATGTTTGTTATAAATTGTTATTATCGAGCCCTCCACTATCACCTGATGAAGGAGTGATGCTCCGAAAGCTAGTGTGCTTCCAATTAAACCTGTTGGACTATAACCTGGTGTTGTAATTTTTAACTTTGTACACCCCAATCCAACACCGGCATCTCCAAATCATGGATAGAGATAAGCTTTTTCCCAGGGTGAGGGATTCAATAATGAGGTCATGTGTTCAAGGTGAGAGGAGAAAAGTTTAAAGGGGATACAAGTGGCAAGTAGTTTACACAAAGGGTGGTAGGTGCCTGGTGCGTGTTGCCAGTAGAGGTAGTAGAGGCAGGCCTGGTAGATTCATTTAAGGTGCACCTGGACAGATGCTTGAGTAGGTGGGGATCAAAGGGATAAAGATCCTTAGGAATTTGGCAATAGCTTTAGACAGTGGATTTGGCTCAGCACAGGCTTGGAGGGCCGTAGGGCCTAATCCTGGGCTGTAAATTTGTTTCTTTATTCAAGGGGACTAAGATAAATGGGAGGGGGTGGAGCTGTGGAAAAGGTAGCTGGGAATGAGGTAGGTAGATGAAGATGGGGGTGAAAGGGATAGGTTGGAGAAATGGGTGGCGTAGATAGGTGGGAAGGAAGCTGGCCAGGTAGGACTACTCAAGAGGGCATTGCTGAATTGGGAGGTTGAGACTGGGATAAGGTTGGGGAGGGGAAATGGGGAAACTGGTGAAATCCACAGTGACCCAAGATGGAAGATGAGGCATTCTTCCTCCAGGCGTTGGGTGGCTAGGGTTTAGCGATGGAGGCGGCCCAGGACCTGCATGTCTTTGGCGGAGAGAGAGGGGGAGTTAGCGTTCTGCTACAGGGCGGTGGGGTTGATTGGTGTGGGTGTCCCAGAGATGTTCTCTGAAATGATCTGCAAGTTGGTGTCCTGTCTCCCCAATGTACAGGAGACCACATCAGGTGCAACAGATAAAGTAGATGATATGTGTGGAAGTACTGGTAAATTGCTGTTGGATGTGGAAGGATTCTTTGGGGCCTTGAATGGAAGTGAGGGAGGAGGTGTGAGCACAGGTTTTCCACTTCCTGCGATGGTAGGGGTAAGTGTTGGGGTGGGAGGGTGGTTTGGTGGGGCACGTGGACCTAACAAGGGAGTCACAAAAGGAATGGTCTCTTCGAAACGCAGATGGAGTGGTGAGAGAAATATATATGTCTGGTAGGGTATGTTTGTAGGTGGCGGAAATGGCAGAGGATAGTGCAGTGTATCCGGAGGTTGGTAGGGTGGAAGGTGAGGACCAGTGGGGTTTCTGCCCTTGTGGTTGGAGGGGTGGTGTTCAAGAGCAAAGGTACAGAAAGTGGAGGAGATGCACTGGAGGGCATCATCAACCATGTGAGAGGGGAAATTGCAGTCTTTGAAGGAGGAGGCCATCTGGGATATTCTATTGTGGAATTGGTCCTCCTAGGAGCAGATACAGCAGAGGATTTGGGAGTAAGGATAGCATTTTACAGGAGGCAGAGTGGGAGGAGGTGTTGTCCAGATAGCTGTGGGAGTCGGTGAGCTTGGAGTGGACCCATCCTCCGTCTACCTATTGCATTCACAGTGACTATGCAGCCCCCCCTCCCAATCCCATTTCGCTCTCCGCCCCCTTGGCCTGCAAGCCTCATTCCTGATGAAGGGCTTATGCCTGAAACATTGACTCTCCTGCTCCTTGGATGCTGCCTGACCAGCTGTGCCTTTCCAGCACCACACACTCAACTCTGATCTCCAGCATCTGCAGTCCTCACTTTCTTCCAAGTGGAGATTATGGTGGTTACTAGTGATTGTTTGGACCTCTTGTTTAGGAAGAAACAGATGTTTGAGTCATCCAGGTGGCTGATGGAGGTGTTGAGGGATTGAATATCCATAGTAAAGCAGAGGCCTGTGTTTTACCACCTGTATGACTGTTAATCTATTTCCGGATGGTCCATTTCAAAACTTATAAAATTGAGGGGCATGGATAGGGTAAGTGGGCAAAGTTTTTTCCCTGTGGTTGGGAAATCCAGAACTAGAGGCCACAGGTTTAGGGTGAGAGGGGAAAGATATAAGAGACCTAAGGAGCCACTTTTCATGCAGAGGATGGTGCATACACGGAATGAGCTGCCAGAGGATGTGGTGGAGGCTGGTACAATTGCAACATTTAAGAGGCATTTGGATGGGTATATGAATAAGAAGGGTTTGGAAGGATATGAGGCCGGGTGCTGGCAGGTGGGACTAGATTGGATTAGGATATCTGGTCGGCATGGATAAGTTGGACTGAAGGTCTGTTTCCGTGCTGTACACTTCTATGACTCTGACTCTTGCCACAAAGTACAGCAATTCACAATTCTGTCTTTTTTATTCAGTTTCAGATATTTTTGAATCAGATCAACAGTTCTTTAGTGGATTCTAACATGCTGGTTCGCTGTATTGTGTTGTCCTTGGACCGATTTGAGAGTCAAACAGATGCTGTAAAAGGTATAACGCAAATAAGGTCCTTTCGTAAGCAATGGAGAAGTGGAAGTATATATGCATTGGAGGAGATTATTTTGAGGGAACAAACCAAATTAACATGACAGCATAAATTTATCAATGACAAATCTGCAGGCATGGAGTTTGTTCATTTTATCACAATCTCAGATGTAGCGTGCAGAAAACTTTTTGAGTGATAAGTGCCCTTGAATCTTCAAAGAGCCAAATCAAATTTGTGAATGGGAATCCAGCAGCAACCCCTCATTTGTGACACTGCACACAATTCATGACTGTTGGATAATAGAGCCCAAAACAGCTTTTACCACTTCATCTGCTCCTATACTGATCCTTAAGATTTTCCTGGTGGGGTCCATGAACTGGCTACCTCAAAACTGGAAAAATCTTATTATGTAAAAACCTAAAATTCTTGACTTTAATGCAAGTGACAAAAAGGTGGATCTTGCGTGATTACTAAACCTTTGAGTGGCTTTGATTTCTGTGAACTTTGGTGTCGTGTCTAGCAGTTTAGCTGTTTTCATTGAGATCTGGTGGGATTACAATCATGTATGTTACTCAAAAAATTACTTTTACTGGATTAGTATGAACTAATGTTTGTGACATTGACTGGTTTGCAATTTCTCTTGATTTTGTGGGATAGATGAGGGAATGTGGTTATCCTTTGATCATTCTGTACACTGTTTTCTACTTAGTTGCAGAAGTCATTTCCCAGTGCTGCCTGCTATCCTACATCTCACGTGTGGAAAACAGACTCTCATTTCTTTTCCGGCTAATTAATATTATTCAAGTACAGACGCTCACCCAGGTAAGCTTAATTATTTTAGGAAATTGTTTACTTTTTGTCTAAGTTCACTTTTGCTTCAACTAATTTTCCCACATGTTGAAACCAAGTTGTTTACAAATGATTGTACTTGCCTTTTGAAGTAAACCAAGGTATAATATTGAGTCTAACCTCCGATTTAACCCATCTTCCAAGATAACCCCCTCTCTAGTTACCTGCTGTCAGTTCAGAAATCCACAAGTTGTGCTTCCTGAATGTTGAGGGCATGTGACTGCATTCCATTTTAAATGATGTAATGTTCCTTTCTTTTTAAAGTTACATTCTGAATGCAGTCTAAGTTTTTCTGTTGCGTTGAAGATTTCTCATAGGGGCCAACTTCAAAGTGATGAATTATTTTAAATCTAAGTTTGATAGGTGCCATATGCATACGTACCAGTGCTGGAGCAATTGCCTTGAGAGATACAGCAAGCCTGTAACTGCATTTAAAATCATGGTTTAGGACTGAGTCACAGAGCAACCAATCCACAATGAAAATTATTTGACAAAATTGTTAGGAAGGGAAAATACCCTTGCCTCAAGAAAGAACATTCTTAATGGTGAGGGCAGGGGCAAAAATGTCTGTTATATCCCAGTCTTTGAATACAAACTGGTCTCATTTGTGATGTTACAGGTGAGTTCATTGGATTCTCTAAACTACACAATAGTGGTTAGACCATAAGACCTAGGAGTGGAAGTAAGGCCATTCGGCCCATCGAGTCCACTGCGCCATTTAATCATAGTTGATGGGCATTTCAACTCCACTTACCCACATTCTCCCCGTAGCCCTTAATTCCTTGTGACATCAAGAATTTATCAGTCTCTGCCTTGAAGACATTTAGCGTCCCAGCCTCCACTGCACTCCGCAGCAATGAATTCCACAGGCCCACCACTATCTGGCTGAAGAAATGTCTCTGCATTTCTGTTCTGAATTGACTCCCTCTAATTCTAAGGCTGTGCCCACGGGTCCTGGTCTCCTCGCTTAACGGAAACAATTTCTTAGCGTCCACCGTTTCCAAGCCATGTATTATCTTGTAAGTTTCTATTAGATCTTCCCTTAGCCTTTAAATTCCCAGGATCCTCAGCCGTTCCTCGTATGTTAGACCTCCCATTCCAGGGATCATCCGTGTGAATCTCCGCTGGACACGGTCCAGTGCCAGTATGTCCATCCTGAGGTGTGGGGACCAAAACTGGACACAGTACTCCAAATGGGGCCTAACCAGAGCTTTATAAAGTCTCAGTAGCACATCGCTGCTTTTATATTCCAACCCCCTTGAGGTAAATTACAACATTGCATTTGCTTTCTTAATCACAGACTCAACCTGCATGTTTACCTTTAGAGAATCTTCGACTAGCACTCCCAGATCCCTTTGTACTTTGGCTTTATGAATTTTCTCACTGTTTAGAAAGGAGTCTATGCTTTTATTCTTTTTTCCAAAGTGCAAGACCTTGCATTTGCTCACATTAAACTTTATCAGCCATTTCCTGGACCACTCTCCCAAACTGTCTAGATCCTTCTGCATCCTCCCCACTTCCTCAGTACTACCTGCCTTTCCTTCGTATCATCGGCAAACTTCGCTAGAATGCCCCCAGTGCCTTCATCCAGATCATTAATATATAACATGAACAGCTGCGGCCCCAACACTGAACCCTGTGGGACACCGCTTGTCACTGGCTGCCATTCTGAAAAAGAACCTCTTATCCCAACTCTCTGCCTTCTGTCAAACAGCCAATCCTCAATCCATCCCAGTAGCTCACCTCGAACGCCATGGGCCCTCACCTTACTCAGCAGCCTCCCGTGTGGCACCTTAGCAAAGGCTTTTTGGAAGTCTCGATAGACCACATCCACTGGGTTTCCCTGGTCTAGTCTACTTGTCACCTCTTCAAAGAATTCCAACAGGTTTGTCAGGCACAACCTCCCCTTACTAAATCCATGTTGACTTGTTCTAATCCGACCCTGCTCTTCCAAGAATTTAGAAACCTCATCCTTAACGATAGATTCTAGAATTTTACCAACAACCGAGGTTAGGCTAATTGGCCTATAATTTTCCATCTTTTGTCTTGATCCTTTCTTGAACAATGGGGTTACAACAGCCATCTTCCAATCATCCTGGACTTTCCCTGACTCCAGTGACTTTTGAAAGATCTCAACCAACGCCTCCACTATTTCCTCAGCCACTACCCTCAGAACTCTAGGATGTATCCCGTTAGGGCCAGGAGATTTGTCAATTTTAAGACTTTTTAGCTTTTCCAGCAATATCTCTTTTGTAATGGCAACCATACTCAACTCAGCCCCCTGACTCTCTTTAATTGGGATATTACTCATGTCTTCCACTGTGAAGACTGACACAAAGTACTAAAGTTCTCCTGCTATTTCCTTATCTCCCATCACTAGCCTTCCAGTATCGGTTTGAAGTGGCCCAATGTCTACTTTTGCCTGTCATTTGTTTCTTATGTATTGAAAGAAACTTTTACTATCATTTCTAATATTACTGGCTAGCCTACCTTCATATTTGATCCTCTCCTTCCTCATTTCTCTGTTATCCTCGGTTTGTTTTTGTAGCCTTCCCAATCTTCTGATTTCCCACTGCTCTTGGCCACTTTATAGGATCTCTCTTTTTCTTTGATACGTTTCGTGACTTCCTTTGTCAGCCATGGCTGTCTAATCCCTCCCCGGATAATCTTTCTTTTCTTGGGGATGAACCTCTGTCCTCAATTATACCCACAAACTCCTGCCATTTTAGCTCTACTATCTTCCCTGCTCGGCTCTGCTTCCAGTCGATTTTCGTCAGTTCCCCTCGCATGCCCTCGTAATTACCTTTGTTTAACTGTAACACCATTACATCCAATTTTGCCTTCTCTCTTTCAAACTGCAGACTGAACTCTACGATATTATGATTGCTGCTTCCTAAGTGTTCCCTTACTTTAAGATCTTTTATAAAGTCTGGTTCACTACATGGCACTAAGTCCAAAATAGCCTGCTCCCTTGTGGGCTCCATGACGAGCTGTTCCAAAAAGACCACCTGTAAGCATTCCAAGAATTCCCTTTCTTTGGATCCACTGGCAACATTATTTACCCAGTCCACCTGCATATTGAAGTCTCCCATGATCACCGTGACCTTGCCTTTCTGACATGCCTTCTCTATTTCCCGGTACATGTTGCGCCCCTGGTCCTGACCACTGTTAGGTCTGTACATAACTCCCATTATGGTTTTTTTGCCTTTGTGGTTCCTCAATTCCACCCACACAGACTCTACATCATCTGACCCTATGTCATTCAGTGCCATAGATTTAATTTTGTTCTTAACTAACAAGGCCACCCCGCCCCCTCTGCCCATCTCCCTGTCTTTTCGATAAGTTGTAAATCTTTGGATGTTTAACTGCCAGTCCTGAACCCCCTGCAACCATGTCTCTGTGATGCCTACCACATCATAATCATTCACGATGATCTGTGCTGTTAGTTCATCTACTATATTACAAATGTTATGAGCATTCAGGTAAAGTGCCTTAATGCTAACATTCTTATCATTAGAGATATTGGAAGTCATAAGATGTCCTAAGTTATCCTTCCTTTTTGTTGCATTCCTAATCTGCCTCAAGGTTGAATCCACCTGCAAACATGCTATCCTCCTGCTTATCTTTCCATTTAACTCCATACTCCTGTCGCTTTCACTCCCCCACCCCCCACCAACCAACCAACTCAGAAGTTTAAAGTCCTACTGACCACCCTATTTATCCTCTTCGCTAGAACATTGGTACCAGATCAGTTCAGGTGGAGACCGTCCCAACGGTACAGATCCCCCCGGTTCCAAAACTGATGCCAATGCCCCATGAAATGGAATCCCTCTTTCCTACACCCACATGTTTACTTCCCTAATTTGCTTATCCCTATGCCAATTGGCACGTGGCTTGGGCAGTAATCCGGAGATTATGACCCTTGAAAACCTGTACTTCAATTTCCTTCCTCGTGCTTGATAATCCCTAAACAGGTCCTCCATCCTAGTTTTGGCTATGTTGTTAGTCCCAATGTGGACCACAACAACTGGATCCTTCCCCCTCCCACTCCAATATCCTTTCAAGCCAGTCAGAGATGTCCTGCACCCTGGCACCGGGCAGGCAACACACCATGCGAGAGTCCCGATCTGGTTTGCGCAGGATACTATCTGTCCCCCTAATTATAGAATCCCCCTATAACAACAACTTGCCTTTTTGCTCCCCCCTCTTGAATGGCCTTCTGCACCATGGTGCCATGGTCAGCTGGCTCATCCTGTCCAGAGCCCTTTTCCTCACCTGTATAGGGAGCAGGAATTTCATACCTGTTGGACAAGGTCAAGGGCTGAGACTCCTGAACTCAAGTTCCCCCTGCCTGCCTCACCTAGTCACACACTAATGTCTCTGACAACTAACTGAATGTGAATTACTTAATCTCCCAGGTGTGACTGCCTCCTGAAACAAAGCATCCAGGTAACTCTCCCCTTCCCGGATGTGCCGCAGTGTTTGAAGCTCAGATTCCAGATCATCAACTCTGATCCGGAGTTCTTCCAGCAACCAACACTTGCTGCAGATGTGGTCACTGCCATTCACAATGGGATCAGCCAGCTCCCACATCATACAACTACAGCACATCACCATCACATCGCCTATGCCTATAGTATAGGTTGGAGTTAAAATACTTTTTGATACCTCTCTGCTATAGTCTTTTTCTAAAAAACCAATTTGTAGATAAACCAGAAAAAGTAAAATTTTAACCATTCACCGATAAAGAAATAGAAAATCCTTACCTTAACAAACCGGAGTCCTATTTTTGGTTAGAGGAGGGGGGAGGGGGTGGTGGTGGGAGACACAACACGTGTAGTGTCTCGGCTTAAGGGACTGCCCAGATATACTAACGGCAGTCCCCTGGTCGTCGCTCCCACTCTTCCTACTTATTATCTAGGTTAGAGGAGAGTGGCGGGTGGGAGGCACTACAGTTGTAGAGTCTCGGGTTTAGCCGCCTTGCTGATATATATGGTCACTGCTTTCCTTCCCGGCTGCCCCTCTGGTCCACATCACTTCCTCTGCTGCTCCTGCTCCGCTGCTGCTCGCACTTAAAATGGCCATTGGCGTCGAAGGGTGAGTATTAATACTCACTGCTTTCCTTCCCGGGTGCCCCTCTGGTCCCCGTCACTTCCTCCGCTGCTCCCGCTCCTTCTGTGAAAGAGAAAAGCACCGCTGCCCGCTACAGGTAAGTAATTTTAATAAAAACTGCCTTGCCTTATCTGCAGTCTTCTGAGTTCATCCTACCTCCGCTGCTGCTTGCACTTAAAAGCATGGTTAACATGTAATGGCTCACATTTTGTAGTGGTGAGGACAATGAGACTTATCATTATTTCTCTGAAACAGAGCAGCTTCAGGTGCCTGCAGATGTGTAATGTTAAAAATGATCTGTAGCTTTTGTACATTAAAGGGGAGATATGGTTAGGCTTACTAGAAAGGAGCTCAGAAATAGACTGAGGAGAGCGGGGGGGGGGGGGGGGTGTCACAAGAAAGACTTGGTAGGAAAGATTAGGGAGAACCGAAGGCATTTTACTCATAGTCATAAAGATGTACAGCATGGAAACAGACCCTTCGGTCCAACCCGTCCATGCCGACCAGATATCCCAACCCAATCTAGTCCCACCTGCCAGCACCCAGCCCATATCCTTCCAAACCCTTCCTATTCATATACCCATCCAAATGCCTCTTAAATGTTGCAATTGTAAAAGCCTCCACAACTTCCTCAGCTCATTCCATACACATACCACCCTCTGTGAAACATTTGCCCCGTAGGTCTCTTTTGTATCTTCCCCTCTCACGCTAAACCTGTGCCCTCTAGTTCTGGACTCCCTGATCCCAGGGAAAAGACTTTGCCTATCTACCCCATCCATGCCCCTCATAATTTTGTAAACCTCTACAAGGTCACCCCTCAGCCTCCGACACTCCAGGGAGAACAGCCTCAGCCTGTTCAGCCTCTCCCTATAGCTCAAATCCTTCAACTTCCGAATTTGTTTCTTAAAGAGTTGGATAGAGCTCTCAAGGATAGGAATCAAGGGTTACGGAGATAAAGCAGGAACAGGATATTGATTAAGGATGATCAGCCATGATCATCATGAATGGTGATGCAGGCTCGAAGGGCATAATGGCCTACTCCTGCACCTATTGTCTATTTCTGGCAACAACCTTGTAAATCTTTTTTGAACCCTTTCAAGTTTCACAACATTTTTCTGTTAGGAAGGAGACGAGAATTGTGCGCAATATTCCAACAGTGGTCTAACCAATGTCCTGTACAGCCACAATATGACCTCCCAACTCCTGTATTCAATACTCTGACCAATAAAGGAAAACATACCAAATGCCGCCTTCACTGTCCTGTCTACCTGTGACTCTACTTTCAAGGAGCTATGAACCTGCATTCCAAGGTCTCTTTGTTCAGCAACACTCCCATGGACCTTACCATTAAGTGTATAAAACCTGCTAAGATTTGCTTTCCCAAAATGCAGCACCTCTCATTTATCCGAATTAAACTCCATCTACCACTCCTCAGCCTATTGGCCCATCTGGTCAAGATCCTGTTGTAATCTGACATGTGAGAAATAAGAGAATGATGAGGGAGAAAGTAGGACCAGTCGGGGATAGCGTAGGGAACTTGTGCGTGGAGCCTAAGCAAATAGTGGAATCCCTAAATGAGGTTATTGCTTCGGTTTTCACTAAGGAAAGGGACGTAAGGAAAGGAATGAGAACTTAGAGGAACTGGGAAACAGGTTTGAACAGATCAACATTGAAATTGATGTGCTGGAAATTTCGGCAAACATTAAAATTGATATGTCCCCAGGGGTAGACCTGATTTATCAGAGATTGCTCTGGGAAGCAAGAAAGGAGGTTGTTAAGCCGCTGGCAAAAATCGTTGCTTCCTCACTCTCCACAGATAGAGGAGAATGTTGCCCTTCTTTTCAAGAAGGGACATAGAGAAATCTCTGGCAATTACAGACCAGTAAATCTTGCATCTGTAGTCAGCAAGGTTTTGGAAAGAATTGAGGAATAGGATTTATGACTTTTTGGAAAAGCATAGCTTGATTAAAGGCAGTCAGCATGACTTTGTGAGGGGCAGGTCATTCCTCACAAATCTTAGTTCTTTTGAGGAGGTGACAAGACAGATTGGCAAAGTTTGAGCAGTGGATGTGGTGTATGTGGACTTCAGTGAGGCATTTGATAAGGTTCCCCATGGTCGGCTCATAAAGTCAGGAGGCATACAAGGAGATTCGACTATCTGGATTCAGAATTGGTCAGCTGACCAGGCAAAGATGGTTCTAGATAGAAAGTATTCTTCATAGAGGTCAGTGGTGAGCAGTGTCCCGCAGGGCTCTGTTCTTGGGTGTCTGCTCTTTGTAGTTTTTATAAATGACTTGGATGAGGAGGTTGAGGGGTGGGTGAGTAAATTTGCTGATGACACAAAGGATGGAGGTACAGGTGATATCAAGAGCTGTTGCAGGCTGCAGCGCAACATAGGATGCAGAGCTGGGCTGAGAACAGACAGATGGAGTTTGACCTGGATAAATGTGAAGTGATGCATTTTAGAAGGTCAGACTTGAATGCTGAATAAAGGGTTAAAGACAAGAATCTTGCAGTGTGGAGGAATAGAGGGATCTTGGTGTGCAAGTGCATAGATCCCTCAAAGTTGCCATGCTTTGTGTAGGGTAGTTAAGAAAGCATATGGCTTTCATTAACAGGGGGATCGAGTTTGAACTGTAAGGTTTTGCTGCAGCTCTCCAAGACCCTGGTGAGACCACACTTGGGATATTATGTCCAGTTCTGGTCGCCGTATTATAGAAAAGATACAGAGGCTTTGGACAGGTGCAAAGAAGGTTTACCAGGATGCTGACTGGACTGGAGGACTCGTCTTACAAAGAGGTTGACTTAGCTCAGACTTTTCTCTCCGGAGAGAAGGAGGAAGAGAGGTGACCTGATCGAGGCATACAAGGTAATGAGGGGCATGGATAGAGTCATTAGCCAGAGACTTTTCCCAGGGCAGGATTGACTGGCACGAGAGATCATAGTTTTAAAGTGTTAGGGGGACGGTATAGAGGAGATGTCAGAAGTAGGTTCTTTACGCAGAGTTGTGAATGCATGGAATTTGTTGCCAGCGGTGGTGATGGAAGCAGAGTCATTAGGGACATTTAAGTAACTGCTGGACATGCACATGGACAGCAGTGAGTTGAGGGGTTCGTAGGTTAAGTTTTATTTTAGATTAGGAATAATCCTCTACCCAACATTGTGGGCCAAGGGCCCGTTCTGTGCTATGTTCTATTAGGCATTTGTAAAGTTTAATTTGGGGCTGTGGTGTCAATGTTTGGGGGACTTTTTAAAAATTAATTCATAGAATGTTGGGGTGAGATGGGGGAGGTCACTGGTTAGACTAGTATTTATTGTCCATCCCTTGAGAAAATACTAGCAGGCTGTCTTTTTGAAAGACTGCTGTCTTTGGGATGTTGGTACATCCACTGTGCCATTAGAAAGGGAGCTTGAGGATTTTGACCCAACAACAATGTAGGAATGCCAATTATAGTTCTGGATTGCAATGTTGAGTAACTTGGAAGAGAACCTACAGCGGTGGTGTTCCCATGCACCTGATGCCCTTGGTGGCTTATTGTCGCAGGAATCAAAGGTACTGTTAAAGGAGCAATTGTTACCGGACTTCGTATTTTGGTTGGTACACCATATTGTCACTGTGCATTAGTACTGAATGGAGTGAATGTTAAAGTTGCTAAATACGGTGTTGATCAATGGGCTGCTTTGTCCTGGATGATGTCAAGCTTATTGCATTGTTGCAACTGTTTGTCCAGGCAAGTGGAAAGTATTTTATCACAGTCCTGACTTGCGACTTGAAAATGGTGGACGGTCTTTGGAAAGTTAGTACGTGAGTTTCTTATTGTGGAATTCCTATCCTCTGACCTACTGTTTTTAGCCACATATTTGTATGGATTGTCCAATTTAGTTTCTGATTGATTGTAACACTCAGAATGATAGTGGATGATTGGACAACAGTAACACTATTTAATGTCCTGTCAGATTATCTTTGCCTGGTATTTGGTGGCTCGAGTGTTACTCGCCACTTGTCTGCGCAAACCTGGATATTGTCCAGGTCTTGCTCCATTTGAGCACGGACTGCTTCAGTATCTGAGGAGTCACAAGTGGTGTTGAACATTGTGCAATCTGTGAATATCTCCACTTCCAGCCTTATGACAGAGGGAAGGTCAGATGAAGCAACTGAAGATGATTAGGCCTAGAACACTACATACCAAGGAACTCTTTGTTCTTTTGGTGCTGAGTTAACTGATCTCCAACAACTACAAAAATCTTTCATTGTTTTGGGTACAGATTCAACCAGTGGAGTGTTTTCATCCTGATTTCCATTGACTGTGGTTTTGCTCGGGCTCCTTGATGCTAAACTTAATTGAATGCTACCTTGATATCAAGGTCGATAATTTTCATCACACCTCTGGAGTTCAGCTCTCTTTAGTCCATATTTTGACCAAAGCTATGATTAGGTCAGGAACTGAGTAGCCTTGCTAGAGCCCAAACTGCACATTGGTGAGCACATTATTCCTTTAGGCGAATGTCACTTGGTAGTATTGCAATGTTGGGTACAGTATTTGTGAATGAGAAGGCAGGATGTTTAAATTCAACGTTTGTAAAATGATGGGAAGGAGGAGAGTTTGTGGTTCCTTTAGATTTTATTTCTATGCTTAGAGTTGTAAGAGTGTCTGGGGTTAACAGCATGGCAGTTGTCAGGTGCTCCTATTGAAACATTTGTATCAAAGATTATACTGTTAGCAGGCAAAGCAGCATTTTTACCAGGACAATACATTTTTAAATTTTGCCAATTAATTTAAAATAGGTAGGTGGAGACTAAGGACCAATTAAACTTAAATCTGGTGGTTTTGACAACTGAAAATCAATCTGATTTGTAAAGAAGTTTAACAAGACATCAAGGGAATAAAAGAAAAGGGCATCTGAAAATTGGCAGAGAACAAACTGCCATCTGAGATTAGCGCACTCAGCTCTGAGTAACCATCTGACTAAAGGTACAGTGGCATTCTTAGCTAATATTCCTAAAGCGCAAAATCGAAGGAGGAAGCGTTCTTGAAAGATGATCAGCGGAGAGGGTGCGGAGTATTCTGGAAGACATATCCTGGCTGTAGTTTCGATAGAACTGAGTTCTAAATTTTTAATTGTATTTTGTAAGTGGGACTTCTAGTTATTGGAACAGTATGCCATTAGAATTTTGTTTATTTGGGAATAGTTGGTGGTTAGAGGGGAATTGTTCAGTTTGTTAGTGTTCTATTAATTTGTTCACTGGAGTTAGATAAATTGTTACTTGTTGATTACACGGAGTGAAGGGATTTCATTTAACGAGTCCTTTATAACAAATTGGGATGCGAGAGGTAGGTTATACCACTTTTCACACTTAACAGATTGAGGTGAGGCGAGCCTCTCTAGTTTTAGTTATCAGAGGTGGGTTTTGACCTCTGCTTCATACCAGTAGTGCTGTCAATGACTCCTGCATTTCTTTACTGGTGATTGAGAATAAAATGGTGCAATAATTAGCTGCAAAATCTCAGCAGGTCTGGCAGCATCTGTAAGGAGAGAAAAGAGCTGATGTTTCGAGTCTAACTGACCCTTTGTCAAAGCTTTGACAAAAGGGTCAATTAGACTCCGTCTGCGCTTTTCTCTCCTTACAGATGCTGCCAGACCTGCTGAGATTTTGCAGCATTTTCTCTTTTGGTTTCAGATTCCAGCAACCGCAATAATTAGCTGGGTTGTATTTATCCTGCTTTAATGGATAGAACATACCTGGCGATTTCTGCATTGTTTGGTAGATTAAACAGCATAGTCAACTTGATCAGAGGCCAAGTAAATGTTAGGTTTTCCAAGCTTAGTTTTAGAGATTGTCAAATTCAGACAGAAGTCTTTAAGGTAAACTAGTCTGAGAGGCATGACATGATAGTGGCACTTGAATCCTTTGACTAACTCAGGTGCTGATTACCGTAACTGAGAATTGTTATGTGAGAAAGGGTGGAAGGCTCTTGTGACAATAGTAGTGTCCCTGCCCCTGGGCCAGAAGGTCTGTGTTCAAGTGTAACACAGTACCTGTAGCTGATAATTTGGTTCAAAGTTGGAACTTCATGCTAAAGGGCTTTAAGGTTTATTGTGAGAAATAGGTTCCAGTGCAAGAGGTGAGCTGGGTGGCATGGGGGAATTAAACGCATGGATCGAGTGCCCTACCTGCAGAGATGTCAGCGGTGGAGTGTCTTCAACCACAGTGTGATAGGACTGTAGGGAAAGCAGCTGATTGGTGAATATTTCTAGTCTTTAAATGAAAAGGAAATGTCTTCAGTTTGTGTTTAGCCTGTTTTTCTCTCAAATATTTCAAATATAAGATCAATACTGGTGTTTTTATTTATTGTATATGATTTTTATATGAACTGCACAGAATTAACAGACTGAGCTTATCAGGTACCTGTTGATCCAGAATACATTATATAGGAAAAGCCAACGGAGAGCTGCAGACCAGTGTCTACAGGAAAGCCACATGCACTGACTAGATACTCGACTACAGGAACAATCAATCCAACACTCTCAAACAGCTCCATCTGAACATTATTTAAATGAGCCACAACTCTCTGCAGCACCCAGGAACTACAAGAAGCCGAGGGAAAACAGCTATACAACATATTCAGGATTAATGGGTACTCAATCGCAGTCAGCTAATTCTGTCACAACAGACGTAAACAGGAAGACACAACATGCCCAGAGACTTGAGCCACCCTGCCATACGTTAAAGATATCTCAGATGACAACCAGATTTCTCTAGCCCCTACGTATCATGGTCACCCACAAATCTCCACCACACTGAAACAGCTCCTGATGAATTTAAAGGACCCTGTACCAACAACCAGCAGAACAAACATCGGATACAAAATATCTTGCAAGGACTGCAATAAACATTACCCTGGACAGACAGGCAGGAAACTAGCTATCACAACACATGACCAACTATCACTAGCATCCATACACAGACGAAGAGGGACACCAGTTTGTCTGGGACAATACAGCCATCCTGGGACAGGCTAAACAGTGACATGGGGCATGTTGGCGCAGTGGTTAGCACTGCTGCCTCACAGCACCAGGGTCCCAGGCTCAATTCCAGTCTCTGGCGACCGTCTGTGTGGAGTTTGCACATTCTCCCCGTGTCTGCGTGGGTTTCCTCCCACAGTCCAAAGATGTGCAGGTCAGGTGAATTGGACATGCTAAATTGCCCGTAGTGTTAGGTGCATTAGTCAGAGGGAAATGGGACTGGGTGGGTTACTGTTCAGAGGGTCAATGTGGACTTGTTGGGCCGAAGGGCCTGTTTCCACACTGTAGGGAATCTAGTGTGCAAGCGGATCTAAACTTGAGGGAGACTGGGAATGCAGCAAAAAGGAAGGATAACTTAGGACATCTTATGACTTCCAATATCTCTAATGATAAAGTTAGCATTAAGACACTTTACCTGAATGCTCGTAGCATTCGTAACAAAGCAGATGAACTAATGGCACAGATCATAGCGAATGATTATGATGTGGTAGGCATCACAGAGACATGGTTACAGGGGGGGTCAGGACTGGCAGTTAAACCTCCAAGGATTTTCAACATATCGAAAAGACAGGGAAGTGGGCAGAGGGTGTGGGGTTGCCTTGTTAGTTAAGAACAAAATTAAATCTATGGCACTGAATGACATAGCGTCGGATGATGTGGAGTCTGTGTGGGTGGAATTGAGGAACCACAAAGGCAAAAAAACCATAATTGGAATTGTGTACAGACCTCCTAACAGTGGTCAGGACCAGGGGCGCAACATGTACTGGAAAATAGAGAAGGCATGTCAGAAAGGCAAGGTCACAGTGATCATGGGAGACTTCAATATGCAGATGGACTGGGTAAATGTTGCCAGTGGATCCAAAGAAAGGGAATTCATGGGATGCTTACAGGATGGCTTTTTGGAACAGCTTGTCATGGAGCCCACAAGGGAGCAGGCTATTTTGGACTTAGTGCCATGTAATGAACCAGACTTTATAAAAGATCTTAAAGTAAGGGAACCCTTAGGAAGCAGCGATCATAATATCGTAGAGTTCAGTCTGCAGTTTGAGAGTGAATGCTAAATCAGATGTAATGGTGTTACAGTTAAATAAAGGTAATTATGAGGGCATGAGAGGGGAACTGACAAAAATCGACTGGAAGCAGAGCCTAGCGGGGAAGATAGAGCAAAAATGGCAGAAGTTTGTGGGTATAATTGAGGACGCTGTACAGAGGTCCATCCCCAAGAAAAGAAAGATTATCTGGGGAGGGATTAGACAGCCATGGCTGACAAAGGAAGTCACGAAACGTATCAAAGAAAAAGAGAGATCCTATAAAGTGGCCAAGAGCAGTGGGAAATCAGAAGATTGGGAAGGCTACAAAAACAAACCGAGGATAACAGAGAAATGAGGAAGGAGAGGATCAAATATGAAGGTAGGCTAGCCAGTAATATTAGAAATGATAGTAAAAGTTTATTTCAATTCATAAGAAACAAACGACAGGCAAAAGTAGACATTGGGCCACTTCAAACTGATGCTGGAAACCTAGTGATGGGAGATCAAGAAATAGCAGAAGAACTTAACAAGTACTTTGCGTCAGTCTTCACAGTGGAAGACATGAGTAATATCCCAACAATTAAATGGAGTCAGGGGGCTGAGTTGAGTATGGTTGCTGTTACAAAAGAGAAAGTGCTAGAAAAGCTAAAAGGTCTTAAAATTGATAAATCTCCTGGCCCCGATGGGATACATCCTAGAGTTCTGAGGGTGGTGGCTAAGGAAATAGCGGAGGCATTGATTGAGATCTTTCAAGAGTCACTGGAGTCGGGGAAAGTCCCGGATGATTGGAAGATGGCTGTTGTAACCCCATTGTTCAAGAAAGGATCAAGACAAAAGATGGAAAATTATAGGCCAATTAGCCTAACCTCGGTTGTTGGTAAAATTCTAGAATCCATCGTTAAGGATGAGGTTTCTAAATTCTTGGAAGAGCAGAGTCTGATTAGAACAAGTCAACATGGATTTAATAAGGGGAGGTCGTGCCTGACAAACCTGTTAGAATTCTTTGAAGAGATGACAAGTAGGATAGACCAGGGAAACCCAGTGGCTGTGGTCTATCTAGACTTCTAAAAGGCCTTTGATAAGGTGCCACACGGGAGGCTGCTGAGCAAGGTGAAGGCCCATGGTGTTCGAGGTGAGCTACTGGGATGGATTGAGGATTGGCTGTCTGACAGAAGGCAGCGTGTTGGGATAAAAGGTTCTTTTTCAGAATGGCAGCCGGTGACAAGCGGTGTCCTGCAGGGTTCAGTGTTGGGGCCACAGCTGTTCACCTTATATATTAATGATCTGGATGAAGGGACTGGGGCATTCTAGTGAAGTTTGCCGATGATACGTAGTTAGGTGGACAGGCAGGTAGTACTGAGGAAATGGGGAGGCTGCAGAAGGGTCTCGACAGTTTGGGAGAGTGGTCCAGGAAATGGATGATGGAATTCAACGTGAGCAAATGCGAGGTCTTGCACTTTGGAAAAAAGAATAAAAGCATAGACTACTTTCTAAACAGTGCGAAAATTCATAAAGCCAAAGTACAAAGGGATCTGGGAGTGCTAGTCGAAGATTCTCTAAAGGTAAACATGCAGGTTGAGTCTGTGATTAAGAAAGCGAATGCAATGTTGTCACTTATCTCAAGAGGGTTGGAATATAAAAGCAGCGATGTGCTACTGAGACTTTATAAAGCTCTGGTTAGGCCCCATTTGGAGTACTGTGTCCAGTTTTGGTCCCCACACCACAGGAAGGACATACTGGCACTGGACCGTGTCCAGCGGAGATTCACACAGAAGATCCCTGGCATGGTTGGTCTAACATACGAGGAACGGCTGAGGATCCTGGGATTGTATTCATTGGAGTTTAGAAGATTAAGGGGAAACTTAATAGCAACTTGCAAGATAATGCATGGCTTGGAAAGGGTGGACGTTAGGAAATTTTTTCCGTTAGGCGAGGAGACTAGGACCCGTGGACACAGCCTTAAAATTAGAGGGGTTTGATTCAGAACAGAAATGTGGAGACATTTCGTCAGCCAGAGAGGGTGGGCCTGTGGAATTCATTGCTGCAGAGTGCAGTGGAGGCCAGGACACTAAATGTCTTCAAGGCAGAGATTGATAGATTCTTGATGTCACAAGGAATTAAGGGCTACGTGGAGAATGCGGGTAAGTGGAGTTGAAATGCCCATCAGCCATGATTGAATGGCGGAGTGGACCTGATGAGCCGAATGGCCTTACTTCCACTCCTAGGTCTTATAGTCTAATCGTGCACAGGAATTCCTAGAGGCTTGGCATTCTAAAAAACTCCATTAACAAAAACATTAATTTGGACCCCATTTACCAACCCCTCGGAAAAAGCACTGGAAGTGATATCACCAACCACAACAGACCCATAAATAGTAAGACACCCAAGACACACCCACAGCAAATGGGACAGAACCAGTGCTTCATCAGAGGCTCACTGATGTTACCTAGCATGATGTTGAAACGTCTGAGAACAAATCTACCAGCTCAGTGAGCAAACTTAAACCTGAACCTCAACCTGAACTACAAATCTTCTACAAAATTGCAGAACTTTGGTTAGGCTACAGTTGAAGCACTTTGTGCAGTTTCAGTCACTGCACTGTAGGAAGGAAGTGGTTATAGTAGGAGAGATTCACTAGGATGTTTCCTGTGATGGAACACTTTTTAGTGAGGAAGTGATACTAGATGAGCTCAGGTTGTTTCCTTTGGAAAATAGAAGGGTGGGTTTTACCTGACAAATGTATTTTAGCGAGGGGGGTGGGGGGAAACGTGGATAGAAAGTAGCTGTCCTTCCTTTATTGAAGAATCAGTAACAAGGAGGTGTACTTCTAAGATGGGAGGCGGTAAGCTTAGAGGGGATTTGAGGAAGAAATGTTTCAGCCAGAGTGGTGCAATACCTGTTTAGTTGAAGCAGAAAACCTCAAGCCTTCAAAAAGGATGAGCATTTGAAATGCCATAATATTCAAGATTATGGCCCTAGTGTTAGTGGAACCAGGGTAGATTTAGCATAGTTTTGATGGTACAGAGTCGATGGACTAAAGGGCCTCCTCAGAACTGTACGATTCTACGATGAAACAAAACAATCTTGGTGTATTATAACTCTGCTTTGTCAGGTGACACATTTTCTTCAGAATCATATCACTCATTTTACACTTTGCCAGAAAGATTTGCTGAGGATTCAGACCCAACTAGTGAATTGCCAGACTCTTTAATGCTGTTAGCCCTGCTGTAAAAGTCCATGTAAAAGTTGCACATTGTTGAATGAAATGTGGAAATTTAATAACAAAGTTAATAAATTGAAGCATGAGGTCTTATCTATGACATACCTTCAATGTAGGCAAAATATTATTTTTCAAACCTTCTGAAAACCAATTTTTAAAGATTGAAAAACTGTTTCTCTTTAGTTGGGCTGATCACTCCTGATGCATCAGCAAAACTGTTCGTACTGTATCATCATGAGTCTTGTACTTACTCAAATGGATTGTTGTGAAAAGAGGTTCTTCTGCTAATCACTAATTTCTCCTATTCAAGGAAAATGTTAGCTGTCTGAACACGAGCCTGGTGATCTTGATGTTAGCGAGACGCAAGGGCAAACTGCCATTCTATCTGAATGCTTTACGGGAAAAGGAACACTGTGAGAAATATCCAGGCTTCCTCCTCAATAATTTCCACAGCTTGTTGCGCTTCTGGCAAGAGCATTACCTCAACAAAGATAAGGACAGCACATGCCTGGAGAATGTGAGTGTTCAAAGTTTGGGAGAAGATTTGTAGCTCGGGTGCTTGTGGTTGTGGTTCTGTTCGCCGAGTGGGAGCATGTGTTACAAACGTTTCGCCCCCTTTCTAGGTGACATCCTCAGTGCTTGGTGCCTCCTGTGAAGTGCTTCTGTGGTGTTTCCTCCTGCATTTATAGTGGCTTGTCTCTGCCGCTTCCGGTTGTCAGTTCTTGCTGTCTGCTGCAGTGGCCGGTATATCGGTTTGTTGATATCAACAAACACATCGACCTGGACCCGATATACCGGCCACTGCAGCGGACAGCAAGAACTGACAACCGGATGCGGCAGAGACAAGCCACTATAAATGCAGGAGGAAACACCACAGAAGCACTTCACAGGAGGCACCAAGCACTGAGGATGTCACCTAGGAAGGGGACGAAATGTTTGCAACACATACTCCCAGCTCGGCGAACAGAACCACAACAATGTGAGTGTGTAAAGCTGAGACATGAATCTTAAAGTTTTCAAATCCTTAAACACAAGTTGAATATGTTCTTTCTTAGGATTCATGCCTGTAGGATTTAAATTTTATAATGTTAATTTACCATCTTTAAATATGTAATCAGGCTAGCATCCTGATGATTGACCAGATGGCTATCCTTTATCTTGAGCTGTATGTCTAGATGGTTGCTGTGCAGTGGGGATGTTGACTTTTGTCTAAGAAATTATGGAAAGATTTATTTAATAGTGCATTTATGATCAACCCTGAAAACTGAAGGTTAAAGTTCATTCACTGTGCTAAACTTGACCTCAGGTGAATTGTGTCTAGAATCATAACTCATTGTCCAATTCTGTGAAACTTTGAAGTGGGGCTCGAAAACACTTGTGTACTTGTGCCAAGACTTGATTTGACTTGCATGGATAATATCTTGGTTTTTATTTTTACTGTCTGAACTTGTAAGGTTTTCAAGCGATTACAATCTGTCAACAGGCAGTTTGTCCTAAACTAATGAGATGTTGTTCCATCATGTGTAGTCTCCTAATTCACTCACCCATGCCTCTCTGTCCCAGATTCCCTTTTATTGTGATTTTTCTTCAATTACCACTCTAATCAGAATATTAACATGGTCTTTGCTTCAAATACTGATTCACAGTCACTGATTTCTATATATTTCTCATTTAGTGTTATCTACATCTTGTTCCTTTTGTGCATCGGCTATACTAATTTTCTAGCCATCTTTCTGGAAAGCTTTACATAAAATTGTTCAGTTACCATGTCAGAGAGATGTACAGCATGGAAACAGACACTTCAGTCCAACTTGTCCATGCTGACCAGATACCGTAACCTAATCTGGTCCCATTTGTCCACACTTGGTCCATATCCCTCTAAACCCTTCCTATTCATATACATATCCAGATGCCGCCTTAAATGGTGTAATTGTACCACCATTCACTACTTCCTGTAGCAGCTCATTCCATATACGCACCACCCACTGTGAAAAGATTGCCTCTTGGGTCCCTTTTTAAATATCCCCCCCTCACCCTGAACCTATGCCCTCTAGTTCTGGATGACTCCACCCCAGGGAAAAGACAGTGTCTATTTGTCCTATCCATGCCCCTTGTGATTTTATAAACCTCTATAAGATCACCCCTCAGCCTCCGACACTCCAGGGAAAACCGTCACTACCTATTAATCCTCTCCCAAAGCTCATCCTCCAACCCTGGCAACATCAAAGAGAACAAAGAAAATTTACAGCCCAGGAACAGGTCCTTCGGCCCTCCAAATGTACTCTCCTTGTAAATTTTTTCTGAACCCTTTTGAGTTTCACAACATCCTTCCATTAGGAAGGAGACTAGAATTGCACGCAGTATTCCGAAAGTGGCCTAGCTAATGTCCTGCATAGTGCAACATGACCTCCCAACTCCTGTACTCAATATTCTGACAAGAAAGGCAAACATACCAAACGCTGTCTTCACTATCCTATCTACCTGTGACTCTACTTTCAAGGAACTATGAACGTGCACTCCAAGGTTTCTTTGTTCAGCAACACTCCCCAGGGCCTTCCTGTTAAGTGGAAAAGTCCTACTCTGATTTACTTTTCCAAAATGCAGCTCCTCGCATTTATCTAAATTAAACTCCATCTGCCACTCCTCAGCCCATTGGCCCATCTGATCAAGATCCTATTGTAATCTGAGGAAACCTTCTTTGTTTCCACTACACCTCCAATTTTGGTATCATCTGTAAATTTACTAACTATACCTCCTGTGTTCATATCCAAATTATTTATATAAATGATGAAAAGCAGTGGACCCATCACCAATTCTTATGGCACTCCACTGGTCACAGGCCTCCAGTCTGAAAAGAAACCCTCCACCACCACCCTCTGTCTTCTACCTTCAAGCCAGTTCTGTATCCAAATGGCTAGTTCTCCCTGTATTCATGAGATCTAACCTTGTCTACCAGCCTCCCATGAGGAACCGTGTCATACACCTTACTGAAGTCTATATGGATCACATCTACCGCTCTGCCCTCATCAATCCTCTGTTACTTCAAAAAACTCAGTCATGTCTGTGAGACATGGTGCACAAAGCCACGTTGACTATCCCTAAGTAGTCCTTGCCTTTCTAAATACATGTAAATCCTGTCCTTCAGGATTCCATCCAACAACTTGCGCACCACTGATGTCAGGCTCACCGGTCTATAATTCCCTGGGTTTTCTTTACCACCTTTCTTAAATAGTGACACCACATTAGCCAACCACCAGTTGTCTTTCAGCTCACCTGTGACTATCAATGATACAAATATCTCAGCAAAGTGCCCAGCATTCACTTCCCTAGCTTCCCACAGAGTTCTAGAATACACCTGATCAGGTCCTGGGGATTTATGCACTTTTCTGAGTTTCAAGACATCTAGCGCCACCTCTGTAATATGGATATTTTTCAAGATGTCATGTATTTCCCCACATTCTATATCTTCCTTGTTCTTCTCCACAGTAACTTACAATAAAAAATACTGTGTATACATTGAGTGGTCAGTTGGGTATGGACTCTTGACTCCTGGAATGCAGGAGCTCCATCTCAACATCACTTGCTTCATTTTAGGACTTGGACAGGAGAGCATCTGCTAACATTCTTATGTTATAAGTTCAGATTTTAACCTGATCCTCTTCCTCCCACAGAGCTCTTGCATTAGCTTCAGTTACTGGAAAGAAACGGTATCGCTGCTCCTATGTCCTGACCAGACATCTCCTTGTGCAATCATTAGCTACATTGATGAAGTGTACATGAACATTGACAAAGACTTCACTGAAGATTGATATGCAGCTTGTGGACTAACTGGACTAATGCTTCACAAACAGCTGCAGAGTGAGCCCAAGACTATGGATATTCAGACCTTATTGTCTGATGTTTTTCCACACCTGCACTTGGAAGTGGAAGAGCTGGCTAGTGATTTTTGCAGTTGTTTTTATTATAACCATGAATTGATGCCTTTTGTCTTTATTAACATCCTTTTGGGTTGTTGGAACCTGTATGTTACTGACTTGGGGAGGAAGAAAGATATTCCATCATTGGGTGCAAGAGTAAAAGCTGCTTGAGAGCCAACACTGCTTTGGGCCAAACATACTGTGGAGCACTTTTAAAATCGTTTTTTGAATATCCCGTTCTAATTTGGTATTTTAAATATTGACTTTGAAATGTGTCACTTTGCATCTTCCCATCTAAAAGTCTTCGTTATGGGAAGAAGCTATTGGCTAACGGCAACTTTCAGTGTAATCACAGTGGCAAAGTATATTGAGAGTTTAAAAGTAATATTTCGTTCACAGCATTGTTTATTTTAAGTACATTGGTGAAACTCATTTGTGCATCAGGGTTTCAATGAGCTGTTTCTCTTCTGGAATCTGCTTTCAAGCATCAAGCCTAAAATTTATTGAACATGTACAGCTTATTAAATACTGAGTTTATAATATATACTGTGTACTAATAACTCCCAGAATTTGACTTGTACAATCTATTAAGTGTTTCTATGACCTTTTTTTTGTAAAGCAAATCTGTAAGGGGATGTAGTGCATGGTTATTAGCCTGTCTCTTCATCTGTTTATTTTAGTTTTCTCTTTTGCCTGTTTTCCTGAAGACAGTGACTCTTTACTGGGTGCAGTTCTGTAGGTGCTGGTCACCCTTGAGTATCTTGCACAAAGTAATACTTTTACAGTAATTGTCTGCAGTTTGTTGGACTGGAGCGAGGCACATCAAAGTTGAGCCAAGTTCTGTTCCTGAACTTGCAGCTGTAAACATTGATTGGATTGTGTAAACTCTTTTTTTTTCTCCCTCTAACCTGTGATGCTGTTTGGCCACAATGGTTTAATCAGTTGCTGATGGAAGTGTCTTCCTGGTCTGTGTGGCTCAGCTTTAAACTTTGAGCCATTAGGAGAGTGGTTTTTAATTGAATGCTAATTTGTGCATATAGTGTGTAAAAACAATAACTTCTCTAGATGAGTGGGCTGTATATATGTGTAAAATAATGATTAATGTGCCTGAGCTAGTGCAGTTTATAATTCTTGTGGAAGAATGGTGGAAGTTTTCAAAAAAAAATCTATCCATGAGACATCAAATCACAAGATTCTGCGTCACTGTTTCAGACAAGTGTATAGGATGTGAAATGTTTATGCTGTGTCCACGTGCACTGTGGAAATCAGTACAGATTTCATCTCTTCAAATATCTTGTATCTGGGGTGAGTGTTGTAACGTATGAACATGAGGACAAAGTACTGTTGATGGCAGGTCCAACAATGGTAATGGAGGAGTTCAAGTTGATAAATAAAAACAATTATTCACATGAGGTGGGTGCACAATGTTGGTGTATTGGATGAAGTCTAATTCTCCATGTAGTATTTTACTACCAGCATATTGTGATGTGGGACTGAAGTCACATTTTTTTATTCATTCGTGGGATGTGGTGTTATTGACAAGGCCAACATTTATTGTCAATCCTTGTTTGCCCTGGTACTAAGTGGCTATTTCAAAGGATAGTTGAGAGCTGCATTGATGTGGGTCTGGAGTCATGCATCGTCCACACCAGCTAAGGACAGCAGATTTGCTTTTCAAAAGAACATTAGAAAACCAGGTCGGTAGTGTCATCTTCCAGGGAAAAAATACTGCAAAATAATTCTTTTCTATCTTAAAACATCTGGTCAATTTGGATACAGTTCATCAGGGAACAATTCACCTTTGACTTGTAGCAGCTCTTGCATTATACAGTTGAGCTGCTTACACTTGAGTTTTCTTTGTACGTTTTAAACTTGTGGAAACCCAATCTTCTCCTCCTTTTCTATCTGAACATTTGAGGATTGACTAAGTATTTTGTTTTGAAATAGTGAGGTTGTCAATTTCTTGCAAGGTTTTAAGGGTATTCAAATATTCCTCCATGGGTCATAGTCAGCATTTATTCAGGAAATTGCAAAAGGCAATAATATAGTTGGAATGTATTTTACAAACACCACAGGCTGAGGTGACTATTTCTTGGACATTTTGTCCTTTTTAGAGTTACCCCAAGAAATGAAAGTGGCCAGGCCTTTAAGAAGGGCTTATGCCCGAATAGTCGAATCTCCTGTTCTTTGGATGCTGCCTGACCTGCTGCGCTTTTCCAGCAATACATTTTCAGCTCTGATCTCGAGCATCTGCAGACCTCACTTTCTCCTTTAATGTACTCTGTTTGTTTCTTCTTATATTTGGGTTCTCCTTGTTCTCTTACTGTTACAACCATGAATTTATGGGGAAAGGTGCAAATTGAAACTGGAATCAAACTGCCTAGTCATTGATGATGTACCATTCTGCCTTTTTCAGAAGACACTGTTGCATTCTTAGTTGCAGAGTTTCGGATCATTTCTAGTGCCTCACCTGAATGACCAGAATTGTCTGTGCCTTGACCATAAGACATAGGAGCAGAGTTAGGCTATTTGCCCCATTTTGAATCTGCCGTGCCATTCAATGAGATCTATGCTGGTTCCACAGATTCACTGACCTCAGAGATAAAAACAAAATTCCTACTCATCTTAAATGAGTAACTCTTTTTACTCCAAGATTGTGCCCTCCTGTCCTACACGCTCTCACAAGTGGAAACAACCTTTGTGCATTTACTATTTCAAGTGCCCTTAATTTTAAATAAGACTAAGAACTATAGATGCTGGAAACTCAGCATCTGTGGAAAGAAAGCAGAGTCAGCATTTCGTGTCTAGTGACCCTCCTTCAGAACTAATAGCCTCTCAAAGTATTGATGGCAGTGTTATATGGTGGAGACGGTGGGAATGTAGGTTGACTGGATAGGTGGAGGGGGAAGGGCAGAGAGAGGGGGAAAAGGTAGACGGGACTATTTGTTGCAAGTCAGGGAAGGAAATCTTCATAAGTGATGGGGAATATGAGTGGGTGAAAACAGATTGGTTGTGCTGGGGTGTGGAGATGGGTAAAAGACGTGGAAGGAAGTGTATCAGGCTGTCAAATTATTGAACTCAGTATTGAGTCTTAGAGATGTACAGCATGGAAACAGACCCTTCAGTCCAACTCGCCCATGTTGACCAGATATCCTAACCCAATCTAGTCCCACCTGCCAGCACCTGGCCCATATCCCTCCAAACTCTCCTTATTCATATACTCATCCAAATGCCTCTTAAATGTTGTAATTGTACCAGTCTCCTCCACTTCCTCTGGCAGCTCACTCCATACATGTACCACCCTTGCGTGAAAAAGTTACCCCTTCGGTCTGCAAGGTTCCCAAGTGGAAAACTAGATGCAGTTCCCCCAGCTTGTGCTGTTCCTCACTAGAGCAGTGTAGCAGACACCAGACACGTTAGGCAGGAACACAATGTAGATTAAAGTGTCCCATGTTTAACTTTTTATAGCTTTCTGATAAGCTCCCATTAATTATTTGGCTTCATCCTACTGGTGGTTACTGTTAGGAGGCCAAGACACCATTCGTACAATTGACTACTTGTCTTTATCATCATTCATCTTGACTCAAGCTGCTGCTATATTCTAGTTTTCTAAACTTTTCTTCCTTTACTATATTTTCATTAATAAACAGTGCTCCACCTTTTCGTAGCTTCCTGTGTTTCCTAAATATTCTCTACCCTTAAATATTCTAGTGCCAATCTCTCATTTTGAAGCCTTGTTTCTGTAATAGGTAAAAACCAAAAGAACTGCAGGTGCTGTTAAATCAGACAAAATTAAAAATTGCTGGAAAAGCTCAGCAGATCTGTGAAGATAAATCAGAGTTAATGTTCCAGGGTCGAGTAACCCTTCCTTGGTTCTGAGGAAGGGTCACTCAACCCGAAAGGTTAACTCTGATTTCTCTCCACAGATGCTGTCAGACCTGCTGAGCTTTTCCACCAGCAATTTCTTTTTTGTTTCTGTAATAAGTGTCAGATCCATCTTAATTCTACTTATGATATTTCATTTTGTTCCAGTTGCTGTATGCTATAAATACAAAATATTTAGTTTTGTCCATTTGTATTATTTGTGTAACCTTTAGCCATTATCTGTTGATTTATTTTAAGATATGTACTCTGTCCCTTCCCTTGACTCTTGTTTTGACTCTACTCTTCATGTCGCCACCTCTTTTGAAGTTTGATTGCCCGCCCCATCTATTTAGTTTAAAGCCCTCCCTCCTTGCCCAGTTATGTGGCTGTCATGAACACTTGTCCCAGCACATTTCAAGTGTAGATTGTCCCAACAGTACAGATACCACTTCTCCAATACTGGGGCAGTGCTCACAAACTGGAGCTCACTTTTCCTAAACTAGTTTTGAGCCATGCAGTTATTTCTTTAATCTTATTGGATCTGTGCTATTTTGCACGTGGCTCAGGTTTAATCCAAAAGTTATTACCCTGTATACCTTGTGTTTGGAGATTCTGCTTTCAATTTACCATAAAGTAGAAACAGCAGTGGTCCATTCGACTCTTTTGAGTTTGTTATGCCATTCAGTATGATCATGGTTGATTCCCACATCTCAATGCGATTATTCCTGCTTTTCCCCAATGATTTCAAATCTGTAAATGTATGCCTTTTTCTTAAATAGGTTAAGTGTCTTGGCTTCCTCAGTTCTGCAGTAGGGAATTCCATGGGTTCATGACCCTTCCAGTGAAGAAATGTCTCCTCATCTCAGTCCTGAACATCCTCTCGATGTCCAGTCTGTTAACATTTTGTTTCGGTCTGATCCCCTCTCATCCTTTTAAATGCAAGTGAATGCAGGCCCAGTTGAACTAACCTCTCCTGCCAGCCCCGGTACCAGCCTCGTGAACCTTTGCTGCACTCCCTCTACGACAAGTATATCCTTCCTTAGGTAGAGACCCCAAAACAGCATACAGCACTCCATGTGTCATCTCACCAAAGCTCTGTATAACTGCAGCATGATGTTCCTACTTCTGAACTCAAGCCCACTTGCAATGAAGACTAATATACCATTTGTCTTCCTAATTGTTTGCAGTACCTTCCTGTCTATTTTCATAGGTGTACAAGGACACCCAGATCCTTAATATATTCACATTTCCCAATATACCATTTAAATAATACACGACCTCTCTCAATTGCCAACCACCAATCTGTAGGAACTGTTCCAGAATCTATAGAATTTAATAAGATGACTGCCAATGCATTTAATATTTCCAGGGCCACCATGTGTAGGTTATCAAGCTCTGGTGATTTGATTGCCTTTAACCTCATTAATTTCCTAAGCACGATTTGTTTGCTGATGCTGATGTCTTTTAATTCCACACTCAGTAGATCCTTGGTTCCCTAACATTTGGTTATTTATCCATCCTTTTGTGATGGCAGAGCCAATGTATGTGTTCAATGGCTCTGCCATTTCTTTGCCCTATTATATATTCCTCCCTTTCTGACAAAAGGGACCTACATTTGTCATTTCTTATAGACGTGCATAGAAAAGATTAGCACTTTTCGGTCAGTTTTTAATGTTCCCTGCTATTTTATGCTAAGACTATTTTGTTTTTTCAATCTTGATCATAACCATTCACACTGAATCTTTTTTCCTTATCATGCCTGTCTAAGTAGGTCTCTCCCAAATGGATCTTCCCTCTCCCACTACAGAATTCTCACCAGTCCTGAACTGATTACCTGAACCCTGGCACCAAGCAGATACACCGCCTGATCGACTTTTCCTTTGTGCTGAGAACAGTATCCATTTCCCTCCCTCACTATATTGTTCCATACTACCACTGCACTCTTTTCTGATCTCTCACCATGAACTGCTTTCTGCACCACCATGTCATTAGCACTTCTCATCTACCCTGAAGCCCTATCACTCATCCCAGCAAGTTGAAAGAACAAATGCAAAGGCCCTTTTTTTAAAATTCACTTGTGGGATGGGGCACTGCTGGATGGCCAACATTTATGTCTGTCTCTAGATGCCACTGAGAACGTTGTGGTGAATTGCCTTCTAGTCGATGTGCTGTAGGCAGACCCACATGCTCTTAGGGAGGGAATTCCAGGACTTTGATCCAGCAATAATGAAGGAACGGTGAGATATTTCCAAATCAGAATAATGAGTGACTTGGAGGAGAACCTGGGGGCCGTGGTGGTTATATGTATCTGCTGCCGTGGTCCTTCGAGATGGGAGTGTTTGTGGCTGTGGTAGGTGCTGTCTAAGGATATTTGAATTTCTGTATTACATCTTGTAGATGGTACACCACTACTACACATGAGTGGATGTTTGTGGAAGTGGCATGAATGAAGTGGACTACTTTGTCCTGGATGGTGTCAAGCTCCTTGAGTGTTGTTGGAGTTGCATCCATCCAGGTAAGTGGCGAATATTCCAGCATGCTCCTGACTTGAGTGATTGAATTGCTTTGGCATTTCACAAAGTTATTTTCCATGGTGTACCTTGCCTGCACGCTTCTGGGCCTCCATACCTGCCTCATTTGCAGTCAGACTTTATTTAACCCAGACCAACCAGCCAAAGGTGGTGACTGTCTCCTGGTATGAGGTACCCAGATACCTTTAGCCCAACCTGGTGTATCAATGTCTGCAACTTGGCCTCCAGCTTAACTACTGTTTCTCAAGCTGCAAACACATAGTAGGGATGTATTTACTGTGGGATCAAATTGGCAACTGGGGAAATCCATACGCTACAGTTTGAAGTATCACCTGTTCTGAAATCCTTAATGCATTTGTGTTAACTATGTATTTTATTCAATATTGTCTTTTTTGAACATTTTAATAGCCTTACCACTGGTACCTACTACTGCCCTAAACATGGGGAATACAATAGACCTAAATCAGTTCCCAAATACTGACCAGACAGCTAGTCAAAAACAATTCTGAATGATAGCAAAAGCAAAGAAGCATTTCCTTCACCAACTCCCCAAATCACCAAACTCCTCGCATTTCATTCAATAGATATAGGTTTGCTCACTGAGCTGGAAGACATTTCATCACAATATTAGGCAACATCATCAGTGAGCCTCCAATGTAGAACTGGTGGTGTGGCCTGCGTTTTGTATTTTAGGTTGCCTTGGGTTGGTGATGTCATTTCCTGTTTTTCTCAGGGGGTGGTAAATGGGATCCAAGTCTGTGTGTTTGTTGAGAGCGTTCTGGATGGAATGCCATGCTTCTAGGTGCATGTCTGTAGTTGGCTTGCCTTTAGGATGGCTGTGTTATCCCAGTTGGAATGGTGTCCTTCCTCATCTGTATGTAAGGATATTAGTGAGAGTGGATCATGTCTTTTTGTGGCCAGTTGATGTTCATGTATCCTGGTATCTAGTTTTCTGCCTGTTTGTCCAGTGTAGTGTTTGTTACGGTCCTTGCGAGGTATTTTGTAATGCTAACTTAAATTGGCCAAGGAGCTACCCCAACACACTTAGTCGAAGACTCACGCCATTCCATCACTCTGCCCAAGAATTCCTGAAGACCATCAAAGACACCAAGATAGAAGCGGATGAACTAATGGTTTCTTTTGATGTAACAGCCTTGTTCACATCCAGCAACATAAGCCTGGCCAAGGAAGCACTGACTGCATTATTAGAAGACCCAAAGACACATACACCAAACACCACCAATTTCATCAGCAAAGGCAATATAGTTAAGTTAGTGGACCTATGCCTTACCACCCACTTCACCTTCAACAACAAAACCTACAGACAAACCAGCGGAACACCCATGGAATCTCCGATGTCAGGGTTTTTAGCAGAGGCATTAATGCAGAGAATCGAACAAACAGCTCTGCCAACCATCAAACCCAAACTTTGGGTCTGCTACGTGGATGACACCTTTGTCATCACTAAACGAAACAAATTAGAGGAAACCTTCAAGACTAATAATACCCTTACTAGCATAAAATTCACTTAAGAGGAAAGCAACGACAAACTGCCATTCCAGGTATCACAGTAGAGCAAGCAGCTCATGGGGCACTTCAAACCAGCACTTACAGGAAAACAATACACATATGGACCAAAAACTGAACTACAGAAGCAATCATCGCAACACCCACAAACTAAGCTGCATTAGAACACTATTTCAATGAGTCATCCCAAACTGTAGTACAGAAGAACTGCGTAGAGCAGAGGAAAATCGCCTATACAGTGCACTCAAAAAGATCAGGTACCCAATGAACATTCCTGATGAAGGGCTCCGGCCTGAAACGTAGATTTTCCTGCTCCTCCGATGTGGCGGACCTGCGCTTTTCCAGCAACACACTCAACCCAATGAACATAGTCCACTGATTTTTCTCAGCAACAAACCCAAGCAAGCAGACGAAACATGTCCAGAAACCCTAGCCACACTCCCCTATATCAAAGACGTCTCAGAAATAATGCCAGACTACTCGGACCCCTTGGCATCATGGTAGCTCACAAAATCCACCAACGCACTAAAACAGCAGCTAATGAACTTGAACGACCCTGTACAGACGACAAGCAAAACTAATGTCATTTACAAAATACCGTGCAAGGACTGTAACAAACACTACATTGGACAAACAGGCAGAAAACTAGCCACCAGGATACACGAACACCAACTAGCCATAAAGGGACATGACCCACTCACTAGTATCCTAACATAAAGATGAGGGACATCAATTCGACTGGGACAACACACTATCCTAGGACAAGCCAAACAGATACGCACAAGAATTCCTAGAAGCATGGCATTCCAGCCGGAACACACTCAACCAACACATTGACTTGGATTCCATTTACCACCCCTTGAGAAAAACAGGACATGACATCACCAACCCAAGGAAACCGAAACATAAATAGAAAGTGAGCCATACCACCAGTGCTTCATCCGGAGGCTGAGTTACTAGTATGGTGATGAGGTGTCTGAAAACTAACCTTCCAGCTCAGAACTTCAACCTGAGCTAAAATCTTCTCAACTCGCTAACCTCATTCAACGTTGTGCCTTTGCTAAGTTGTACTGAGATGGCTGGCTTTGTAGATATTTGGAGCAGATGCGATTTGAACCCAAGCCTCCCCATCCAGAAGTAGGGATGCCAACGTGCAGCACAATAACCTTCTTGCCTGACTTTTGAATGACCTAATTGGCCCAGTTACAGAAGTATCAGTTTCAGTTGTTTTCCTTAATTATCCAGCATCAACTGCACTTCTTGTAGAAATTGACAAAATCCTCTGAGGCTTAGATAACATGCCAGATCTTAATCACTCTTAGAATAGAAAAGCTTTTTTAATCCTGTTGCTCTTGCTGCTTTTGCCAATTATCAGCTTTAAGATTCTAAGCCCATTTGACAGCATCGCTGCTGAGAGCTCTCAAGGAATCCAGAACTAGAAGGACCAGTTTAAAAGTAACTCTGCTAAAATGAAGACTTCAAGAATTTCTTTTCTCTAAGGTCATTACTCTTTACCACAGGCAATAGTAGAACTGCATCACTAAAAATACCCAAGGATGAGTTGAACAGACTTTTGATTACAGATGTTGATTAGACAGGCAAGAAAGTGGTGTTAAGAGCACAATCAGATCAGCCAGATCTTAGACTGGTGGAGCAGGCTTGACGGACCAAATGGCCGCCTCCATTTCATGTGATGTTGTGAATTGCATCAGATCTACGCACTTTTGTCTCCACCTTCTAACCCTCCAGCAATTTCTCCTTATCTGCTTTGTACAGAGTGCTCACTATTTTTAAGCCCTTTTGTCAGATCTCCTTTTGATCTTCTTTTCATGGAAGGCAGTTCCAATTTCACCAACAAATACTCCATTTGAGGCTCTTCTGCCACGTACAGTAACCTCGTACCAAGAGGTAAACCTCTGGATTCCAATCTGGCTGCAGAAACATCTTTTCTTAAACCCCTGGAAACTTCAAACACTATAGATCTTTCATGCTTTTTTCTTATCCTCCTGCAACTGAGGTAAGCAAGGTGTTATGGATTTGACCAAAGGTATCTGTTTTACTGGTCTTTGCTGAAATCGTGATTATATGTGGGACTGCATACAAAATAGCAGCAGGAATGGGCAATTCAGCCCCTTGAGTCGCACTGCTGTTTAAAGCATTAATGGTGATCTGTTCTAGGCTGCAATTCTACTTTTGTGCTTGCAGCCCATAACCCTTTTAAGCAGCTTCTAATTAAAAATCTGTCTCCTCTAATTTGTATATTCCTGGAGTCAGTGGCATTCTGGAGTAATTAATTCCTCCTCATCTGTTTTAAATCTGCCACCCCTTTAGTCAAAAAACTGACTTCTTGCCAAGTCTTCGTACGTTCCTGCGCATCTAAGTGAATTTCCTATTTACTTGGACCTCTTATGACCTCTTAGAACAGCTGCAACTGTTCTAATCTGTCCAATAAGTTCCCCATGATGATTAACTCTCACTCCTAGGCATGAATGCTATCTCTCAGAAATTGCTTTCGCACGTTTTGAGAAGATTTGTAGCTCTGGTTGAGGTTCTGGATGTAGGTTTGCTCGCTGAGTGGGAAGGTTTATTTTCAGATGTTTCGTCACCACACTCTATTTTATTGTTTGGGGTTCATTGGTTTGGTGATGTAATTTCCTGTTCTTTTTCTCAAGGGGTGGTAAATGGGGTCTACGTCAATATGTTTGTTGATAGAATTCTGGTTGGAATGCCATGCTTCTAGGAATTCTCATGCGTGTCTCTTAAATAGAAAGCAGGAAACATGAACAGTGCTTCGTCCGGAGACTCACTGAAGATGTTACCTAGTATGGTGATGAAACGTCTGAAAATGAACCTTCCAGCTCAAAGATCAAAGCCAAAGGCTCCCACCATCTCCTGTCTAGCTTTCCAGAGAATCCTGTGAAAAATCCCATCCACCCAGGGGACTTATCTACTTTCACACCTTCTAGAATTGATAACACCACTACCTTGCTAACCTCCAATCCTTTTGAGTCTAACAGCAGGTATCTCAGTCTTCTCTATAATGTTCTCCTTTTCCTGAGCGAAAGCAGATGAGAAATATTCATTTAGCACCTCTCTGATCTCCACAGGGTCTACATACAATTTCCCACTTCTGTCTTTGGCTCTGTCCCTACCCTAGTCATCCTTTTATTCCTCACATACCTATAGGAAGGTTTAGGGTTCTCCTTAATTCTACCTGCTAAAGACAAGTCACGTCCCCTCCTTGCTCCTCTTAATTCTCTCTTCAAATCCTTCCTAGCTAATCTGTAACACACTCTTGCTTTATCTGAACTATCTTATCTCAATGTCTCATAAGCCTCCCTCTTCCGCTTAATGAGATAAAATTTCTTCAGTAAATCATGGTTCCTTTACCTTAACATTTTCTCCCTGCCTGATGGGACCATACCTATCAAGGGCACGCAATATTTGTTCCTTAAACCAGCTCGACATTTCGATTGTCCCCTTCCTAAGTCTTGCCTAATCATATTGTAATTGCTCTTCCCCTATCTATAACTGCCCTGTGGCATGTACCTATCCCTTTCCATCGCTAAACTAAACGTAACTGAATTATGGTCACTCAATCCAAAGTGCTCACCTACCACTAAATCAAACAATTGGCCTGGTTTGTAACCAAGTACCAGATCCAGTGTGACTTCCTCTCATCAGCCCTTCGACATATTGTGTCAGGAAACCTTCCTGCACAAATTGGACAAAAACGTATCCATCCAATGTACTAGAGTTATAGCATTTCCAGTCAGTGTTGGGGAAGTTGAAGTCCCCCCATAATGACCAGCCTGTTCCTTTCAATCCTACCCAGGCTCATTTTGCCAATCCTCGCATCCACCTCCCTGGAACTCTGCAGAGGCCTATTTTTTAAAAAAAACTTCCAGAGGTATGACCTCTGCTCTCCTGTTTCTAACCTCAGCCCATCCACCTCAGTAGAAGAGTCCTCATCAAAAGTTCTTTCAGCCCCCATTATACTGTTCTTGACTAACAAAGTCACACCTCCCCCGCTTTTACCGCCTTCCTTGATCTTAATGAAAAATCTAAACCCTGGAACCTGCAACATCTATTCCTGACCCTGCTCTATCCATGTCTCCGAAATGGCCGCAACATCGAAGTCCCAGGTACTTACCATGCTGCAAGCTCACCCACCTTATTTCAGATACTTCTGACTTTGAAGTAGACACACTTCAAACCAGCTTGTTGCCTGTCAGTGCACTCTTGTGACCGTGAATTCCTGAGTTTCTGTGCACTGGAACTACACCACAGGTTCCCATCTCCCAGCTAAGCTAGTTTCTACCCACCCGAATAACACCAGCAAATTTCCCACCCAGGATATTAGTACCCCTCTGGTTCAAGTGAAGACTGTCCTGTTTGTACAAGTCCCACCTTCCCCAGAATGAGCCCCAATTATCCAAGCACCTGAAATCCTCCCTCCTGCACCATCCCTGTAACCACGTGTTCAGCTGATATCTCTCCCTATTCCTTGCCTCACTATCAGGTGGCACAGGTAACAAACTAGAGATGACAACTCTGTTTGTTCAAACTCTCAGCTTCCACCCGAGCTCCCTGAAATCCTGCCTTACATCCCTATCTTTCTTTCTACCAATGCCATTGTACCGAAGTGGACTACTACTTGGGCCTGGTCACCCTCTCCCTTCAGGACCCCGAAGATACTATCAGAGACATCACCGACACTGGCACCTGGGAGGCAGCACACCAACCGAATGTCTCTTTTGTTCCCACCCAAGCTTCTATCTGACCCTCTATTGAGTCCCCAATGACTAACACTCTCCTCCTTTTCCCCCTTCCCTTCTGTGCAACAGGGATAGACTCTGTGCCAGACACCTGCACCCCAATACATGCCCCTGCTAAGTCATATCCCTCAACGGTATCCAAAATGGTATACTTGTTTTTCTGGGGAATGACCACAGGCGATCCCTGCACTGACTTGTTTTTTTTCTCATAACAGCTACCCAGCTTTCTTCATGCCTAGGAATAACTACTTGCCTCTAACTCCTTTCTATCACAGACTCTGCATCCTGAATGATCCGAAGTTCATCCAGCTCCCACTCCACTTCCCTAATGCCGTCTTAGAGGAGCAAGAGTTGGGTGCACCTCCTGCAGATATACTTGGATGGGACACTAACAGTGTCCCTCACCTCAAACATCATGCAGGAGGAACATTCCTCTCTCTGCACTGCCATCCCTGCTAGTCCCCTTATCAGAAAGTTTTTTAAAAAAGCTTATTAAATGTGTCCCTGGTGTTTAAGGTTAGATAAGGTGGATGGGTGGGCGGCCCTACAAGGGTAGGGTCTCTGATTTAGAAAACACTATATAGCTGAGGGGAAAAATGTCCCTCCTTTCCCAGAAACATCTGCTCTCCGATGTCAGTCATAGAGATGTACAGCACGGAAACAGACCCTTCGGTCCAACTCATCCATGCCGATCAGATATCTAAACCCAGTCGAGTCCCACCTTGCCAGCACCTGGCCCAATTCCTTCCAAACCCTTCCTATTCATATACCCGTCCAGATGCCTTTTAAATGTTGCAATTGTGCTAGCCTCCACCCCATGTACCACCCTCTGCGTGAAAAAGTTGCCCCTTAGGTCTCTCTTACATCTTTCCCTTCTCACCCTAAATCTATGCCCTCTAGTTCTGGACTCCCCCACCCAAGGGAAAATACTTTGTCTATTTGTCCTATCCATGCTCCTCATGATTTTATAAACCTGCTAACCAGTCTCCCATGGGGAACCTTGTTGAACACCTTGCTGAAGTCCATATAGATCACATCTACCACTCTGCCCTCATCTATCCTCTTTGTCACATCTTCAAAAAACTCAAATCGAGTTTGTGAGACATGATCTCCCATGCGCAAAGAAATGTTGACTATCCCTAATCAGTCCTTGCCTTTCCAAATACATGTGCATCATATCCCTCAGGATTCCTTCCAACAACTTGCCCACCACTGATGTCAGGCTCACTGGTCTATAATTCCCTGACTTGTCCTGACCACATTTCTTAAACTGTGAAAACCATGTTAGCCAATCTCAATCTTCCGGCACCTCACCTGTGACCACCGATGATACAAATATCTCAGCAAGAGGCCCAGCAATCACTTCCCTAGCTTCCCACAGAGTTCTAGAGTACACCTGATCAGGTCCTGGGGATTTATCCACCATCTTGCATTTCAAGACATCCGGCACTTCCTTCTCTGTAATATGGACATTTTTCAAGATGTCATCATTTATTTCCTTACATTCTGAGGTATTTGTATCATCAGTAGCCACAGGTGAGGTGCCAGAAGACCAGAGGTTGGCTAACATGGAGCCATTTTTTAAGAAAGATGATAAGGAAAAGCTAGGGAACTGTAGACCAGGTGATCCTGATGTCAGTGGAGAGCATGTTGTTGGAAAGGATCCTGAGAGGCAGGATTCACATTTGTTTGGATAGGCAAGGACTGATTAGGGATAGTCAACATGGCTATTGTTTTTTTGAAGAAGTAACAAAGTGATTGATGAAAACAAAGCAGTGGATGTGATCTATATGGACTTCAGTAAGGTGTTCGACAAGGCTCTGTAAGGTTAGGTCATACAGAATACTGGGAGATCTAGCCATTTGGATACAGAACTAGCTTGAAGGTAGAAGACAGAGGGTGGTGGTGGAGGAAACCTGTGACCAGTGGTAAGCCACAAGGATTGGTGCCGGGTACACTGCTTTTTGACATTTACGTAAGTGATTTGGATTAGACCATTGGTATGGTTAGTAAGTTTACAGATAACACCAAAATTGGTGATGTAGTGATCAACGAAGAAGGTTACCTCAGTACAAACAGGACTTTGATCAGATGGGCCGGTGGGCTGAGGAGTGGCAGATGGAGTTTTTAAAAATATTTTGGTTGAAAAACCTTTATTTTTGTAACTTTTTAATTTTGTATAGAATCAAACATCAAAAATAGCCAACAATAACCTACCTACTCTACTAAAGAAATCAGTGCTCCATTTATTACAAATCCATAAATAAATAACACCGTTCAGCACAGCGAGATCATAGCTCTCACCCTTTGAGAGCATCAATTATTAAACCCACCTTTGTTTGAAATTCTTCCTCTCCTGGCATTACGTTTATCAGAATCGACGCTTCGCGTAGAAGCCCTTCTTCAACCCTTTCCTGAAGAAGGGTTTATGCCCGAAACGTCGAATCTCCTGCTCCTTTGATGCTGCCTGACCTGCTGCACTTTTCCAGTAACACATATTTTTAAGCTCTGATCTCCAGCCAGCATCTGCAGTCCTCACTTTTCTTTTACATTCATCAAACCAAACCATCATGGCTAGCCAAAAGTCTTAATCAAAATAATGGACAGATCTGCTTCTGTTTTCTGGTAGGACCATGTTTGTAAGAAGATCTAAAGGAATGTGTTCCATAATTAACTTGTGCCACCCCGACAGCCCCAGGGGCTTCTCAGACACCCAGCACATCAGAATGTTCTTTCTTGCTCAAAAAGTGAGAATGTTAAAAAGCTTTTTCCCATGTACATCCAAGGGAGGTAAATGCAGCAGCAAAGAGAGTGGGTCCACCTTGCCTTCACATCCCCAAGATCCCCTCTCTTACTCCTGCCACAGCACTCCAATATGCACAGAGCCTGTAGCAGGGCCACAAACAATGAGGGTACCTGTATTTATTTTGCATTTGGGACACATTGAAGATACTCCCTGCTTAAATTTCACAAGACGATCTGGGGCCAAGTGAGCCCCATGAAGAGTCTTTAACTATGTATCAAAATCTTCCTCTCATTCTCACAAATATCCTCCCATGTTTCCAAAATGATCTCAACTCCTAACACTCTCTCCCAGACCTCACATAGACCTCCCATCACTTAAGGCACCTCTCCCCAACAAGTGATGGAGAGTATTCACTGAAAGAGTGCTCTTAGCTTGAAGCTCCCTCTTTTTCTGTATCAGATCTACAACATTCAGTCAAGAGGGTGGCCTCCTTTTGGATAAAATCCTCTAATCTGAAAGAAACTGAAGAGGTCCCAACTTGACAATCCATGTTTCCGAGTTATTTGATCAAATGACTTCAACATTTCACCTTCAAACAGTTCACCCAAACAAGAGACTCCCATTTCTACCAAGGTTTAAACCTGGGATCCATTGTCCCTGTCTGGAAACACGGCATGCCAACTAAGGGAGTAAGGAAAGATGTTTTAGATATTTTACCCTCCACGCTCTGACCGTGTTAGTAACTATTGGATTACAGCAATGTTCTGCAACTGTCCTCACTTTGTCTAAAAAACAACAGGTTGATAAGAGGATATTTTGTCTGGGAGGCCTCTGTCTCACCATGTCAACGCCAAGTCACCATGGGCCCAGTCACTTAGAAAGGATAGGAAGGAGCTCAGTTGATATCTTCTCATGTCCAGGAGGTCCACTCCCCCAATCCCTGGGGCCGTTGCAGTGTTGCGCGCTTAATAAGGGGCCCTTTATAGCGCCAAATAAAAGAACTAAACCGGCCATTCAATTTCTGAAATATTTGCCAAGGAAAGAGCAGAGGGAACATCTACAAAGAGTACAATAAGTGAGGAAGAACATTCATTTTGATAAGAGTGACTCGACCCAACCATGATATTGGAAGAGCCCGTCATCTTTGAAGGTCTTGTTTAATCTTGTTAAACAAATGAACAAATTAGCCTTGAACAACTACTCAAAGCTAGGGGTAACAGAGGCCCAAGTAAAGAAAGCCTCCCTGTGCCCACTTAAAGGGGAACCCACCTTCCACATCAGGTATTCCCCCAAGACCACCCCACCCCCACCCCCATAGGCCTCTGACTTTGAAAAATTAATCTTGTAATCTGAGAAAGAAACAAATGAATTATTACACCGTATCATACAAGGCAGTGAGACTGCCAGGTACAAAAGAATATAAGAACATAATCTGCATATAGTGTAATTTTATGCACCTTCAATCCCACCTTTGGGACAGCTATATTATGGTCCACACGAATGGCCTCTGCTAACAGCTCAATCACCAATGTGAAAAGCAACGGTGAAAGGGGACAGCCTTACTGGCTGCCCCTTCCAATGTTAAAATTATCAGACCTTATACCATTGGTGAGATCCATTGGCAGCAGATCAATTAAAAGGACCCTTACCCATCTAGTAAACACTTCACCCAAGCCAAACCACTCCAGGATATAAAGAAGAAACTGTCATTCCATACCATCAAATGCCTTATCCGCATCCAAAGAGACCACCAACCCTTGAACTGATTGCTGCTAGCACACTTGTTAAGCAACCTCTTAATACTATTAGAGAATCTGCAACCCATCAGATCTTCTTTGACAATAGTGGGTAACACCCCTTCCAACCTCAATGCCAAAGCCTTAGACAAAATTTTAAAACCAGAGTTTAAAAATGATATGGGTCTGTAAGAAGCACAGTCCTCCAGGACCTTGCCTTTCTTGATGATAAGAGATATTCGCTTCTCTCAAGGATGGCAATCCCAACAATATAAATAGTTGTACAAGTCTAGCATTGGCCCAGACAGTATGTTTACAAATTCTTTATAAAAACTCACTGGAAAGACCATCAGGGCCAGGCACGTTCCCACTTTGAAGTTGCCTCACCGCCTCCTTTATCTCTTGTGTTGTTAATGAGCACTAGGAGAGATGCCTGCTCAGCAGACACCTCGAGAAGATCCAAATTCCTAAAAAAAAACTCCATTTTATCCCATCTATCCTCCTGATAGTCAGACTGAAACAGTTCAGAATAGAACCTCTGAATCTCCACATTGATCTTTTTAGCATTACAAGAATCCCATTCCCTTCCCTAATAGAAGCAATAGATTGGGAGGCGTTATTCTTCCTAACTGGATATGCCAAATATTTACCCAGCCTATTACCATGCTAAAATAACCTTTCTTTTGCAAAGGAAAGTTCCTTCCTGGCTGTATGTGTTAGCATGGAGTTTAAGGCAGACAGAAGGGCTGTGACCCCCTGCAGCCTAGTCACTGACAGTCTACTGTAATACTCTGTCTCAGCTGTCTTCAATCGTGCTTCGAGCAGACACTGCTGCTCTCCCTTCCATTGCTTCTGATGGGCTGAGTATGAGATACTTATCCCTCTAGCATAGGACTTAGCAGTCTCCCAAAGAACGGACAGATTATTAGCTGTATCCGAGTTGAAGACCAGAAAAAGCTGCAAATTCCCTAATAATCTATGGACTTTCTGTCCTTGAAGATGAAGGGATCCATTCACCAGTACCATGAGCTCATTGCATTACCTTTAATCTCAACCACTAAATATCCAACTGCATGATCAGAGATGGTAATATTCCCAATTGAACAAGATACCACCAAATCAAGAAAAGCCACGGAGTTAGGGAAAAAAAAAATCAATCCTTGTATGACACTTAGGAGGATTTGAAAAGAATGTGAAGTCCCTGCCTGCAGGGTGGAGACATCTCCAAACATCTACCAATCCCAGTTCCACAGGTCGATCACCCAACAGTGTGGATTGTGGAGAAAGCTTGGGGGGCCTTTGGGAATTACATCCAGCAGAGGATCCATAAAGCTATGACAGCTCCCCTCCCCAGCTACGATAATAATATGCCGCGACATCAAGGCCATCAGCTTAGTGCATCAGTCAAACATTTAAGGAGTTGAGCCGGAAGACAATAGACATTCAAAATACCATATTCCTGGCCATGTATTAGGGCCTTAAGGATAACAAACCAACCATATTCATCTTGAACACAATCTATTAAATTAAATGGAAGATTCTACCAGACAAGTATGGCCACACCACCTCTTTGTGTTAAAGGACAAGAAAAACACCCGACCAAACCTGCCCTGCTGTAACTTCGTGTTCCTTGTCATTAAGCTGAGTCTCCTACAACAGGGCAACATTCACCCTCTCCTTTTTAAGGCTTCACAACACTTTTTTCCTTTTGTCTGGCAAATGGATTCCAGGTGCACTGTTTAAGAACACTGTTAGTCATGATCCTTTATAACCACCTTTGACCTGCTGAGAGGAAGAATTCGACTTAAAGCAGGCTGAGCATATACAAAAGAAGACTCGTGCTGTCTATTTATAAAAAAACAAAACTTGTAAAGGCACTTAATGGGGGGCTCTACCCCTGCCCATAGAGGCTTACACCTCCCACACACATCTCCATTCCCCCATCCAGCTCAAGGTGCACCTCGATCCAAGCAATAGAAGGAAACAGACAAAATAATGAACACTCTGCCCATCCCCAACTATATACCAACACCAATCCTAATCGGAGTAAAAGCAACACACCAACAGCAGCTTCTTTAAGAGGGTAATATTACAAGAAACATAGCAAGAGAAAAAAAAACAAACATTATTGTCCGTCTATAAATCCATCTGAATTATTTTAAAGTGTCCAAGAAATTTTTCACTTGTTCTGAGGAGTCAAATGATCACAACATCATCTCGTGAGTAATACGATGCACCACTGGGTATCTCATTGAGTATTAAATACCAAGATTCTTTAATATTCTCTTGATCACATCAAATGATTTCCTTTTATGGATCATGGCTGCAGAAGAGTCCTGGAAAAACATTGTCTTAGTTCTCTGCTAAGTCAGGGCCTGTGGATCTTCCCCCATCTTTCTAGAAGATTCCAGGACACTCTGCTTGTCCCTGTAGCTTTGAAATTGTACCAGTACTGGGTAGGGACACCGATCCAGACTGGATCTGTGCACAGCAACCCAGTGATCTCTGTAAACCTTCATCGGGTCCACCTCAGCATTCCAGCCAAGAAATGCAGGAGCCAGTCTTCAAAAAAGCTTGCGAGTTGCCCACCTTCCACTCCCTCAGGCAGCCCCACAACCTGGAAATTTTTCCTCCTACCTCGATTTTCCAGATTGTCAAGGGTCTGGATCCGCCCCGTCGAGGACTTGACCTCTGCCGCTTTACCTCTTCAGCTGGCTTCCCGAGACCTTCCAACTCCTCCTCATGATTTTTCAGCATGACTAAAATTGGCTCCAGTCGAGTATGACTATCTTCCATCAATTCCTTGATCATCCCTAAGATCGTCACAAGTTCTTCAGTGGCATTCTCCAGCTGTGCAGGTACCTCTTCCTCAGCTGCATCCGCCTTCGGTGAGTGTCCCGTGTGTTGGAGCTTGGCTATATGCTTTCCTCTCATCATCCTCGTTCACTCAAAGCGGATTTACAGTAGAATCTCAACAATCCAAACATAACCATCCAAATCCCGGACCATCCAAACATGATCCCAAGGCCCTGCACTAACAGCATTCAGTGATCAGTTAAACGACATTATGACATGCATTGCTGGATAACCGAGAGATGTTCGATAACTGGCATTCAAACAGCTGTCGGCTAACTGGCACCATGACATGAATTGCCAGACAATCGAGAGACACTGACAACCGGCAATCATGGATTCCTGCTTGTTTCTGGCCACCCGAATTCCCCGCCTGTCTCACTTAGACAATCAAGGCTGCACTGCAAATGGATTTAAATGGTTTCACAACTGTTTAACATCAATCAGGCGAAGCACTACGGATAATTCCTGCTTTCTATTTATATGTTTGGGTTTTTTTGGGTTGGTAATGTTATTTCCTGTGGTGAAGTCACTTCCTGTTCCTTTTCTCAGGGAGTGGTAGATGGGTCTAACTCGATGTGTTTGTTGATAGAGTTCCGGTTGGAATGCTATGCTTCTAGGAATTATCGTGTGTGTCTTTGTTTGGCTTGTCCTAGGATGGATGTATTGTCCCAGTCAAAGTGGTCTCCTTCCTCATCCGTATGTGAGGATACTAGTGAGAGAGGGTCGTGTCCTTTTGTGGCTAGTTGGTGTTCGTGTATCCTGGTGGCTAGTTTTCTGCCTATTTGTCCAATGTAGTGTTTGTTACAGTCCTTGCATGGTATTTTGTAAATGACATTAGTTTTGCTTGTTGTCTGTGTAGGGTCTTTCAAATTCATTAGCTGCAGTTTTAGTGTGTTGGTGGGTTTGTGGGCTACCATGATACCAAGGGGTCTGAGTAGTCTGGCAGTCATTTCCAAGATGTCTTTGATGTAGGGGAGAGTGGCTAGGGTTTCTGGGCATGTTTTGTCATCTTGTTTGGGTTTGTTGCTGAGAAATCGGCAGACTGTGTTCATTGGGTACCTGCTCTTTTTGAATACACGGCATAGATGATTTTTCTCTGCTCTGCGTAGTTCCTCTATGCTACAGTGTTGGCTCATTGAAATAATGTTCTGATGCAGCTTCGTTTGTGGGTGTTGGGACGATTGCTTCTGTAGTTCAATATTTGGTCCGTATGTGGTGTTTTCCTGAACCTCTTCTGCACCCCTCTAGTGCCAGTACAATCTTTCTTAAGTAAAGAAATCAAATCCACATGCAGTACTCCAAGTGTGGCCTCACCAGCCCCTTTTACAGCTGGAACATAACCTCTCTGCTTAACCCCTTTAGCAATGAAGCACAACATTCTATTTCCTTTCCTAATTACCTGTTGTACCTGCAAACCAACCCTCTGTGATTCATGCACAAGGACATCCAGGTCCCTCTGAAAATCAGCATGCTGCAACTTTTTACCTTTCAAGTAATAATCTATTTTGCTGTTACTCCTACCAAAATGTATGACTTCACATTTACTAACATTGTATTCCATCTGCCAGACCTTTGCCCACTCACTCAATGTATCTATGTTCTTCTGCAAAGGTTCACAGTCCTCTGCCCACTTTGCACTGCCATTCGTCTTCGTGGCATTGGCAAATTTTGACACCATACACATGGTCCCCAAATCCAAATCATAGATATAAATTGTAAATAATTGTAGTCCCAACACCGACCCCTGAGGCACACCACGAGTCACTGATTGACAGCCAGAGTAGCACTCATTTATCCCCACTCTTTGCTTCCTGTCAGTCAACCAACCATCTATCCACGGTAATACACTATCCCTAACACCATACATCCTTATCTTATGTAGCAGCCTCAAGTGTGGCACCTTGTCAAAGGCTTTTTGGAAATCTAGATACACCACATCCACTGGGTCCCTGTTATCCACCTTGCTTGAAATGCCTTCATAGAATTCCAAAAGATTTGTGAAGCATGACCTGCCCTTCATGAACCCATGCTACAGCTGCCCAGTGGGACAATTTCTTTAGATGCCCTGTTATCTCTTCATTGATAATAGACTCAAGCATCTTTCCCACTACAGAGGTTAGGCTCACTGGTCTATAATTCCCCATCTTTTGTCTACCTCTCTTTTTAAACAGTGGCGTCACATTTGCTGTTTTCCAATCTGCTGGGACTGCCCCAGAGTCTAGCGAATTTTGGAAAATTACCACCAGTGCACTTGCTATTTCTCCCGCCATCTCTTTTAGTATCCTGCTGTGCTTTCCATCAGGGCCAGGAGACTTACCTATCCTTAGTTCGATTAGCTTACCAAACACTTGCCTTCCATAATTGTTTCCAGGTCCTCACCTTACCTTTGTCTCTTTGTCACTTACTGGCATGTTGTTAGTGTCCTCCACAATGAAGACCGATGCAAAGTACCTGTTCAATGCCTCAGCCGTTTCATTATATCCCATAACTAGCTGCCCCTTCCCGTCCTCTAAAGGACCAACATTTACGTTAGCCACTCCTCTTTGTTTTATATATTTATAGAAACTTTTGCTCTCTGTCTTTATATTCTGTGCTAGTTTTTTCTCATACTCTATCTTATTTTTCTTGCCCCATTGTGTTACTTGGGTATGCTCCCATCCCCACAGAAGCACTCTCCTGGTTGGAGGAACTTTTATCAGATGGATAAAGATGTTAATTATTGCAGTAGCTCAGCAAGTACATGGTCTGACTGTCTATGCCAGGCCCCAGTCCAACAACAGTCCTACTGTACTCCAAGCCCTCAGTCCGCTTCAATAAGATAAGTTCCATTGGTCCAGAACTCACTTTTCAGCTCATGGTTCTCCACTTGCTACCCCATGTACTGGGCTGCTAAAATGAAAGAATAAGAAAGAAATAAACAGGTGAAGCAGAGGAGCTCCAGGTGAGTGTGCTACTCTGCCATCATCTTGCCAGAAGAGAATGCCATGTTGAACATACTTTGGAGTAATTGTCACCTGTGGAGCAAGACAATTTGCTCATACATATGACAAGAACTCTCAAAAAACAGTTTATTTGCTCAAAGATTGTAAGCAGCGCTGGCTAGGTCACTGTTTATTAGCCATCCCAAATTGTACTGTAGAAAGTGGTGTTCCCATTGTATGGTGTAGGACAGCCACAGCACTGTTAGGGAAGGGAGTTGCAGGGTCTTCACCCAGTCTCTCTGGAAGAACAGTGAGGTTAGATCAGAGTAGTTTCTAGATGCCATGAAGTTAAATACAGTAGATCTCCAAAGAGATTTGGGAGTTCAGGTATATAGATCTTTAAAATGTTGCAAACAGGTGCAGAAAATAATCAAAACTTACAGAATGCTGGCTTCTATATCTCAGGCTGGAGTATAGGGATGGAGAGGTTATGCTGCAATTCTACAAAATCCTTGCTAGACCCCATTTAGAATACTGTGAGCAGACTTCTTTTACTCACTTGTGGGATATGGGCATTGCTAGTTGGACAGCATTTATTTTCTGTCCCTAGTTGTCCCCTTGAGAAGGTGGCTGTGAGCTGTCTTCTTGAACCACTATAGTCCATATCCTGCAGGTTGACCCACTCTGCCCTTAGGGAGGAAATTCCAGGATTTTGACCCAGTGACAGTGAAGGAATGATATATTTCCAAGTCAGGTTGGTGAATGGTTTGCAGGAGATGGTGTTTCTTGTATCTGCTGCCCTTGCCCTTCTAGGTAGAGGTGGATGTGAGCCTGGAAGGTGCTGTCTCAGAGTCTTTGAAATTCTGCAGTGCATTTGTAGATGGTACACACTGCTGCTACTGAACATCAATGGAGCGACTGAATGTTTGGGGCTGCTTTGTGCTGGATGATGTCAAGCTGCACCCATCCAAGCAAATAGGAAGTATTCCACCATACTCCTTACTTGTGCTTGAAGGTGGTGGATAGGTTTTGGGAGTCACTAGGTGAGTTACTGGCCACATTAGTCCTAGCTTCTGACCTCTTCTTGTAGCCACTGTTTATGTGGTGAGTCAAATTGAGTTTCTGGTCAATGATAGCTCCCAGGATGTTGATAATGGAGGATTCCATGATGGTAACAAACACCGTTGAGTGAAAAGGGGCGGTGGTTAGATTGCCTCATATTGGAGATGGTCATAGCCTAGCATTTTCATGATGTAAACGTCTCTTGCCAGTAGTCAGCCCAAATCTGAGTATTCTCCAGATCTTGTTGCATTTAAACGTAGACTACTTCAATATCTGAGGAGGTGTGAATGGTGCTGAACATTGTGCAATCATCAGTGAGCATCCCCACTTCTGACCTTATGATGACAGAAGGTCATTAATGAAGCAGCTAAAGATAACAGATCTCTACAGGTCAGTCCTTCCAGCGGGACAGGACATATCCAGGGATGGTGATGGTGGTGCCAACTACCTTATCTGTAAGGTATGATTCCATGAATATGACTATGTCAGGCTGTTGCTTGACTCCCAGTTTTGGCATTAGCCCCCAGATGTTAGTGAGGAGGACTTTGTAGGGTTGACAGGACTGATTTTACCGTTGTCTTTTCCGGTGCCTAGGTCAATGCCAGATGGTCCATCCAGTCCCATTCCTTTGTTGAGACTTTGCAGTAATTGATGCAAGTGAATGGCTGGCTTGCTCGGCTATTTCAGAGGGCATTTCAAAGCCTACCACATCACAGTGGGTCGAATCATCACATGTAGGCCAGACCAAATCTGTGCAAATGGCAGCTTTCCTTCCTTAAAGGACACCATTTGAGCTCAATACCTCAGGAAGGATAGATTGACCTTGGAGGGAGTACAACATAGGTTAATAATAATAATGGCTGGGCGTCAGCGGTTAAGTTATGAGGAGAGATTATACAAATTAAATTTGTTTTCTCTAGAATTTCAACAGTTCAGTGTGATCTGACGGAAGTCTTCAAGATATTAAAAAGAAAAAAAATGGGTGGATAAAAATGAACTATTTCCACTGGCTGGGAATTCTAGAGCTAGTGGATATAGCTTGGAAATTAGGGTGACAATTCAGGAGGATGTTAGGGAGCACTTCACCACGCAGGGTGGGAAAGGTTTGGAACTCTTTTCCACAACAGCAGTAGATGCTGGATCAGTTGTTAATTTTAAATCTGAGATAGATAAATTTTTGTTAACCAAGGTATTAAGGGATTTGCGCCAAAGGCAGGTCTATGGAGTTAGACCACAGATCAGCCATGATCTCCTTGGTGGAACAGGTTCAAGGGGCTGAATGGCCTATTCTTGTTCCTATGTTCTTGTATTTCCGAATCATGATGGTGTGGGGCTGAGATGTAAACCTGGCGGGGGGTGGCAGCGGTAATGGACAAAGTGAGGACTGCAGATGTTGACGATCAGAGTCGAGAGTGTGGTGTTGGGAAAGCACAGCAGGTCGGGCGGCATCCAAGGAGCAGGAGAATCGACGTTTCGAGCATAAGCCCTACATCAGATCGGCGTAATAGGCTCCTGCTGCAGAACTTTCCAAACCCATGTGCTTTTCTGTAGTGCTTTATCGACATGATGTATGCTGTTACTGACAGTCAGTGATAATCCCATAAGAAATAGGAACAGGGGTTTGGCCCTTCAAGCCATTCAGTAGGATCATGGTTGATCCAATATTTCTCCAACCTACTTTCCTGTCCTTTCCCTGTAATTCTTGATGTGCTGATCAGGAATCTTACCTTTAAATATGCACAAGGACTCCGCTTTCACAGCTCTGTGGCAAGGTGTTCCAAAGAAACACAACCTTCTGAGAAAAAGTTCCTCCTGATTTCAGTATTAAATTGGTGCCTTTTCATTCTGGGACAATGCCTTCTAGACTGTTCCATGAAGGGATACATCCTCTCAACTTTTATCCTATCAAGTCCCTTAAGAAGTCGAAGAGTGTGGTACCAGAAAAGGACACCCAGTCAGGCAGCATCCAAGACCAGGAGGATCAATGTTTTGAGCATATGCTTTTCATCAGAAATCCTATGTGTTTCAATGAGGCCCTATTTTATTCTGAACTCTAGTGAGTAGAAAAAACAATTCTCCCCATCCCCAAACTGGAGATCATCAGAGGGAGTGAAGGTTGAAGTGGTAGGTGGGAAGGTTTGTCCTGGATAGCGTCAAGCCTCTATAGTGTCATTGAAGCTATAGTTGTCCAGGCCATTGTATTCCACCTCACTCCTGATCTGTGCTTTGATTGCAGGCCTTTTGGAGTTAGGAAGTGAATTAATCGCTGAAGAATTCCTCGCCTCTGACCTGCTCTTGTACCAACAGTATTAATATGGCTAGTTCAGTTCTGGGTTCTGGTCATAATAATCCCCAGGACATTGATAGTGGAGCATTCAGCAAAGGAAATGTCATTGAGTGTCCAGGAGCAATGGTTACTGGCGATGGTCATTAACTAGCACTTGTTTGGTGCAAAAATGTTACTTGCCACTTGCCACTCAAATAACGGCTGAAGAGAGGGCTAGAATCTAATTGGGTTATTAGAATGGGAGAGGAGAAATGTAAGCTTGAATCAAGATGGCAGAGTTATGGGGCTGCATACAGTCTCGAGTCCAGGGCTTCGTTCCCATCTTCTTTTCACTACTTTTGTTTTATTTCCTTTTGTCATTCGTTTCTCTTACACCTTTCGTGGCAGGTTAACTGTCATCGGCACAGCAGTGAGAGTGGGTTGTGCACAGAATGGCAGCAGCGTCCAGGTGGTTGGAGGTGGCAGCGGTGGCAAAGTTTCTCCAGTGATTGGTTGTGGCAGCAAGGTTACATTTCGGAGGAGGGCAGCCAGAGTGAGATACTTGACGCCTTAGAGGCCTGGTTGGGTAGTGGGAGCCAGGGACTCCTGGATTGCAGTAGGCACAAAGTGGGGAATCTTGGTGTCATGGACACGGCAGCTAAGGCAGGGAAACCTGGTTGTTGTCATGGTAAGCCCAGAGCAGGGATTTCTGGTTATTGACGAGGCAACGTCGGAGCAGAACCAGGAACTCCTGAATTTAGGATGAGTGTAAGGTCAGCGTGGGACTCAGCGACAACGAGGTGGGCCCAGCAATTAACAGATGGCATCTTTAGAATGATGACTCCTACATTGGTGGATCTGCTGCAGACAGTAGCGGGGCAGTGGGGGATGGCGGCGCAGGTGTCACTGGTGAACCAGCTCAAAACTCATGGTGGAAGCAGCAGAACAAAGGCTCTCTTTAAGTTATATCTTTTTACTCTTAAAGTATTCAAAATGGCACTGAACTGTGGTGACAATTGAAGTTTTTCACTATTTTACTGTATTATTCATTATAAAAGTGACATTAAATCATTCAATTCAATTACTAAGCAAGAGGATCTGGTAGAATTACAGGCAGGTATTTGGATAACAATACCCAGAGTGAGATAAGACCATAAGACATAGGAATGGAAGTAAGGCCATTCGGTCCATCGAGTCCACGCCGCCATTCAATCATGGCTGATGGGCATTTCAACTCCACTTGCCAGTATTCTCCCCGTAGCCCTTAATTCCTCGAGACAACAAGATAGGAAGAAACAGAGCATAGGGTCAAAATCAGGGGAGGGGGGAAGGCACAAAGATAAAATTAATGGCTGTTGAATGATTGTAGTATTCAGAGCAAATAGGTGAACTAACAGCACAAAACTGTTGATGGATATGATCATTGCAGAGACATGATTAGAAGGAAATTGAAGCTGGGAAGTATATATTTAGGCGTACGTGACCTTTTTGAAAGGTCAGGCCAGAAGGAAAAGATAGCTTTGTTGCTATGGGATGGAATAAACATAGGAGACCATTCAGCCCTTCGAGCTTCTCTGCCATTCATAATGATCATGCCTGATTGTCCAACTCAATAACTTAATCATGCTTTCTCCCCATAACCTTTGATCCCAAGTGCTATTTCTAGCCATGTCTTGAATCCATTCAACTATTTTCTGTGATAATGAATTTCACAGGCTCACCACTCTCTGGGTGAAGAAATGTCTCTTCATCTCCATCCTAAATGGTCCACTGCAAATCCTCAGACTGACCCCTGTTTCTGGACACACCTACCATTGGGAAAGTCCTCTCTGCAACTGTCCTGTCTAGTCCTGTTAGAATTTTATAAGTTTCTATGAGATTCCCCCCCCCACAACCCCATTCGTCTGAACTCCAATAAAAATAATCCTAATCTAGTCCATCTCTTGTCATAAGTCAGTTCTGCCGTCCCCAGAATCAGCCTTTTAAACCTTTGTTACACTCCCTTGAGAGCAAGAGCATCCTTCCTCAGAAAAGGAGACCAAAACTGCACACAATATTCTTTGTATGGCCTCACCAAGGCCCTGTATATCTGCCATAACACATTCCTGCTCCTGTACTCACGACCCCTCGCAATGAAGGTCAACATACCATTTGCCTTTGCAGCCTGATGCACCTGCATGCTGGTCTTCAGCGATTGGTGCACAAGGACACCCAGGTCCCACTGCACACTCCTCCCAATTTGCAGCCATTCAGGTAGTAATCCGCCATCTTGTTTTTGCTTCCAAAGTGAATAACCTCACTTTTATCCAAATTATACTGCAACTGCCATTGATTTGCCCACTCACCCAATCTGGCCAGATCATGGTGAAGGATCTCTGCATCCTCACTACAGTTCACCCTCCCACCCAACTTGGTATTATTTGCAATGTTGAGATGTTACATTTTGTTCCCACATCCAAATCATTAATAGGTATTATGGATAGCTGGGGTCCAGGTGCCGATCCCAGTTACTGCCTGCCAATTTGAAAAGGACCCATTAATTCCTATGCTTTATTTCCTCTCTGCCAACCAGTTTTTTATCCATCTCCACACACTTGCCCCGATCCAATACAAATGAGAGCAAGAAATGATCTTTCAGGTTCACAGCTCCTTGAAAGAGGAACATAGAACATAGAACAATACAGCACAGAACAGGCCCTTCGGCCCACAATATTGTGCCGAACATTTCTCCTAGATTAAGCACCTATCCATGTACCTATCCAATTGCCGCTTAAAGATCACCAATGATTCTGACTCTGCCACTCCCACAGACAGTGCATTCCATGCCCCCACCACTCTCTGGGTAAAAGATCTACCCCTGACATCCCCCCTATACATTCCACCTTCACCTTAAATTTATGTCCCCTTGTACCACTCTGTTGTACCCGGGGAAAAAGTCTCTGACTGTCTACTCTATCCCCCTGATCATCTTATAAACCTCTATCAAGTCACCCCTCATCCTTCGCCGTTCCAATGAGAAAAGGCCTAGCACTCTCAACCTATCCTCATACAACCTATTTTCCATTCCAGGCAACATCCTGGTAAATCTCCTCTGCACAAGTCGCAGATAGTTAGGATAGTGAAGAAGGTGTTTGATATGCTTTCCTTTATCAGTCAGAGTATTGAGTACAGGAGTTGGGAGGTCATGTTGCAGCTGTACAGGACATTGGTTAGGCCACTGTTGGAATATTGCATGCAATTCTGGTCTCCTTCCTGTCAGAAGGATGTTGTGAAACTTGAAAGGGTTCAGAAAAGATTTACAAGGATCTTGCCAGGGTTGGAGGATCTGAGTTACATGGAGAGGCTGAACAAGCTGGGGCTGTTTTCCCTGGAGCATCGGAGGCTGAGGGGTGACTTTATAGAGATTTACAAAATTATGAGGGGCGTGGATAGGATAAATAGACACAGTCTTTTCCCTGGGGTTGGGGAGTCCAGAACGTGACGGCACTGTTCACTTCGATTTACAAAACCCTAGCCAGAGAAACAATAGCCAACCTACTGGACATACAGAACAGAAAACAGGAGGCGGAACCTATCAACAAAGATGGCATACTTAAACTACTGGACTTGTGCCTCACTACACACTTTACATTCAACAATCAGATATACGAACAAATCAACGGAACACCCATGGGATCACCAATCTCAGGACTCATAGCAGAGGCAGTTATGCAAAGGTTAGAACAAACAGCCCTACCACAAATTCAACCCAAACTCTGGGTCAGATATGTCGATGACACGTTCGTAATCATCAAAAACACGGAAATAGAAAAAACACACCGGATCATCAACGCCACACTCACAGGAATCCAATTCACGAGAGAAGTAGAAAAGGATAGCCAACTCCCATTCCTAGACGTGATAGTACAGAGAACGGAGAATTCACCACAAGGGTACACAGGAAAACAACACACACAGACCAAGTCCTAAACTATGAAAGTAACCACCCCAACACACACAAACAAAGCTGCATCAGGACACTATTCAAAAGAGCTACAACACACTGCAGTACACCAGAACTGCGAAAAGAGGAAGAGGAACACCTATCCAAGGTATTCGCCAAAAACGGATACCCGCGCAACTTTATCAACAGATGCCTAAGAGATAGACCACGGAATGAGGACATGCCACAACCAAAAGGACTAGCCACACTACCATACATCAGGAGCGTTTCAGAACTGACAGCCAGACTACTGCGACCCTTAGGACTCATAACGGCACACAAACCAACAGCCACGCTCAGACAACAACTTACTAGAACAAAGGAGCCAATACCCAACATGAGCAAAACTAATGTAGTTTATAAAATACCATGCAAGGACTGCACAAAACACTATATAGGACAAACAGGAAGACAGCTAACAATCCGCATACATGAACACCAACTAGCCACGAAACGACACGACCAGCTATCCCTAGTAGCCACACACCCAGACAATAAGCAACATGAATTCGACTGGGAAAACACTACTATCATAGGGCAAGCCAGACAGAGAACAGCCAGGGAATTCCTAGAGGCATGGCATTCATCCACAAACTCCATCAACAAACACATCGACCGGACCCAATATACCAACCACTACAGCGGACAGCTGAAACTGACACCGGAAGCGGCAAGGACAGACCACTATAAATACCGGAAGAAACATCAAAGAAGCGCTTCGCAGGAGGCTCCAGAGCACTGATGATGTCTCCTAGCCAGGGGACGAAACGTTTGCAACAAAAACTTCCAGCTCAGCGAACAGAACCACTACAACAAGCACCCGAGCTACAAATCTTCGCACAAACTTTGAATCTTTAAAAATGTACTTGGTAAGTTTCCTCAAACAGTATGTGTTGGATCCTACAGGGATCAGGCTATGATGGATCTTGCAAGGATACCTGCCTTGAAGAAGTTTTCCTCCTCTCTCTTCAAGAATCTCAGGGAGTCCCTCTCCCACTGCAAACTCTATGCTACTTCCTCCCCACCCCCACCCTCCTCTCACTTATCTCTACACCCTTCAGGCCCTCTGCCTCTATTCCTAATGAAGGGCTTTTGCCTGAAACATCAATTTTCCTGCTGCTTGGATACTGCCTGAACTGCTGTGCTTTTCCAGCACCACTCTAATCTAGACTCTGGTTTCCAGCATCTGCAGTCATTGTTTTTAACTATGATGGATCTGGTCACCCTGTATTGAAGCAGGTTTAATAAGCATCAGAATAAAAGATCCCCTCAAACAATGACTATAATACTGTAAAATTTAGTTTTCAATTTGTGAGAGGAGCTTGGCTTAGAAACAACTGCTAAGCTTAAATCACAGTAATTCCAAAGGAGTGAGGGCAGAACTGGCCGGAGTGGATCAGGAGGGGATTCTAGCAACAATGATGGTCAAGGAACAATAGCAGACATTGAAGCAAATGTTTCATGGCTCATAGCAAAGACATTTTCAGCGAGGAAGAAGGATTCTAGGAAGAGAGTAGGCTAACAACCATGGTTAAGCGATAAAACAAACATAACATCAGATTGTTTTTCTTTCAATGTGGCAAATATTAGTGATAAGCCACAGAATTGGGAAAATGTTTTTAAAAATGACCAAAAGAGATTAGAGGGAGAAAATAAACTTTGAGGGTAAACTTGCAAGTATTAGCCAGGGCAGACAGCAAGAGCTGTTTTTAACTATAAATAAAAAGGAAGAGAGAATCCAAAGTGTACATAGGCCACTTGGAGAACAAGGCTGGAAAATCATCAGGAACCAGGCAGAGGAATTAAATTGATACTTTGCATCAGTTTTTAGAGTCAAATACAGTAATACCATTCCAATGTTACTGAATATTCAAAGGACAAAAGGAAATTAATATTCCCACTCTCACAAGAGAAGAAGTACTGGGAAAACTGACAGGACTAAAGACCAATATGGCCTCTGGACCTAATGGAATGATGAATCCTCTAAGAATTTAAAGGAAGTAGCTACAGAGATAGCACATGCACCGGTAGTCATTTTCCAGACATCTTTAGATTGCAAGATTGTCAATAGAACATGTTTAAAAGGGAAGCAGACAAAAACAAGCTACTAAAGACCAGTTACACCTTAACAACATAGAACAGTACAGGCCCTTTGGTCCTTGATGTTGTGCCAGCCTTTTATGCTGTTCTAAGATCAGACTAACATACATATCTTTAATTGTACTATCTTCCATGTGCCTATCAAAGAGTCGCTTAAATGTTCCTAGTGTATCTGACTCTACTATCACCGCTGACAGTGTGTTCCATGCACCCACCACTCAGGTAAAGAACCTACCTCTGATATATGAATTCATCCATTTACCTTAAAATTATGCTTCCGCGTGATAACCATTCCTGCCCTGGGAAAAAGTCCTTGGCTATTCACTGTAGCTATGCCTCTCAACATCTTGTACATCTCTAACAAGTCACCTGTCATCCTTCTTCACTCCAATGAGAAAAGCCCTAGCTCCCTCAACTTTCCTTCAATAGACATGCTCTCCATTCCAGGCAGCATCCTGGTAAATCTGCCCTGCACCCTCTCTAAAGCTTCCACATCTTTCCTATAATGAGGCAACCGGACCCGAACACAATATTCCAAGTGTGGTCTAACCAGAGCTCTATGGAACTGCAGCGTAATCTCACAGCTCTTAAACTCAATCCCCCTGCTAATGAAAGCCAACACACCATTCACCTTCTTAACAACTCTATCAACTTGGGTGGCAACTTTGAAGGATCTATTGACATGGACCCCAAGATCCCACATTCCTCCACACTGCCAAGGAATCCTGCCTTTAACCCTGTATTCTGCATTCAAATTTGACATTCCAAAATAAATCACTTCACATTTTTCCAGGTTGAACTCCATCTGCCACTTCTCAGCCTAGCTCTGCATCCTGTCAATGTCCTGTTGCAACCTACACCAGTCCTCCACACTATCCACAGCTCCACCGACCTTCATGTCATCAGCAGGCTTACTAACCACCCTTCCACCTCCTTATCCAAGTCATTTATAAACACCATAAAGAACAGTGGTCCCAGAACAGATCTCTGTGGAATACCACTGGTCACTGAGCTCCAGGCTGAATACTTTCCATCAACTACCACCCACTGTCTTCCATGGGCCAGCCAATTCTGTATCCAAAAGCCAAATTTCCCTGCATCCCAAGTCTCCTTACTTTCTGAATGAGCCTACCATGGGAAACCTTATCAAACACTGCTAAAAGCTATGTATACCCCATCCACATGTTTTGTCACATCTTCAAAGAGTTCAATAAGGCTTGTGAGGCATGACTTGCCTCTCACAAAGCCATACTGACTATCTCTAATCAAACTATGGCTTTCCAAGTAATCATAAATCCTGTCTGTCAAAATCCTGTCCAGTATTGAACATCAGATATTGGAAAAATATTGTAAAGGATGAAATAGCAGAGCATTTACAAATGCATAAGATTACCAAGCAGAGTCAGCATGGCTTCATGAAGGAGAAGTAGTGGGAGAAATATACTTGGATCTTCAGAAGACCACACACCACACTGTTTATTAAGAGTCCATGGTGGTTGGGAAGGTGGTGGTGGTGGTAGTATGTTAATATGGACGCAGGATAGGTTAGCATCCCTATTGGATTAGCTAGATAAGAGGGGTGATTTCAGGATGGCAACCTGTGACACTCCAAGTTACAAAGGTCAGTGTTGGGGTCACATACATTCACAATATATATTAATAACTTAGATGAAAGAAGTGAATTTACTATAGCCAAGTTTGCAGATTAATTTGGAGTCCACCATGTGTGTTTAGCAAGTAATAGGGAAGGCAAATGGAATGCTGATCTTTATTACAAAGGGAGGGTGGTTTTATTAAAGCTGTACAAGGCACTAGTCAGACCACAGCTGGAATACTGTGGCCGGAATTTGGTCTGTTAACTATGGAATGATAGACCAACATTAGAGACAGTCCAAAGAAGCTTCACTTGGCTGATATTATGTACAGAGGGACTGTCTAATGTGGGGAGGTTGAGTAGATTGTGCCTGAACTCTTTGGAATATTGAAGAATAAGACATAATCTTACTGGACCGCACAAGATGCTTGAGGGACTTGACAGGATAGATGCAGAAGATTGTTTCCCCTTGTGGGAGATTCTGGGATGGGGGGGCATAATCTCTGTTTAATAGTTTGTGTGATAAGAGAGATGAAGAATTTCTTCTCTTGCACAGTTGTGAATCTGTGGAATTCTTTAGGTCTGTTGATATTGGATCATTATGCCTCTATCTCAGACTTGAATATACTTAATCAGTAAGATAATCAAGAACGATTGGGGAAAAGGCAGGAAATTGAAGTTGAAGATGATCAGGTCAGCCATGATCTCGTTGAATGACTGAGCAGACTTAATGGGCTGAATGGCCTACTTTTGGTCTTGCATCTTACATATAACAGTACAATACAGGACAGGCCCTTTGGCCCACAATGTTGTGCCGTGCATTTATCTTAATCTAAGATCAACCAAACCTACACATCCCTCAATTAGCTTCTGCCCATGTGCATGTCCAGCAGTCGTTTAAATGTCCCTCGTGTCTCTGACTGTACTCCCACCGCTGGCAGTCCCTTTCACGCACCCACCACTCTCTGTGTAAAGAACCCACCTCTGACATCTCCCCTATACCTTCCTTAAAATTATGACCCATTGTGACAGCCATTTCTGCCCTGGGGAAATGTCTCTGGCTATCTACTCCATCATTACCTTGTACACCTCTGTAAGTTACCTCTCTTCCTCTTTCTCTCCAGTGTGAAAAGCCTGAGTTCACTCAACCTCTCTTCATAAGACAAGCCCTCCAATCCAGGCAGCATCCTAGTAAATCTCCTCTAAACCTTCTCTAAAGCATCTACATCCTTCCCACAATGAGGCAACCAGAACTGGACACAATAGAGCGGAACCTCAATTATCTGAAGGACATGGGTGGGGAATATTTTGTTCAGTTAATCAAATTCCAGCTAACATAGTTTAGCCCAAGTATGGTGACCTTACAATCTTGCCAGATAATCTGATTTTTGAATAATTGAATGCCACATAATCAAGGTTCCTCTGTATTCCAAGTGTGGTCTAACCACGGTTATATAGAGCTGCAGCAAAATCTTGCGGCTCTTCAACTCAATCCTCCTGTTAATGAAAGCTAAAACACCAAATGCTGCCTTAACAGTCTGACAATTTGGGTGGCAACTTTGAGGGATCTATGTACATGGACCCCAAGATCCCTCTGTTCCTCCACACTGCCAAGAATCCTGTCTTTAACCCTGTATTCAGCATTCAAATTCAACCTTCCAAAATGAATCACTTCACATTTATCCAGGTTGAATACCATCTCCCACTTCTCAGCCCAGCTCTGCATCCTGTCAATGTCTTGTAGCCTGCAACAGCCCTCGACTTAATCCAAGTCATTTATAAAAACTACTAAAGAGCAGAGACCTAAGATCAGAGCCCTGCGGGACACCACTGGTCACTGAGCTCCAGGTGGAATACTTTCCATTCACTACCACTTGTTGTCTTCTTTCTACCAGCCAATTCTGTATCCAGACAGCCACACTTCCCAGTATCCCATACCTCCTAACTTTCTGAATGAACCTATCATGGGGAACATTATGAAATGCCTTACTGAAATCCATATACATTAGATCCACTGCTTGACCTTCATCAAATTGTCTTCTCACATCCTCAAAGAACTCAATAAGACTTGTGAGGCGTGACCCGCCCCTCACAAAGCCATGCTGACTATCTTTAATCAAACTATGTTTTTCCAAATAGTTATAAATCCTATCTTTCTGAATCCTTTCCAGTACCTTGCTTACCACAGACATAAGACTGACTGGTCTGTAATTCTCAGAGATTTCCTTATTCCCTTTCTTGAACAGAGGAACAACGTTCACCTCCCTCCAATCAACTGGTGGTACTTCCATGGAGAGTGAGGATGCAAAGATCTTCACCAGAGATGCAGCAATCTCATTCCTCACTTCCTGTAGTAACCTTGGATATATCTGGTCTGGCCCTGGGGACTTATCTATCTTGATGCTTCCCAGAATTTCCAACACATCCACTTCCTTAAAATCAATCTGTTCAAGCCTATTAATCTGGTCCACGGTGTTCTAACTATCGCAAGGTCCCCCTCTCTAGCAAATACTGAAGCAAATAGCTAATTTAGGGCCACCCCTCACTCTTCAGACTTCAGGCACAAGTTCCCTCCACTATCCCTGATCGGCCTTACCCTTTCTCTGAACATTCTATTATTCCTCACATACAGGTAGAACACCTTTGGGTTTTCCCTAATCCTTCCTACCAAGGCTTTATCGTGCCCCTTCCCAGCTCTCCTCAGGCCATTTTTGAGTTCTTTCCTAGCTATCCTGTAATCCCCTGAAGCTGTGCCAAATCCTTGCTTTCTCAACCTTAGGTAAGCTTCTTTCTTCCATTTGATGAGAAGCTCCTCTGCTTGTGTCATCCAAGGCTCCCTCACCTTACCATTCCATGCCTGTCTCAGTGGGCAAAGTTATCCAACAGTCGCAGCAGATGCTGCTTAAACAGCCTCCACATTTCTGTCGTGCCTTTCCTAAAGAAGAATTATTCCCAATTTGTACTCCACAGCTCCTGCCTAATAGTATTATAATTTCCCCTCCCCCAATTCAGTATACCTTCCCATACTGTCTGCTCTTATCCTTCTCCATGGCTATGGTAAAGGTTAGGCAGTTGTGGTCACTGTCACTGAAATGCACTCCCACAGAGAGTTCTGACACCTGGCCTGGCTCATTGCCTAGCACTAAATCCAATATGGTCTCCTACAGTCGGCCTATCTACGTATTGAGTCAGGATTCCCTCCTGGGCACACCTGACAAAACCGACTCCATCCAGACAATCTGCATAAGGAGTTTTCAATCAATATTGGCAAAGTTGAAGTCATCCATAACAACAACTTGGTTACATCTACATCGTTCCAAGATCTGCTGTCCAATCTGTTCTTCCATCTCTCTGCTGCTATTGTTTTCCATAGAAAATACCCAAAAAAGTGACTGCTCCTTTCATATTTCTGACTTCCACCCATACTGACTCAGTAGACAAACCCTCCTCAACAACCTCCTTTTCTGCAGCTCTGATGCCCTCTCTAATGAACAATGCTACTCCCCTTCCTCTTTTACACCCCTCCCTGTTCTCTTCAAAAGATTTAACCCTGGAATATCCAGCCCCTGTGAAACCCATGTCTTCATTATGGCCACAGCATTGTGGTTCCAAGTACTGATCCCTGCTCTAAGTTCATCACTCTTATTCCTGACACTCCTTACATTGAAACAGGCACACGTTAACCCATCCCTTTGCTCTATCAACTGTGTATCCTTCCTGACAGACTCTCTGCATTCTACTTCTGCCCGTTCAACAACTGCTTTCTCCTCTAATCTGTAGCTCTGGTTCCCATCCCCTTGCCAAACGAGTTTAAATCCTCTCAAAGGAAATCTCCCGCCCAGGACATTGGTGCCTCTCCAGTTTAAGTGCAACCTGTCCTTCATGTCCAGGTCCCATCTTCCCCAGAAGGTACCCCAATGATCTACGTATCTGAAGCCCTCCCTCCTACACCAGCCCTGTAGCCACGTGTTTAGCTGAACTCACTCCCTGTTCCTCACCTCACTAGCTTATGGCACTAGTAGTAATCCTGTGATTACGACTCTGCGTGTCCTGCTTTTTAGCTTACAACCTAACTCCCTGAAATCCCTTTTTAGATCCTCATCCCTTTTCCTGGCTATGTTATTAGCGCCAATGTGCACCGCAATTTCTGGCTGCTCAGCCTTCCCCTGCAGAATCTTGTAGACTCAATCAAAGACATCCCAGACCCTGGCACCTGGGGGCAACATACCTTCCAGGAGTCCCATTCGCAACCATTGAATCTCTGGTTCGTTCCTCTAACCATTGAGTCTCCTACCACTAGCATTTTCTTTTCTCCCCCGTTCCCTTCTGAGTCACAGAGCCAGGCTCAGTGCCAGAGACCTGGCCACAATGCATCATTTGGGCAGGCAGGGAGCACATAAGACACTCTGTCAGGAGTGTATGGAAACAAAGTTGAGGAATCAGAGGGAGTCTCCAAACTATTCATCTACTCAATTCTTTAAGCAGCAGCCGCCATGATTGTTGGTAGTGTTCTGTAGATCAATGAATCATCTCTGAATTGCTTAAACTCAGGGAAGCTGGTTATCCTCAATCCCAAACGTCTGCCTAAGTGTAACACAGAAAATAACAAATCTGCTATGTGTTGTAATCATGTATGTTTCTCAAAACTAGCTTTTCTATTTAGGATTGCAATTGGTTATTTTGAATGCTGCAAAGGTATTCTAAAACATGATTGGTTGAGAGAGAGGTAAGACTGGCAGCTTAATGTTCCATGGGTTTAAATGTTTCAGGTGCATTGGAGAGGGATGTAAAAGAGGTGGGAGACTTGCGTTAGTGATTAAGGAAAATATCACAGCTGTACTGATAGGAAACACCTTGGAAGTTTCATCCAGTGAGGCCATTATGGGTAGAACATGGGAATAGGAAGGAGCAATCACTTTGGGATTGTATTACAAGCCTCTCAATAGCCAATGGATGATAGAGGAACAGATATGTGGATAGTTTATGGAAAATGTGAAACAATAAAGTTGCTGAGGTAGGTGATTTTAACTTCTCCTATATTGACTGGGACTTGCTTAGTGCTAGGAACTTGGATAAGAGAACTATGTTAGGTGTCCGGGACAGTTTTTTGAAACATTATGTGAACAGCCCAAGGAGGGAAGGGGCCATACTCAAGCTGGTTTGGGGAATGAGTTCAGCCAGGTGATCGAAGTTTTATTGGAGAAGCATTTCAGAAACAGTGACCATAATCCTGTAAGTTTTGAATTATATAGGATAAGAGGATTGGCTGTCTGACAGAAGGCAAAGAGTTGGGATAAAAGGTTCTTTTTCGAAATGGCAGCCGGTGACAAACGGTGTCCTGCAGGGTTCAGTTTTGGGGCCGCAGCTGTGCGCATTATATATTAATGATCTGGATGAAGGGACTGGGGACATTCTAGCGAAGTTTGCCAATGATACGAAGTTCGGTGGACAGGCAGGTAGTACTGAGGAAATGGGGAGGCTGCAGAAGGATCTAGACAGTTTGAGAGAGTGGTCCAGGAAATGGCTGATGGAATTCAACGTGAGCAAATGCGAGGTCTTGCACTTTGGAAAAAAGAATAAAAGCATAGACTACTTTCTAAACGGTGAGAAAATTCGTAAAGCCAAAGTACAAAGGGATCTGGGAGTGTTAGTCGAGGATTCTCTAAAGATAAACATGCAGGTTGAGTCTGTGATTAAGAAAGCGAATGCAATGTTGTCACTTATCTCAAGAGGGTTGGAATATAAAAGCACCGTTGTGCTACTGAGACTTTATAAATCTCTAGTTAGGTCCCATTTGGAGTACTGTGTCCAGTTTTGGTCCCCATACCTCAGGAAGGACATACTGGCACTGGACCGTGTCCAGCGGAGATTCACACAGATGATCCCTGGAATGGTTGGTCTAACATACGAGGAACGGCTGAGGATCCTGGGATTGTATTCATTGGAGTTTAGAAGATTAAGGGGAGACTTAATAGCAACTTACAAGATAATACATGGCTTGGAAAGGGTGGACGCTAGGAAATTTTTTCCGTGAGGCGAGGAGACTAGGACCCGTGGACACAGCCTTAAAATTAGAGGCGGTCAATTCAGAACAGAAATGTGGAGACATTTCTTCAGCCAGAGAGTGGTGGGCCTGTGGAATTCATTGCCGCAGAGTGCAGTGGAGGCCGGGACACTAAACGTCTTCAAGGCAGAGATTGATAGATTCTTGGTGTCTCGAGGAATTAAGGACTACGGGGAGAATGTGGGTAAGTGGAGTTGAAATGCCCATCAGCCATGATTGAATGGCGGAGTGGACTCGATGGGCCGAATGGCCTTACTTCCACTCCTATGTCTTATGGTCTTATGGTCTTAAGAGTAGTCCTTGAATGAAAGTACTAAATTGGGGGAAGGCTAACTACCACAGGCGGCTGTTTGAGGATAAATCCACATTCGGCAGGTGGGAATCTTTTAAAGGCCAATTAATTAGGGTTCAGGACGGGCATGCTCCTGTGAAAATGAAGGATAAAGATGGCAAAATTTGAGAATCTTGGATGACGAGAAATTGAGAGCTTAGTCAGACTAAACAAAAGGGAGGCAGACATAAGACACTGACAACAGACAGAGCCCTCAAAGAATGCAAAGATAGCAGCAAAGAACTCGAACAAGGCAATAGGAGGGCTAAAAGTGGCCATGAAATGGCTTTGGCAAATAGGATTTAGGAAAGTTCCAAGGCTTTTTATTCACATCTAAGGGGAAAGAGGGTAGCTAGGGAAAGGGGAGGTCCAATCAGGGACTAAGCAGGGAATTTATGAATGGAGCCGGATGAAGTGGGTGAGGTCCTCAATAATTATTTTGCATCGGTATTCACAAAGGAGAAGAACGTGGTGGATGATGAGTCTTGGGAGGGGTATGCTGCTATTCTAGGACATGTCAATATAAAAAAGGAGGTAGTGTTGGGGGTTTTGAAGAGCATTAAGGTCAACAAATCCCCAGGACCTGTTGGGATTTTATCCCAAAATGCTGAAGGAGGCAGGTGAGGAAATTACTGGAGCCTTGTACAAAATCTTGTATCCTGTTTAGTCACAGGAGAGGTCCCAGAGGACTAGAGAATAGCCAACATTGTTCATTTGTTTAAAAATAACAACAGGGATAATCCAGGAAATTACAAGATAGTGAGCCTTATGTCAGTGGAAGGGAAACTATTAGAGAAGATTCTTATGTATAGGATTTACTCACATTTAAAAGCATTGTCTACTTATTAGCGATAGACAGCCAGCTTCATGCGGGGAGGGTCGTGTCTCTCAAACATGATTGAATATTTTGAGGAAGTGACAAAGATGTTTGAGGTCAAGGCAGTAGATGTCTATATGGACATTAGGAAAGCCTTTGACAAGGTTCCTCGGAGCAGGCTGATTGAAAAAGTGAAATCACGTGGGATCCATGATGATCTGGTAAAATGGAAGCAGTATTGGCTTAGACATAGAATCCAAAGATTCACTGAGTAAAATAGAAACTGACCAAGAATTTACAGGTTAGGTGAATTGGCCGTAGTGTGTTGGGGTGTGTAGGTTAAGTGCATTAGTCAAGAGTAAAGGTAGAGTAATAGTGTAGGGAATGAATCTGGGTGGGTTACTCTTTGAAGGGTCTATGCGGATTTGTTGGGCCAAATGGCCTGTTTCCACACTGTAGGGATCGTATAACAGAGGGTTGCAGTGAAGGGATATTTTTCTGACTGGACATCTGTTACCAGTGATGTTCTGTAGGGATCAGTGCTGGGTGCCCTATTGTTTGTGAAGAGAATTGTCAGAGCATGCAGCAGGATGTAGATAGAGTGGAGAAATGGCAGATAGCGTTTAATCCACACAGATGCAAGGTGAGGCATTTTGGAGGAAATTGGCAGAATCCTTAATAGCATCAACATTCAAAGAGATCTAGGTATATTGGTCCACAGTTCCCTGACAGTGACAACATGTAGGTAAGGTGGTCAAGGAGGCATATAGCTAGCTTGCCTTTATCAATCAGGACAGAGAGTATAAAAATTAACAAGTCATGTTGCAGCTGCATAGAACTTTCGGCCACGTTTAGAGCACAGTGTGCAGTTCTGATCGCCATGGTATAAGAAGAATCTGAAGACTTTGGAGAGGTACACAAACAGTTTACCACAATGTTGCCTGGTTGGGAGGGTATTGGCTACGAGGAGAAATTAGACAAACTTAGTTTGTTTTCACTTGAATATTGAAGGATGAGGGGCAATCTGATAGAAGTTTACACAATTATGAGAGGCATGGATAGAATGGATAGTTGGAGTCTTTTCTCCCCCAGGGTAGAAATGTCATTTATTAGGGGACATTGGTTTAAGGTGCAAAGAGGCAATGTTCTTACACAGAGAGTGGTAAGTGCTTGAAATTAGATTACATTACTTACAGTGTGGAAACAGGCCCTTCGGCCCAACAAGTCCACACCGACCCGCCGAAGCGCAACCCACCCATACCCCTACATTTACCCCTTACCTAACACTACGGGCAATTTAGCATGGCCAATTCACCTGGCCCACACATCTTTGGACTGTAGGAGGAAACCGGAGCACCCGGAGGAAACCCACGCAGACACGGGGAGAACGTGCAAACTCCACACAGTCAGTCGCCTGAGTCGGGAATTGAACCCAGGTCTCTGGTGCTGTGAGGCAGCAGTGCTAACCACTGTGCCACCGTGCCACCCAGATGAGCTGCCAGAGGATGCAGATATAATAGCAATGTTTAAAAAGCATCTTGACAGGTACGGGAATAGGCAGGGAATAGGGGGAAATGGTACCATGTAGAGGCAAAAGGGCCTGTTCCTGTGCTGTACTGATCTGCTCATTGTTCATAGTGTTTTTGATGCTGGTGCTCAATACCAGTAATCTGTCCAAATACCTGGCTTGGTTATTGAATTACTCACAAACATGGGTAGGTGAGTGGGAGTGGGTATCTGAGTCATGAAGATAGCTTAAGGAGACTGCAATGGGATACTGATAGGTCAGGTATAGAAAAAGACATAGCAAATTAATTATAATGTGAGAAAATGTAAAATTGTCCAATTTGGCAGGAAGAATATAAATAGAAGCATTGTATCTAAGTTATGACAGTGTGCCTAGCTGAGGTGCAAAGGGATTTGGGTGTCCTGGCACATGAGTCACAAAATGAGTTTGTTAACAGGTACAGCTATAGGGAGGGTAAACTTTACTCACAATCACATTATCATTCTTCTGCAAACTAAATTCTCTCAGATTTTCTCTTTTTCTCTCTGTCGATGTCAGGCTGAAGTGTTTGCTGAAAACCATTGACTTTTGAGTGCAATTCACAGAATAACATAGAAACTGACCAAGAATTTAGAGCAAGGAGAAGATACCCATGGAACCAGAATAATTCATGATGGTCCATTAATAGCTTCAGCTTTTATGCAGTTAATGAATTTGTACTTTCACTGCAGTCAGCTCAGTTGGCTGGAGGTCTGTTTTCTGAAACAATGTGATGCTAACAGCATGGGTTTAATTCCCATACTGGCTGAGGTTACCATTGAAGAACTCTCCTTCTCAAACTCTCTTCTTGTCTGAAGCGTGGTGACTCTCAGGTTAAGTCACCATTGTCTCTCTCTGGTCTGGTCGGGTTATGGTGACTTTCACACTAACCCTGGCACACCAGATGGTAAGATGGTCAGGGTTGGGTTTCCAATTACTTTCTGACTTCTTATCTCAGGTTCTGCTGTGACTTTACTATCTCCATCCTGACCCAAATCTGTGGAAATACTCATCCACTTCAAAGCAATGTGCCTAATATTTGGAATCCCCAGTTGTGGGCAAATTCACTGCTCTATAGTATTGCTCATTCATGTGTAGTCATAGTTATAGTCATAGAGATGTACAGCAGAGAACCAGACCCTTCAGTCCAACTAGTCCATGCCAACCAGATATCCCAACCCAATCTAGTACCACCTGCCGGTACCTGGCCGATATCTCTCTAAACTCATCCTATTCATATACCCATCCAATTTGCTCCTAAATGTTGCAATTGTACCAGCCTCCAACACTTCCTCTGACAGCTCATTCCATACACGTACCACCCTCTGTGTGAAAGCGTTGCCCTTAGGTCTCTTTAATATCTTTCGCCTCTCACCCTAAACCTATGCCCTCTAGTTCTGAAATCCCTCACCCTAGGGAAAAGACTTTGTCTATTTATCCTATCCATGCGCCTCATGATTACATAAACCCTATGAAGTCACCCCTCAGCCTCTGACGCTCCAGAGAAAACAGCCCCAACATCTTTCCAATAAGAAGGAGATCAGAATTGCACGCAATATTCCAAAAGTGGCTTAACCAATGTCCTGTACAGCCGCAACATGACCTCCCAACCCCTGTACTCAATACTCCGACTGATAAAGGAAAGCATACCAAACACCTTTTTCATTATCCTATCTACCTGTGATTCCACTATCAAGGAGCTATGAATCTGTATTCCAAGGTCTCTTTGTTCAGCAACACTCCCTAGGACCTTACCATTAAGTGTATAAGTCCTGCTGAGATTTGCTTTCCCAAACTTCAGCACCTCACATTTATCTAAATTAAACTCCATCTGATCAAGATCCTGTTGTAATCTGAGGTAACCTTCTTCACTGTCCACTACACCTCCAATTTTGGTGTCATCTGCAAACTTACTAACTATACCTCATATAAATAATTTGGAGGTGAGTATAAATGAAAAGTAGTGGAGTCAGCACCGATCCTTGTGGCATTCCACTGGTCACAGGCCTCCAGTCTGAAAGGCAACCCTCCACCACCCTCTGTCTTCCACCTTTGAGCCAGTTCTGTAACCAAATGGCTAGTTCTCTCTGTATTCCATGAGATCTAACGTTGCTAATCAGTCTCCCATGGGGAACCTTGTTGAATGCCTTACTGAGGTCTAAATCTACTGTTCTACCCTCATCAATCCTCTTTGTTACTTCAAAAAAGTCACGTTTGTGAGACATGATTTCCCACGCACAAAGCCATGTTGTCTATCCTGAATCAGTCCTTGCCTTTCCAAATACATGTACCTCCTGTCCCTCAGGATTCCCTCCAATAACTTGCCCACCACCGCGGTCAGGCTCACTGGTCTAGAGTTTCCTTGCTTGTCTTTACCACCTTTCTTAAACAGTGGCGCTACCTTAGTCAACCTCCAATCTCTCGGCACCTCACCTGTGACTATCGATGATACAATTATCTCAATAAGAGGCCCAGCAATCACTTCTCTAGCTTCTCACAGAGTTCTAGGGTACACCTGATCAGGTCCTGGCGATTTACTAATTTTTGTGTTTCACGACATCCAGCACTTCCTCCTCTGTATTTTGAACATTTTTCAAGATGTCACCATCTATTTCCCGACATTCTGTATTTTCCATATCCTTTTCCACAGTAAATACTGATGCAAAATACTTGTTTAGTATATCCCCCATTTTCTGTGGCTCCACACAAAGGCTGCCTTGCTCATTTTTGAGGGGCCCTATTCTCTCCCTCGTTATCCTTTTGTCCTTAATGTATTTGTAAAAGCCCTTTGGATTCTCCTCAACCCTATTTGCCAAAGTCATCCCATGTCCCCGTTTTGCCCTCCTGATTCCTCTTTTAAGTATATTCCTACTGCCTTTATACTCTTTTAACGATTCACTTGATCTATCCGCCTATACCTGACATATAGCCCAATATTTGAGAAATATTCTGTATCATGACTGTACTAATCATTCTCAACAGATAGAAAGCTGCCAGGAAATTATGACTAAACTGCTGGAAAGGTTAAACGCAGGACAATAAGTTGCATTATCAATTTCTTTATTCATACAGGATTTGTTGCACTAAAGCCACATTGGAACAGAAAGCAAAGGGGAGCTGGTTCAGAGTCTTGTGACCAGTCCTTTATTCTTCATGCTGAAATAAGAAACAGCTCATTAATTAACAATAAATGTGAGCAAAGTCAACAAAATAACAACCTTCAGAATGGCAGGGTAGGTGTTAATGCAACAAAAAAAAACAGAAAATAATTTCTCAATAAACTTGAGAGAAATCTAGGAATTCAGATGCACAAATTTGCTAAGTTGATGATGAGTTTGTTTAATTGGTTTAAATACACAAGTGAATCTTTCATACCCTATTACATAAAGAAAACAGGAGGTAAAGAAAAAATATTATGGTCTTCTGGATTTTAAAAGACAATGAGGTGTAGGCCATTCAGCCCATTGGATCTGCTCCACCATTCAATGAGATTGTGACTGATCTGATTATCCTCAATTCTGCTTTTTTGTCTTTTCCCTATAACCTTCAATTCCCGTACTGATTTAAAAATCTGTCTAGCTCTGTCTTGAATATGCTTAATTGCCCAGCCTCAACAGCCCTCTCTGGTGAAGAATTCCACAGATTCACTCCCCTCAGAGGGAAGCTCCTCCTCATCTCCATCTTTAATGGGTGACTCCTTATTCTAAGATTATGCCTTCTGGTTCTAGGCCTCCCACAGGGGGAAACAACCTGTTCCACATTTACCCTGTCAAGCCCCATAAGAATCTTGAGTTTCAATTAGATCACCTCTCATTCTTCCTAAATCCGGTGAGTACAGGCCTAAACTACTTAAGCTCTCCTCAGAAGAAAATTCTTTGATGCTCAGGATTAGTCTTGTAAACCTCTGATCTGCTTCTGATGCCAGTGTACCTTTTTCCTTTGATAAGGCTGCCCAAAATGGTTCAGAGTATTCCTGCTGTGGTCTGACCAGTGCCTTGCATGATTTTAGCAAGACCTTCCTAGTGTTATACTCCATTCCCCTTTGAAGTTGAAGGCCACTGTTCCATTTGCAAATCAGCAATGTACACAGCCGTGCACAATCTTTTTAGAGGCCTTGTAGGGATCTGAAAACCAGTTTGAGAATTTTTAAATTATGGCATTTCTAAATGAGAAGCCAGTGTAAGTTAGTGAGTACAGGTGATTAGCAAACAAGATTAAAAATTATATGAAGATACAGACAGGTCCTTCCGCTTTTAAGACACAGAAGTTAAGCCTCTCTTTCAATAAACTGTTTTCTGTCCTAATTCTTTTTTTTAATTTTGGCTCAATTTCATTTTTCTCTGATTAACATGCCTGTGAAAGACTTTGGGAGGTTTCACAACATGAGGCACAAATTACAGAGTGATTTTAATTATATTCTTCATTAGTGAACCACCACAACATTTATATAACAAACTAAAATAAAATTCTGAAGAAAATCATTAGATCTTGCAGCATCTATGGAGAGAAAACAGCTTACAGCCATGGAATCATCCAGATGTACAGCATGGAAACAGACCCTTCGGTCCAACTCGTCCATGCCGACCAGATATCCCAACCCAATCTAGTCCCACCTGCCAGCTCCCAGCCCATATCCCTCCAAACCCTTCCTATTCTTATACCCACTCAAATGTCTCTTAAATGGTGCAATTGTTACCAGCCTCCACCACTTCCTCTGGCAGCTCATTCCATACACATACCATCCTCTGTGTGAAAACATTGCCCCTTAGGTGTCTGTAATATCTTTTCCCTCTCACCATAAACCTATGCCCTCTAATTCTGGACTCCCCGACCCCAGGGAAAAGACTTGTGTCTGTTTATCCTAACCATGCCCCTCATAATTTTATAAACCTCTATAAGGTCACCTCTCAGCCTCTTACGCTCCGGGGAAATAGCCCCAGCCTATTCAACTTCTCCCTATAGCTCAAATCCTCCAACCCTGGCAACATCCTTGTAAATCTTTTCTGAACCCTTTCAAGTTTCACAACAACCTTCTGATAGGAAGGAGATCAGATTTGCACACAATATTCTGACAGTGGCCTAACCAATGTCCTGTTCAACTACAACATGACCTCCCAACTCCTACAGGAAAGCATAGCAAATGTCTTCTTCACTGTACTATCTACCTGCAATTCTACTTTCAAGGAGCTATGAACCTGCACTCCAAGGTCTCTTTGATCAGCAACACTCCCTAGGACCTTACCATTGAGTATATAAGTCCTGCTAAGATTTGCTTTCCCAAAATGCAGCACCTCGCATTTATCTACACTAAACTCCATCTGATCAAGATCCTGTTGTAATCTGAAGTAACCTTCTTTGCAGTCCACTACACCTCCAATTTTGGTGTCATTTTTGGTAGTTCTGGAAAAAGATCACTGGACTCAGACCTGCATTTCTGCAGCAATTCCTGCTTTTGTGTTATCAATTCTCCAGCATTCATAGTTCTTTGTTGTAATAAAACATTTATGTATGTTGGTCAAGAGAATATTGCAATAATCAATTACAGAGGTGATAATGGTCTGAAAGAGGGTCTGAGTAATAGATGAGCTGAGGCATGGATAAAGATGGGTGATATGGACAATTATGTTCTACATTTTTCAGAAAATTATAGTTCTATCTGGTGATCTGGAAATTTCTGACCTTTCATTACAATATTTCCCCAATAGAGGGAAATTGAGGAGCAAATATGTAGAGAGACCTCAAATATATGTAAGAATATTAGGATTGTAATAGTAGGGGACTTTAATTTTCCAAACATTAACCGATACTGCCATAGTGTCGAAGGTTTGGATGGTGATAAATTTGTGTTAAAGAAAATTTTCTTTATCAATATGTAAATGTTCCTGCTATAGAAGGCGCAAACTTCAATCTTCCTTTGGGAAATAAAGCAGGGCAAGTGACTGAAAGTGTTAGTAAGGGAATACTTTGGGATTAGTGATCATAATTCTATTCATTTTAAAATAGTTATGCAAAAGATTAGGCCTTCCATAAAAAGTTAAAATTCATAATTGGAGTAAGGCAAATTTTAATGGTCTGAGATAAGAACTTTTGAAAGTTGATTGGAATAGTCTGTTCGCAGGTAAACTGACAAGTGAGGGCCTTTCAAAAGTGTGCTAACAAGAGCTCAGAGGCACTATGCTCCTATTAGAGCGAGGTGAAAGGCTGATAAGATTAGGGAACAATGGATGAATAAAGATAATGAGGTTCTTGTCAAGAATAAGGAAGAGTCATATAAGGAAGAGATATAAACAACTGGGATCAAATGAATCTCTTGAAGAGTACAAAGAGTGTAGGGGCATTGTTTAGAGGGAAATCAGGAGGCAGAGAGAGGATATGAGGTAGCCTTGGCAGATAAGGTTAAGGATAATCCAAAGAGATTCTGCAAGTACATTAAGAGCAAAAGAGCAACTAGAGAAGGAGTAGGGCCCTTTAAAGTTCAACAAGGTCATCTTTGTGTTGAACCTCAGGAGTTGGGAGAGATATTAAATGAATATTTTGTGTCAGTTTTTGCTGTGGAGAAAGAACTGGAGGTGAGAGAACTCCGAAAAATAAATATTGATATTTTGAAAACAGTTTACATTATAGAAGAGGAAGTGCTGGCAGTCTTAGAAAATATAAAGGTGGATAAATGTTCAGGACCTGATTAAGTGTATCCCAGGATGGGGTAGGAAGTTAGTGAGGACATTGTGGGGCCCCTTGCAGAAATATGTGTATCAATTATAACGACAGGTGAGGTGCCGCATGACTGGAGAGTGGCTAATATTGTGCCTTTGTTTAAGAAAGGAGCAGCCTGGGGACTATCGACCTTGTCAGTCTGATATCGGTGGAGGGTAAGTTGTTGGAAGTGATTCTGAAAGATAGGATTTATATGCATTTGGAGAGGCCAGGAATGATTAGGGATAGGCAGCATGGTTGTGTGCAAAGGAAATCATGTCTCACAAACTTGATTGAGTTTTTTGAGGAAGTAACCAAGAAGATTGATGAGGGTGAAGCTGGTACGCATTGTTTACTTGGACTTTAGGAAAGCCTTTGACGTGGTTCCGCACGGTAGACTAATTAGTAACGTTAGATCACATGGGATTCAGGGTGAGTTTGCCAATTGGATACAAAATTAGCTTAATGCAGGAGGTTGAGAGTGATGGTGGAGGGTTGTTTTATGGACTGGAGCCTGTGACCAGCGATATTCCATTGGGATTAGTATTAGGTTCACTTTTATTTGTCATTTTATATTAATGATTTTGATGAGAACATAAAAAGCCTGGTTAGTAAGTTTGTGGATGACACCAAAATCCGTGATATAGTAGTCAGTGAAGAAGGTTATCTAAAATTACAAAGGGATCTTGATCAATTGGGACAATAGGCTGAGGAGTTTAATTTGGATAAATGCGAAAAATTGCATTTTGGTAAAACAAACAAGGACAGGATTGATATAATTAATGGTGGGGCCCTGAGTAGTGTTGTACAACAGGAGGACCTGGGCACAAAAAACAGAAATTGTTGGAAAAGCACAGTAGGTTTGGCAGTATCTGTGGAGAGGAGTCTGAGTAGAGGAAAGGTCACTTGACCCAAAATTTTAACTCTGATTTCTCTCCGCAGATGCTGTCAGACCTGCTGAACTTTTTCAGCAGTTTGTTTTTGTTTCTGATTTACAGCATCTACAATTCTTTTGGTTTTTAATTTGGAAAGACTTAGGCGTTCAGGTACATAATTCTTTGAAATTTGCATCAGAGGTAGACAGGGTGGTCATTATTCAGAGCCTTGAGTATAGGAGTTGGGATGTCATGTTGTATAGGATATTGGTGAGGCCTCTTATGGAGTACTATGTGCAGTTCTGGTCGTCCCATTACAGGAAGAATATTGTTACACTGGACAGAGTTCAGAAAAGATTTACCAGAATGTTGCTTTGTTTTACCAGGAATGGAGGGTTTGAGTTATAACAGTGGGTTGGATAGGTTGAGACTTTTTCACTGGCGTGTAGGAGGTTGAAGGGTGACCTTATAGAGGTTTAAAAATGAGGAGCACAGATAAGGTCAATAGCAAATGTCTTTTCCCTAGGGTGGAGGAGTTCAAAACCAGAGAGTATATTAAGGTGAGAGGAGAAAGACTTAAAAAGGATATGAGGAGCAACTTTTTTGCAGAGAGCTTCATGTGTGGAATGAACTGCCAGAGGGTGGTGGATGCAGATCCAGTCACAACATTTAAAAGACATTTAGATAAGTACATGATTAGGAGAAAGTGAGGACTGCAGATGCTGGAGATCACAGTCCAAAGAGTGTTGTGCTGGAAAAGCACAGCAGGTCAGGCAGCATCCGAGGAGCAGGAGAATCGCCATTTCAGGCATAAGCCCTTCATCAGGAAAGAAGCTTGTGCACTGGGGGGGCTGAGAGATAAATTGAATGGGGGTATGGCTGGGGGAAGGTAGTTGGGAATGTGATAGGTAGATGAAAGTGAGGGTGAAGGTGGAGCAAAGGTGGAGCAGATAGGTGGGAAGGAAGATGGACAGGTACGGCAGTTCAAGAGGGTGATGCCGAGCTGGGAGGTTGTGACTGGGATGTGGTGGGGGGAGGAGAAATGGGGATCTGATGAAATCCACATTGATCCGGTGTGGTTGGAGGGGCCCAAAGTGGAAGATGGGTTGTTCTTCCTCCAGGTGTTGGGTGGTTAGGGTTTGGCGATGGAGGCGGCCCAGGACTTGCATGTCTTTGGTGGAGAGGGAGGGGGAGTTAGTGTTCCGCTACAGGGCGGTGGGGTTGGTTGGTGTGGGTGTCCCAGAGATATTCTCTGAAATGATCCGCAAGTTGGCATCCTGTCTCCCCAATGTAGAGGAGACCACATCAGATGCAACGGATACAGCAAATGACTTGTGTGGAAGTACGAGTAAATTTTTAATGAATGTGGAAGGATTCTTTGGGGCCTTGGATGGAGGTGAGGGGCGAGGTGTGGGCACAGATTTTGCACTTCCTGCAATGGAAGGGGAAGGTGCTGGGAGAAAAGGATGGGTTGATGGAGAGTGTGGACCTGACAAGGGAGTCACGGAGGGAATGGTCTCTCCAAAATGCAGATCAAGGTGGGGAAGGAAATGTATCTCTGGTGTTGGGGTCTGTTTGTAGGTGGCGGAAGTGGTGGAGGATGATGCAATGTATCCGGAGATTGGTGGGGTGGAAGAAGAGGACTAGGGGTTTCTGATCTTGTTGCAGTTGGAGGAGTGGAGTTCAAGGGCGGACGTGCGGGAAGTGGAGGAGATGCACTAGACAGCATCGTCGACCACGTGGGTGGGGAATTGCCATCTTTGAAGAAGGAGGCCATCTGGCATGCTCTGTGGAGGAATTGGTCCTCCTGGGAGTAGATGCAGCGGAGGCGGAGGAATTGGGAATAAGGAATAGTGTTTTTACAGGAGGCAGGGTGGGAGGAGGTGTAGTGGTAGCTGTGGGAGTCAGTGGGTGTGTAGAGGATGTCCATGTTGAGTCGGTTGCTTGAAATGGAGATGGAGAGGCCCAGGAGAGGGAGGTGTCCCACATGGTCCAGGTGAACTTGAGGTCAGACTGGAAGGTGCTGGTAAAGTTGATGAGTTGTTCAACCTCCTCGTGAGAGCATGAGGTAGCGCCGATACAGTCATCGATGTAGCGGAGGAACAGGTGTGGAATGGTGCCTATGTAGCTGTGGAAGATGGACTGTTCCACGTACCCGATGAAGAGGCAGGCATTGCTGGGGCCCATGTGGGTGTCCATGGCTACCCCTTTAGTTTGGGGGAAGTGGACGGATTGGAAGGAGAAGTTGTTAAGGGTTGAGGACCAGTTCAGCCAGGCGAATGAGTGTGTCACTGGAAGGGTACTGGTTGGGTCGGCGAGAGAGCAAGAAACTGAGGGCTTAGAGGCCTTCATCATGGCAGATGGATGTGTGCAGGGACTGGATGTCCACAGTAAAGATAAGGCTTTGGGGGCCGGGGAAATGAAAGTCATGGAGGAGGTGAAGGGCATGGGTGGTGTCCCAAACGTAGGTGGGGAGTTCCTGGACTAAGGGGACAGGACAGTGTCAAGGTAGGAAGAGATGAGTTCTGTGGGGCAGGTGGAGGCTGAGATGATGGGTTGGCTGGGGCAGTCGGGTTTGTGAATCTTTTGGTAGGAGATAGAATTGGGCACCGCGGTGTTCCTGAACTATGAGGTTGGAGTCTGTGGCTAGGAGATCCCTAGAGGTGATGAGGTTTTGGATGGTCTGGGAGGTGAGGTCATGCTCAAGGGGGCAGTAGAAGGAGGTGTTTTCAACTTGGTGCCTGGCTTCAGCGGTGTAGAGGTTGGTGCGCCAAACTACCAATGCACCCATGGAGTCTGCTGGTTTGATGGTGAGGTTGGGGTTGGAGCGGAGGAAATGGAGGGCTGTGCGTTGTAAGGGTGAAAGATTGGAGTGGGTCAGGCGGGTGGACAGGTTGAGGCTGTCAATGTCACAGCAGCAGTTGGAAATAAAGAGATCAAGGGTGGGTAATAGGCTGGCACAGGGTGTCCAGGTGGATGGGGTGTGTTGGAGGTGGAAGAAGGGGTCCTCAGATGGTGGGTGGGAGTTCTGGTGGAAAAACTAAGCTCTGACGCGGAGGCACGGAAGAAGTGTTCAACGTCACAATGCGTGTTGAATTTGTTGATCCAGGAGTGTGGGGGGATGAAGGTAAGACCTTTGCTGAGGACTGATTGTTCATCTTCAGTGCAGGGGCGATCTGGAGGGATGGTGAAGACATGGCAGGGGCTGGGAGCTAGGGCCTGGAGTAGGATTTGAGCTGGTAGTGGGGGTGGAGACTGTCACTGGAGTTGCCATGGTTGTGTGATTGACAGTGAGGTCACCAATGCAAGTGACTCTCACCCTCATTGGGGGTGGGGGGGGATGAGGAAGTACACGAACAGGAAAGATTTGGAGGGATATGGGCAAAACGCAGGCAGTGGGATGAGTTTAGATTGCAAATGTGGTTGGCATGGACAGTTGGACCAAAGGGTCTATTTCTGTGCTGTATGACTCTATGACTCTACAAGTAATTTTGTTTGTTCAGAGTGAAGCTTTCATACCTTGATATCCCGGGTTTTGGCTCGCAGCTTGTTGACTTGTGATTCAGCTATCTCAGCACGTTCCTCAGCATCATTCAGCTCATGCTGCAATGTTCTGTATTTGGTCAGGTTTGTGCTGGCATTTCCCTCCTGTGATAAAACCACAATGTTACATTTACACAATAAATGAAATGGGCATCATTGTGCTGAACTTACAGAAACACAGTTTTACTCACAGCCTCTTCAGCCTGCCGCTTGTAGCTCTTGACTTTCAGTTGCAATTTATCAATGAGGTCTTGCATACAAATGATGCTCTTCCTGTCTTCCTCACCCTGGGCAGGGAATTGAAAAGTTAGTACCAGACCCGCAGTTTCATAAACTTACAAAACCCTAAATTAGAGCAGCCATAACCTATCCTGCTTGGAGAAACATTTTTATTTAAGTGGACCACAATCTTTTGATTATTCTGAAAAATTTCAGTACAAGAATTTTTAGTTGATCAGTTGAGTTTAATCTTCCCCTTGTACAATTTAAAAATCAGTCAGGTGCCTGGAAAAGACAATGTTGGAGCTGACACCTTGACATGAGCACGGTGTAGGAAACAAAATGTCTCGAACGCAAATGTTAATTCATGTTCAAATGGAGGTGTGACCGAAGTATCTGTTTATACATAAAATCACTTTTAGAATTTGAACTTTAAAAGGATTTGGTCACTGTTCTGAAGTATTTAATGAAAATTAGATCAGATGGTCAGAGAGCAGGGAGCTGGATTAATTTTCGCGCAAAGAACATTGGGAAGCAATGCAGAATATATTGCAGTCCTCTCAAAGATACAAAGAGAGTGAAAATGTGCAGAATTAATTCAGGGTGGCAGGATTGGTTGAGAGAACGGTTAATAACGCATCTTTTATCCTATGTTTTATAAACACCCCCACTACCAGCTCAAGTCCTACACCAGGCCCTAGCTCCCAGCCCTGCCATGCAAGGAAGTGATGTTGAATTTGGATAAGGCGCTAATTTGGCCTCAGCTGGAGTATTGCATCCAATTCTGGGGATGGCTCTTTAGGAAGGATGGGAAGGCATTGGAGGGAGTGCAGCCGACATGATTAATGAGAATGGCTTCAGACAGGAGCTATAGATATGAGAGAGACTGGGGGTTAGGACTGTTTCCATTTAGTGAAAAGAAGGTTGAGTGATCTGATAGATCAGAAGGCACCGGTTTAAACTAATTGGCAAAAGAAGCAAAATCATGAGAAAAGCCATTTCATGCAGCAAGTATCTGGGAAGCATTGACTGACAGTGTGGTGGAATCAGGTTCTAACAACACATTCAAAGGAGTTTTCGGCTGTTATTTGAAAGGGAACAGTTTGCTGGGTTACTGCTTGTTTGGAGAGTTGATGGAGATATGATGGGCCAAATGGTGGCCTCTTGCACTGTAATAATTCCATGATTACGGGAAACTCCCTCCCACCACCCCCACTCCACCCTCACCTGTCAACATCTCGACCTTTTTCCTACTTAATGACGTTGTCCTAATGTATCTATTGACCAAGCTTTTGGTCACCTAACCCAACATTTCTTTACGTGGCTCAGTGTCATACAAAGTTTACAAATGTTCTTATGAAGTGCCCTGGGATGTTTCATAATGTTAAAGACACAAAGTTGTTGTGGGAAGGAAAAGGATCTTTTCAATCATTTTGATGTCAGCCATGAAGTTTGAGCTCTTTGCAATAAAGTGGAAATTAAATGAAGACAGCTTTCCTGATGGTGATCTGGACATTTATGAAAGGGTTTGATAGGATAGAGGTAGAGTTGATGTCTCCACTTGTGGGAGAAAACAAAACCTAAGGTCATAAAAATGAGGTCCTCAAATTCAGTAAGGAATTCAAGAGAAATTTCTTTGCCTTGATAAAAGTGGAACTCCATATCAAAAGGGAGTAATTGAAGTGAACAGTACAGATGCATGTAGGGGGAAATCTAAAAAAAACAAATGGTAGGAGCAAATAAAAGGTTTCTTCAATAGGAACCTCTCTGCCACCAAGGAAGTATAGCTGGGAGCTGTCTTTCTGTCAAAATTGTGATGTTAATGAGATCTTGGTCAAGGATGATGGACGAGCATTTGAAGTACAGGGAGCTCCTGGTAACTGGTCAGTACTGAGCTGTGACAGGATGGGAGCGGTTCCTGAAACATGAATGGGGTGAGGACACGGTCAAAGAGAAGAGCCCCAAGGAGCTGAAGAGGACAAATGTTACCAGAATGCGATTGCTTCATAAAGGTAATGTGAGCAATTCAGCTTCCTCCTCAGGAAACGCAGTGAGGATTGGGACATAAGGGGTGAAAGATTCTGCATACCTTGGCAGTGTTTTACAAGCTTTGCACATCATACCTGGTAGGTCAGCTCCTTAATTCTGCGCTCATACTTTCGAAGACCTTTTAGGGACTCTGCATTTTTCCTCTGTTCAGTCTCAAGCTCAGACTCCAGTTCCCTCACCTGGAAAACAGAAAACAGAATATGAGCTATTCAAGTAAGGTTTTGTTAAACGGTTTATTCTACAATTCAGACTTTTGTTCAGGGAATGGATTTCAAAATAAATATGGTTCTCCATATTTTTAACAAAGTAAATGAGCCCACTATTGGGTAATGATGGGGAAAGTAGTTGTTTGGACTGAATAGAGTTGGATTGTGATGGGTATTTTGTCTGTTTTGTCTCAAGTCGTCATAGTTAATTGTATCTTTTTTTTCATTTGTTCATGGGATGTAGGTGTTGCTGGCTAGGTCATCAAATATTGTATAATTCTTCAGCCAGGCCTCAACTTTAAAGGATGGAGGCATGTGAACAAGATCTTGAATAGATGTTGTATCCTCAAGCATGTTACTGTACGTATAGATACAGCACAAGTTGAATCAAGTCCCTATTACACTGTTAATACAGGTGACTGAGCCAAAGAAGAATATCTAGTAGTGTTGTAATTGTTATAGCATTCAAGTCTGAATGTAGGACCAATAAATTGGCTCCTCTAAAGACAACTTGCTGTGATTATAATCACCTCAATAAGCTGAATGTTTGAAACTTTCTCTTCAAAAGATTTACTTTCAGTTTAGTTATAGGTCACCTGTGATGGTGAGGAACCTGGTAACATTCTGAACCCTGTGACTAGTGGAGTGCCACAGGGCTCAGTGTTGGGGTCACAATTGTGTACAATATATTAATGACATATATGAGGAAAGTGAATGTACTATTGCCAAGTTTGCAGATGATACAATGATAGGTGGGAAGGCAGGTGGTGAGGATGACAGAGTCTACAGAGGAATGCAGACAGGATAAGCGAGTGGGGAAATACTTGGCAGATGGAATATAATGTGGGCAAATGTGAGGTTAAGCACTTTAGCAGGAAGCTTAGAGGAGCTGAGTATTGTTTCAAATGGAGGAAGACTGGAAAACTGCAGCACAGAGGGATTTAGGAGTTATTGTGCCTAAATCACAAAAAAATCCTGGCTCCACGTTCAGTAGGTAACAGGGAAGAAAAATGGAATGTTGGCCTTTATTTCAAAGGGAATAGAAGATAAAAATATGGAGATCTTGCTGAAGTTATAAAAAGCGATGGTTAAATCAGAACTGCAATACTATGAACAGTTCTGGTCCCTGCATCTAATGAAAAATGTCATCACATTGGGGAAGTCACCAGATTGGGTTCACTTGACTTATCACAGGTATAGAGGAATGTTCTTAGGAGGAGAAGTTAGACCTGAACTCACTGGGGTTTAGAAAAATGAGAGGTGACCTTACTGAAGATAGGGTAGATTCCAAGGATTGATGTGGAAAGGTTTTCTTCCCTCTGGGAGAATCTAGGGCCTGAGGGCATAACCTCAGAAGAAGGAGTCTCCCAGTTGGGAACAGAGTTTAGGAGGGATTTCTGCTCTCGGAAGATGAATCTGTGAAATTCTTTACTGCAGAGGGTGGTCAATGCTGGGTAGTATTTGGGAATTTCTAACATTTTGCATCAGTAAGGGAATCAAGGGTTATGGAGAAAGGCAGAAAAGTGGAGTTCAGGATTATTAGATCAGCCATGATCTTACTGAATGGCATAGCAGATTTGATGGGCTGAATGGCCCTACTTCTGTCACGTGTCTTATGGACTGAGAGAGATTCACTGTTTCTCAATATCAGCTCATTCTGCTCCAGCACTGACCCCAAAAAGACTTACCTGAAAATAGGATTGGCATTCACTATTCTTTGCTAGTTGTTTACATGAATAAATAATTAGCAATCAACACCATAAGATGTTTTGGTAGAAGTTGACATTTAGCCCATCGAGTCTGCTCCACCAGTTAATGCTGCAATGGTACAGCCACATTCCTGCCTTTTCCCTCTAACCCTCAGTTCCCTGACTGAGCTGAAGAGAGAGACTGTTAAAACAAAAAGTAGTATACTGTGGATGCTGGAAACCAAATACAATAGTAAACACTGGGAATACTGATTAGATCAGCTAGCATCGATAGACAGTAAAACAATCATTATCTCAGGGGGATGGTATCTGAAACGTTAGTCCTGTTTCTTGCTCCTTAGATGCTATCTGACCTAATGTACAGCGTTCCTGTTTTAGGAAGGCGATTAAATTCTTCAGTTCCTTTTGAAGGCTTCCAGAAAGTGCTATAACTTCCAATGGTGGTCACTTTGGTCCAGCCTTAGCATATGCTTCATTCCATCCTCTGAACGCTCTTACTTGTCTCCTCTGGCCTCCAGTCCCCTGATATCTCTCTCCCATATGCCAGTTACTAATCAATGGGGCTGTGATGCAGTGGGACAATTAGCTGAGAGTCCATTTGGCTTCAGGCTCTCATTCCAGAGGAGTGCTCCCTCAGCTTTCAGTGACACACCCTGAAACATTAGATTAAACCAATCATAGATTAAACCAAACAAACGCTATCACATTTTCCTTTTGAAGTCCCTCACCCTGGTCTCCAGTTTCTGGATCTGTTTCTTGCCTCCTTTCAATGCGATCTGTTCAGCTTCATTTAGGCGCAGCTGCAAGTCTTTGGTTGTCTGTTCCATGTTCTTTTTCATCCTCTCCAGATGGGCACTGGTATCCTGTTCCTTCTTCAGTTCCTCAGCCATCATTGCAGCCTGAAAACCGTGCAATCATCAACCATTAGAGTCAAAACTGACAATCATAAATAGAACATGAATGATAAGATGTATATTTTACAAGTTGGAGTTCTGTGATATTTGAGTTAATTAAAGCTCCTGCTGTTCTTAGCCAGGGTAAAGTTATGATTATAGCTTCATCCCAATCACCCTCTAAACTACTAGAGACCAAATGCAGGTTGGATTATCCAAGATGGACAGGATCCTATTGCGTGAAAAGCAGAAATTTGGAATGGCCAGCATCTTTAGAAATATTCTTGCTGGTGAAGACATAGTAAAGCAGCTGGAGGTTAAATTCAAACTCCTTTATATCAAAGTGTGATCTTTAATCCAGTAAGTACGGTAATTTATGAATTGCTACTAAGAGGACAATGCACTATAAAACAGTAACTGAAGACTCTCACTGTCTTTAGGTTATGGCTTCATTTCACACATTGCCTCACTTCAGTTATCTCTCAAAATGAGCAATCTGCAAGTTATGCAATTCCTGTTGAATAGTTTGTGTGCTCTAAGTATTTCCAAACAGTGTTGATTGTTTTTGAGAAATTTGAGGTACGGTTACTTACATCTGTGATTGCCTTCTTCGCTTTGTCCTCAGCATTCCGACATTCTTGCACGGCTTCTTCTACCTCAGTGCTTAGAGAATTAATGTCATTCTCCAGTTTCTTTTTCTGATTAATGAGACCAGTGTTCTGAATAAATGCAAAAGAAAAAGTTATTTTTCTCTTTGCTCTGACAGCAGGGATTCGCAATTTTTATAGTTAATCACGCTCACTCTGAGCTTACCTGTGAATGTAACAGGTTCACACGTTCAGTTGCCTCCAGTAATTCCTGCTCGGCTAGTTTCCTGCCCCTCTCTGACTGCTCGAGAACCGCACGCAGTTCCTCAAGTTCTGCCACCAACAGGTTGCTGTGTCGCTCAGCTGCTGCAATTTGTTCCTTATAATCGTCTTTCTGCCGAATTGTTTCATCAAGTTCCAATTGGATATCCTACATAAATCATACTTTATTTTAGAGCCAATGATGTTCAAGATTTTCTGATTGAGCTCCTTAAATAGCAAAACTAAATTATTCTGTATGTGATAAAGTTTGACTTCTATCCAAAGTTTTCTTTTATTTACTTTCCTGTTGGGGGTCAGTTTGCTCAAAGCAAAGTGATGCCAACAGTGTGGGTTCAGTTCCTGCACCCGGCTATAGTTACCGTGAAGGACTCAACATTTCCAACTTTTCCCCTCACCTGAGGCATGGTAACCCTCAGTTTAAACCCTCACCAGTTGTTTCTGTCTAATGGGAGAGCAGGTCGATGGTCCAGTAGACTATGGCAACTTTATCATCAAATCAAATACAGTTACTTTACAAGTTTTCCAAACTCTTCCTGACCTAGTCTCAGACCAGGCCTTGACTGACCTTAAATTGGGCCTGAAGGTTTCGCAGTAGTTTCTGGGATTCAGCGGCTTGTCTGTTGGCGTGATTAAGCTGCAGTTCCATCTCATTCAAATCACCCTCCATTTTCTTCTTTAAGCGAATAGCCTCATTTCTGGCCTTTGCCTCAGAATCAAGAGCAGCCTGCATCAGTTCAATGGTTCGCTGGTGGTTACGCCTGGAATGAACAAGGTGATTTTGAATGCAGTGATTTTGTTGTGATACAGACACAATGGGGTAATTGGCAAGGATATGGAAAAGTAGGTATTTTTCCTCTGATTCTCACCATCTGCGGCAACCTCATCCTAGAAGATCCTTCAAGATTTGTCTGGCTCAATCAGGAGATGGTGCTATCTAGTCTCTTGCTCTAGAGCACTGAAATCCAAATCCCCTATTCTGTGTATATTCCGCACTCTTACTACCCACTGTGCACCTTCCAAGGGGAACTTAATCTGGAAAAGTTGATTCCTCGGCTGAGGGACAGTACGTACCTGTTTGTCTGGTTGATATTAATATGGTTGTTGAACTGGGACAGCTTAATTGAGAGGTGACCAATTCTGTTGCAAGGATATTCTGGGCAATAGTCAGAACTGGTGGCCTTTGTAAAGTACAGTGCACTTAGTCATTCCTCAATATCATGTGGAAAGACCAGGAATGGCCGGATACAGCAGTCTAAGTAATGGGACATTGGGAGAAAGTAATATTGGATCATCCTCATGACTTTGGGTGAAAGATATTTGCAAAGACTAGCCTGCTGTCCTGCTGTCATTGTGAGCATTAAGCTAGATGGAGTCTTCTCCTGTCATGTGCCTAATCATTCTCTTCATTGGATATTGTACCAACTCAACATTGGGTTTCAAAGAATCACAGTCCTAACATTTGGAGGCAAACTGTTGATTACAGCAAAGAATCTTGATCCTAGGCACGAGTACTCAATCAGATACTTTGAATTAAGAAGGAGCCTGTGTGAACTCAATGACCAGAAATAACATTGAGTGGACAGTGTAACAGGAAAGGTTAACTGTGTGAGTAATGTTCACTACCGAATTGGGAGGAAGTAGATGTGTCTGAATAAAATTTCTTTCTTGTTTGAACAACTTGCTGTAATCTCTGAAATTCCATAAGATGTTTAATGCCAAATAATGTACAACAAAACAGTTCAGCTCACCGTAGACCATCGATTTCTTCATCCTTTTCTGACAGTTTGCGTTCAATCTCAGCCTTTAGCTGTGAGAGCTCAAGTTGGATCCTCAGAGTTTTACTCTCCTCATGTTCAAGAGCACCCTGGGCAAAAACAGAAAGCCCATCAAACAGAGTTTCCAGTGACCCACAGCAACCAGAGCTGATTGTTGGCTCATTTCACAATGGTCCTGAGGCAGAGACAATTTTGAATTTGTTCACGGGAGGTTAGTGCTCCAGCATTTATTACCCATCCCTAATTGCCCAGAGGACATTTAAGAGTCAACCACATTGCTGTGGGTCTGGGTCACATGTAGGCCAGACCAGGTAAGGATGGTAGTTTCCTTCCCTACAGAAAAAAAGTGAACTGGCTGGGTTTTTTTAAATAAAATTTCTAATGTTACGTTGACTAGAAGAAAATGAGGACAGCAGATGCTGGAGATCAGAGTTGAAAAGTGTGGCACTGGAAATGTACAGCTGAGGAGCAAGAGAATCGACGTTTTGACGTATGCCCTTCATCAGGAATATTTTATAAAATCTATAAGGTCAACCCTCAGCCTCTGACTCTCCAGGGAAAACAGTCCCAGTCTTTTCAGCCTCTCCCTATAGCTCAAACCCTCCAACTCTGGCAACATCCTTGTAAATCTTTTATGAACCCTTTCAAGTTTCACAACATCCTTACTGTAGCAGGGAAACCAGTACTGCACACAATATTCTAAAAGTGGCCTAACCAATGTCCTGTACAGCTGCAACATGACCTCCCAACTCCTATACTCAATGCACTGACCAATAAAGGCAAGCATACCCAATGACTTCAGTAGATAAAGTGTATTGCTGGGAAAAGCACAGCAGGTCAGGCAACATCTGAGGAGCAGGACAGTCGGCATTTGGCATAAGACCCTTCATCAGGGCTTCTGGAGTATCCTGTCAATGGTGTCTAGTAACGTTACCATTACACATTGACTCTCACTAGGTTCCTGTTTGTTCCAAGTACCAATTAAATGGTTTATGGGCATGGGAACTACCAGTAAGTTTTTGAATGCAAACCTGGTAGGTTTATTTAAGTTTGACAAGTACCTCCCCAACATTTTAAGGTTCTTGCAGTAATAAAGTTTTGAAAATGATCTTTTCACATTTGAATAAGTTTGAAGAGTGGAGGAATTTTCAGAAAATGAAACTGAAATGTTCATGGTAGCACTGTGCTTCCTTGTGAAGTCTCCCAGAGACAGCATTCATAGAACATAGAACAATACAGGGCAGAAATTCAATAGAAAACCAGTGGACCCCGCTACAAACAGCCAGTGACTCAATAAAGGCTGGTTATCACTGAGAGGGGATCCTAGATTAGTGGCCAGAACTTGACACAATGGAGGAGCTAGAGTAGGTCCTGACCCCACAACCTTACCACCCAACTCCACTTGTCCACTTGGCAGTGTTTGATGGGAACAGTGTAGAGGTAGTTTTACTTAACTGGAAAGTGCATAATTGTGCTTTAGGGAAAAATGAGCAGCAGGATCTGTGTATCAGTAGATCACTTTATATATCATCCTAGACGTAAATTTAGACAATACATAGCAAGTAAACACATTGGTCAGTTGTGAGAAAGTGGAGCCATGTTTCTCTCGCTTTTAATTTTGTAAAGCTCTGTCTAACAATAAAAGGTTAATTTATCCTAATTTGTTTGTTGTGGCTTTGTTTCCTGGGAGGGAACGTGATGTTTGTTTTAAGTCATGTCTTTAAACATGTCTGACATGACCACTGTTTTCTCCCACTTGGTCTTCCAACAGGATGGCAGATTACGGCCTAAATGGAGTCAAGTTAGGTAAAGGGGCAGTGCAATGAGATCTAGGTGTTTTTGTACATCAGTCAATGAAGGTAAGCATGCAGGTCCAGCAGGTAGGGAAGAAGGCTAATAGCATGCTGGCCTTCATAACAAGAAGAATTGAGTATAGAAGCAAAGAGGACCTTCTGCAGCTGTACAGGGCCCTGGTGAGACTGCACCTGGAGTATTGTGTGCAGTTTTGGTCTCCAAATTTGAGGAAAGACATTCTGGCTATTGAGGGAGTGCAGCGTAGGTTCACGAGATCAATTTCAGGAATGGCAGGACTATCTTATGCTGAAAGACTGGAGCGACTGGGCTTGTATACCCTTGAGTTTAGAAGACTGAGAGGGGATCTGATTGAGACGTATAAGATTATTAAAGGATTGGACACTCTGGAGGCAGGAAGCATGTTTCCGCTGATGGGTGAGTGCCGAACCAGAGGACACAGCTTAAAAATACGGGGTAGACCATTTAGGACAGAGATGAGGAGAAACTTCTTCACCCAGAGAGTGGTGGCTGTGTGGAATGCTCTGCCCCAGAAGGCAATGGAGGGGCCCAGTCTCTGGATACTTTCAAGAAAGAGTTGGATAGAGCTCTCAAGGATAGTGGAATCAAGGGTTATGGGGATAAGGCAGGAACAGGATACTGATTAAGGATGATCAGCCATGATCATAATGAATGGTCTATTGTCTATTGTCTACATCTCTCTAACCTTACAATAGACCTTCCCTTCAGCAGCCTCCCATGCCTTAGGAAATGAACAATCCAGTGTTTGCCTTCCTTGGTGATATTCACTCACAATCTTTCCCCAACACCATCCTGAGAGTGACTCCATTGCTCAGTTCTCTCCAAGTGACCTATTCCATCAGTCTCCACAGTCTCAATTCACAGCTCTCTGACCTGTGGTCATCTTCTTCTTCCAGATTTGAGGTTCAAACCCATGCACAAGGCAAAACTTGAGCACTTCCTCCTTTATTCCAGCAGTTCAGGCTTGCACCTACCTCCGCCTCTGCCAATGCACCCTGCACCTCGCTTTTCTCCTGTTCCAGGTTCTTCTTCACTTTCTCCAGCTCATGAATGGTTTTAGTTCCTTCACTGATCTGGTCAGTCAGGTCTGTGATCTCATCTGTCACAAGAAGAAACAGGATTTATTTTGCCTTGATTAATCTGCCTTGATTCGCTCAGCAATGATGTTCAGTTCTAGCTCCACTTCAGAGACAACAACCCATAACCAAGACCAATACATTCAATAGACAAAAGTGAGGACTGCAGATGCTGGAAACCAGAGTTTAGATTAGAGTGGTGCTGGAAAAGTACAGCAGGTCAGGCAGCATCCGAGGAGCAGGAAAATCGACATTTCGGGCAAAAGCCCTTCATCAGGAATAGAGGCAGGGAGCCTCCAGAGGGAGGGATAAATGAGATACATTCAATAATTGACTGGTGAAAGAACACTGTCGTACCAAGTTGCTGTACCAAGAGAATGCCACATTGTGAAAGAAGAAGTTCTAAACAAGTATCTCACTGAGAAACCATTGTTCCTGATAATGCAGTGTTCCCTCAGCACTGACCCTCCGAAAGTGTGTCGCTCCCTCAGCACTGACCCTCCGACAGTGCGGGGCTCCCTCAGCACTGACCCTCCGACAGTGCGTCGCTCCCTCAGCACTGACCCTCCGACAGTGCGTCACTCCCTCAGCACTGACCCTCCGACAGTGCGGGGCTCCCTCAGCACTGACCCTCCAACAGTGCGGGGCTCCCTCAGCACTGACCTTCCGACAGTGTGCCACTCCCTCAGAATTGACCCTCCGACAGTGCGGGCCTCCCTCAGCACTGACCCTCCGACAGTGCGGGGCTCCCTCAGCACTGACCCTCCGACAGTGCGTCGCTCCCTCAGCACTGACCCTCTGGCAGTGCAGGGCTCCCTCAGCACTGACCCTCCGACAGTGCAGGGCTCCCTCAGGACTATGGAGTGATCTTAAAATACCCATCTGTAGAAACTATTTCATAAATACAAGGAGTGATGTTTGCCTTTCAAAAATCAACATACATCTGAATAATAACAATTGTTTTCTGCCAATTATTTAACAGGTTTACAATCAACAATTTAAATTATTAAAAATTATATCTGTTTACGTGTCCTGTAATGGAATCTTGCTCTTTGTTGCTATTTAAATTTTGTCTGTTTTCCTATTATCCATTCTTACATCCAGGTTAGAATGGCGAGCCCAATGTAATTGACAAACTGTAATTACACCCTCTCAATCTACAGGAAATGCTGAAACTGGTGTCCAAAGCTCAAATTTTACAAAACATTTCTTTTGTTCTTGGCCTCAGATTCTCATTGCCTTGTGGACAGGCACGTGCAGTAAAGTCTAGAGAGCCTGAGCAATAGGGGTTGTGTTTCAGGTGTGGACAACTAAACATTAATGTACCTTGAAGGTTCTTATTCTCTCGTTTAAGAGTCTCCAAGTGATCCAGTGACTCCTCATAGGCATTCTTCAGTTTAAAGAGCTCAGTGCTCAGGCTACGAGCTTCCTTCTGTGAAGCCTCCAGTTCAGCCTGAGTCTCCTCAAATTTCTGCTTCCAGTCAGCGATGGTCTTGTCAAAGTTGCGCTGTTTTTTGTCGAAAGCGAAGACAGCTGAATTTGCTCTCTCCAGGTCGATTGTCAAGTCCTCGATTTCTGTCTGCAGGCGATGCTTTGTCTTGTCCAGTGAGGAACATTTGGCGTTTACTGCTTCCACCGCCTCCTCTGCTTCTTGGAGACGAATTGCCAACTTCTTCCTTTAATCAAAAAATCCAATGAATCTGTTTAGTTCCTCATGCTTATTCAGGCAGCCAATGTCCCATTAAACACTTGCAGCACAAGACTAAATACAGAGTAAAGCTCTCTCTACACTGTGGAAAAAGTGAGGATTGCTCTCTCTACACTATATTCAGAAGTTCAGTCTGTGCTAGAAGATACAGGCACAGTGTTTAATCATCCAATCATTTCAACTCCACAAGCTGCACTGAATCTGAAGTAAGCCTTTGATTTTCTGTTTTAAGCTCACAGTGTGACTATCGAATGAGAAAAATAACTTACTCAGTCACTGTGAAGAGTGTTATCGCGAATGGAGAAGTTGCAGAGGGAATTTATTGGAACAGTACCAGTGATGAAGGATTTCCCAGGCAGGGAGACTATAAAAGTTGAATTTACAACTCAGTGTTTAAAACCATACAGGTTCCTGATTGGGTGATTAGGGAGAAAGGGTTTCCATTGGAGGAGAGCCCGGAACCAGAGAAATACAAATTGGTAAAGGAACATGTCAGGAGGTGAGAGTTTTATTTTACAGCATGCTGCCTAAAATGGAAGTGGGAGCCGATCCTGTCATTACTTTTAAATTGGAATTGGATAAATACTAGAAGGAGAAGTAATGGCAGACCCTGGGTGTCAGTGGAGGGTCGGTGTGTGTGTCAGTGGAGGGTGTCAGTGGAGGGGCAGCGTGTGTGTCAGTGGAGGGTATCAGTGGAGGGGCAGTGTGTGTGTCAGTGGAGGGTGTCAGTGAAGGGGCAGTGTGTGTGTCAGTGGAGGGTGTCAGTGGAGGGGCAGCGTGTGTGTCAGTGGAGGGTGTCAGTGGAGGGGCAGCGTGTGTGTCAGTGGAGAGTGTCAGTGGAGGGGCAGCGTGTGTGTCAGTGGAGGGTGTCAGTGGAGGGGCAGCGTGTGTGTCAGTGGAGGGTGTCAGTGGAGGGGCAGTGTGTGTGTCAGTGGAGGGTGTCAGTGGAGGTCAGTGTGTGTGTCAGTGGAGGGTGTCAGTGGAGGGGCAGTGTGTGTGTCAGTGGAGGGGCAGTGTGTGTGTCAGTGGAGGGTGTCAGTGGAGGTCAGTGTGTGTGTCAGTGGAGGGTGTCAGTGGAGGGGCAGTGTGTGTGTCAGTGGAGGGTGTCAGTGGAGGGGCAGCGTGTGTGTCAGTGGAGGGTGTCAGTGGAGGGGCAGCGTGTGTGTCAGTGGAGGGTGTCAGTGGAGGGGCAGCGTGTGTGTCAGTGGAGGGTGTCAGTGGAGGGGCAGTGTGTGTGTCAGTGGAGGGGCAGTGTGTGTGTCAGTGGAGGGGCAGTGTGTGTGTCAGTGGAGGGTGTCAGTGGAGGTCAGTGTGTGTGTCAGTGGAGGGTGTCAGTGGAGGGGCAGTGTGTGTGTCAGTGGAGGGTGTCAGTGGAGGGGCAGCGTGTGTGTCAGTGGAGGGTGTCAGTGGAGGGGCAGCGTGTGTGTCAGTGGAGGGTGTCAGTGGAGGGGCAGTGTGTGTGTCAGTGGAGGTCAGTGTGTGTGTCAGTGGAGGGGCAGTGTGTGTGTCAGTGGAGGTCAGTGTGTGTGTCAGTGGAGGGTGTCAGTGGAGGGGCAGTGTGTGTGTCAGTGGAGGGGCAGTGTGTGTGTCAGTGGAGGGGCAGTGTGTGTGTCAGTGGAGGGTGTCAGTGGAGGGGCAGTGTGTGTGTCAGTGGAGGGGCAGTGTGTGTGTCAGTGGAGGGTGTCAGTGGAGGTCAGTGTGTGTGTCAGTGGAGGGTGTCAGTGGAGGGGCAGTGGAAACAATTGGATTGCTCTCTCAAGGGCCTGCACATTTGTGATGGACCAAATAGTCTTATTCCCTTCCCTATCTTTCCATAATAGGTAATTTGATGTGTTCCTGATCAACGTTAAACATTGTCACCATACATACTTGGCTTCTTCCAGTTCCTCTGTCCTCTGGATTGCGTCTGTTTCATACTTGTTACGCCATTGGGCCACCTCAGCATTCGCCTTGGACAGCGCCCTCTGCAGTTCTGCCTTTGCCTCTTGTTCCTCCTCATACTGTTCTCTCAGAAGGTCACAGTCATGTCGTGAAGCATGCAGAGCATGAGCGAGAGCATTCTTAGACTTTGATGGAAGCACAAACAATGAATTATTATGGTCTGAATTATTATGTTCTGACTTGCAGTTCTGGTTTGTCCATTACACCATGACTTATTGAGGTTGATGTGGCCTTGAAAGCAAAAGAGTATAAACCAATCAGCTTTCCTAATGTCACTAGACTGGTACTGTCTTAAAGATCAGGAGGTGATCTACTGCTCCCTGAGTGACCCAAAAGCATAGCCACTTTGTGAAGAGGACAAACTGGCCAGAGATCCTAATTCTGAGCATTACTCTGCAATTCCCAGTTGGAGTGAGACTGTGTAGTTTTGTTTTAATGAAGACAGAGTGGGTCTCAGTCACCCCACACTTTGGGTCACCACTCAAAGTTCATTGTCAGAAGTACCTTGGCATTTAGCCAAGTTTACAAAACTTGCCTGCCTCCTAGGAACATTGCCTTAATAGTAGTCTGTTTTCAGGGAATAAGTGGAGTGCTGGTCCTTCTCTAACTGTCTGCCAGGATACTACATCAGTCAATTCACGTTTCTGCTGAGTAAAGCTTCCATTCTCTTCCATTCCCTCTTTCTCCTGCATAGTCCCCTCTCATCACTCTTGGGGGGAGGCAATGCCATAATGGTATTGTCACTCAATTATTAATCTAGAAAACCGGGTTCAAATTCCAAGAAAATATGGAATGAAAGGCCAGTAATGACAGTGAAATTGTTGTTGTTTTATCTGGTTTGTTAATGTCCTGTAGGGAGGGAAACTGCCCTCCTTACCTGTCTAGCCTACATGTCACTCCAGACCCATAACAATGAGGTTGACCCTTAACTATTCTGTGGGCAATTAGGGATATGTAATAAGTGCCAGCCCAGCCAGTGACATCCACGTCCCATGAATAATTTAAACAAAACTCCCTTATTTGGAAGAGTTGCATATTTGAAGGAGAAATTGTTTAGATTTTCCTCAAAACATCTGGTGAGAATACAACAAGTGCTATTGGGCCAAATCTGCCCCTATATTAGGAAATTTTAGAGAGCAAAATTATCTGATAGGAAATCTGAAACAAACACAGAATATTGGAGAAACTCAGTAGATCCAGCAGTATCCTTGGAGAGAGAAACAGAGTTAATGTTTTATTTCTAGTATGAAACTTCTTCAGACTTAGATTCTGATGCATTAACTGCTCCTATCTCCACAGATGATGCCTCAAATACCCACTGTTGTTGAACATTCTTCCCTTACTCCTTCAATTTGTCTTCAACAGCAAACCTATGGCCTTCCTAGCTGCTATGATTACAACAGTCCATTCCACTGCCTCTGTCACATCCTCTATATCCAGTCTTTCCTCAATTCTTCTTTTATGGGTGTTGAGGGCATGACCTGTACTTTTTGTCTGTTCCTAATTGCCCTTGAACCCAGTGGCTTGCTCGGACATGCCAGACTATCCAGAAAGTACTCCCTTTGTATTAGCCTCAAACCTTCAGCTTTCTCAGCTCATGCTTTCTTTTTGCTTGCCTTCTCCAGCTCCTTCTCCCAAGGCAACCTGCTCTCTAATCTGAAGACCCACTGCTCGTTCCTCATCTGCATGTTAGCAAACAATGTTTAATTGTGTGGTGTACGACGTATGGTGCATAATGTATGATTTCAAAGCCCACATCATAATCACTGCACTCCTTTAAAAAATGGGTATAAAATATTCCCAGAATATCACCCATCTTCAGCCTTTGATGGTTGATCACATCATTCCCTCCAACATCTCCCCACTGTCACCTAGCTGCAGTTCCATTCTTATTTGTCCAAGAGAATGATGTAGCCAGAGAATCAATGACATCTCTTCCTGTTTCTCAATCATATCCTATCCCTCAGTGCCATCATTTATATCCAGTGTAAGTTTTCACATGTTTACTGGCGATTCCCTCACCACCACCTCCCTCACTCCTCTGCTGGCTCTACATTATGTTGCTGGCTCTCAAGCATCCACATTTGGAGAGCAGAACCTTTTTCCAGATAAGTATAGCTGAAGCCACTGGCTTCAGTGTCACCATAAACTCAACCCTTAAGCTATCACTGCATCCTTCTCCCTGGTCAGAATTAAAGATTCAGATTTTTCTCAATATTGAACTGAGTAGCTGACATTTCCTCTCTATCATTAAGGCCACCTGCTTCCAGATTTATAATGTTCACTTTTCTATCCCTGCCTCAGATCATCCCAAATCCCATTCCCCTACCACCCAGTGGATTTTGGTCTACTCTCGAAGCTGAATAAGTGTATTTCAATTCTCAATATCTGATCTCTACGTTACTGCATTGTCACCATCTCTGTGATCTTCTGCAGCCCACAACTCTCTGTAAACTCAATTTCTTTGGCCCATGTCCATTGGCTACTCTATTTGCTTCACCACCAATTGCTGTGCTTTCAACTGCCTGGACCCCAAGCTCTGGAAACCCCTCCCTCGACTTTTCCACATCTCTACCTTTCCCACATCTCTACCTCACTTTCTTCCTTTAACCCATCTGTTTGACCAAGTTTTTGGTAATTTATCTTAATCTCTGTTGCGATGTCTATTTTCACTGATTATGTTCTTGTGAAGTATTTTTCTGAAATGAAGAGGTGAAAATGTTACTTACTTTGGTTTCTTCTTCCAACTGTCTTCTCAACTCTTCAATACTTTGTGTGAAGGACACTTTGCCACGGCTTAACTGGTTAATAAGAGCTTCCTTTTCTTCCATTTGCCTGCTGTATTCCCCTGATGGTGATCATAGAACAATCTTAGAAACACTTGCATTTATGATAAATTAAATTTCCCCTTACTCTCTTTGGCCCTCTCTGATGACCCCATCTATTGTTGGGACATATTGCAATGAATTTTGTTAGAAGCACTCCCTGTACATTACCATAAAGCAACCCTCCACTCGAGGTGGGGTCACAGTCACCATTTACCTGATGTAATGGGATTAAGTAGAAATAGCCACGTGAAAATTCATACTTCCAGCCCGATGAGATCTCCAGGAGAGGGGGAGGTTAGGGTTCAGGGGGGAGAGACAGTGAGCTGTTAGAATCCCAGGTGGGGGAGTTCACTTCCCAGGTCCTGTTCAGTCTATTCCTGAGTCAAAAAGTGTGATGCTGGAAAAGCACAGTTGATAAGGCAGCATTCAAGGAGCAGGAGAGTTGACATTGAGCATTAACTCTTCATCAGGAATGAATAAACTGCATGAAGCTCCTGATAGGAGATTATGCTCGAAACGTCTTCTCCTCAGATGCTGCCTGATCTCCAGCATCTGCAGTCTTTACTTTCTCCCAGTCTATTCCTGTGCAAGTCTAGATTCAACACCAAGGGCTCCATCTTCCTGCTCCATCCCAGATTTGCCGTCTCTCTCTTACCCTGGCAGCTCTCCACAATGGCTTTGACAGTGGGAGATAATGTCTCATAAATTTGTCAAAGATCTTTCATGAAGTGACCAGGAAGGTTGATTGGGCCAGGGAAGCAGATGTAGTCTACATGGATTTCAGTAAGGCCTTTGAAAAGGTCAGCTGCTCTGGAAGGTTAATTCGCATGGAATCCAGGGAGACCCGGCAAGTTGGATACACAATTGTCTTGATGGTAGGAAGCAGAGGGTAATAGTGGAAGGATGCTTGTTGGACTGGAGGCCTGTGACTAGTGGGGTGCCTCAGGTTCAGTGCTGGGCCCATTACTGTTTGTTATTGATATCAATGATTTGGATGAAAATGTACAAGGCTTGATAAGTAAGTTTGCTGATGGCACTACAATGGGTGGTATTGTGGACAGTGAGGAAGATTATCAGAAATTGCAGCAAGTAATTGATCAGCGGGGGAAGAAATTGTAAATGGACTTTAGATAACTGTGAGGTCTTGCATTTTGGAAAGTCAAATCAAGGTGGGAGTTCCATGGTGAATGGTAGGGCCGTAAGGAGTATAGTGGAACAGAGGGACCTTGGAGTTGAGGTGCAATGTTCTCTGTAAGTGGAGTCCCAGGTAGACAGGGCAGTGAAGAAGGCTTTTGGAACACTGGCCTTCATCAGTCAGGGAATTGAGTATAGAAGCTGGGAAGTTTTGTTGCAGTTGTACAGGACGCATTGGAGTATTCTGTTTGATTTTGGTCACCTTGCTATAGGAAGTGTGTTATTTCACTGGAAAGAGTACAGAAGAAGCTTACAAGGATGTTGCCAGAACTCAACAGCCTGAGCTATAGGGAGAGGTTGGACAAGCGAGGATATTTTTGTTGAGAGCGTAGGAGACTGATGGGCAGAGGGGACCTTTCTAAAGGTGTATAGATCATGAGACAGCACGGAGGGGGCACGGAGAGGGCACGGAGAGGGCACAGAGAGGGCACGGAGAGGGCATGGAGAGGATATGGAGAGGATAGGGAGTGGGGAAGGAGAGGGCATGAAGAGGGCATGGAGAGGATACGGAGAGGATAGGGAGTGGGGAAGGAGAGGGCACGGAGAGGGCATGGAGAGGATATGGAGAGGATAGGGAGTGGGGAAAGAGAGGGCATGGAGAGGATATGGCGAGGGCACGGAGAGGGCATGGAGAGGGCATGGAGAGGGTACGGAGAGTGCACGGACAGGGTACGGAGAGGGCACGGAGAGGGTACGGAGAGGGCACGGAGAGGATACGGAGAGGGCATGGAGAGGGTACGGAGAGGGCACGGAGAGGGCACGGAGAGTGCACGGAGAGGGCACGGAGAGGGCACGGAGAGGGTACGGAGAGGGTACGGAGAGGGTACGGAGAGGGCACGGAGAGTGCACGGAGAGGGTACGGAGAGGGTACGGAGAGGGCACGGAGAGGGTACGGAGAGGGTACGGAGAGGGCACGGAGAGGGCACGGAGAGGGCACGGAGAGGGTACGGAGAGGGCACGGAGAGGGCACGGAGAGGGTACGGAGAGGGCACGGAGAGGGCACGGAGAGGGTACGGAGAGTGCACGGAGAGTGCACGGAGAGGGCACGGAGAGGGTACGGAGAGGGCACGGAGAGGGCACGGAGAGGGCACGGAGAGGGCACGGAGAGGGCATGGAGAGGGCATGGAGAGGGCACGGAGAGGGTACGGAGAGGGCACGGAGAGGGCACGGAGAGGGCACGGAGAGGGTACAGTCTTTTTCCCAGGGTTGGGAAAAGAGAACGAGAGGGAATCAGTTTAAGGTTAAAGAGGAAAGAATAAAAGGGAACCTGAGGGGCAACATTTTTACACAGAGGGTGGTACGCATATGGAATGAGCTGCCAGTGGATGTGGTTGAGGTGGGTACATTACCAACATTTAAAAGTCATTTGGATAAAAACATGGATAGGAAAGGTTTAGAAGGATATGGGCCAAGTGCAAGGAAATGGGGTTAGCGTGGATGGACATTTTGGTCAGTATGGACCAGTTTGGGCCAAAGAGTCTGTCTCTGTGTTGGAGGACACTTCGAGTCTAATTAGCAACTTTGACTGTTTCCTGAAGAAGGAGAGGAACTAGATTAGATTAGATTCCCTACAATGTGGAAACTGGCCATTTAGCCCAACAAGTCCACACTGACCCTCCAAAGAGTAACCCATCCTGACACATTCCCCTACCCTATATTTACCCCTGACTAATGCACCTAATACTGTGGGCAATTTAGCATGGCCAATTCACCTGACCTGTACATCTTTGGATTGTGGGAGGAAATCCAAGCAGGCACAGGGAGAATATGCAAACTCTACACATCGGTGGCCCAAGGTGGGAATCCAACCCGGTTCTCGACACTGTGAGGCAGCAGTGCTAACCACTGAGCCACCATGCCATCCAGGATGTACGTGTGTCAAAAGCACTGGGGCCTAAATAGGAATTTTACCAGATTCTAACCAGGGATTTCTCACCAGGGGATTGAAGCGGAAAGAGGAATCTGGGCTAAATGGACAAATCATCCTACGAACCATTCTTTACGTTCCTGGCAACTGTTACCCATGCCCTGGACTGACCCCAAAGCAACTGTCCACCACTGCCTGTATCCTCCCTGTATGTGTGGCATCAACTCCCTCATCACCATAATTTCCTTCCACCCCCCATCCCTCATTCTCTTTCTTTGACTCCAACCTCTTGTGCTCCCTACATCCACCTGAACAGAGGAAAATGAACTGAGATATAATGAGGGGTAATGTCCCACTCGCCTCTCTACCCACCAGTTCCTCTCTTTCTGTTCTGCTCTATCCCTCCCCTCCCTGATCTCTATTCCGTACCATTCTGACTCTGCAGTTTGGCTTTGTGTGAAGCTAGATCTGCCACTTGTCGCTGCAGTTCTCCAACTTTGGTATTGGCTTCATTTAGTTGATCTTCATACGTTCTGCATAACTTTTCTGAGTTTGCCTGTAACACCAAAAACATCGAACTCATTCATTTATTCTTCACATTTCTATGAAACTATTTAACAAGGCACTAAGGAATATCTTTTCAGGCTGGATTCCGTGTAGCAGTGCTCCAAAAGCTTCTACTTTCAAATAAATTTGTTGGACTGTCACATTGCGATGTGTGATTTTTAACTTCGGTATCTGACTGGATCAGTCAGATAAGGACGCAGTGTGAGTTTGAGATGTTTGAAGCCTTGACTGCAGTCTCTGCTTTGAGTTTAAAACCTGGCACAACCTTTGACCCCTTTCCTCAGACATGTTTTCATTGTCCCCAGTGATACTTTTGCCACAAAGGAGTCTCATGTCACTGATGAAAGGTCAAGATCTTGAACCATTAACTCCCTTTCCCTCTACAGACTCTCTGCAAATGTTCAGCCATGTCTGGTTTTAATTTCAACACAGACAGCTGACTAACAAAGGGAGGTCTAAAAAGGAAGGTTGTATGAGATAATGGATATTTTAATTTGTTAGTATTCCAAAAATTGTTGTACGTTTGGTAAGATTCAGGGTGATTCTGTCAGGATTAGAACAGACCTCCCTGAGTTTGGTTCAGTGTAACTCCACTGTGTGTCTCAAACTTTGTGTGAACCCAGAGATTTTCTGGAATTGAGTTTTTATTGTTGGTGGGGGTCCTTTAGGTGTTGAGCAGAGCTGAGGGGTATCGGCAGTTATAGCAGCAATGAAAGAAGTTGTGTACCCCAACTCCAATCCCCCCCCCCCACCCATTAACAGCCCCACTCTTCTCCCCCTCCCTATACCACACCTCAATCCTCACAGCATCACTCCTCACCCCCACCCCCATCCACACCGACTCCTCGCTACACCATTCGACCTCCCAATCCTCACCCCCTCTGACATCAGCCGCCTCTCCATCCCTGCATCACCACTATCCTCTCCCTACATGACTTTCCTGGCCCTCCCCCCTCTCCTATACTGTTCCCACCCTCCTCCCTCTCTGTTGTGATCAAGTCCGCTCCTTCATTGGAAACATCACTGCCTTGTAAAGGGATCAGTGTGAGCTCCAGAATGGGATTGTTGAGGCTCTTTTTGGAACAAAGTGAATTTTGATGAAGTAAATCTGATTACAATTTGCTCCTGTTTGATGTTTGATCATAATAAGCATGAGGAACAATATCTGAACTCAGTCTGGCCAATTACAAAGTAGCGTTCTCTATACCTTTGTTTTTGTGATTTGTTCAATGCTGGAATTTAAATCATCTGTCTCCATTTTAAGTTCGCTCTTCTCTTTCTCCAGTTTCTGTTTAACCCTTTGCAAGTTGTCAATTTGCTCGCTCAGTTCTGCCACCGTGTCAGATTGCTTTTTCCGCAGGGCTGCTGCAGTTGCCTCGTGCTGCAGCGTTGCCTCTTCCAGATCTCGCCGCAGTTTCAGGAAGGCAGCTTCGCGTTTCTTGTTCATCTCCACCTGGGCTGTTGTTGCTCCTCCTGCTTCCTCCAGTCTCTCACTCAACTCCTCCAGCTCCCGGGACACATCTGCCCTCTGCTTCTCCACCTTGGCCCTTGCAGCACGTTCAGCTTCCAACTCTTCCTCAAGCTCTTCAATTCGAGCCTAAATAGAAGGACAAAAATAACTTCATTTGTCACATATTGAGGTGTCTCCCTGCAAATGGACTAGTTTTAGAAACTGGAAGAGTCCTCATGATTAGCATAAAACTCCTCCACATTAGGAAGGTTGAACAGCATCATGGAGTGTCAGCCTTGATCTTTCTAGGATCAGACTGGAATGAGGTTTTGAGAAAAACTACTGACTGAGCTATGGCTGAGTATCTGCAATTCACCCACCACAGACGCGGTCACCTCAGCTCCCCGGGCCCCTTGCTCCCCGGGACCCCAGCTCCCCGGGCTCCTTGCTCCCCAGGCCCCCCGCTCCCCGGGCCCCCAGCTCCCCGGGCCCCCAGCTCCCCGGGCTCCTTGCTCCCCGGGCCCCCCGCTCCCTGGGCCCCCCGCTCCCCGGGCTCCTTGCTCCCCGGGCCCCCAGCTCCCCGGGCCCCCAGCTCCCCGGGCTCCTTACTCCCCGGGCCCCCAGCTCCCCAGGCTCCTTGCTCCCCGGGCCCCCAGCTCCCCAGTCTCCTTGCTCCCCGGGACCCCAGCTCCCCGGGCCCCCAGCTCCCCGGGCCCCCGCTCCCCGGGCCCCCCGCTCCACGGGCCCCCCGCTCCCCTAGCCCCCAGCTCCCCGGGCCCCCCGCTCCCCGGGCCCCCCGCTCCCCGGGCCCCCAGCTCCCTGGGCCCCCCGCTCCCCGGCCCCCCGCTCCCCGGGCCCCCAGCTCCCCGGGCCCCCAGCTCCCCGGGCCCCCAGCTCTGGAATTCCTTCACTACATCTCTCCATCACACCTTCCTCTTTTAAAACCTAACTCTTTAACCAAAATTAATTATTGCTGCTACACTTTGTTTTGGGATCACTTTGGAAAGGTGGCTCATGTGTCTTTGTTCTGTTAAACGTGTATTATAAATACAAAGTTGTTATTGATTTAATTCCATAGCCGAATGCTCATAGGGAACTGGGCAGAAAGATTAAAATGTTCATAGCAGCCACTGTTTTCCCAGTGCACACGTCTACAGGATGAATAACAGGTACACAAATGTACTTGGAATGGGTACGCCAACATACAGGAGAATGGGAACAGGAATGGGTACACTAACATACAGTGGACTGGTGCCTGCTACAATTATGTACATGGGATGGTGATTGCTACATTAACATACAGAGCCACAGACTAACAGGTAGACTGTAATCAGCAGCTCGGTCTGCACTGGCACTAATGAAACTCAGTTGTTGTTGCCTCTGAGTCAGCCATCGCCCACATAGTGTAAATGAGTGGAATACTTTGCTCAGCTTAAAAACATTCAGAAGATACTGGAATTTACCTGCAGTTCTTTAATCTTCTTCTGGAGCTGAGCAACAAGAGTCCCTTCATCCTCGATTTTTGAGTTTAGCTGACTTATTTCAAAATCCTTCCTGTGAGTAGAAAAAGAAAGAAATGTCTCATTAGGTGACAGCTCAGAGATTACACTGGCTCATGGAACAGGATTGATATTCATGACATTTATTTGGCAGGAATGTCACATATGGGTCCATATTAATAAAATTGATTGGGAGGTTTTGCTGAGATTGCAATCTGTTTACTGCACTCCTCCTCCCTTGTGTTAATTTTCCTAAGCATTAATGATCAGAGGAGTTTGGTCAGGGAGTGTTTAAGCTGTTTCTCAAATCAGAGGGGTGGGGGGTGGGAGTGAGGGTATCAAATGTGTCCAGTCTTTCCTTGTGGAGGGGTTTTGAGGGATGTGGGCCAGGTGCTGGCAAATGGGATGATTAGATTAAGATATCTGGTTGGCATGGACGGGTTGAACCAAAGGGTCTGTTTCTGTGCTGTACATCTCTGTGACTCTATGTGAGTGAGGGTCTGTGTTTGTGATGTGCCTTAGGTTTCTGAACAAATATCAGCCTGTCAGGGGCCACACAAAGAACTGGAACCAACAAACTGACTGGCCTCAGGGAACTCGGTTACATTGAGGCTGGTGCTGAACCATTCCGTGTAACTCTGAATTACCCAGTGGTACAGCACAGAAAGAAACCATTTGGATCCTGACTCAAGTACCAGCTCTTCAAAATGCTATCATCATTCTCATTGCCACTATCCCTGCCTTTTCCCTCGTATTCCTACAAATTTCTCATTCTCAGGAATGAAATAAGAACTGAAGATACTAGAAAAAAATAAACAGCTGGTATCTGTGGAGACAGGAACATGGCGATTGATTCAGAGCAGTGACTCTCAGAAGATATAAGACCATCAACCTGAAACACTAACTCCGTTTCTCAGCCCAGACACTGTCTGATCAGTTCAATTTTTGAAAAGTATTTGGTTTTATTTTCTTCTCTTTACACAGGATGTTTAAAGCAGAATACTCCCAGTCTCTGTGTCGGACTGAGGTCTTCCTTCATTCTGTTCAGTGTTTGCTCAGAGGTAGTGATCAGACAACTGCTTTCATCGGTACCTGTTGAATGAATTTAGTGATTTCAGTCAAACTGTTCAACAATTGAATGAGGGGACCCTGGTGCTTGTGTTGTGGGTCTCATGTCGAGAGTGTGGTGTTGGCATCAGCCCTTCATTAGGAAGCTCTTGCCTGAAACATTGATTCTCCTGCTCCTTGGGTGCTGCCTGACCTGCTGTGCTTTTCCAGCATCTCTCTATGATCTCCGGCATCTGCAGTCCTCACTTTCTCCTTGTGGGTCTAATTAACAAAATACAGCGTCACCGGTTAGGACACAACAAGACCCAGTCATGATGCTTGATGCCAATTTGAAGGAAGACAGCCTATAGGAAACACTGGTGCTTTTTCACTGAGTGGATAGTAGACAGGAACCTACAGAATCTGAGGTCATTTGGCCCATAATGTCCATGGCTATTTTCTGCGAGTGCGATTCATCTAATGCCATTCCCACTGCTCTTTCCCCATTATCCTCCACAAGTTTACTGCAAAGATGATCATCAAATTCAATTTTGAAAGTCACACCTGGGTGGTTGAGTCACTATATAAGAATTTTTAAAAGACCCAAAGAATGATGGATGCTGGAAATCAGATAAAAAACAGAAATTACTGGAAAAGCTCAGCAGGTCTGGTAGCATCTGTGGAGAAAAATCAGAGTTAACATTTCAGGTCTGGTGATTGTAGTTGGGAAAAGATTAAGAATATTATTCTCACTTTTTCAGTCTCTCCTCCAGCTGCTGCTTATCATTCTCTAAATCCATGACAGACTCATGTGTTAGTTTCAAATCTCCCTCCAGCTTCCGCTTGGCCCGCTCCAAATCCATGCGGACTTTTTTCTCTTGTTCCAAAGAACCTTCGAGCTGTGGGAAAATTAAAGTATGTTGGTTAGTATTGGATAATAGCAAACACCAGCTTCAAGCAGCCATTGAGAATTATACAGTTGGATTGTCAGCACAGACCCTGGGGATAGAACATAGAACATAGAACATAGAAAAATACAGCGCAGTACAGGCCCTTTGGCCCTCGATGTTGCGCCGACTGAAGCCTACCTAACCTACACTAGCCCAATAACCTCCATATGCTTATCCAATGCCCGCTTAAATGACCATAAAGAGGGAGAATCCACTACTGCTCCTGGCAGGGCATTCCATGAACTCACAACCTGCTGAGTAAAGAATCTACCCCTAACATCTGTCCTATACCAACCACCCCTTAATTTAAAGCTGTGTCCCCTAGTAACAGCTGACTCCATTAGCTGAAAAAGGTTCTCACTGTCAACCCTATCTAAACCCCTAATCATCTTGTACACCTCTATCAAATCTCCCCTAAACCTTCTTTTCTCCAATGAGAACAGCCCCAAATGCCTCAGCTTTTCCTCATACGATCTTCCTACCATGCCAGGCAACATCCTGGTAAACCTCCTCTGCACCCGTTCCAATGCCTCCACATCCTTCCTATAGTATGGCGACCAAAACTGCACACAATACTCCAGATGAGGCCGCACCAGAGTCTTATACAACTGCAACATGACCTCAGGACTCCGGAACTCAATTCCTCTACCAATAAAGCCCAGTACGCCATATGCCTTCCTCACAGCACTATTTACCTGGGTGGCAACTTTCAGAGATCTGTGTACATGGACACCAAGATCCCTCTGCTCATCCACACTACCAAGTAGCCTACCATTAGCCCAGTAATCCATCTTCTTGTTACTCCTACCAAAGTGAATGACTTCACACTTAGCTACATTGAACTCCATTTGCCACCTTTCTGCCCAGCTCTGCAACTTATCTATATCCCGCTGTAACCTGCCACATCCTTCCTCACTGTCAACAACTCCACCAACTTTCGTGTCATCTGCAAACTTGCTCACCCAGCCTTCAAGCCCCTCCTCTAGGTCATTTATAAAAATGACAAACAGCAATGGTCCCAAAACAGATCCTTGTGGAACACGGCTAGTAACTGCACTCCAAGATGAACCTTTACCATCAACTACTACCCTCTGTCTCCTTCCAGCCAGCCAATTCCTAATCCAAACCTCTAATGCACCCTCAATGCCATACCTCCGTAGTTTTTGCATTAGCCTACCATGGGGTACCTTATCGAACGCCTTGCTAAAATCCATGTACACCACATCTACTGCTTTACCCTCGTCCACTTCCTTGGTCACCTTCTCAAAGAAAAAGAATGCTGAATATAACAGATTAAAGAAAAAGGATGCTGAATATAACAGATTAAAAAGAATATAATTACACCATGATTTAGTAGAACAAGTCTAATTCCCAGTTAAATCAAATTTGTATTTACTTTCATTCTGATTTGCAAATTTCCATCTCTGCCCAAATGCAATTTATTTACTTTCCAAGGAATCTAGACTTTTTTTTCAGACACAGCCTTAACCTGCCAATGGTAAATGATGCATTAATTTCACAGGAGGAAGGGTTTGGGGAAACTTCATGGTAGCAGCAATTTGAGCAGGTGCTGGAGAATGGTCAGGGTTCCTTTTCTGAGAAAATGCAGCATTTTAAGGAATGCACCTGTCAGAGGTCATCAGGCAGGGCAGTCTAACACTGTCAGTCCATACTCAGGGCAGGTCTAACACTGTCAGTCCATACTCAGGGCAGGTCTAACACTGTCAGTCCATACTCAGGGCAGGTCTAACACTGTCAGTCCATTCTCAGGGCAGGTCTAACACTGTCAGTCCATACTCAGGGCAGGTCTAACATTGTCAGTCCATACTCAGGGCAAGTCTAACACTGTCAGTCCATACTCAGTGTCTGTCACATCCTCATCAGGGGCTTAGCTAGTTTTCATTCAGCAATCTGATTGGGCAGGAGTGGGTTCTCAGGAGGTGCTGGACACCCACCCGCCAATTCTCCAAACTTCCAAACACCTTAACAAGAAGAAGGCTTTGTTTTTGATTGGTGGAATTTGTCCTAGGCGCAACCATCTTCAGCTGCTTCATCAATGACCTTCCCTCCATCATAAATTCATAGGTGTGGAAATTTGCTGATGATTACACAATGTTCAGCACCATTCATAGCTCCTCAGACACTGAAACAGTCTGTATTCTAATGCAGCCAAAACCTGGACAATATTCAAGCTTTGTCTGCCAATCGCTAATTAATATCTGTGTCACACAAATGCCAGGCAATGATCATATACAACAAGATTAACTATCGCCCCTTGACATTGAATGGCATTACCGTCACTGAATCTGCCACTATCAACATCCTTGGAATTACAATTGACCAGGAATTCAACTGGACTCACCACATAAACAGAATGGCTACAAGAGCAGGTCAGAGGTTAGAAATACTGTGACGAGTAACTCACTTCCTGACTCCTCAAAGCCTGCCCATCATGTACAAGGCATTAATCAAGGGTGTAATGAAATACTCCCCACTCCCTCTGGATGAGTGCCACTCCAACAATCAATGGTATTCAACACATTTTATTTTAAATTCGCTTGTAGGACTTGGACATTACTGACTGGCCAGCATTATTGCCCATCCTGAGTGGCCCTTGAGAAAATGGTGCTAAGCTGCATTCTTGAATCACTGCAGTCCAAAGTGAATACTCAGATTCACACCCAGTTATTAAATTGTTCAATCCTCATTGGTCTGTCATCTCAGCATCTGAAAGCTTTAACTGGAACTCACATCATCAACTTGTTGCTCTAGCTTGGCCTTGGCTTTGGTCAGGGTGTTGACCTTGTCTTCCTCAGCCTGCAGATCCTCCAGGGTCTGCTGATGGGCCTCCTGAAGAGCCTTCTTCTCTTTGGTGAGTTTCACAATCGTTTCATCAAGAGAAGCCATTTCTTCTGTAAGATTTTTAACCTATAAACAGCACCAAGGCAGAGAGTTACAAACTCAGAAAACAATAACATCACACGTGGGTCAGAGGGGAATCCTTAACTATCAACCCAACATCTTCAACAATAAATTTCACTTTCACCAACCAGCAGTTTTCAGGAAAGAATTTCAACGCTACTAAACTGACCAATAGATAACAATACAGAGGGATACAGTACTGATTTGGATGTGAGCATAAGAGGTACAGTTTGTAAGTTTGCAGATGACACCAAAATTGGAGGTGTAGTGAACAGCGAAGGAGGTTACCTCAGATTACAACAGGATCTTGACCACTTGGGCCAATGGGCTGAGAAGTGGCAGATGGAGTTTAATTTAGATAAATGTGAGGTGCTGCATTCTGGGAAAACAAATCTTAGCAGAACTTATACACTTAATGGTAAGGTCCTCGGGAGTGTTGCTGAACAAAGGGGCCTTGGAGTGCAGATTCATAGCTCCTTGAAAGTGGAGTCGCAGGTAGATAGGATAGTGAAGGCGGTGTTTGGTATGCTTTCCTTTATTGGTCAGAGTATTGAGTATAGGGGTTGGAAGGTCATGTTGCGGCTGTACAGGACATTGATTAGGCCACTGTTGGAATATTGCGTGCAATTCTGGTTTTCTTCCGATCGGAAGGATGTTGTGAAACTTGAAAGGATTCAGAAAAGATTTACAATGATGTTGCCAGGGTTGGAGGATTTGATTTATAGGGAGACGTTGAATAGGCTGCGGCTGTTTTCCCTGGGGTGACTTTATAGAGGTTTACAAAATCATGAGGGGCATGGATAGGATAAATAGACAAAGTCTTTTCCCTGTGGTGGGGGAGTCCAGAACTAGAGGGCATTGGTTTAAGGTGAGGGGGAAAGATATAAAAGAGATCTAAGGGGCAATGTTTTCATGTAGAGGATGGCACATGTATGAATGAGCTGCCAGAGGAAGTGGTGAGGGCTGGTACAATTACAACATTTAAAAGGCATTTGGATGGGTATATGAGTAGGAAAGGTTTGGAGGGATATGGGCCGGGTGCTGGCGGGTGGGACTAAATTGGATTGGGATATCTGGTTGGCATGGACAGATTGGACCGAAGGGACTATTTCCATGCTGTACATCTCTATGACTCTACGACTCTATGGTGGAGATAGGGTGTGTCATTATTTAACACCGGGGTACAGTACTGGTGGAGACAGGGTGTCACTGTATCATACTGGGGTACAGTACTGGTGGGGACATGTCTGTCACAGTATTACACTGGGGTATAGTATTGCTGGGGACAGGCCTGTCAGTGTATAACACTGGGGTACAGTACTGGTGGGGACAGGTCTGTCACTGTATAACACTGGGGTACAGTACTGGTGGGGACAGGTCTGTCACTATATAACACTGGGCTACAGTATAGGTGGGGACAGGTCTGTCACTGTATTACACTGGTGTACAGTACAACTGGGGGCAGGTCTGTCACTGAATAACACTGGGGTACAGTACTGGTGGGGACAGGTCTGTCACTGTAGAACACTGGGGTACAGCACTGGTGGGGGACAGGTCTGTCACTGTATAACACTGGGGTACAGTACTGGTGGGGACAGGTCTGTCACTGTATAACACTGGGGTACAGTACTGGTGGGGACAGGTCTGTCAGTGCATAACACTGGGGTACAGTACTGATGGGGACAGGTCTGTCACTGTATAACACTGGGGTACAGTACTGGTGGGGACAGGTCTGTCACTGTATAACACTGGGGTACAGTACTGGTGGGGACAGGTCTGTCACTGTATAACACTGGGGTACAGTACTGGTGAGGACAGGTCTGTCAGTGTATAACAATGGGGTACAGTACTGGTGGGGACAGGTCTGTCACTGTATAACACTGGGGTACAGTACTAGTGGGGACAGGTCTGTCACTGTATAACACTGGGGTATACAGTATTACTGAGGACAGGTCTGTCACTGTATAACACTGGGGTACAGTACTGGTGAGGACAGGTCTGTCAGTGTATAACACTGGGGTACAGTACTGGTGGGGACAGGTCTGTCAGTGTATAACACTGGGGTACAGTACTGGTGGGGACAGGTCTGTCACTGTATAACACTGGGGTACAGTACTAGTGGGGACAGGTCTGTCACTGTATAACACTGGGGTATACAGTATTACTGAGGACAGGTCTGTCACTGTATAACACTGGGGTACAGTACTGGTGAGGACAGGTCTGTCAGTGTATAACACTGGGGTACAGTACTGGTGGGGACAGGTCTGTCAGTGTATAACACTGGGGTACAGTACTACTGGGGACAGGTCTGTCACTGTATAACACTGGGAAAAGATGGAAAATGAATGGTATATCACAGGGAGAGGTTGGTACAGGAATCAGAGTGCAGGTGAAGGGTTAAGGTTGGGATGAATGGGGAGGTGTTTGCCTAGAGTGTGGCTCTTTGCTGGGACTGTGAAGATGCTGCTGTGGGTTCTCACTGCAATCGATTCCTTGTGAATTCAGGAGCTTCTAGGATGTGGAAACCGTGAGAGGGAATTACAACAAAGGAATAGATGTGTATTTGTTGCTAAATAGAATTTCACCTTATTTTCTGTTGCATGTTTCTCCTTTTCCACTTTGGCTAGTGTGATTTCCAAATCATCAATGTCTTTCTTCAATTCTGCACACTCATCCTCAAGTTTGCGTTTCTTGGCGGTCAGTTCTGCATTCATCTCTTCCTCATCGTCCAGTCGCTCCGTTAGCTCCTTCACCTTCGCTTCCAATTGGATCTTTGCTTTGATCAGAAGGTCACATCTCTCTGCTGCATCAGCGAGGGTGTCTTGCTCCTAGAAGCAGAAAGCACATAGAGGATAAACTCAGTCTCCCAGCCCTGGGCTGAATGGACTCTATCCCAGGGTTTGAAAGAAAATCATTGAGGAGATTGTGAACGACAGAAACAAGAGTCTGTCTCTTTAACCAATAAGGTTTCATTGACAGTTAGAATATCAAATACAATCTTAGCATTTATTTCAAAAGGGCTAGATTAGAAGAGCAGAGATGTACTGCTGAGGCTGTATAAGGCTCTAGTCAGATCACATTAGAAACATTGTGAGCAGTTTTGGGCTGCATATCTAATGAAGGATATGGTGCATGAGGGGTAACAGAGGATACAAGAATGATCCTGGGGATGAAGGGCTTGTTATATCAGGAGCTGTTGAGGATTCTGGGTCTGTACTCGATGTTTAGATGGATAAAGAGGGATCTAATTGAAACTTACAGAATATTGGGAGGCCTGGATAAAGTGAAGAAAATGTTTCCACTTGTAGGAGAGACTCAGATTTGAGGGCACAGCCTCAGAGTGAAGGGATGACCCTTAAGAACTAAGATGAGGAGGAATTTCTTCAGCCAGAGGGTGGTGACTGTGTGGAACTCATTGTTGCAGAGGGTTGTGGAGGCCAAGTCACTGAGTGTCTTTAAGACAGGGATAGATAGATTCTTCACTATTAAGGGGATCAAGGGAAGAAGTCAAGAGACTGGGGTTGAGAAACATATCAGCTATGATTGAACGGCAGAGTGGACTCGATGGGCCAAGTGGCCTAAGCCTTCTCCAATGTCTTCTGGTCCTTATGGACTGGAGTGGGTAGGACTGAATGTTACTGGGCAGTATTCTGTTCTGAATGTTAAATGAGATAGTCACTGCTTTTATTGTTCTGGTTAAAATGGGACAAAGGGTCATGGTGACTAAACTTATTGATGATATGAAGATCAAAAACAAACTTATGAAGAGGACATGGGCTACAAATAGATTCAGTGAGTGGGCAAAGATCTGGCAAATTGAATATAATGTGGTAAAGCATGAAATTGTCCACTTTGGCAAAAAGAATCAGAAGAAACATTTAAATATTGAGAGATGTTGAGCTCAGAGTTTCAGATAGAACTATGTGTGAATGCATGAATCACAAAAGGTTAGTATACAGGGGTCCAGTGAGTAATTTAAAAGGTTGTTGGAAAGTTGGTCTTTACCACAAAAGGATCTGAGGACAGGAGTAAAATAAAGTTTTGCTGAGCTGATATGGAGCACTGGTTAGACAGCACCCAGAGCACTGTGTCCAGTTCTGGTCCCTTGCCTAATGAAGGATGGAATTGCCACAGAGGGAGTGCAGCAGACATTTACCTGGATGCTTCCTGGGAGCGTGGGACTGTCCCAAGAGGAGAGAGGGAGGAGACTGGGCCTGGAATCTCTAGAGTTTAGAAAAATAAGAGACAATCTCATAGAAACTTCCAAAATTCTCAAAGGGCTTGTTGGAGTCAATGCAGAAAGGATGTCTTCCCTGGCTCTGTGGTCTAGACCCAGGGGAGACAGTCTGAGTGAGTGATGAGGATGAGGAGAAATTTCTTCACTTAGAGCCATAAGACCATACAATCTAAGAACAGGATAAGTCCTTCAGCCAGATCCTTGCCCACTCCCTGAATGTACCTAAAGCCCCAGGTCCTCTTCGCAACTTAGTTTCTGATTTTCATATCATCATCGGTAAATTTAGTCACCGTGACCCCTTTGTCCCATTTTAATCAGAACAATAAAAGCAGTGACTACCTCATTTAACATTCGGAACAGAATACTGCCCAGTAACATTCAGTCCTACTCACTCCAGTCCATAAGACCAGAAGACATAGAAGAAGGGTGGGGCCATTCAGCCCATCGAGTCTGCTCTGCCATTCAGTAGGAACCCTGGCAGACCTGACATTCCTCACGTTCACGTCCTTACCCTTTTCCCAGAAGCCTTAATTCCTTAAAGACCAGAGGATAATGATTCTTTGGAATTCTGTACTTCACAGCCTTTGCAAGCTTCGTCATTGTCAAAGTTTTACAGATTCCTCATTGGTGATGACAACAAGGGGTACGAGGACAGCTCTGGATACGGCATGTGGTGAGATGATCAACCATGATCTAGAATGGCAGAGCAGACTCAGACTGAATGGCCGACTCCTGCTTCTGTGTTCCTCATAGAATGTTATTGATTATTGTGAGGGGGATTGAATACAAAAGCAGCGAGGTTATACTTCAGTTCCACAGGGACTGGTGAGATCTCAAATCTGGAATACTGTGTGCAGTTTTGGCCACTTTACTTGAGAAAGAATGTAAATGTGTCAGCACCTGTGGAGAGAAAGCTGAGTTAATGTTTCAGGTTCACAAGCCCTTCTTCTGGACTCAAAATGTTACCACAAGTTTTGAGAAGATTTGTAGCTCAGGTTAAGGTTCTGGATATAGTTTTGCTCGCTAAGCTGCAAATTTAATTTCCAGACGTTTTGTCACCCTACTAGGTAACATCTTCAGTGAGCCAGCACAGGAAATGATGTCACCACAGGAAATGACATAAACAACCCAAAGAAATCCAAACATATAAATAAAAAACAGGAATTATCAACAGTGCTTAGCCTGGAGGCCCACTGAAGATGTTATCTAGTAGGGTGACGAAACGTCTGGAAATGAACCTTCCAGCTCAGCAAGCAAACCTACATCCAAAATGTTAATGCTGCTTTCTCTTCACAGATGCTGCTGGATCTGCTGAGTTTTCACCCCAGTTCCTGTTATTGTTTCTGACTTCCAGTATCTGCAGTCTTTGTGTTTTTTGTAAGGATGTAAATGTGTTGGAAGCAGATCAGAGAATGTCTACTCGACTGGAATTGGCAGATTATACTGTAGATTAGATTAGACTTACAGTGTGGAAACAGGCCCTTCGGCCCAACAAGTCCACACCGACCCGCCGAAGCGCAACCCACCCATACCCCTACATTTACCCCTTACCGAACACTACGGGCAATTTTAGCTTGGCCAATTCACCTGACCTGCACATCTTTGGACTGTGGGAGGAAACCGGAGCACCCGGAGGAAACCCACGCAGACACGGGGAGAACGTGCAAACTCCACACAGTCAGTCGCCTGAGTCGGGAATTGAACCCGGGTCTACAGGCGCTGTGAGGCAGCAGTGCTAACCACTGTGCCACCGTGCCGCCCACAAGGCTGGATAAGTTGGGCTTGTATCTGCTGGACTGTACAAAAGTAAGAGATGAAATATATAAGACAAGAAACCCAAGTCCTGATATTTCCTTTTGTGGAAATATCTGGAATTCAAGATCACTGTTTCAAAATCACCCTTCAGTAGAGCAATAAGAAGGAATTTATCCTCAAAGAGGGTTCAGTGTATTTCGAACTCTTTTTTTCAAAAGATGATGAAAGCAGGGTGTTATAATATTTTTAGGACAGAAGTAGAGAGATTTTTGATGAGCAAAGGGGGTGAAAGGTTATCAGGTGTTGTCAGGAATGTGGAGTAATCAGTTCAGTCATGATCTTATTGAATGAAGGAGCAGGCTCAATGGGCTGAATGGCCTACGTTGATATGGTTGTATGTGCTGCCACAGTGGCCTTCCTGTGGCCTCTCTCTCTGTAATCCAGCAGTAGTGAGTAAGAGGTAATTGGCACAACTGAGTCAACCCATGGAAAAGGTTTAAAATGGGAAAACAAAATTGGCAACAAACTCCATCTCTTCGATCAGCTCAAAACTCTGCAGGAATAGTAACTTCCAGATGATATTAAACCGCTTCTAAAACACCTTACCCTGGGGCCTGAGCAGTCATTTCACCATCACCTGATTGTCCCCTCCCCCATTTATAAAGGGTTACAAAGTAATCAGTGAACCATCTCTAGTCTATTTGCCAGGAGATTCTTGGAGATGAAGGGGTCCCATCCACCGAGTATAGGCCTATGGGAGGGGCCAGCTCTTACCGCCTGTAGCTGAAGGGACAGGTCATTCTTCTCTTGGATCAGAGTGACTTGCTTTTCCTCCAGCTCCTTGCGTTTGGCCTCAGACTTGACCAGAGCCTCTTTCAACTTCAAGAATTCATCTTTCAGATTTGCCATCTCTTTCTCAGTCTCAGCGCTCTTCAGCAGAGGTTTAATCTTGAAGAAAAGCTTCATCCAAGACCAATTCTTCACTGCGTTGAAAGCACGAATATTCCACTGAATGACAAGTAACGCATCTCTGGTTCCAAAATGAAACAAGAATACAATTTAGTTTTATAACAGAACTTTACCCTCAGACTATCAATAGAGTGAAATATTAGGTTTTGTTAACTGCACAACAGTTTGCGAACAGTAACCAAATATAATGCTTGGGCAACATAATGGCTCAGTGGTTAGTATTGCTGCCTCACAGCATCAGGGACATGGGGTTGATTCCAGACAACTCTCTGTGTGGAGTTTGGACATTCTCCCCATGTCTGCCTGGGTTTCCTTCGGGCATTCCAGTTTCCTCCCACAGCCCAAAGCTGTGCAGCTTACATGGATTAGACATGCTAAATTGCCAGTAGTGTTCAGGGATATGCAAACGAGGTGGATTAGCCATGGGAAAAAGCAGGGTTCCAGGGATAAGGTAGGGGGGTGAGTCTGGGTGGGATGCTTTTCAGAGGGTCGGTGTGCATCCAGTGGGCCAATACTGTAGGGACTCTATGATTGTAATATGTTTGAGGTCAAGGCAGGATTTGAAAAGGGCAGATGTGAAACATTTTCCAAGGCTTATTCTGAAACCTGATCCTTACACTTAAAGGCTTATTGCTGAGAAAAAAAGATTTATTTCATCAAAGCTCTTTGTCTTGCACTTTCAGTACAAAGCAAACACCATCAAAATATATCCATTATCAGTAATACTTGGGTTTATACTGAACAACCCCGAGAGAATTAAAATCCAAGGGGCTAGAGATCAGAATCGAAGAATGTGGTGCTGAAAAAGCTCAGCTGGTCAGGCAGCATCCGAGGTGCAGGAGAATGACTTATTCCTGATGAAGGGGTTATGCCCAAAACATCGACTCTCCTGTTCCTCGGATGCTGCCTGACAGGCTGCGTGTTTCCAGCACCACTCTCTTTGACTATGATCTCCAGCTTCTCAATCCTCACTTTCTCCTGGCTAGAGATCATGCTCCAGTTATATACCAAGACAAGCGCAGCCTGGGAGCACCTTACAATGGTACAGGGGTCACTGTTTTAAAACCATGGCTTGCCCATTTGTGACAGAAATAGGGAGCTGCATGCATTTGGAACTCGCTTCCACGAAAGATGGTGAATGGGGTGAAAGGTTATCAGGTGTCAGAGAAATGTGGAGTATTCAGATCAATTGTGATCTTACTGAATGGCAGTGTAGGCTCGATGGGCCAAATGGCCTACTCCTACTCTTAATTCATCTGTTTGTACATTGATCTTGTAGGAAATGCTGTATAAATTTGGTACAATAATACATGAACTCCAAAACATTATCTACAAAGGGAGATTAAGCAAATTTGGAATTTGATTATAAAGTTTTCAAAATATCCAGAGGTCTAGATGGAGTGGTTCATAAGAAATGATTTGCCCTGCTGAAGGTGTTATCTAGTGTTAGGGAGCAAGGTCATAGCCAGAAACCTCAGCGGTGAAATCAGGAGACACTGCAACACACAAAAAGGGTGGTAGACATTTGGAATTGTCCTCCACAAGAGGCAACTGGCCAACAAATAATTGTTAATTTTAAGTCTCCAATTGGTAGATTTTTGTTTTCCAAAGATATTAAAAGATCTGGGGCAAAGGAGGGTTATGGAGATTGTGTCTGATCTGTGACCAATCATATTGAATGGTGGAATAGGCTCAAGAGGCTGAATGGCCTCATCGTATTGTGTTGTTTCTTGTTAATGATTTCACTGAGATCGGCAATTTTATTTCTCTACAATACATTCTCCAGATGTGGCAGGTACTGACACAGCTGTGTTTTCCCAATTAAGAGCATGAGTCCAGAGTGAACCAGTGCTGAGTAGGTACACACCCACATCTTTCCATTCCTGAATGACACTCATAGATAATCGATTCAGATTTAGATTTTATTGTCATGGGGTGAGATGTATTGAAGGATACTGAAAGAAATGAGAGCATACATTGTAGAGATACTAGTAATAACTTTCCAGTTTCCCTTAGACTCAAGAAATGTGCCAGAGGACTGGAGATTACCCTTGTTCAAAACAAAGATAAGCCCAGCCATTATAGGCCAATCAGTTGAGTATCAGCAGTGGGGAAACATCCAATTGTAATAATTAGTCATTAAATTAAAATTAGAATTAGAATCCCTACAGTGTGGAAACAAGCCCTTCGGCCCAACAAGTCTACCCACTGTCCGAAGAGTAACCCACCTAGACCCATTCCCCGACCCTATATTTATCCCTGACTAATGCACCTAACCTACACGTCCCTGAACAGTAATTGTCACTTGGGGCTAGTTGAAGAAATTCACCATCAATTTGTTCAAGGAAAATCATGTTTAAAGAACATGCTGGAGTTTTCTGAAGAAGTAACAGTGAGGCTTGATGAGGGTAATGCTGCTGATGTGGTATATGTAGATTTCCAGAAGGCATTTAATCCAGTCCCACACAACAATCCTTGATCACGGAATAAAAGGGACAGTAATGATATGGATACAAAATTGACTGTGAGATGGGAAACAGAGAGTCATGGTGAATGGATCTTTTTCAAATTAGAGGAAGGTTTGGAGCGGAGTTCCCCAATGTTGGAATCCTTGCTCTTCCGGCTTAATATTAATGATCTAGTCCTTGGTTTACAGGACACAGAGTCAAAAATGGAACTTGGAAATATTGTGATCATGAGCAGAATTACATTAGACTTCCGAGGGCACACAATGGTTGATAAAGTAAGCATATATTTTGCATGCAGAGAAATGTGAGGTGGTTTACCTTGGTAAAGAACATGGAGAGACAGCATAAAACAAAAGGGACAATTCTACAGGTGGGTGCAAAATCAGAGGGTGCTCCGATATGTCTGCATACATCTTGAAGGACAGATTGTGAGAGTTGCCAATAAGGCAGACAATATCTTGGAGCATAGGGAATGAAAGTGAAGAGATGATGTTGAACTTGTGCAAGATTCCTATTAGACCTCAGCTGGATTATTGTGTACAGTCTGGGCAGAAGAAGGGTATGAATACATTGGAAAGAGAGCAAAAAAGATTCACAGGCATGTTTTCAGGCTGAGGGGCTGATGGGAGAAACAGTGACATCCTTTTAGAGAAATGAAGGTTGAAGGAGATGTCATCGACATGCTCAAAATCTCCTGGGGTCTGAATAGGGGTGAGTAAAAGGAAAAAAACTGTTTCCATTGATCTGGGATCAAGAACCAGGAGTTAAAGATTCAGGGACAACAGACGGATGGCAACATGAGGAATAATTGTTTCACACAGCGACTGATAAGCGCTGCTTGAGTTGGATTTCAGCAAAGCCTTTGACAAGTTCCCTTATGGGAGACTCATAAAGAATGTATAAGCACTTTGGATCCAGGGTAACTTGGCAAATTGGATCCAAATTTAGCTTCATGGTAGGAGACAGTGGGTGGTGGTAAAGTCTGTCTGACTGGAGAAGGTGTACCCTAGGGATGAGTGCTGGGCCCATTATTGTTCATGATATATATGAAAGATATAGAAAAAATGTAAGGAGGGAATGATAAGCAAGTTTCAGATGACACAGATTGGTCGGGTGGTTAACAGTGCAGAGAGAAGTGTTACAGGACAATAAAGACAGATTGGTCAGATGGAGAGATAAGTGGCAGATGGAATTTAACCCAAAGTCATGCACTTTGGAGAAACGAACAGAACAAGTGAGTACTCAGTAAATGGCAGGACACTAGAAAGCTCAGAGGAACACAGTGACCTTGAAGTGCTTGTCTCTGAAGGTTAATTGCGTAGATAAGATATAGCATTTGAAGCATAGATTATAAGAGCAGGGAGCTGTACAGAACTTTCATTAGGCCACAGATTGAGTACTGTGGGCAGTTCTGGTCCCCACACTATAGGAGGGACGGGATAAAATTGGAGAGGATGCAGAGGAGATTCACCAGAATGTTGCCTGAGATGGAACATTTCAGCGATGGAGAGAGGCTGGATAAGCTCAGATTCTTTTCTTTGCAACATGGATGTTTGAGGGGAACCTGATAGAGATGTATTTAAGATTATGAGGGGCATAGACAAGGTGGATAGAAATCAGAAGTTTCCCTTAGCAGGGGGTGCCAATAACAAGGGGACATAATTTTGAATTGAAAGGGAGGTGCTTTAGAGGAGATTTGAGGAAATCAGTTTTCACCCAGAGGGTGGTGGAAATCAGGAATGCATTGCCTGAGAGGGTACTTGAAATGAGCACTTGAAATATCTTAACATTCAAGGCTATGGGCATAATGCAGGAAAGTGGGACTAGTATAGATTTAGTATGCTTTTTTGTCAGTGCAGACTTGATGGGCTGAAGGACCTGTTTTATGAACACCCTGTTTGTGATGGATGAAAGGTGCCAACTATAGCAGGTTTCAATTTTCAGGAGATTGGCATGAAGTGAAGACCCATTTTTTTCAGTGTTATTGAGCAGAACTGTCAATTTCAACTAGTTCCGGGCAGATTGGGGCAAATGAGTGACAGTGATTTGTGACAGATCATAAATACCTTTTCATGGATTTACGTTTGTCATTCTCAACAGTTCCATTGACAGTTGAGGCTTACCGTCTAGCGATCATTTTCTGATACTCGATTCTCATCAGATATCCTCGGCTACGAGCCTGGATCATTGTCAGGATCTTTGCCAATCGCTCATCTCGCATTTCTTCCAGCTGGCCCAACAAACCAGCTTTGAAGAACACCTAATTGACAAGAAATATAACAATTCAGGAGCAGATTGCACTAACAACTTACCTTGCCCAGCACAAAATCTCATTTACTCAGCAAAGATCATCTCTCAACTTTAATGCCCAGACACTGGGATCTCCACCTGCTCGCTCCCTATATTTTCCTCTCTGCTCCCGTGCCTGTCCCCACCACCACACCTCTCTCTCTCTCTCTCTCTCTCTGTAGCTATCTATCTCTTACCTTAGCTCTCTAACTCTGAACCTCCTTCCTCCTTGGGGAGACCCTGATGCTGTTGGCTTTGCACTACACTGCAAACCAGCTGTCTAGCCAACTGAGCTAACTGACCCTCCAAGGGCTGAGAACACAGTGAACAAGAACAGGAAGATTTCAATTTGATAAACAGAATGTTTTAAAAATGAAAATAATTAAAGCATATGTCAGAAAAGGGAGGAAAACACTGTAAGGAGGGGCCCAGATTAATGTCTAATTTTATTACCTGTCATATATAGATCAAGGTTAAGGATAAATATTTCACAAATAATATTTTGAATTTGAAGACATCTATGGGTGTACAATCTGTGCAAGGGGAAAGGCAAATTTTGACTCTTTGGAAAGTGAATGAATGGCAATTGCTCCTGGTGTTTTCACCCATCTCTTTACCTTTGTGTGACCAAACCTATACTGCGTGTGATCGATATCGAGAGAGCCCAGCAATTTCTCTGTTGCTTTTCTGCTGTCAACAAACTTGTCTTCGGGAACAGCAGATGGGTTGAGAATACGGTATCTGTCAATGGAGAAAGGAGAGAGGGTGAGGGACCAGTATAGGTGTGCTGCTAAACTCACATCAAAAATACTGGTATATCTGTGGGTTATAAATAATATCCATGAATCCAAATATCTCTCAGCACATCACACTTTGAATTCCATTTGGAGTATAGTGATTGTCATTATGTTGGAATTCCATGATAATGAATGGCTGGGCCAGGTTTGGCAGCAGAATAATCCTCATTAGGATCTGGAACATCAAGAAGTAAAAGGAAGATCAGCTTCTCCAACTCTCCACATCACTGAAATGCCTGGCACTAATCCTATGGATCATATCTCCAGCACTATCACATCCTTCCCAAAGGGTAATGCCCAGAATTAGACACAGTTCCAGCTGAGACCGAACCAGTGTCTTAAAGAAGGTTACCATAACTGGGCAGCATTGAGTCATAGAGTCATAGAGATGTACAGCATGGAAAGTGGCTCAATGGTTAGTACTGCTGTCTCACAGCACCAGGGATCCCTGGGTTTGATTCCAGCCTCGGGTGACCGACTGTGTGGGTTTCGTCCTGGTGCTCCGATTTCCTCCCACAGTCCAAAGACATGTAGGTTAAGGTGGAGTGGTCATGCTAAGTTGTCCAGAGATGCCCAGGCTGGGTGAGTTAGCCATTGAAAATGCAGGGTTACAGAGATGGGATTGGATCTGGGTGAAATGCTCTTTGGAGGGTCAGTGTGGACGTGATGGATCAAATGGCCTACTTCCACACTGCAGGGATTCTCTGATTCTATAACCTCCTTGCTCTATATTATTAAATCTCTGAATTCCACATGCATTCTAACCACTTTACCAACTTGCCTTGCTATATTTAATGATTTGGGAACATAAACACTTGGGACTCACTGTTCCTCACTCCCTTTAGAATTCAGGGTTTAATGTTATTTTGCTTCTCCTCATTCTTTTAGAACAAATTGAGTTTGTGTGTGTGTGTTTGCATGTTTGTGCATATGTGCATGCGTCTGTGCATGTGTTTATGTATGATTGCCTGTGTGTGCACGTGAGTGTCAATGTGTGTCTGTCTGTGTGTGCATGTATGAGGCATGTTTTTTGTAGTGCTCTCCCAATGTGGAGTGTGAAACCCCAAAATGATTGTTATGACCTCCTGAATTGATTGGGTTTTAATTAAAATTCAGCCACCATAATCCTCCAAGAATAAGGGCAATGGTAGTGATTCGGTTACAGGAGTACAGGGTTTCATTGGGGCTTTCTAAAAGGGAGTGTATTACACCAAGCGAATCAGCACAAGCTCCTACACTGATTAAGTCAATGACATTTAGTTGCCACAATTCCCTGGTTACAAAACATTTTGTGTCAATTTCCTCACATTGCTCAGTTCTGGAGAGGGATCCCTGGACTCGAAACTTTACTCTTTCTTTCTCCAACAATGAATTTCTCCAGCAATTTCTGTTTTGGTTAGTTCCTTAACTCTGCATTAGCTATTAATAGAATGAAACAAAACGATCATAGGGCTTCACGTTCACCATTTAAGGCTGTCAGAGTGAGCCACAGGCAGAAAGAGTGGGTGCTTTGGTAAACCTAGTACTTACCGCTGCTTGAAGTCAGCATAAAGTACTCTGTTTGGGAAACCCTTCCGGCAAATCCGGATTCCTTCAAGAACACCATTACACCGCAGCTGGTGAAGGACCAAGAATGGGTCCATTGCACCTGGAAAATGTACAACTTTAGGGTCAGGTTGACCAAACAAACCCACCATTAACACAGTCTCATTATCAGGAGCCTCCCAATTGCAACCCTTTGAACAGGAACAAGATACAGCTAGAAGAGTGATCAGTGAGTGGTTTGATCTCTGACTGGGGTGAAAGGTCACAACAGCCATGGTTGTCTCAGGAATTAGTGATCTCATCACAAACTAAGGCTTTAAGAGGAAAGTTTTAAAAGGTTAGGATTGTTTTCACTGGAAACAGTAGCTGAGTGAGGCCTACAGAATTATGAGAGGCATAGATAGGGTGGACAGACAGAGGCTTTTTCCCAGGTTTGCAGTTTCAATTACAAAGGGGCACAGGTTCAAGAGGAGAGAGGGAAAGTTTAAGGGAGATGTACAAGGGAAGTTTTCACGCAGAGAATTGTAAAAGCCTGGAAGGCACTTCTAGAAGAGGTGGTGGATGCAGGCACGTTGGCAGATTTAAGAGGCATCTGGATAGTTACATGAATAGAGAGGGAATAGAGGGGTGTGGACTAAATAAGGGCAGAACGTTTGTTTTTTAGTTTAGTTAGGGCATGATGATGGGCACAGGCTTGGAGGACTGAAGGACATCTCTTTTGTTCCCTTGTTTATTTTTATATAACATCATCATGACTTCACGATGAAATCAGAGGTCACAGTCTGAGGATTCCATTTAGGACAGAAATGGGGAGAAATGTCTTCACCCAGAGAGTGGGGAGCCTGGGGAATTCACTACCTCAGAAAACAGTCTAGGCCAAAACACTGAATGTTTTCAAGGAAGAATTGGATACAGTACTTGGGCCTAAAGAGATCAAAGGGTATGGTGTAAACAAAGCAGAACAGACTATTCAGTTGGATAATCAGTCATGATCATAACAAATGGTGGACCAGGCTCAGGGAACCAAATGACCTACTCCCACACCTCTTTTCTTACGTTTCCATGTCACAAAATGCTTTACATCTCATTAAAAACTGTTACTGTGCAGTTGTTGTTGTATTGCAGCCAAAATGTGCACAGCAAGTTCACACAAACAGCAAGAATTTGATCATCTCTTTTAGTTTGTTGGTTGAGGGCTGTGTATTGGTCAGGACATTGTGGAAAACTCCCTTGATCTCCCCTGGGAGAGGAGTGAGTATGACTCATTGTGTTCACAGAAGTGGACAGAGAGAGGTCATGGGGTGAGAAATGTCCCATTGGTCAGTCCCTAGCCAAGAAACCCTCAAAGCTCCGTCAGAAATGCATCTAGAGAACAATCTAGAAAAAGTATGAATAGAGCAAGTACCTGGAGTCTTGGTTTCATTGGGAATGATGCATCGCACAAAGTGAGGCTGAGTGGATCGCAGGTTGGTCATCAGTTTGTTGAGATTCTCCTAAAGCAATGAGAGAAGAAACATTGTGACACCAGTCAGCTTCTTTAACCAGTCACACTTGACAAGTTTAGCAGCAGAATCTGCTGAACAATTCTATTCCTAACAATCCATCTTTCAGACAGAAACAAGCCAGAATCACTCTTCCCCAAACTTTCTGCTATCTTGACCTTCCCACCCACCCTGATCCCTGACTCATGCTGAGACTGTGAGGTCACCACCTCACTTGTGCAAGCATGTACTTAATATAGACTCTGCCTGGTTAATAAGGAATCTTCTAGTTAATACAGGATTCTATCTGGTTAATAGGAAATTCTCTGGTTAAAAGAACATTTCCTGTGGTTAATAGAAGAGTTTGTCTGGTTTACAGGGAATGCTGCAGTTAATGGGGAAGTCTTTCTGGTTAATAAAAAGTCCTCTGCTAAGAATCTCTCTGGTTAATAGGGATTTTTCAAGTTTAGTGGGTGATGTTGTGATATTTCTCTGGTTGTCCAGAGCTCTATTAATTGCAAATGGATACATATCAGATTTGGGATCAGGTTGCGATTATTGAGATGAAATTACAGTTTTGCCCGTCGGGATTTGTCCAACCATCATATCTTTCTGTACTTACCACATTTTACCCTTCAGCAGATAGTGAGATAGAAAGATAGCACAGACTTAAAGTGATGTTCATTCATAAATTAGCTAAACATCACTGCAAGTCTTAACTACCTTCATCTCATTGTCAGTTCAGAAAGCAATCATTAGGTTAGTTCGGATGAAGAAGGCTTTTAGGCCATTTAATATCATCCATCTTCAATCCCAGTATTCCCACTGAGCCAAGCTGCCTCCAAGAGGTCTTAGCAAATGGGTAAGACTGGGATGATCTGTACAACTGCTGGGGAGTAAAGGTCGGAAGCCATGTCTGGTATCTACTGATCAAAGCACGAGATATGTGGGCAGTTACTGATTCTCAATAAAGGGACTAAGATTGTGACACTGACCACTAAAGGGAGGTTTTAAATGGAAAATGGCAGTGTTCCAGGAAAGCTCTGGTTTCATTGTCTGACTGAGTCAATTCACACAACTCTCACATGATGAAGTTCATCACTTCTACTGATGATGTATTTACTTTTTGAGCAAAATACTGATCAGTATTCACACATTACAGTGTGTGTATGTGTGTGTGTGAGAGAGGGACAGAGAGACACAGAGACAGACAGAGGCAGGGCTGTTTGTGGCTGATACAGTCATGGAGTCCTCCAGCACAGAGACAGGCCCTTTGGCCCAAACTGGTCCATGCTGACCATGATGTCCATCCACGCTAATCTCAATTCCCTTCACTTGGCCCATATCCTTCTAACGCTTTTCTTATCCATGTATTTGTCCACATGCCTTTTAAATGTTCTTCATGGACCCACTTCAACCACTTCCGCTGGCAGCTCATTCCATATGCATACCACCCTCTGTGTAAAGAAAGTTGCCCCTCAAATTCACTTTTATCCTTTCCCCTCTAACCTTAAACTGATGCCCTCTAACTCTGGGAAAAAGATTCAGTGCATTCACCCTATCCATGCCTCTCGTGATCTTACACACCTCTATAAGGTCCCACCTCAGTCTTCTACGCTCTAAAGAAAAAAGTCCTCGCTTGTCCAACCTCTCCCTATAGCTCAGACTGTTGAGTCCTGGCAACGTCCTTGTAAATTTCATCTGCACTATTTCCACTTTGATAACATTCTTCCTATGTGACCAATACTGAACAAATTGCTCTAAGTGCGGCCTCACCAGTGTCCTGTACAACTGCAACATAACTTTCTAACTTCTATACTCAGTGCACTGACTGATGAAGGCCAGTGCTCCAAAAGCCTTCTTCACTGCCCTGTCTACCTGAGATTCCACTTTCAGGGAACTGTGCACCTGAACTCCAAGGTCCCTCTGTTCCACTACAGCCCTTACGGCCCTACCATTCACCATGGAGCTCCGACCTTGATTTGACTTTGCAAAATGCAAGACCTCACACTTACCTACATTAAACTCCATTTGCTGTTTCTCGGCCCACTTCCCCAGCTGATCAAGATCCTGCTGCAATTTCTGAGAACCTTCCTCTCTGTCCACAATACCACCTATTTTAGTGCCATCTGCAAGCTTACTAATCATTTAGGAGAAAGTGATGCTGGGGATCAAAGAGTGTGGTGTTGAAAAAGCACAGCCGGTCAGGCAGCATCCAGGGAGCAGGAGAGTTGATGTTTGAACATAAGCTCTTCATCAGGACATCAAACTTATTAATCATGCCTTGTATATTCTCATCCAAAACATCGATAGAGATAACAAACAGTAATGGGCCCAGCACTGATCCCTGAGGTACTCAAGTCCAAAAAGCATCCTTCCAATATTGCCCTTTGCTTCCTATCATCAAGCCAAGTGTATCCAATTTGCCAGCGCTTCTTGGATTCCCTGTGATCTAACCTTCCAGAGCATCCTACCATGTGGAACCTTAGCAAAGGTCCCACTGAGTCCTTACAGATTACATCCACCACCCTGCCCTCATTTACCTTCCTGTTCACTTCATCAAAGAACTCGAACAAATTTGTGAGGCATGATCTCCCATGCTGACTGCTCCTTATCAAACCCTGTCTTTCCCAATGCATGTATATCTTGTCTCTCAGAATCTTCTCAAGTAACTTATCCACCACAGATGTTAGGCTTACCTACCACATGATGTGAATGGTTTTCCATAAACGCACCTGAGGAAACGATTTTAATTCATTTTGAAGAATCTCATTCACTGTAAACACTGCTTTGGAAACAAGTGGGAGAGGGTGCCTCTCTCTCTCTCTCTCTCTCTCTCTCTCCCTCTGTTTATATGTCTGTCCATCTCTCTCCCTCTTGGGAGAGGGCATAGTGTTATCAATGCTGCTGAGGGCTTTGGCTCCTGAGTTCAGGGTTAATTGTTGGCTGAAAAGCCTACACTTCTGCTCATTGGAGAATGAGATTAGAAATAAATGTTACCATTGACTTTAAATGCAGAACTCAGACCCAACTGGGACCTGATAAACTGAACAGTCAGGGTTAGACAGTTTTGGGAATACATATGAATAATATCAATGCAGTAGATAACAGGCCTTGAGAGAGTTCTGTATATCCGTGCTCTGTCTATTTAGGGGGATCTTCACTGTCTTAATGGGGTTAAAATCCAATAACTGTCAAGAAACCTTATCTTGTGACATGTGCAATGGCAGATTTTTTTTTGGAATTGTCTATCTTTGCCTCGCGTTTGTGTTTTTACAGATTAGAAAGTACAAATTATGACAGTAAATATTCCAAGAAAGAATATATCATCTGACTCTGTTTCTGATCAAGACACAGAGACTCACACTCTGCTATTCAGCCACTTCATCAAATCTGAGCAAGCTTTCTACAAAATCATTTCAAAACCTCATAATTTGAATGAAAAAAAGTGAATTATAGAGTAATCTGCAAACCTGGAAGTAGAATTTAAAAATATTTGATCATTTCAATGAAGGGAATTTGAATTAGCAGAAAGGGACCATTTTCCTGAAGTTTGGAATCAGGCAGAATGCTGTTTTTTAAATCATATCCAATATTTCCGGGTCATAAGAGAGAGATCTTTAAACCAACATTGCTCCCAACTCTATCCATTTCCCTACCTGTAGCACAGATTCAAACTGCCCCCATTATTAAATATGCTGAATTTTAGATTATTTAATAACAAACTATGAGCAAAGCTTCATATTTCAATCCAAGATTCTCTAAGGTGGAAATTACAATTTTCATTGTCCTATCGGTATTGGTGGGGTCATGTCTCGCCAAGTTACACTGTTTGCTGTGAAAGGAATCTCAGAATTCTGCCAGCTGCATCTGGTAGACAGCAGGCCAGTCTTTACCCTGACAGGGTGGCTAACATTTGACTGGCTGGGAGACGTACAAGAGGCCGATTTGATGCTGGATTGAAAGAAACAGAGGAGACTTACTTTATGTAACTGAGAGACAGTCTGGAAAGAGGCAGCTTTCTTGCGTTTTTCCTTTTGGCCAGTCTTGCTCTGCTCCATGGCTGGAATGAAGAGAGAAAATTAAAAATAATAAATTATCCATTCGAGGGCTATCTATCTGTGTATGCAACTGCTTATAACAGGAAACCCAGCCTAGGATAACCCTGGGTCAGTCTGAATGAAGTGAATTAGATATTGAGTCACTGGCTTAAAAAAACAGAAAGACCAAAACAGTCACCAATAAGAGGCTAGGCTACGGCTTGTCTTAAAACTTAATTAAAATTGATTCATATTGATTCTGGGTTAAAATCTTGGGAATCAGTTCATTCCTCTATTTCTTGACCAACAAGGAATCAGAGGACAGAGATCTGCAACTGACTCAAACTGTAACCTCTCCGAGCTGCTGATGATAAGGACCATTAAGATCAGGCTCAGAAGTCAACATTGGGATTTGGGGTCAGGCGTTCATATCCTATTTTGGGATCAGGATTGGGTCAGTAGTTAGAGCTCAGGATCTTAAAGGTCAATCTCAAGGTCAGGGTTTAGAGTCAAAACCAGAGAGAGAATTAGGGCTGGTGTTTTGAGTTCAGGTTTGGGACTAGTATCAGGAGCAGGGTCAGGGTTGATGAATGTCATTGCACTAATTAAAGAAAAATTTTAATCTGAAGGAGCCTGTTTAAAAAAAGTCCCAATTTTACAAATTTTCAAAAATGCACCTGCTTCAGCACTGACGTATGTTTCATACAAAGCTGCCAACAGTTTGTTTGAAGATTTCTGGAAAATTGCCACCACAGTCTCGTTTAACGGGTCCTTGTTTTTGTCGAGCCATCCAATAATATTGTAAGGGACCTGTGGGAAAATTCAAATTAAATCTGAATCTCAAAACCAACCACAAAAAATTCTGTTTCTCTCCTTATGGAGATGATGTTAAATTAAAGATATAAAATTAATGTGCGGTCAGTCTCAATTTACCAAGTGTTTACTCTCTCCTCACTTGGACACACTCTCAAACATACATTTCTCACACTTACCACTCCAGCGTAATGAACCAACTCAAAATGAGCCTCATATTTGCGTTTTTTGTCAGGCCGTGGTTTCTGGAGATTGGGCGATTTCCCCAAGTGATTGTCATACAGTTTTGCTTTGAATGACATGTCAGTGGCTTTCGGGAACATACACTCCTCCTCCAGGATCGATAGAATGCCCAATGGCTGCATCAAACACAAAATCAGTCGACAATCAGAATGGACAGCCCTCTTCCTCACCAACTCCCTCCCTTTCAAATATTTCCCAGGAGTTGATTCCTGTCACTGTCCTGGCCCTGTCCAGAACCAAGATTATCCCTCCTGATTATGCTCCAGCACGTTTCACCCGGCTGAGATTGAACTGCATTTTCATTGGTGGAGGAAAGGCAGAGAAAGAGAGAAAGGGAGAGAGGGAGAGAATTGGTGGCAGGTCTCAGGGACAGAAATCCAGGCAGAGGTGGAGATACTCAGGGAGATCTAGCGGTTGGAAACTTAAGTAGTTGGTTGCATGAGCAGCCATGGTTAAGCAATTAGCGCTGAAAATGTGTTGCTGGAAAAGCGCAGCAGGTCAGGCAGCATCCAAGGAACAGGAGATTCGGGAAGGGTTCCTGAAGAAGGGCTTATGCCTGAAACATCGAATCTCCTGTTCCTTGGATGCTGCCTGACCTGCTGCGCTTTTCCAGCAACACATTTTCAGCTCTGATCTCCAGCATCTGCAGACCTCACTTTCTCCCCATGGTTAAACAATTAGCCTTGTGCAGAATTAGAGGAGGTGATATAGGGCTATAGGGGCTGGAAGGGTTTACAGAGATAGCGAGAGGGTGCAGACTGGGGGAAGTTACAGAGGTAGGCAGAGGTGTAGAGTCTGGAGGAGGTTACAGAGATACGGACGGGTGTAGAGGCTGGAGAATGTTACAGAGATAAGGAGATGCGTAAGGGCCAGAGGAAGTTACAAAGATAGGGAGGGGTGTAGGGTCCAGAGAAGGTGACAGAGATAGGGAGGGGTGGCCACTGTGACATGAGTAAAGAAGGCTGCTAAGTTTTGATTGGTGAGATTTTATGAGTAGTAGCCAGTGTCCGTGAATGAGCACAGGGTTTAGGGAAAGGGACTCGCTGAGATTTCTGTGATCCAGGAATAGGGAGGGTGATGGATCAAGCCTAGGCTGTCATCTGTCATCTGAAAGAATGATTTTCCACACAAAATGCTCAAAATCACAGTGAATTGTCTGTGAATGATATTGATTGTCCAACAATGACCTGCTGTCGTTTAGCTGAAAGGGATGAATGTTTTGTGAAAGTTTCTACCTTTTCAATCAGATCGATACAAGCCTGAAGATCGAGGCCAAAATCAATGAAGACCCAGTCGATACCTTCCCTCTTGTACTCTTCCTGCTCCAACACAAACATGTGGTGGTTGAAAAACTGTTGCAGTTTCTCATTCGTAAAGTTGATGCAGAGCTGCTCGAAACTGTTATACTGTCGGACCAGAGAGAAGGAGAAAGAGGGCAAGAGAGAGAGGGCGATGGTGAGAGGCAGATAAGAGAGATAGCAGGGGAGAGGGGAGCAGTAGGGGAGAGAAGGGGAGGGAAGGAGAGAGAGGAGGGAGGGAGAGGGAAAGGAGCAGGTGGAAGGAGGGGGAAAGAAAGATAGAAAGAGAGGGAGTGGCAGGGAGAGACAGGAGACAGAGAAAGATAGGGGCAAGAGAGAGAGGGGGAGAGAGTGGAAGAGAGAAGGAAGGATGATGAGACAGAGGGAGGGAGAGAATTGAAAGAGGGAAAGAGGGAGACAGAGAATGGGAGTGAAAGAATAAAGGGATGGACAGAATGAATTAGGTAAAAAGAGAAAAAGGAGAGAAAGAGACGAACAGAGAGAGGGATGGATGGATATAGAGAGAGACAGACAAAGAGAAATTTAATAATTATTCATTGTGTAATCTCCATACCTGGTACTTTGTGACAAAGGGAGATAACTCAACTTATTATCTGTAGATTCTAATATGCTGTGGCTTAGGGTGTGACAGCTGTGTCTTCGAGAGAGAGAGAGAGAGAGAGAGAGAGTGCTAGGGGGTTGCTGATGGTGGTAGGGGCACCTTTAACACTCCTGTCACCCAAAGCCAGACATGCAAACATGAGCAAAATGAAGCAGCTGTCTGATTGATCGGAATATGGATCCAGTGGCGTTGACAGCATGAGGCCATTGAGCCCATTCTGTCTACTCCTGGCTCTTTGCCAGAGTTTGAATACTCAGTTGAGGTAATTTCAAATTCTCTTTTCAATCAGGATGTTGAGTTTTTGGAAAAAGTATTTGTTGAAGGAATTATCAGTTCCCTGCATTTTCTAAACCATGGTTACTCTGTTGCCTCTATGTTTTCTATTTTACTAGAGAAGCACAGAAATGAATTATTAATGTTGTTTGAGACTCACGTCAAATATCTCAAAGCCTGCAATGTCCAACACTCCAATGAAGAACTGCCTGGATAATTTAGTATCCAAGGTCTTGTTAATGCGTAAAACCAGCCACTTAAACATTCGATCATAAGTAGCTTTGGCAAGGGCACCCACAGCGTAGATTACCTGAAGGAAAAGAAAGTGACATCTCAGGAATAGCAAACCTTCCCTAGATCGATAAATCATTCAGACCCAGTTCAGACACAAAAATACTGAGGCAGTTCAGGATGGAACTTCTGATTCGCTGGTAATCATCCAATCCTCAACAAAACTAAAACTGCAGATTCTGAAGAATGGAAACAAAACAGAAATTGCTGCAGAAACAGGATTTATGTTTCAAGTATTGGCCTCAAAACATTAACTGTTTCTCTCTCTATGGACACTACCATACCTACTGAATTTCTCCAGCAGTTCGAATCCCACTTAAGAACAGGGCTGCTGCTGGATAACTGGAGAATTGCAAATATTCCATCCAAATTCAAAAATGTGTTGGAGTGTTAGGTAAAACTCAGCAACTGCAGGCCAGTCGTTGAGTCTCTGCAGTGGGAAAGGCTTAAGATCAAAGTGATCATTCACAGCAAAATTACCAGACCATTGGACCAATGTAGATTAATTAAGGAACACTAACATGGATTTAACAGAAAACAATATTTAATTGAGTTGCTGAAGTTTATGATGAGGTAACAGAGAGTGTTGATGAGGGTAATGCTGTTGATGTGGTGTACATGGATTTCCAGAAGGTGTTTGAGAAAGTGTTACATGACAGGCTGATGAGTAAGGTCAGGGTTCATGGTTATGGCAAACTCAATCAAGGCTTCCAAAAACCACTTGGAGAGATCAAGGTTTGCTTGGTGATGGGGAAGCAGGGGGAGACTGGGACCCAATCCATTTACACTGCAGATTGCTGGGTCACATGGCCTCCTTCTGCTCTGCAGTCATAGAGTCATACAACATAAAACAAACCCTGCTGATCATAATCACAAACTAAATTAGTTTCACTTGCCTGCACTTGGCCCATCTCCCTCCAAACATTCCTCATTCGTATACTTAACTAAATATCTTTTAAACATTGTAACTGTACTTCCACCTACCACTTCCTCTGGAAGTTCATTCCACACATGAGTCACCCTCTGTGTAAAATGTTGCTCCTCATGTCTTTTTTGAATCTTTCTCTTCTCAACTTAAAGATATGCCCCCTAGTTTTAAATTCCCCCACCCTAGGGAAAAGACACCTGTCATTCACTTTATCGTGTCCCTCATTATTTTATAAACCTCTATAAGGTCAGGCCTCAATCTCCTATGTTCCAGTGAAAAAAGTCCCAGCCTGTTCACCCTATTTTTATAACTGAAACTCTCTATTCCCAGCAACATCCTAGTAAATCTTTCTGAGCCTTCTCCAATTTAATAATATCCTTCCTATAACAGGGTGACCAGAACTGGACACAATTATCCAGAAGAGATCTTACCAATGTCCTGTACAACCTTAATATGATATTCCAACTCCTATACTCAAAGGTCTGAGCACAGAAGGCAAGTGCGCTAAATCCCTTCTTAATCACCCAGTCTACTTGTGACACAAACGTCAAAGAATTATGTACATGAACCCCTAGGTGTCTCTGACGACAACATTACCCAGGGCCCGACCATTAATTGTATAAATTCTGTCCTTGTTTGTTTCAACAAAATGCAATACTTTGCTTTTATCCAAATTAACCTTAATCTGCCACTCCTCAGCCCATTGACCCAATTGATCAGAAGACAGCAAGGAAGTCAGAGTCATTTGATGTGAAACTGGAAAAGTGCAACAGTGCAGACAGCATCTGAGATGCAGGAGGATCAACCTTTCGGGCTGAACCCCTTCATCAGGACTGGGGAGTGGGAGAGGAGCCCAGAAATAATTAGGAGGGAGGTAGGGCTGGGGGAAGGGTAGTGATGGTGGTAGGTAGGTGCAGGTAGGGGATGATTGTGATTGGTCAGTGAGAAGGGTGGAGCAGATAGGTGAGTAGGAAGATGGACAGGTTCGGTCAGGTCAGGGGAGGTGAGGAGGAGAGATGGGGCCAGACATGGGATAAGGCTGGGGGAGGAGGGATTTAGAAGCTGGTGAAGTCGATGTGGAGGCCATTGAGTTGTAAGCACCCCAGGCGAACTATCAGGTGTTGTTCCTCCAGTTTACATTTGGCCTCACTCTAACAATGGAAGAGGCCAAGGATGGACATGTCGCTGGGAGAGTGGGGAGGGGCATTAACGTTGATGATAACCATAAGGTCAGGTTAGTTAGTGCTCACGGAGTATAAATGTTCCATGAACCTGTCCTTGAGTCTGCGTTTGGTCTGACTAAAGCCAAAGAAAACCAGCACTGAAGGGAGGGTTGAAGATGTTGGGGAAGGGAGTGAGAGGACAGTGAGGGGGAGTGAGGCGGGGGTGGGGTGCAGGTTTGGGGTGTTTATCACTTTTTCATCTTTTTGATGCCCCAAGCAATTTGGAGAGTCCAAAGCAGAGAGAAAAGTAAACTGTTTATTTTTGATAATGGGGACTCTGAAGCTGGACAGTATGAAATCCCACCTGGGCAACTGTTTGTCCCTTGGTCACATACTCATTGCCGACTTTAACTCGAGGGTGAACAAGGGCCTTCAGGAGATCAGCAGAGCTCAATCCCATCAGATAGGCAGCTTTATCAGCATCTGAAACACAGACTAACCGTTACTGTGGGAACACACACTCACAGTTGTCATGGGAACACACGTTTACCATTACCCTGGGAATACACACTCACCATCACCATAGGAACACATGCTCACCGTTATCCTGGGAACACATGCTCACCGTTACCCTGGGAACACACGCTCACCATTATTGTGAGAGCCAGCAGACCCCTCACAACCTCATCCCAACATGGCGCAGAGCCTCGCCTCAGGGTCAACACCCTCTTTCCCAACACCCCAATCTTCCCCTCCCAGAGACAGAAACTCCTTCCCAAAATCCACCCCCTTCCAACATCCCCATCCTCCCACCACTTCAATTTTAATCTGTATCTAACCCTATACTGTCCCTGTCCTGGGAGTGTTTGATGAGAACAGAGTAGAGGAAGCATTACTCTGTATCTAATCCCATGCTGTAAGTTCCCTGGCAGTGATTATTTGGGGACAGGGACTTACTTTCAGTGCCATCTGGCTCTGCCTGCTCCTCCCGTTGTTTCTGTTTGAACTTCATGTTTCCAAAGTGCATGATCGATCCAACAATTTTGTAACAGCCGTATTTCTCTTCCGTCTCGAAGCCCAGAATGTCCATGGCATGCTAGTCAAAGCAGAAACAAGTGTCAAGGCTTCTTCCTTGTTATATTTATCACTGTGTCATTCTCGGACTGTGTTCCATTGCTTAGTCACACTATGACCTTCTGTGGACTTGTTTAGGTGCTAATATTCACTCAGGATTGGCAGCACAAATTGACCATTTGTTTATCCTGAACCCAACTGTCTTCAGCTGCTTCAGCAACGACCTTCCCTCCATCATAAGGTCAGAAGTGGAGATGTTCACCGATAATTGAACAATGTCCAGCAGCATTTACAACTCCTCAGATACTGATGTTCAAATGCAGCGAGACCTAGACAACATCCAGGCTTGGCCTGGCAAGTGGCACATGTAATATTCATGCCACACAATGTCAGGTAATGACCATCTCTAACAAGGGAGAGTCCAACCACCGCCTCTTGATATTCAACAACTTCACCATCACTGAGTTATTGATTTAAAACAAGAATGATGAAACAAGCCTCAGCACAAGCTGGAGGAACAGCGTCCCATTTCCCACTTGGGGGCCTTGCAGTCTTCAGGACTCAATATTGAGTTCAATAATTTGACAGTCTGACACACTTCCTTCCATGTCTTCTACCCATCCCCACACCCCACTTCCTATTATGTTTTCTCTCCACAAAATTTGCCAGCACTGCTGAGTTTCTCTAGCACTTCCTGTGTTTTTAGTCATATAAACACAGTGCCACAACAGTAGGTCAGAGACTAGGAATATTGTGGCAAGTAACTCACCTCCTAACTTCCCAAAGACAAAAGTGAGGACTGCAGATGCTGGAGATTAGAGTCAAGATTAGAGTGTTGCTGGAAAAGCGCAGCAGGTCAGGCAGCATCCGAGGAGCAGGAAAGACTCCTGCCCAAAACGTCGATTTTCCTGCTCCTCACTCTAATCTTGACTCCTAACTTCCCAAAGCCTGTCCAACATCTATGAAACAAGTTGGGAGTGTGATGGAATATTCCTCACTTGTCTGGATAGGTGCAGCCTCAACAACACTCAAGACATTTTACACCATCCAAGACAAATCTGCCTGTTTTACCAAGTGACACATTTGTTGTCAAACATTGTTTGTATGAGAGGATAGGGAACCACAGTGCATCAGTTGTGTTGAAGTATGATCAGTCACGATATCCCTGAATAGCAGAATAGGATTAAGGGGTGAAAGGACTCCCTCCTATCTAGCAATACATGATGTGTACTTGGATATGGGATTGATGACTGAGATGCAAATGCCAAATCTCTGTTTAAAAAAACAGATCGCAAAGATTATTTTGAAAATTCCACTTGTAATTTTACCATGTATTCATGTAGAGCATATAATATAGACGGAAATCCCAAGATATTTCACGGAACATTAGCGGAATGATGTCAGAACAGGAAGAGAAACTATTGCAAGCAATTTTCTGGCTGCAATTGGGTAGGTAAGGATGGAACTGAGTGACAGCATCCACCCCCATCCACCATATCTCACCCACACCCACACCATTCCTGAAGAAGGGCTTATGCTCGAAACGTTGAATTTCCTGCTCCTTGGATGCTGCCTGACCTGCTGCGCTTTTCCAGCAACACATTTTCAGCTTTGATCTCCAGCATCTGCAGACCTCACTTTCTCCACACCCACACACAGACACAGATAGACACACACACCCACAGACAAACACACACCCTCCCACACCCACACACAGCCACAGACACACACCCTTCCACACCCACACACAGCCACAGACACACACGCACACCCTCCCATACCTACACACAGCCACAGACACAGATACACCCTCCCACACCCACACACAGCCACAGACAGATGCACCCTCCTACACTCACACCCATACACAGCCACAGACACACACACACACACACCCTCCCACACACACACACACACACAGCCACAGAAACACACACACACCCTCCCACACCCACACCCACACACAGCCACAGACAGACACACCCTCCCACACCCACACCCACACCCATACACAGCCACAGACAAACACACACACCCTCCCATACCCACACAGCCACAGCCACAGACACACACCCTCCCACACCCACCCACACCCACACACAGCCACAGACCCACACACAGCCACAGACACAGACACACTCTCCCATAACCACACACAGCCACAGACACACACACAGACACACAAACACCCTCCCACATCTACACACATACCCTCCACACCCACACACAGTCACAGATACAGACACACCCTCCACACCCACACACAGCCACAGACACACACCCACAGCCACACCCACAAATAGCCACAAACACCCACACACACATACACCCACATACATGTCAGATGACAATGGAGAGGGTGGGGTGGTCAAAATCTGCAGGCACAGGAGGGAAGGTTGGCCCCTTTCACGGTCAGACAGGATGTTATTTGTGACTTTGATTAGAATTGTTTTGATATTGTGGCAGTAACCTCACTGGAAAGATCCACGTATGGAGTTCAGAAAACATGGGAATGGACTTAGGAGTAAGCAACACGTTCAGGGACTTTAAAAAGAAATGGAAGACTGGAGCTTGGCTGATGATTTGGAAAGGAGAATATGAGGACTGCATGCGCTGGAGATCTAAAAGTATTTTGAGCATAAGCTCCTCATTCCTGCTCCTCGGCTGCTTCCTGGCTGGCTGATGATATGGAAAGTTAGGAGGTAGAGGATTTCAAGAAGACCAGGGAATAACTGTGGCTGAGCTTTCGGGTCTGGCCTTTGCAATTTGCTTAATGCTTGAGCAATCCAATAGGAAATACTTACATCAGTTGCCGACAGTTCCTCCCCATCATCTAAATTATCGACTGTAACTACCCCTTGTGAGCAGAAATGATAGTCGAAAGGATTGTTATTCACCAGCAGCATGTCTGGAAAAGAGGACATTGAAATAAGTGATAAAGGCAATTTCTGATAATCAGGGAGGATTTCCTTAACATCTAATTGATTTCAGACTCAGCTTTGTGCCCAAAGAGTCATTTAATCCAGACCATAATGATCAGAACTTTAAGGCTAGTCTAGCACTCTGGAGCTGATCAAATGACGGGAGAACTGGAATTTAAAGGGAGGAATGTTGTAGTGATGCACTGAGTCAGACTTACTGCAAAACATTGGTGGTTGAGAAGCTATTGGAGAAAATACTGAGGAAAGGATTTATGTGCACTTGGAAAAGCATGGCCTAATTCTGGACAGTCAGTAGGACTTAGTGCGGGGCAGATAATGTCTTACCAACTGGATTGAATTTTTCAAGGAGGTGACAAAGGTGATCGATGAGGGTAGAGCAGTGGATGTCGTCTACATGAATTTTAGTAAGGCTTTCGACAAGGTCCCTCATGGTAGGCTCATCCAGAAGATTAAGATGAATGGGATCCATGGTGAATTGGCCGTGTGGATTCAGACTTGGCTTGGCCATAGAAGGCAGAGTATAGTGGTGAATACAATCCCTCCAGTGTGAAAAAGTGCTATTTGGCCCAATAAGTCCACACCGACTTTCTGAAAAGCATCTCACCCAGAGTCAATCTATTACCCTTTCCCTGGCTGATCCACCTAACCTGCATATCTTTGGACTGTGGAATGAAACTGGAGTATCTGGAGAAAACCTATGCAGGCACAGGGAGAATGTGCAAACTCTGCACAAACAGTCACCCAAGTGTGGAATTGAACCCAGGTCTCCGGCGCTGTGAGCCAATGTGCCACCTCAAAATTGGAAGGGTGTATTTAGGCTGGAAAAACACCATGACTAGTGGTGTTCTGCAGGGATCCGTACTGAGATGTCTGCTTTTAGAGATATATATAACTGACTTGGATGAAAACGTAGATGGGTAGGTTAGTAAGTTTGCAAACGATACAAAGATCGGTAGAGTGCAGATAGTGTAGAAGGTTGTCAAAGGATACAGTGTGATATAGCTCAGATGCAGATATGGGCAGAGAAATAGCAAGTGGAGTTTAATCCAGGTAAGTGTGAGATACTGCATTTCAGGAAATCAAATGTTAAAGAAAAATATGCAGTTAATGACAAGACTCTGAACAGCATTGATGTACAGAGGAATCTTGGGGTTGAGTCCATAGCTCCCTGAAAGTGGCCAGCCTACCTTAAACAATGTAAAAATAAGTATTAAAAGTCTATTTTTAACAGAAAGAGTCAATTTATATTTGGAGCCTCATTCCTTCAGGTTATGAATGGTTATTGGTGATTTTATAGTGTAAAAGTTTTCACTTTAATTTTTAACCTTATGATTTTGTCTCTTTTCTTTCCCAATGTCATCTTTCTTTTGTTCTCTCTATTTCTCTTTCTGTATCCAATTTATCACAAATTCACCCTATTTACACTTCTTTCACTATTAATCTTTAAATAAGACCATTAGTAACTGAGTAGAATTAGACCATTTGGCCCATCACGTCTTCCTACCATTCAATCGCAGTTGATCTGTCTCTCAACCCCATTCTCCTGCCTTCTCCCTGTAACCCTTAACCACTGCCCCGCCCCCCCCCCCACTAATCATGACCCGATCTATCTCTGCCTTAAAGACACTCAGTGACTTGGCCTCCACAACCCTCTGCAACAATGAGTTCCACAGAGTCACCACCCTCTGGCTGAAGAAATTCCTCCTCATCTCAGTTCTGAAGGGTCATCCCTTCACTCTGAGGCTCTGCCCTCAGGTCCTTGTCTGTCCTACTGGTGGAAACATCTTCTCCATGTCCTCAGATCAGCATCACACACACACACCCCCGCCTCCCCACACCCCCCCCCCCCCCCCACCCACCCACCCTCCACATCCTTCTAAGTTCCAGTGTGTACAGAACCAGATTCCTCAACTGCTCCTTATAAGACAAACCCTTCATTACTGGGATCATTCTTGTGAACCTCCTCTGGACCCCCTCCAACATCAGCACATCCCTCCTTAGATATGGAGCCCAAAACTGCTCATAATACTCCAACTGTGTCTGACCAGAGCCTTATTCAGCCTCAGCAGTACAGCTCTGCTCTTGTATTCTAGCCCATTTGAAATGAATGTTAACATTGTATTTACCTTCCTAACTGCCAATGGAACCCCATTGATTAAGGAGGGAGGCTCATGTTTCTGTCATTCATCAAGGTACCATTTTCAACTCACACTCTTGCAATTAGAATCATAGAGTCATAGAGATGTACAGCATGGACAATGACCCTTTGGTCCAACCCATCCATGCCGACCAGATATCCCAATCCAATCTAGTCCCACCTGCCAGCACCCGGCCATATCCCTCCAAACTCTTCCTATTCATATACCCATCCTAATACCCCTTAAATGTTGCAATTGTACCAGCCTCCACCACATCGTCTGGCAGCTCATTCCATACACGTAACACCCTCTGCATGAAAAAGTTGCCCCTTAAGTCTCTTTTATATCTTTCCCCTCTCACCCTAAACCTATGCTCTCTAGTTCTGGACTCCCCCACCCCAGGGAAAAGACTTTGTCTATTTATCCTATCCATGCCCCTCATAATTTTGTAAATCTCAATAAGGTCACCCCTCAGCCTCCGACGCTCCAGGGAAAACAGCCCCAGCCTGTTCAGCCTCTCCCTGTAGATCAGATCCTCCAACCCTGGCAACATCCTTGTAAATCTTTTCTGAACCCTTTCAAGTTTCACATCTTTCCGACAGGAAGGAGACCAGAATTGCACGCAATATTCCAATAGTGGCCTAACCGATGTCCTGTACAGCCTCAATATGACCTCCCAACTCCTGTACTCAATATTCTGACCAATAAAGGAAAGCATACCAAACACCTTCTTCAATTCACAAAGCAAAACACTTGGTAATCTTCAGTGTGATTTTTTTTTAAAGCTAAGATGTGACCTTGTCACTAGATTTCTGACTCCTGTAAAATCTGGCCCCAGATTCTTGCAGAGTAACTGGACATGGTTAGGATTAGATATTCTTATCTAAATAGCCATTGCTCAGTGTGAAGTTGACAGTGAGTGTGAGCAGAATATGAATCTTTGGGGATCATTTTACAGAGGAGAAATAGCCACAATTGTCAGTTATCACGTAGCGCTCCCTTGTGACCACCTCAATGTCCAAAGTAAGGGTTAAATTTGCTTGTCTGTGTCTCTCACATTATCACTCTCACCAATTAAGGGTCATAGAGCTGATAGGTTATTTGTCTGGAAAATATTTCAATTTCCAGATTCCCTTACTATCCTCCTTATACACTCACAACCATGTCACCAAATTCTGCTCTAACTCCATTTATAAGTTTGCTGTTGATGCCATCATAGTGGGTCAGATCTCATCAACAATGAGACAGAGTAAAGGAAAGAGATAGAAATAGCCTGGTGTAAAGACAACAATCTGTCCAGTGCCAGCAACTTCAGGAAATGGAGTGGAGAACATGCCCCTGTCTGTATCAATGGTGCTGAGGTGAAGATGGTCAAGAGCGGGTTATGGGCAGCACGATGGCACAGTGGTTAGTACTGCTGCCTCACAGCGCCAGAGACCCGCCTCAGGCGCCTCTGTGTGTGGAGTTTACACATTCTCCCCGTGTCTGCGTGGGTTTCCTCTGGGTGCTCCGGTTTCCTCCCACAGTCCAAACAAAAAAATGTGCAGGTTAGGTGAATTGGCCATGCTAAATGGTGTTAGGTGAAGGGGTAAATGTAGGGGCATGGGTCTGGGTGGGTTGCGCTTCAGTGGGTTGGTGTGGACTTGTTGGGCCGAAGGGCCTGTTTCCACACGGTAAGGAATCTAAAAAGAGCTTCAAGTTCCTTGGAGTCACTATCCCCAACAATCGATCCTGGTCCATCCACATCGACACCACAGTCAAGAAAGCACACTAACACCTTTACCTCCTCAGGAGGCTAAAGAAATTCAGCTTGTTCACAAAGATTCTTACCAATTTTCATAGATGGACTATAGAAAGCATCCTATCCAGATGCATCACAGCACAGTATGGCAATTGCTGTACCCAAGACTGCAGGAAATTATAGAGAGTTGTGAACAGAGCCCAGATCATCACACAAACCTGCCTTCCATCCAGTGACTCTATTTACACTTCCTGCTGCATCAGGAAAGCATCGAGTAAAAAATGAGGTCTGCAGATGCTGGAGATCACAGCTGCAAATGTGTTGCTGGTCAAAGCACAGCAGGTTAGGCAGCATCTCAGGAATAGAGAATTCGACGTTTCGAGCATAAGCCCTTCATCAGGAAAGCAATCAACATCATCAAAGACCCCCCTCACATCCCTCTTATACTCCTTTCCACCCCCTTCCATTGGGCTGAAGAGATGTGTTTACAAATGTTTGTACCAACAGATGAAGAACAGCTGCTTCCCTACAGTTATCAGATTTATGAACAGACCTCCCATATGTTAGAATTTATCTTTCTCTCCACCTTCCCTGTAGCTGTAACATTACATTCTGCATTCTGTTCTATTACCTTGATGTACTTAAGAAGGATATGATTTGTCTGGATAGCACACAGAACAATACTTTTCACTGTATCTCCAGTACATGTGTCAGATCAAAGTTTTTTTTGGGAAAAATGTCAATTTGTGTTGATTCATACTTACCAAAGAGCTCAGGCTTTTTGCCAGAAAAGATCTGGTAATAAATGTGGTAACTCCTTTCCCCAGGCTGTTGGAAGATTACCCGAGATTTTTCTAGAAGATCTGAAAGTTAGAGGTTTGAATTATTACAGAGCAGTACATTCAGATATCATCAAATTTCATTGAACAGATAACTGCAGTTAGAAATGTCTTGAACACAATGGAACTGATGAAAAGACAGTGCAACTTGATATTACCTTCTAGAACAGAGAGTTGTGATGGCAGCATTTGACAATGGCTCATCTATAATAATTAGTCACAATTGAGTTCTGCAGGAAGCCTTGTTAAAATAACTTCCAATGTCCACAGTGAACCTTCAATTACCCCTTTTTAAAAAACACTCCAGTTTTGTCCACAAAATTTGAAATAAATTCATTTTCCCACAACCTTTCAAAACTTTGAGTTTTTAGTCAATGAAACATAAAGTGACTTTATAGAAAAAGAGGTTTAAGACTTCTCCAGGTAGACCAACCATAATAAAACTTAGTAAAAAGACATAAGACATAATAAAACTCCAGAACTCTGCTTGATCTAACTATGAATTAAACAAATCTTGTCTTCCTCCTATGTTTCCAATGTGGCAAGTTTATAATTTTGATGCAATGGCATGATTGAGGTCTTTCAAATGGCGAAGGGGTTTGATCGAGTAGTTGGAGAGAAAAACAGAATTAGGATATAAATCTGTATTAGATTACTTACAGTGTGGAAACAGGCCCTTCGGCCCAATAAGTCCACACCGACCCGCAACCCACCCATACATTAACCCCTTACCTAACACTAGGGGCAATTTAGCATAGCCAATTCACCTGGCCCACACACCTTTGGACTGTGGGAGGAAACCCATGCAAACACGGGGAGAATGTGCAAACTCCACACAGTCAGTCGCCTGAGGCGGGAATTGAACCTGGGTCTCTGGCGCTGTGAGGCAGCAGTGCTAACCACTGTGCCACCCACAGTGTATGTTCTAGGTAAATCCAAAAGAGACTCATTTCTGTTCAAATCCCAGTTCCATTCCAAAGAGAAGAGCTTGAGTTGTGATTGGTTACAAACATACAATGGTTACATTTTACAAGTGCAAGTTGGTCCAATCTATCACTTACTATCAAACCATGCTTTTATTCCTCAACTATACTGAACTTGCTTCTCTATTTCACATTAGACAGAGTTACGCTCAATGGGCATTGAATTAGTTTAATTAATAGAAACACGTGTTTATTCAGGGTAGTTAAAAAATTGGGTAATTTTAAATTGCTTCATTAAATTATGGTGACTTAATGGCAATTTAATTTGTTAAAAAAAGGATCAGAACAGTTTACTGATTCTGTTAACTCTAAAGTCTTTAGGGTTTTTCCAGGTGCTGTTCATTCAGGTACATTAAACCCAGTAGAAAAAGGCTTTTATCTCATTAGTTTGGTTCACAAATGTTCATCAAACCTCAGACTGTGTGAACTGCTGCGGTATTATGGAAAATAAAGAACATGAAAGCATGGGAAGGGTTAAAGCATGAAGACCACTGGTAAAAAAAATCAAAGGAGAAATGCTGGAAAATCCCAGCAGGTCAGGCAGCATCTGTAAGGAGAGAAAAGAGCTGACGTTTCGAGTCTAACTGACCCTTTGTCAAAGCTAAAAAAAAAGGAGAAATAGGAGTATTTATACTAGGCTGAGAGAAGGTGAGTCATGGCTCCAGAAGCAAAGGTAGCAATAAAGAGGTGATAATGACAGTGCATAGAGAGATTAGGAGCTGCGAATGACCAAGATCTGTTGCAAGGAGTCTGTGGAATGCGACATCAGTCAAAAGGTCGCTGAGGCAGGATGGGGTCACTGTGGAAGGCAGGATGGGATCACTGTGACAGGATGGGGTCACTGTGGCTGGATGGGGGTCACTGTGGCAGGATGGGGTCACTGTAACAGGATGGGGTCACTGTGACAGGATGGGGGTCACTGTAACAGGATGGGGTCACTGTGGCAGGATGGGGTCACTGTAACAGGATGGGGTCACTGTGGAAGGCAGGATGGGGTCACTGTGACAGGATGGGGTCACTGTGGCTGGATGGGGTCACTGTGACAGGATGGGGTCACTGTGGCTGGATGGGGTCACTGTAACAGGATGGGGTCACTGTGGAAGGCAGGATGGGGTCACTGTGACAGGATGAGGTCACTGTGGCTGGATGGGGTCACTGTGACAGGATGGGGTCACTGTGGCAGGATGGGGTCACTGTGGCTGGATGGGGGTCACTGTAACAGGATGGGGTCACTGTGGCTGGATGGGGTCACTGTGGAAGGCAGGATGGGGTCACTGTGGCTGGATGGGGTCACTGTGGCAGGATGGGGTCACTGTGACAGGATGGGGTCACTATGACAGGATGGGGTCACTGTGGCTGGATGGGGTCACTGTAACAGGATGGGGTCACTGTGGCTGGATGGGGTCACTGTGACAGGATGGGGTCACTGTGGCAGGATGGGGTCACTGTGACAGGATGGGGGTCACTGTGACAGGATGGGGTCACTGTGACAGGATGGGGTCACTGTGACAGGATGGGGGTCACTGTGACAGGATGGGGTCACTGTGACAGGATGGGGTCACTGTGGCTGGATGGGGGTCACTGTGACAGGATGGGGTCACTGTGGCTGGATGGGGTCACTGAGGCAGGATGGGGTCACTGTGGCTGGATGGGGGTCACTGTGGCAGGATGGGGTCACTGTAACAGGATGGGGTCACTGTGGAAGGCAGGATGGGGTCACTGTAACAGGATGGGGTCACTGTAACAGGATGGGGTCACTGTGGCTGGATGGGGGTCACTGTAACAGGATGGGGTCACTGTGGCAGGGTGGGGTCACTGTGACAGGATGGGGTCACTGTGGCAGGATGGGGGTCACTGTGACAGAATGGGGTCACTGTGGCAGGATGGGGTCACTGTGGCTGGATGGGGTCACTGTGGCTGGATGGGGGTCACTGTAACAGGATGGGGTCACTGTGACAGGATGGGGGTCACTGTGACAGGATGGGGTCACTGTGGCTGGATGGGGTCACTGTGGAAGGCAGGATGGGGTCACTGTGGAAGGCAGGATGGGATAAGAATAGTGGAATACTCCTACACCAATTAGCAGAGTCAGGTTGAGGCTGAAAGGTCACTGTGGCGGGATGAGATAGCACAGTTAGTAAAGTCAGCTAAATATTATCATGGCAGGTTGTGGCAATACATATTTGGGACATGACATTAAATATCTAATTAACAGTTAGTAGAGTCAGCCTGCTTGAGACCCTTGACAATAAATATCTAATCATGACATTAGGAAAATATTAAGTAGGGTCTGGAATGAAAGACCATTGTTGCAGAGCTGACAATAAAATGTCTAATCTTGACATTAGAATAACATTAAGTAGAATGTAGGAAATACCATAGTGGCAGAATTAAAGAGATAATGGGAATTAACACCATTGGTTTATTGTATAGCTGGAGTGAGGTAATTCTGATTAACACAGTTGGACATGCTGATAAGCTAACAAAAACATGATAAGAAAGATATAAAAACCAATAGACGCTGAGGTTCAGGGGCATTCAAGAATTTGCTTTCTGAGTGTCATGGTTTTTTTAAATACCTACTCCTTGAAGAACTCTCTGCGTCTCCTGGTGATTCTCTACATTTTCTCCACGACAGTATCTACAGCTTCCCATCCCCACACCAACTCCCACTTCTCAAACCACCTCTCCCTGAATCTCTCCGTTCCTCTCTCCCTCCCTCTCTCCCCCACCACCCTGTCGCCTCACACCAACCCTTCAGCCAAGTTTCCACTCACTTACAGATGTCAATGTCAGCTGATGCCAGTTTCCCTGTGGGACCAAAGTGGATCCGGATAAACTTCCCCTGCACAAAGGTAATAGAAAGGATTTGGAGATTACAGCACAGAAAGGTTTAAATCAGAGAGTGGGATTCATTCATTTAATGCAGAATGTGTGAAAATTTTTAAACTAAGGTACCAAGTCATCAGTAAAACGGTTTGAACTTCCTAGTTTCAAATTAAGCTTTTCAGATTGAACAATATATTGTCTGGCATTAACTGTCTAATTATTTGAATCTTGCTGAAAAAGATCCATTCTGTTGAAGCTTTTTACTGTGCACTCATCAGAATGAATGTGCAGGAATACCAAATCTCAAAGGGAGCAACAATTTCTATTGCATGAGACCAGAGTGCCAAGTATTGTTTAACATGATGCCAGTTGTATGAAAGAAGATGTATATTTCATTAAATACATACAAAACGGGAAGAGTTGTCATTTCTTAACGTCTTGGCGTTGCCAAAAGCTTCCATCGCTGGGTTTGCCTCAATGATCTGATCCTCCAGGGTACCCTAAGAATTAGAGAAACACATTTGAAGATGAACTGTGTAAAGTGTCCCTGATACTCACATAAATTAATCAAGAAACTCTTCTGGAAATAGCTCAAAATCTCACCCCTTTTTAACAACCCTCCTACTCTACCCATTCTCTCGGCCAATTACCTCCATCTGGACTTAAATTGTCCCATGGTTTACTGACATTTGACAAACCATCTTAAATTTTTAGAAATTTTTCTCTTCTAACTCATGCAATATGATATAAACAACTCCAAATCTTGCTGAGGTATATGGACCGTTAGGACAGAGACACAATTAGCAATTGGCTAACAATTGGATTGAGGTTATGATTTGGGGGCAGGGGTGTTTGGCTGAGCCAGGGATAAGGTTATGATATTGAAGTTAAAGGAGGCAATCAGTCAATTATTGTGCGGAATTTTACAAAGAACCTGCTCACGAGATCAGAACTACACAAAGAAATTCCACCCAGTCGTGGCAGAAACATTAATCTTACCCCAGTCTTTGTTGCTGGTTGAGACTGCAAGGAAAAACAGAAAAAAAATAAATTTCCTTGGATTAAAACAGGAAACATTTTCCTTCACTGAAAAAAATTTGCAATTTTATTTTGAAAAATAAGAACAGCACAGGTATAAAAATTATCTTTAAAAAGTTTTGTTTTAAAAATATACAAAAAGAGGAGAAAAAGTCTCTAGGGCAAAAAAGTATTTACTCAATAAAGAACAAACTGTGCATAAATTACTCAACATTAAAGCAGATGCCAAAATATTTTTTTATCAGAAAAAAGCAAAAATGCAAAATAAAAATTGAAGAAGTTTGAAAGAGTTGATCTTACGCCCTTCTTTCCACCTCCTTCGCCCAAGGCAGCTACAATTGCAAAGTACTGAATAACACGTTTCGTGTTGACAGTTTTCCCAGCTCCAGACTCACCACTGGGAAAGGTCAAAATCCAGGGAGGGAAAAAAGTGAAAAAGTTAAACCCCAAAAAATAAAAAGTAAATAACAAAATATTCATAATCATTCAAAATATCAAACATAAAAACAGAGAATAGCATTCAGTTTGTTATTCTCAGTGTTAAAAAGAATCTGTGTCTTTTTTGTGCTGAATAAGTTGTGGCCTGTTGGTAAACAAGATTAATCCATTACAAAATGATTCATATAAATCCGTTATAAAATGGTTTTTGATGAAATTATTTTGGGCAATCAGTTTGTCTGTCTCCCTGTCTATTCCCCGTGTCCCTCAATGTCACTGTCAGTTTCTATCTCTCTCTCTCTCTCTCTGACTGTGTGATTCTCTCCATCTCTGGCACTCATCTATAGGAGAGGGACAGATGGTAGACAGATTGTGATTGGGTTTGATTTTAGGATTACAATAGGTTCAACGAATCTCTCCAACACGGCCTGCTCCAGTTTCAGAAAGCCCCCTTTCTGATGACCTTCAATGGCATGTAGTTGATTACCAGAATGGAGACAACATAGACTGCACTGAGAACAGACACTTCCTACAAAGTCTTCAAACGGGTATCTGGCTCCTTCTGCAAATCATCTGAGGCGTTCCAAAATTAATTCAGATTTTTGAATGTATTTATTACATTATAAATTTATTCTTAGCCTCTATGTTTAACTGCTCGGGAACTAAAATGGACACACATGGTGATTTTACAGAATGGAGCTTGATCCATCAATAACTAATAATAACAAATTTCACGTGTTAAAATCTATGGGTTAATTTGCATTAGAGACAAAAGCAAGGCTTCCCATTTTCTATTTAGACAAGCCAATGTTCTGGTGTAGCCCTGCACAAAGAACTGTTGATAATGAGTCAAATGACACCTGGATCAGACCAAAGTGCTCAAATGCCATCTCTAGCAGCAGAGTGCAATTGCAGCATGATAAGTTTACATGGGAACTTTCCATTATAAACATGGTCAGAAATGTATAAAATATGTGAATTTATAAAGAAGTCTGTTATAATAACAGAATTGCACAATGTTACGCGGTCAGATTGCAGTCACACAATTTGGTTAAATCCTGTGAGATAACACCACCAATAGCAAAATCCAAAAACAAATTTTGAGTCAAAAAGCTGGGAAAGTGTTGATCAAGATTAATATGTGACATAATACTAAGGTTATTACAGGATAATGCTGATAAATCACACAGTTTATTATAAACAATATTTGAGGCTACTCACAGGGCTGTTAACTCAAAACTAAACTTCAGCTCTTTTCAATGAACACACTTACATTTCAACTTTAAACACAAATTAGTTTGTAAATATTATTAAAATATGAAATTTAAGCACTCACGTAATCAGCATTGACTGGTTCTCCCGATCTGGAAAAATTGAGTTATAATTAATGATTTTCCCAGACTCTCCCTTTCTCCCAGCTTGCTGTATTACTCTCTGTTGATCAATACAGAGGGGTCATTTGCTGATAATCACAACTTATCTGCAATCAGCTAACACACTTATATACTGTTCCCCATGTGCTTTTGTTTTCTGAGCAGAGGCTCCAATGATGATGCTACTTACTGCGAACCATGTCGTTGTACGCATTGTCAGCAATGGAGTAGATATGAGGTGGTGCCTCTGAACGTCTCTTGCCCTTGTAGGCAGCGACCACGGGAGCACTGTACACCGGGAGCCATTTATATGGATTCACAGTCACACAGAACAACCCTGAGTAGGTCTGTCAGGAAGGAAGGCACAGAATCAGGCCAAGCCTTTCTACTTCATGTTACTTTCATTAAGAGTCAGATAATCAGCTGAAACAATTTTTAAAAGTTCTTTCTTGGGATGTGGGTATTGATGGTAAAACTGATTTCTTTGGATTGTCTTTACATCTCCATAAATGGAATCAGATTCTGCCCAGATGTTGAAATGGTCCTTGTACAATAGCTACAAGAAATCATCATGATTTGGGCTGTTTTAATGCAGCTCCCAATGAGTCTCAATGGAACAGGAAGCTGCTTTCATGGAGTTAATTCTCTGTCTTCCCTCTGCAAAGTGTCAGCTATCTTTCACTGAAGGCCCAGACTGAGTGTGACCTAGCTGCAGAAGGAATGCTGCCAGACCCAGCAATTTCTGTTTTTGTTTCAGAAAATCAGCAAGTTTGGATGGTATATTTTAGAACTTGTGGTTTGTGAGGTTGTTTGTTCTAAAAGGTGGGGTAAAAAATGAGGTCTGCAGATGCTGGAGATCACAGCTGCAAATGTGTTGCTGGTCAAAGCACAGCAGGTTAGGCAGCATCTCAGTATTCCTGAGATGCTGTCTAAAAGGTGGGGGCCAAGAATCTCAGAAGTGGATAGTGCAGCAGGTTGTCAAAGGATACATCAGGATATACAGGTCATTCTACTATCACATATCTTTCATTATCGCGAATTCTCTATAATGCAATTGATGAATCGGGAACACTTTCGAAAATGCAAACTTTTAAAAATGTGTTGGCTGTAAAGCAATTACATCACCAGCACTTCACCGTGCTGTTTCTAAAGCGCGATTATTCTATAATGCAGGGCTGCACAAGAACACAACCATGAGATTATAGAAAAACTACCTGTAGATAAATTGGAAAGTTGGGCAGAGAAATGGGCAGATGGAGTTTAATCGGGACAAGTGTGAGGTGATGCATTTCGAAAGGTCAAATACAAGAGGAAAGTATACAGTAAATGGCAGGACCCTTAGGAATATTGACATACAGAGGGATCTTGGTGTTCAAGTCCATAGCTCCCTGAAAGTGACAACACAAGGGCATGAGGTGATAAAGAAGGTGAGGTGCTTTCCTTCTTCACTCAGAGCACGGAGTATAAAACACGGCAAGTCATGCTGTAGCTGCATGAAAATTCAGTCAGGCAACATTTGGAGTATTGTGTGCAGTTCTGGCCACCTCACTACAGGAAGGATGTGGAGATTTTGGTGAGGGTGCAAAACAGGTTTACCAGGGTATTGCCTGGATTGGAATGTATTAGCTATAAGGAGAGGTTGGACAAACTTGGAATGGTGTAGTTAGGTAGCACTGGAGGCTGAGAAGGTGACCTGACTGAAGTATATCAAAATGAGAGGCATGGATAAGTGGATAGTTGGAGTCTTTTTCCCAGAGTAGAAACATGAAATAGTACGGGGCATAGGTCAAAGGTGAGAGGGGACAAGTTTAAAGGAGATGTGTGAGGCATGAATTTTACACAAAGGGTGATAAGTGCCTGAATTGTGCTGCCAGGGAAGATGGAACAATCAGAAACAACAACAACATTTAAGAGGTATTTAGACAGACACATGAACAGGCAGGGAATGGAAGGATAAGGACTAGATGGGATTACTACAGAACAGTATCATGGTCGGTGTAGACAATGTGGGCTGAAGGGCCCATTTCTGTGCTGTACTGTTCCAGGTTCTATGGAATTTAGATCAGAGCTACCCCACAATGCATCATGTTCCTGACCCTGTGAACCTTTCCTTTATCTTCAGAAGGAAAGTGGCCAATGCCGACTTTTCTTCTGATTATATTGGGAACACTTCTTTGACTGGATTTATGGGTGGGTGCTGTTTGGGAGAACGATAAACACCTTCTTATTCAGGGAAATAGAAACTTCCAGAGGGGGGTTCGTAACAACCTCAGACTGCTGACCCCTGACCTTCAGACTCCACCCCTGACTCCAGTCAGAAAGGAGCATAATTTAGTGTCATGGCCACACTGTGACTAAATCAGACACTGACTCAAATCAAGTCAGGAATATTTGGAGGTTATTGGTGGTTAACATATTGCATGTTGTCTTTGTCCTTGTGACCAGGGTTTATTCTACATGGGCAGCATTATCTGGGGCTCCAATGGGAGAAGTCACATTACTGGAATGTTCTACCAAGCCAGATCGGGATTCTCCAGTCTTACAGCTGAATTCAGTTTGAAGCTCAGAGTCACATCAGGGAATTCTGACAGAGTGGCTTGAACACAGAGTCATACAAAATGAGAGAATTGTTCAGGTGCAGGAAGAGGCCATTCGGCCCATCACCTTCTCACTGCCTCTGAGTCAGCATTACGAATTCATGCCAATCTCCTGCCTCTTCCTTATAACCTGCACACTGTTTTGATTTAAACAATCATCAAACTCCCCCAGAAGGGCTCAATCGAACCCAATCACACAGCTCACATCTTATTAAAAGTTTTAGTTTTAATAATTGGTTATTCTTACATAAATCATCCAGTTACTGTATCGCCGGCGGAGATTGGACAACACTGAAGCTTCGTTCAGGTTGGTTAACATGGCCATGTCTTCAATCATATCGAACTTGGGAGGGTTCATCTGCTGAATGTCATCTTCTTTAACTGTTACAGTCTGAAAGGAAGACAGGGGAAAAAATACCAAAACAGGCTCAATAGCAAGCTAGCTGCATTTAAATTTATCATAATAACAATTGTAAGAAATAGTTTGTAATAATGAGCAGTGAACCATTGGACTAGATAAAATGCAGCAGGCTCCATCACTAGTGTAGAAGAAAACCTGAAGTGGAACTGTCACAAATGTAGCACCACCAATTGGAGAAATGATTCACAAAACAGGTCCACCTTGGCCACTTGAGCTGGAGCTGAGAGTGAACAATTGAAAAGGTCTCCTCAGAGACCAGCAAAGAGCAGTCAGCAAGGTGAGAGAAATGTCCAACACCAGAGTGAACACTGACAATGCTGGCCAGACAGTGTGTGTGAGTCGATGTAGACTGAAACAGAAAGAGATGCTGATGAAAGGTTATCGACCTGAAATATTAATTCAATTTCTCTCTTTGCAGATACTGCCTGAGCTCCCCAGCATTACTGGCTTTCTATTTTTACTTTAGATTTCCAGCATCTGCAGTATTTAATTTCTCAATCCAAGGTTGTGAAAGGTTTCTCAAAGGTTGTGTAATAGACGCAATGTTTAATTTCAAAGGAAACTCAAGATACAAGATCCTTTCATTTCTGAGAGCAATGTAAGAAAGTGGAACTTTATTACAGATTAATCTAGAACATGGATCAAGCTAAACTATAAATTATTAATGGAAGATTTTTGAGTTGATGTTGAAAGGATCTTTATCCCATAAAAAGATCAAGACTTGGCTGAGATAACAATCTCACACTCATTCAGTCACTTAGTGCCATGAGGAGGCTATAGGAAGCAGACCCTGGACTGGAGGCTGGTGCATGGGCAATGGGCAGATCCAGACAGTAGATGGAGACAGCGCAGTAAAATCTAACCACAGATGGACCCGGGACAGTTAATGTGCAGAAACCTTTGTTATGCAATGGGCTAGTTCCCACTTACTTTGCCATTTTTGGTTTCCACAGTGACTTTTCCACTACCAAATTCTTTAATCTCAGCTTCCACATAAGCTTCCTTTTCATCAGGAACCCAGCAACGTTTCTTGCCTGAAGATGAGAGTAGCCAAGAGCAAATCAATACATGATCAATCACACATTACTTCATCACCTCTCAATCTGACATGAAACAATGAGAGGTTTTGCTTAAAGGAGTGTGTGAACTCATTGAAGGTGACATTAGAAAACTGCAAGGCTGGGAATCCAGCAGGAGGGGTCCTTTCCTTTGTTATTGACCACAAAGAGACAAAAGCAGGAAGACGATGTGAAATGTTTATACATTACTCTTGGGGCTGAGCTGGAGATCTGCAGCTAATTCTGGCCCCACACTTTGCGAAGGAAATGACAGCCAGTGTCCTGGCAATGCACTTGGGCGATATGTGGTGAGTTCTTGTGATTGGGAACACATTGCCTGAACAGGTGGTGGGAACAGATTAAGACCACAAGAGCTAGGAGCAGGAGTAGGCCATCTGGCCCTGCGGTCCTGCTCCACCATTCAATAAAATCATGGTGGATCTTTTCATGGGCTCAGCTCCACTGACCCGCACTCTCATCATAACCCTTAATTCCTTTACTGTTCAAAAAGTATCTATCTTAGCTTTAAAAACATTTACTGAAGTAGGCTGGGCAAGGAGTGGGGCTAGGCCCGGGAATGGGGCTGGGACTTGGGGAGAGGCAGAGCTGGAGGGCTGGGGCAGGGCCTGGTGGAGGGGCAGGCCTTGGTGGGGAAGGAGAACCTGGGGGGGGAGAGGCAGGCCTGGGGGAGAGCAGGGCCTCGTGGTGGGGTCTGGGAGAGGGGATGGCCTGGGGGTGGAGCAGGGCCTGGGGAGTGCGACCTGGGAGAGGGGATGGCCTGGGAGAGGAGCTGGGCCCGGGTGGCGGGCCAGGGCAGGGCCTTTGGTGGGGGTAGGGGCTGGAGTAACAGGCTAGACCCTCCTGAGTGTCCAGGGTCATAGAATCATTGAGTCATAGAGATGTACAGCACGGAAACAGACCCTTCGGTCCGACCCGTCCATGCCGACCAGATATCCCAACCCAATCTAATCCCACCTGCCACCACCCGGCCCATATCCCTCCAAACCCTTCCTATTCATATACCCATCCAAATGCCTTTTAAATGCTGCAATTGTACCAGCCTCCAACACATCCTCTGGCAGCTCTTTCCATACACATACCATCCTCTACGTGAAAAAGTTGCTCTGTAGGTCTTTTTTATATCTTTCCCCTCTCACCCTAAACCTATGCCCTCTAGTTCTGGACTTCCCCACCTCAGGGAAAAGACGTTGTCAATTTATCGTATCCATGCCCTTCATAATTTTGTAAACCTCAATAAGATCACCCCTTGCCTGAACCTTGCCTAATTCTTGCCTGAACCTTTTCAAGTTTCACAACATCTTTCCGATAGGAACAGGTATTAATTGTTCCCAACTCATGATGTGGTGTTAACAAGTCCCCATGGATAGAGTGCTCAGTTTCTGCTCAATGTCACGTACTGCCCTGCGCTCTCTCACTGAGAACATATTAATGAGGAATACACAGTAGAGAACTTGATGAACTTTTCTCAGGCTTTATTACTCGACCTTCTCCCTGATTGAGTGGACAGCATACATACCAGATCATTGACCCCGTGGCAGTCAAAACTGCTCCTTACCATCAAAGGCAATGGTTTGTAAAACCATTAACTCCTTATCACTTTTCCTCAGGAAAGGGGCAGCCTCCCCAAATTCTGACATATCGAGCATTGACATGTTGGCTAATTTTCACAGCAGTAGCAACAGCAACCCGATTTGATTGACGCAGAGAGTGTTCAGGGCTGGGGAATAGAAACAGAGTCAGTAAGAATTCAGACAGCTCTCATCGAGTTATAAAGCACAATAACAGACCCTTCGGTCCAACCTGTCTGCATCAACCAGATATCCCGATCCGACCTAGAACCATTTGCCAGCATTTGGCCCATATCCCTCTAAACCCTTCTTATTCACCTCCCCATCCAGATGCCTTTTAAATGCTGCAATTGTACCAGCTTCCACCACTTCCTCTGGCAGCTCACCCTCTATGTGAAAAAGTCGTCCCTCAGGTCCCTTTCCACTTTCACTTGAAACCAATGCCCTCCACCCTGGGGAAAAGACATTGATTTTTTCACTCTATCCTTGACCTGCATGATTTCATGAACCCCCTATAAGGTCACCCCTCAGCCTCTGAGGAAAGAAGCCTCTCCCTATAGCTCAAACCCTCCAGTCCCAGCAACATTCTTGTAAGTTCCTCTGAATTGTCTGCGTGTTGGAGTCAGATAGCATCCAGCCCCCTCACTCACCCCACAGTTTGCAACCAGCTGAGCTTGTGCTTTCAATTCACCCCTTCCATTACCCCAAACAATACCCCCCAACAGCTCACCCATTACCCCAGCTATTACACCACCTATCACCCGAATCATTATTCCTCATCACCCCACCCATCCGTCCACCTATTACCCCAGCTATCATCCACCCACTATCTCACCCATTACCTGACCCATCAGCTCACCCATCACCCCACCCATTACCTCACCAATCAGCCTACCCATTACCCCACCCATTATTCCACCTAGCACCCCACCCATTACCGCACCCATTACCCCAGCGATCAACCCATCCATTACTTCACCCATTACCTGACCCATCAACCCACCATCACCCCACCCATTGCCTCACCAATCAGCCCACCCATCACCACAACCATTACTGCACCCATTACCCAAACCATCACCCCACCCATTACTCCAACCATTATGCCATCCATCACCCCAGCCATTACCTCACCCATCATCCCTTAACTTACCCCACCCATCACCCCTTAACTTACTCAACCCATTACCCCACACATCACCCCTTAACTTACCCCAACCATCACCTCTTAACTTACCCTACCCATCACCCACCCATCATCCCTTTACTTACCCCATCCATTACCCCATTGACAATCCTATAAATTACCCATCAATTATGCCATAAGCCTAATATCCCATCTATTGCCGCTTGATTACCCCATTAAATACCCCTTTGTCTTGCTATTTATCTTTATTTCTCACAGCTGGCAGAGGATAACTGGAGGTAAAAACAATGACTGCAGATGCTGGAAACCAGATTCTGGATTAGGGTGGCGCTGGAAAAGCACAGCAGTTCATCCAGCACCACTCTAATCCAGAGGGGAAGTAGAGCAAATAAGGATGTCATTCAGCCCATCAAATGCATGCTGGTATTATGAGAAATTGACCACTTCCCACTGAGCAAGCTCCCAGTCCCTGTTCATCGGCTCCTGCTTCTCCGTTGACGATGATGACACTGTCTCTGCTGCTTTCTGGAAATGGGGACAGTCATTCTTGGGGCTCACTTTCATTGAGAAAATGTTGGGTATTCATGAGAAACTATCAACATTTTCCCTTCTTTAGACTCAGGTCCCTTCATGCTGACCCACCAAAGACTGTCATTTTTCCTGGTTCTTGCCCTGATTAGTGTAACAGCTCACACGATACAATGTTGAAAATGATGAAGGGTTTATGCCCAAAACGTCGAATTCCCTATTCCTTGGATGCTGCCTAACCTGCTGTGCTTTAACCAGCAACACATTTTCAGCTGTGATCTCCAGCATCTGCAGACCTCATTTTTTACCCACACTATGCAATGTGTCTAGTCTAGTCTAGTCTCACAAATGGGGCAGTCAGTGTGGGATTGCCTCTCTGCTCTGATTCCTTTGCCTTGCTCCAGAATTCCACAATTCTTACCCAGACTATGATTTGGGTTTCCTGAGAAACAGGAGCAGTTGGCCTGGAGTGATCCACCACAGACAGCAGGATCTGTGCTAGAGGCCTGGCCCATTTTACAACAGAACTGCAGTATTCTGAGCTTTAACAACCTAGACTGTCTCTGAATGAATGTGGGATTGGGTGTGGGGCTGGGATGATAGGGTGATGGGCAGTTGGGAAGGTGAAGTGATAGGTGAGTGAGGGAGGGATGAGCTGATAGGCAGCTGAACAGGTGTGGGAGTGGTGACATGTGAGTGAAGGGGGAGAGGGTCCTGGTGCAGTGCTCTGGGTGCATTGAGCTCAGGTGAGGGTGGGTGAGGGTATGCACAGTGGGTGAGGGTGGGGGTGAGTGGGATGTGAGGTTGAGTAGGTGTTGAGGGTAAGGGAAATGGGGGTGTGGGTGGGGGCAGGTTTGGGGAGTAAGTATGTGGGTGAGGATGAGTGAGGGGTGAGGGTGGGGTGTGGGTGAGTGAGGGGGTGAGAATGAGTAGGGGGTGAGGTGGAGCGGAGTGTAAGGGTAAGTGGGGGGTGAGGAGGGTGTGGGTGAGTGAGGAGTGAGTGGGAGTGTGAGTGAGTGGTGAGGATAAGTGGGAGGATGAAGGTGAGTGGAGGGGTGAGGATGAGTGGAGTGTGAGGGTAGGGTGAGGATGGGTAGGGGGATGAGGTGGAGTGTGGGTGAGTAGGGGTTTAGGGTAGCTGAGTGTGAAGGTGAGTGGGGGGGTGACGGTACCTGAGGGTGAGTAGTGGGGTGAGGCTGAGTGGGCTTTGAGGGCGAGTGGGGGTTTGAGGGTGGAGTGAGGGTGAGTGAGGGGGTTAGGATAGGTGAGGATGAGTGGGAGGGTGAGGCTGAGTTGGGGGTGAGGGTGAGTCGGGCTGAGAGTGAGTGGATGGGTGAGGGTGAGTTAGGGGTAAGGGTGAGTCAGAGGTGAGGGTGAGTGAGTAGGTGAGAGTGAGTCAGGGGTGAGGGTGAGTCAGGGCTGAGGGTGAATCGGGGTGAGGGTGAGTCGGGGTGAGGGTGAGTCAGGGGTGAGGGTGAGTGGGTAGGTAAGGGTGAGTGGATGGGTGAGGGTGAGACAGGGGTGAGGGTGAATCGGGGTGAGGGTGAGTTGGAGTGAGGGTGAATCAGGGGTGAGGGTGAGTGGAAGGGTGAGGGTGAGTGGGTGGGTGAGGGTGAGTCAGGGGTGAGGGTGAGTGGGAGAGTGAGGGTGAGGCGGGGTGAGGGTGAGTCAGGGTGAGGGTGAGTCAGGGGTGAGGGTGAGTCAGGGGTGAGGGTGAGTCAGGGGTGAGGGTGAGTCGGGGTGAGGGTGAGTCAGGGGTGAGGGTGAGTGGAAGGGTGAGGGTGAGTGGGAGGGTGAGGGTGGGTCAGGGGTTTGAGGGGGTGTCGAGACCATGAGGGGCAGCAGGTCAGGTCGATTTGGGAAGGCTCTTGGTTTGGTGCATTTGGGGCTAGGGTGCACCTGGGTTTCTAATTCCCGAGTGTTGGAGCTAGGATGAGAGTTTTATCCTTTCCCAAGGAAATGTTCCAGTGATCAGGCTGGAACCTTCTGAAATCTCCAGTTCTAATTCAGAGTTCACAACTTTTCCAGAAGGTTCCAGATGCTGAGCAATTGATCATCCCAAATTTAAACTTCCCTCTTCAGGCTGGGACTGTCCTAGTTCATTGTAATCTCTGAGGGATCCCCTAGTAGATCCAGATCTCTGAGGGATCTCATGGTTTTTTAGAGATCTCAGAAGGGTCCCCTTGTGTATCTTTTTGGGGCACATTGCCACTGCATTTATCTTCCAACTAGAAGGTCTCGGGTGGTATTCACAGCGTTAGCATACTGAAGGTTGCTGTTAACTGACTCTGGAATCACTTCCGATTCACATCATGTCCCAAAAAGAGATTTCCTGCCTGATAACAGAGTGGATTTAGTGATCAAGGAAAAGACTCTGCCTCCCAGAAACCAGCTGCTGAAATCCAAACTCAAAAATGGGCCTATGACAAATTTCAAGGATTTTCCACTTATTGTGAGGCAAATTCACAGTGAGAATGCCTCCTCACACAGAGAGCCAAAGGGCTCTCCTTCCGTGCTGCAACACTCTGTGATTCACTGTTGAGAAACTGGAATCAGATTCATGGATCCCTCAGGCACCTCAGTGTCAGACTATCACAGCGTTAATACAAGTCAAACCCACATCTGGAGCAGATTTTCAAATAAGTTACGCCTGAGTTATAGAACAAAATGGCAAAGCATTAAATTCATTCAATATAAAAACAAATTAGGAAGGAACTAAAAAATCAAACATCTAGCAATGAATTTGAACAAGAGGTTCTACAGCACACTTCTAATGCTTTAAAGCCTGTATACCAAAATCCTTGATTGAATTGTGGAAAAATATGTATTTTTATTAAAAGCTCTCAAATTCTCTTAGTTAAAAAATCACACAACACCAGGTTATAATCCAACAGGTTTAATTGGAAGCACTAGCTTTCGGAGCGCCACTCCTTCATCAGGTGATGGATGAACAACCACCTGATGAAGGAGCGTCGCTCCGAAAGCTAGTGATTTCAATTAAACCTGTTGGACTATAACCTGGTGTTGTGTGATTTTTAACTTTGTCCACCCCAGACCAATACCAACATCTCCACATCTTGCCCAAATTCTCTGCCTGTTTCACCCAATGTTATTACAAAAGCCCTTACTCCTCTGAGCGCTCCAATGGTGTTCATCCTCAGCTCAAAATATTTGACCATACCTTCTGCCTGTGTTGAAATAATAACTGGTCGCGCTGGTTCTTATTCCTTGGATAAGATCTAAAATCTGTGCAAATCCTGCTCTCTCCCAGCTTCCCTTTTATCATTAGTCACGGTCAAAGTAAACTCCAAGTTTGGTTTCTATTTAACACCAATTGTTTTCATTCCCTGTTGCTCCTGAACACTGTCAAATCCTTCTGGGAGTTAATAATTCCTTGAATAAAACCTCATACCACACAAAATTACTTTGCAGATAAGTCACTGCACAATTAGTTTCCATAGAAAGAATTTCTAAAATGTTAAACTAAAAATTGAGTGTTTATAACTGTACAAGGGGATTTAGAAGTATAATTTTCCTCTGTCCACTCGCTCCTAAAACTGAAAAAAAGATCTGGGCTAATCAGATCAGAAAGTTTAATAAAGAATTATGCAGGGAGCAGATCATCTGCAAAAGAAATGTAAAGCCCTTTAGCAAAAAAGAAAGTCACATTGAACTGTTCTTGTCCCCTTTGATTGCATAGGGCTTGGTGTAAAATCACAAAACAGACACTGCAAGTATCCACACAAAATGAATCTATCCAGCTCTTTGCCTAACTCCACAACCACACCAAAACCAATCACAGGATTGCGAATGCAGCTCTCAATCACCTTGAGCTGGAACAAACCATTGACTCACTGCTGGTCCACAAACCCAAAAAAAAACAGTTCCTTCAGCTTCATTTAAACTGCCACAATCAGTACTCTTACAGAATAGCTGAATAAAATGTGCATCATTCCCTCGGAGTAAAAAGTCTTTCCTCATGCAATCTCCCTATTTGTACATGGTTAGTTAGTTGCTGAGTTGTATAAGCAAGCATGTTGTACTAACCTTCACTAAGCAGCTCTGATTGAGGTGAAGGCACGCTCAGCCCCTTTTATTCTCCCCTCAAGGTCAGTTTGACAAGAGCTATGTGAGAAATCCCTTGTGTCCCTGGTCCTCAAACACATTGGATCTGTCACCCTGCCTCAGCTTTACAGAAAAGGCAATCTGCCTGAACTGTCCGCACATACAGGCTTTATTTTTATGATTGTACCTCAGCCAGCAGCAGAGAGTGAGAGAGACCCTCCCTACCCTGCTTCTTCCCTTCAAACCAACACCTTCAAATCTCCATCAATTATTTACTGGAAATGATTCTTTTCTGTGAAATTCCTCCATCAATTTCATGTTTCATATTTTTAGTAAATTTATATAGCTCCATGTTTGAAGTTCACCCTCAGTGGGATATCTTGTTTCTGATATTGACACAGGGTTAAAATTGGTAAAGATTCACAACACAAAGCAGAGTCTCACACAATCCAAAACGGGAGCCAATGTCAGTGAAATCCATTGGCTCAAGATCTGGGTTAGCACTGTCCTTCCATTGTGGAAATGACCATGGCTGATTGAGTGACAAAAGACAGAGAGAGAGAGAGAGAGATACTTTATGGAAGGTTTCCTGGAGATTGTCAAGATTATTCCTCCAATTTTACTTCGCTTTCTCATCATCCTGAGTAAGCACCTAAAAAAGAATATTATTCATTTATGGATTTACGTTCTGAACTGCAGTCACACCAGAATTTGGAATGTTGACTCTGTTTCTCCTCCACAGATGCTGCTAGGCCCTGCTGAATTTCTCCAGCATTTTCATTGTCTATTTCACATTTCCATTATTGCAGAATTTTGCATTTATGTAGCACCTGGTAAACTGTCACAAAAGACCTACACAAAGTGTTCTCAAAATTCACGGCACACAAACCTGGGGCAGCTGCTCAGATCCTGCTTAAAAAGTATCCTCAAGGAAGGAAGAGCTGTGGAAATTTAATGGAGCTTGAGGAGGGAATTTCAGAGCTCAGGACCCTGGCAGCTGACTGGAAAATACCAATGATACTGGAATTAAACTTGGGCATGTCCAACCAGCTGTAATCAGATGACCACAAGCATCTTAGGTGTTGGAGCGTGTGAAAACATATCAAACATTTCAATAATGTTTTTTCATTAATTATCAGGATGAACACATTACTGCCTGGCCAGCATTTATTGCCCATCCCTAGTTGCCCCTTGAGGAGGTGGGGGTGAGCTGCCTTCTTGACCTGCTGCAGTCCATGTGCTGTAGGTTAGATCCACAGTGCCAGTAGGCAGGGAATTCCAGGATTTTGACCAATAACAGTGGGTATATTTCCAAGTCAGGATAATGAGGAGCTTGGAAGGGAACTTGCATGGGGTGGTGTTCCCATGTATGTACTGCCCCTTGTTCTTGGAGAAAGTGAGGACTGCAGATGCTGGAGATCAGAGCTGAAAATGTGTTGCTGGAAAAGCGCAGCAGGTCAGGCAGCATCCAAGGAGCCCTGAAGAAGGGCTCATGCCTGAAATGTCGCTTCGCCTGCTCCTTGGATGCTGCCTGACCTGCTGCGCTTTTTCAACAACACATTTTCAGCTCTGCCCCTTGTTCTTCTCAATGGAAGTGATCGTGGGTTTGAAAGGTGCTGTCTGAGGATCTTTGCTGAATTTCTGCAGTGCATTTTGTCGATAGTACACACTGCTGCTACTGAACATCGGCAGTGCAGGGGGTGGACGCTTGTGGATGTGGTGCCAATCAAGTGGGCTATTTTGTCTTGGATGGTACCGGGCTTCTTGAGTGTTACTGGTATAGTCACCAACTGGGGAGTATTCCATCACACTCCTCACTTGTGCCATGTTGATGGTCAGGCTTTGGGGAGTCAGGAGGGGAGTTACTCACTGCAGTATTCCTAGCCTCTGATTTACTCTTGTAACCATCGTATTTCTGTAGCAAGTTTTGGTCAGTTTCTCATCAATAGTAACCTCCAGGATGTCGATAGTGGGGGAATTCGATGAGGATTCAGAAATGTTAGAGGTTGATGTTTAAATTGTTTCTTGTGGAATTGGTCATTGCTTGGTACTTATAAATATGACTGGATGGTGAATATATGAATTGGTGGTGTAAATATGACTTACAACTTGTCAGCCTAAGCCTGGATATTATACAGATCTTGTTTCATTTGTATGTAGAACCTCTACAGTTTTAAAACAGGCCATTTGTCCCATTGAGTCCACAGTGACCCTTTGAAGAGAATTCCACTCAGACTCTTTCCCATACCCTATAACTCTGCATTTCCCATGGCCAATCTAGTTAGCCTACATATTTTTGGATTGTGGGAGCAAACTAGACCACCCAGAGGAAACCCATGCAGACATGGTGAGAATGTACAAATTCCACACAGACAATTGTTCAAGGTTGGAATTGAACTGGAGTCCTTGGCAGAGTGAGGCAGCAGTGCTCACCACTGAGCCACTGTGTTGCCCAAGGATATGGACTGCTTCAACATCTGATGAATTATGAATGGTGCTGAACATTGTCCAATCATCATTGAGCATCCCCACTTTTGACCATATGATGGAGGGAAGGTCAGTGAGGAAGATGTTTGGGGTTGTAAAGTTTACGAACTCAATGAGAAGACAATAAGGAGCTGTATTCATATCAAATTGGCTCTTGCCTGTTCTTTGATCTTGGGCTGTGATAGTGAGTATCTCCAGACTGATCCCGTTGTGATCTTCACTTGTAATATTCAGTGCCATGGGTCACCCACTTCATGTTTACATTCACCACATTGTCCTATTGTACATTTTCTAATGGAGTAGAAGTAGAACTTTCTTGAGGAAAGAATTGTACACTTGCTCCTCACTGTTTCACTACCTTGTAGTCAGTTCCTGATTCCTGATATTAAACTTATTCCCAAGTAGTTTCAAAACATCTCATTTTCCTCAAAACCAAAAGGTAAATTTCTCTGGGAAACAAAATTTCTAAATTGTATGACAGCTGAGGTACAGAGAAACATCTATAACTTGAGAAACTTCTGCAGAGATGTCCCAGAGCTGAGATAACTGACCCCCTACAACCACGACCATCTTCTCTTTTTCAGTTCAGTTGAAGTGACATAGCTACAGCCTATGGCTCCAGTCAATATCTCCAAAGCTCCCCCCCACTGGACAAGCCATGGTCATTACCCACCAGACACCCCCATGTGGGACCTCACCTTTAGTCAGATGGCATCTGGTGGTCACTCACGGACTCGATTTATTTCTGGCAGGAAAGCCATAGTCAATCCTTCAGTGAGAGGATCTCCAGCCTTGACCTCGCATCTAATTACACAGGCAAGCACATCCCTGTTCTAGTCACCCACCCACCTCCCCCACTGCCTCCGTACCGCCACCTGTTGGAGGGACAATACCATCCTGTCCCTTGCTCATATACATTAGGGCTTATGCTCGAAACGTCGAATTCTCTATTCCTGAGATGCTGCCTAACCTGCTGTGCTTTGACCAGCAACACATTTGCAGCTGTGATCTCCAGCATCTGCAGACCTCATTTTTTACTCATATACATTTCCACATCAGCTCCTTATCTTGCTGAATATTTTGAGTGTTTTCTCACTTTTTTCCATCTTCCTTTGTGCAGGGCATAACTTTAGCTCTTATTCCCATTGGCTTCAAATGTGCCAGGGCTCCCTGATGCCATACTCCATCTCTCTCACTCTCCTCCACTCTAGATTTCAGCTTTTTTGTCCATTTTTGGACCAAGGCTGTAATAGGTCAGACAGAACCTAAACTGGGTATCACTGCATGAGTTATTGGAGTTTGGGACATTAACTGTCTAAGCTATTCATTATTCCATTAAGTTCATGGCTGATCTGCATTCTAACTCTATCACCTTCCGTGATTCCATTCATACCCTTATGTTTTAAAACTACCAATTTCAGTTTAAAATGAGTAATCAATTGATTCTGCTTGCAGTGAGTTGCATAGCGCTGCTGCCCTGTTATAGAAAGTTCTGAATTTCTTCACTGAATGGTATGGCTTTGATGTCTCTTTGTCTCTTATCTACCAACAGCAGAAATATTTCTCTCCATCTGCCCTTTCAATTCCTTTCCAAGTCCTAAAATCAATTGAGCAACCTTTTCAGCTTCGGATTTCACAGTGTACGAACCCAGGTCCTGGAGTCTCTCCTCATGAACACTCTGGTAGGTTTGTGATATCCTCCTCAGGACAATAAATCATTTCTGTGGAGTGATGTTCAGAGCAGTATTTACTCCAGATGTGGCCAACCAGGGTCTTGATTGGTTGATGTGGGATTTCCTCCCCTTTGGAGTCCAGCCCAAGATAAAGACAAACATTCTCCCAGTCCTTTCGAATATTTGTACCTTACTGCTAGTTTCAATAATCTCGGAACACACATTCCTGAATCCCTTTCACATTTCCCCTGTTGCTCATGTCTCACCATTTAAAAAGCATTCAGTCCCTCCTGCCTTGGGTCCCAGGGGACATCCTTCACAACACTCACAATCCTCCAGCGGTATCCAGTCAGGTACTGGTTTTGTACATAAACCTGACACCAACTGGGAAACCTTCTCAACTCATGAGGTGAGGCCATTAGAGGGCACTTCAGACCAATGAGAGGCTACCAGCTGATATCAGTCATCATGTGGTCTTCTTGCTGACCCTGACCTTGCAATCATAGAGTCAGTCATAGAGATGTACAGCATGGAAACAGACCCTTTGTTCCAACTTGTCCATGCCGACCAAATATCCTAACTTAATCTAGTCCCATTTGTGAGCACTTGGCCCATATCCCTCTAAACCCTGCCTACTCATATACCCATCCAGATGCCTTTTAAGTGCTGCAATTGTACCAGCCTCCACCATTTCTTTTGGCAGCTCATTTCGTACACACACCACCCTCTGTGTGAAAAAGTTGCCCCGTAGGTCCCTTTTAAATCTTTCCCCTCTCATCCTAAACCTATGCCCTCTAGTTCTGGACTCCCTGACCCCAACAAAAGACCTTGTCTATCCACCCTATCCATGTCTGTCATGATTTTATAAACCTCTATACAGTTACTCCTCAGCCTCCGACACTCCAGGGAAAACAGCCCCAACCCATTCAGCATCTCTCTCTACAGCTCAAATCCTCCAACCCTGGCAACATCCTTGTAAATCTTTTCTGAACGTTTCAAGTTTCACAACATCCTTCCATTCGGAAGGAGACCAGAATTGCATGTAATATTCCAAAAGTGGCCTAACCAATGTCCTGTACAGCCGCAACATGACCTCCCAACTCCTGTACTCAATACTCTGACCAATAAAGGAAAGCATAAGGTATGGTGGCAAAGTGGTTAGCACTACTGCCCCACAGCGCCAGAGACCCAGGTTCAATTCCCACCTCAGGCGACTGACTGTGTGGAGTTTGCACGTTCTCCCTGTGTCTGCGTGGGTTTCCTCCAGATGCTCCGGTTTCCTCCCACAGTCCAAAAATGTGCGAGTTAGGTGAGTTGGCCATGTTAAATTGCCCGTAGTGTTAGGTGAAGGGATAAATATAGGGGAATGGGTCTGGGTGGGTTGCGCATCGGTGTGGACTTGTTGGGCCGAAGGGTCTGTTTCCCCACTGTAAGTAATCTAATCATATCAAACACCTTCTTCACGATCCAATCTACCTGCGACTCTACTTTCAAGGAACTACGAACCTGCACTCCAAGGTCTCTTTGTTCAGCAACACTCCCTAGGACCTTACCATTAAGTGTATAAGACCTGCTAAGAGTTGCTTTCCCAAAATGCAGCACCTCGCATTTATTGAAATTAAACTCCATCCACCACTCCTCAGCCAACTGGCCCATCTGATCAAGAGTTGAGAATGTGTGGTGCTGGAAAAGCACCGCAGGTCAGGCAGCTTCCAAGGAGCAGAAGAATTGACATTTCAAGCAGGAGCCCTTCATCAGGATTCCTTTTCCAGCATCACACACTCTTGACTCTGATCTCCAGCATCTGCAGTCCTCACTTTTTCCATCTGATCAAGATCCATTTGTAATCTGAGGTAACCCTCTCCGCTGTCCACTACACCTCCTATTTTGGTGTCATCTGCAAACTTACTAATTATACCTCCTCTGTTCATATCCAAATCATTTATGTAAATGAGGAAAAGGAGTGGACCCAGCACTGATCCTTGTGGCACTCCACTGGTCACAGGCCTCCAGTCTGAAAAACAACACTCCACCACCACCCTCTGTCTTCTATCTTTGAGCCAGTTCTGTATTGAAATGATTAGTTCTTCCTGTATTCCATGAGATCTAACCTTTCTAATCAGTCTCCCATGGGGAACCTTGTTGAAACCTTACTGAAATCCATATGGATCACATCTAATGCTCTGCCCTCATCAATCCTCTTTGTTACTTCTTCAAAAAACTCAATCAAGTTTGTGAGACATGATTTCTTACACACAAAGCCATGTTGACTATCCCTAATCATTCCTTGTCTTTCCAAATACATGTACATCCTGTCCCTCAGGATTCCCTCCAACAACTTGCCCACCACCGAGGTCAGGCTCACTGGTCTATAGTTCCCTGGCTTGTCTTTACTGCCCTTCTTAAACAGTGACACCACGTTAGCCAACCTCCAGTCTTCCGGCACCTTACCTGTGACTATCGATGATACAAATATCGCAGTAAGGTGCCCAGTCATCACTTCCCTAGCTTCCCACAGAGTTCTAGGTTACACCTGATCAGGTCCTGATGATTTATTCACCTTCATGCATTTCAAGACATCCAGCACTTCCTCCTCTGTAATATGGACATTTTTGCAAGATATCACCATCTATTTCCCTACGTTCTACATCTTCCATGTCCTTTTCCACAGTAAACACTGATGCAAAATACTCGCTTAGTATGTTCCCCATCTCTTGCGGCTCCACACAAAGTCCACCTTGCTGATCTTTGAGAGGCCCTATTCTCTCCTGAGTTACCCTTTTATTCTTAATGTATTTGTAAAAATCCTTTGGATTTTCCTTAATTCTATTTGCCAAAGCTATCTCATGTCCCCTTTTTGCCCTCCTGATTTCCCTCTTAAGTATACTCCTACTGCCTTTATACTCTTCTAAGGATTCACTCCATCTATCCTGTCTATACCTTACACATGCTTCCTCTTTTTCTTAACCAAACCCTCAATTTCATCAGTCATCCAGCATTCCCTATACCTACCAGCCTTTTCTTTCACCCTGACAGGAACATACTTTCTCTGGACTCTCATTATCTCGTTTTGTAAGACTTCCCACTTTCCAGCAGTCCTTTTACCTGCGAACATCTGCCCCCAATCAGCTTTTGAAAGTTCTTGCCTAATACCATTAAAATTATCCTTCCTCCACTTTAGAACTTCAACTTTTAGATCTAGCCTATCCTTTTCCATCACTATTTTAAAACTTGGAGCACTGGCCCCAAAGTGCTCCCCCACTGACACCTCAGTCACCTGCCCTGCCTTATTTACTAAGAGTTGGTCAAGTTTTAAATGTTCTCTAGTAGGTACATCCACATACTGACTCAGACAATTTTCTTGTACACTTTTAACAAATTCCTCTCCATCCAAACCCTTAATAATATAGCATCCCAGTCTATGTTTGGAAAGTAAAAATCCCCTACCATAACCACCCTATTAACGTTACAGATAATTAAAATCTCCTTACAAAATTGTTTCTCAATTTCCCTCTGACTGTTAGGGAGTCTTATAACACAATCCCAATAAGGTGATCATCCCTTCATTTCTCAGTTCCACTCAAATAACTTCCCTGGATAATTTCTGGGAATATCCTCCCTCAGCACAGCTGTAATGCTATCCCTTATCAAAAACGCCACTCCCCCTCCTCTCTTGCTTCCCTTTCTGTCCTTCCTGTAGCATTTGTATCCTGGAACATTAAGCTGCCAGTCCTGTCCATTGCTAAGCCATGTCTCTGTAATTGCTATGAAACCCCAGTCCCATTTTCCTCACCATGCCCTGAGTTCATCTGCTTCTCTATTGGGCCTCTTGCATTTAAATAAATGCAGTTTAATTTATCAGTCCTAGTGGGACATGCTGGTTAGTATTTATTGCTATTCTAATTGCCCCTTGAGAAGGTGGGGGTGAGCTGCCTCCTTGAACCACTGCAGTTCATGTGCTGTAGGTAGACCCATAATGCCCTTAGGGGGGGAATTCCAGGTTTTACAGCCAACGGCAGTGAAGGAACAGTGATATATTTCCAAGTCAGGATGATGAGTGGATTAATGGGGAACTTGAAGGTGGTGGCATCCCCATGTATCTGCTGCCCTTGTTCTCCTGGATGGAAGTGATCGTGAGTTTGGAAGGTGCAGTCTAAGGACCTTTGGTGAATTTCTAAGATGCATCTCGTCAATAGTGCACACTGCTGTTACTGACCGTCGGTGGTGGAGGAGTGAGTGTTTGTTGATTAGTTTCACTGGGCTTTTCTGAAACCTTCGGAAACAGAAATACCTCATTCCCACTGGTCATTTGCTAAAAGAAAACGGGCCCGGGTGACTGTAATATCCCAACCACAGAGCTGTCACCAAATCACACATCAACATCATGTTAAACAAAGGCGCAGCTCAACAATTTCCATCAAAACCACAATTCATTTTAATTTACACATTTTCTGGAAGGAAATTTGCAGCGTGTTGAACTGTGATCTCTAAGAATATTAATTCATTATCCTGCCTCACAAGGCAGATTGTTTTCAATGCTCTTACCCACTCCAACAGTAAATACATTAAAAACTTGTGGTTTGTCATTTTCTGACCAAACACTATGCAATCCTACAAATGCTACAGGTTTACTTTTCAATGCTATTCCTGATGAAAGGCTTTTGCCCGAAACGTTGATTTTACTGCTCCTACGATGATGCCTGAACTGCTGTGCTTTTCCAGCACCATTCTAATCAAGACTCTGGTTTCCAGCATCTGCAGTCTTGTTTTTACCTTGTTGATTTTAACCCTACTGTGAATCCTCTTGCAAGGATGCCTGCCTTGAAGAAGTTTTCCTCCTCTCTCTACAAGAATCTCAGAGAGTCCCTCTCCCACTGCAACTCCCAGCTCATTTCCTCTGCCCTGCAGCTCTTCAACCATGTCCTGAAACAAACTCGCTACCACAGCCACATTAGGTGTTCCTGATGAAGAGCTTTTGCCCGAAATGTTGATTTTACTGCTCCTCGGATGCTGCCTGAACTGCTGTGCTTTTCCAGCACCATTCTAATCCAGACCCTACTTTTCAATGTTCAAAAGTCCATGGAATCACATGTCACTGGAGATGATTTGTCGGCGATTTTGCAAGAACAGGTTGGTTGAATGCAGTCTGTTCTCTGCCCCATATGAAGAACAAAGCTGAAAAATGTGTTGCTGGAAAAGTGCAAATGTATCAGGAATCCTGAAGAAGGGCTTATGCCCAAAACGTCGATTCTCCTGCTCCTTGGATGCTGCCTGACCTGCTGCGCTTTTCCAGCAACACATTTTTCAGCTCTGATCTCCAGCATCTGCAGTCCTCACTTTCTCCTTATGAAGAATAAACCAAATACACTGTTCAGAGTTTTTTCTGTGTAAAGACAGCCCTTGCTGGACAATCCTGAGAATGCCAAACTACCATACATCAAAGATATCTTGGAGATGACTACCAGACTACTCCGATTCCTTGGCATCATGGTAGCTCACAAACCTACCAACACACTGAAAATGCTACTGATGAACCTAAAGGACCCTGTACAACAACTAGCAGAATGAACATCATACATAAAATACCCCATAAGGACTGCAACAAACATTACATTGGACAGCTGGGCAAGAAACTCGCCACCAAGATACACGAACACCAAAACACATAACCGGCCATCGTTAGTACCTTACACACAGCCAAAGAAGGACATCAGTTCGACTGGGGCAACACATCTATCCTGGGACAGGCCAAACAGAGACATGCACAGGAATTCCTAAAGGCCTGGCATTCAAACTGGAACTCCATCAATAAACACATCAATTTGGACCCCATTTACCAACTTCACAAATAAAGAAACAGAAGCGATATCACCCACCACAACAGACCAAGACACATAAATAAAAAGTGGGACAGAACATCACCACTTCACTGGAGGCTCACTGATGATGTTACCTACCATGGTGACGAAACGTCTGACAACAAACCTATCAGCTCAGTGAACAAACTTACAACCTGAATAACAACTAATTTAAGGTGATCAATTAAGCTCATGATGTGACTCATTTATTTACATTTATCAGAAGTGACATCCATTTAAACCTGGACTTTGCAAACAGAAGGAATATGTCAAAGTTTTGCATCTTTTTGTGAGTTACCAAGGGGTGTGGGGTTAAGTGTTCCCTGCTGCTTTCTCTTAGTAATGGCTTGGCCAAGCAAAGTTGACTTGCCAACCAATCAGCAGCCTGTTTCCTGTGTTTGTAAAAGTTGTGATATTTTGAAATTTGAATTTTTATGAATGCAAGACAAAACGCTTCAGCAACCTGTCTCCATCCAATTCCTGGCCACCTTCACCCTGATCTTGGCAATGAACTTGTTGAACCCAGAATGAGGTTGAGGGTGAGGGTAGGTGTGTGAGGGTGAAGGTGAGGATGAAGGTATGAGGGTGAAGGGTGGTGCTGGACGGGTGAGGGTGAAGGGTGAGGGTGGAAGAGTGAGGGTAGGTGTGTGAGGGTGAAGGGTGATGCTGGAAGGGTGAGGGTAGGTGTGTGAGGGTGAAGGTGAGGGTGAAGGTATGAGGGTGAAGGGTGATGCTGGAAGGGTGAGGGTGGAAGAGTGAGGGACTTAGAGGACAATGGGTGGGTATTAGAGATGTGGGCAGTTGTAATTGAAAGGGGCTGAGGGAAATGAATGGGGTGAGGGGGAGAGGCTGTGAGGAGGGAGGAGAGAGAGTGAGGTGAAGGGGATAACAGGTGGTAGTGACAGTGATGTGTGTGTGTGGGGTGGCCCTCCGGTATTGGGTGAGAGAGAATGCGGTCTGGCAGGTCAAAGCTGATTGAAGATAAAGAGAGTGACCAGATGCAGTCAGTGAATGCTCTAAATCCACGCAAATTCCTGCAGTAATCTTACTTCTTGTGGGGTCTATGGACTATCGAAAATAATGAGAGGATTTGAAATAGTCTCATGTGATACTACAGGGACTTCTCTGGCAAAAAGCAACATCAATAAGTTTGTTAAAGTTTCAGCCGAATGTAAATGCAGATCCCAAACTTTGCCTTAATCTTGTACTGATTTATGAGGCATTGCCATTTTAACCGCTGTACTGAAGTTGGACAGTACAAGAATTAACAATCAGGATCATTTCGACTGTTGCATAAAGTGTTGGGAAATTTTCAAGAGCTATGCTCACAGATAAGATAAACTTTCCAGTCTGTTTCTAATTCTGGAAAGTTTCCATTCAGTGAGCTGGGAATGTGGACAATCAGAGAATGAGGGATCTTGTTCTCCACTCTGAATCTGCTCCAAGTTTAGGCACAAGCTCTCTGCTCCCTGATTCGCTGATCACCCTGGGTTCATCAGGTTCATTGCCAAGATCAGGGGGAAGGTGGCCAGGAATTGGATGGAGACAGGTTGCTGAAGTGTTTTGTCTTGCATTCATCAAAATTCAAATTTCAAAATATCACAACTTTTACAAACACAGGAAACAGGCTGCTGATTGGTTGGCAAGTCAACTTTGCTTGGCCAAGCCATTACTAAGAGAAAGCAGCAGGGAACACTTAACCCCACACCCCTTGGTAACTCACAAAAAGATGCAAAACTTTGACATATTCCTTCTGTTTGCAAAGTCCAGGTTTAAATGGATGTCACTTCTGATAAATGTAAATAAATGAGTCACATCATGAGCTTAATTGATCACCTTAAATTAGTTGTTATTCAGGTTGTAAGTTTGTTCACTGAGCTGATAGGTTTGTTGTCAGACGTTTCGTCACCATGGTAGGTAACATCATCAGTGAGCCTCCAGTGAAGTGGTGATGTTCTGTCCCACTTTTTATTTATGTGTCTTGGTCTGTTGTGGTGGGTGATATCGCTTCTGTTTCTTTATTTGTGAAGTTGGTAAATGGGGTCCAAATTGATGTGTTTATTGATGGAGTTCCAGTTTGAATGCCAGGCCTTTAGGAATTCCTGTGCATGTCTCTGTTTGGCCTGTCCCAGGATAGATGTGTTGCCCCAGTCGAACTGATGTCCTTCTTTGGCTGTGTGTAAGGTACTAACGATGGCTGGTTATGTGTTTTGGTGTTCGTGTATCTTGGTGGTGAGTTTCTTGCCCGCCTGTCCAATGTAATGTTTGTTGCAGTCCTTATGGGGTATTTTATGTATGATGTTCATTCATAAACCTAAGACACAGACCTAAGACACTCTACACTCACTACACACACATATACACTCTCTCTCACACTCACAACCCCCAACCCAGACAGACACACACATAGACAGACAAAGACCCACATGCACACATATATTTTGTGGGGTGAGTTTGTGCTTGCAGGGTTACATTGTACTTTGCTCAAAAACTGCATGAATTCATGTAAAACACTATTCTCTCACTTTTTAGATTAGAATCAATTTAAACATCATGGCATAGACAGAGAACACAGGGGGCTGACACCTTCAACATATTGTCTAGCTATCACCATTGTTAACAGCTAACCCGAGAATACAACCTAAAAAAAAGTTTTGTGATTTACACATGAAAGAAGTGAAACTATCATGGTATTCGAACAGATGAAAGACACAACAAGCAATCAAGGTATTTTTCAATGTATAATTTCAGTTACATCACACTGTAAACTTTTGCTATAAATTCTGTGCCTTACAATAATGCCCTCCACAACCACCTGATGGAGCATCGCTCCGAAAGCTAGTGCTTCCAATTAAACCTGTTGGACTATAACCTGGTGTTGTGTGATTTTTAACTTTGTACACCTGCTTTAGATTGACCCACAATGCCAATAGGGAGAAAATTCCAGTATTTTAACCCAGTGATAGTGAGGAAACAGCGATATATTTCCAAGTCAGGATGGTGAGTAGTTTGTAGGGGAAATTGCAGGGGATTGGTATTTACATGTGTCTGTTGCCTTTGTCCTTCTAGATGGTAGTGGTCGTGGATTTGAAAAGTGCAAAGAATTGAGGATTTTTGGTGAATTTCTGCAGTGATTCTCCATGACAGCAACTGGCCATTGTCTGTGTGCAGGTATGATCCGGAACGATACTGATCACAAGAGGATAGGATGAAGGAGGCACCCTCATCAATAATGTCACTGTGTTCCATTCATGTGTATGGCCCTGATGAGGGGTCCAAGGCAAGACTAACACTGGGACACAGATTGATCCCTACCCCAGGGGCAGGAGGAACCAACTTCTTATTTCATTTCATTGCTATTTTAAAAAAAAAATTAAAGTCCAAAGGACTTCTCTTCTTTGCTTCCTGTCACTTACTAATAACTTTGCCTTTCTCTTTGAGCATGTGACTCTTTACATTGCTCACAAACCACAGGTTCAAGTACAAGCAAAATCCTGCAGAAACTGAAAATCTAAAATAGAAAAAGAGAATGTTGGAGAAACTCAGTCTCTGGGGAGAGAAAGACATCTGGAAGGTTTTGGGTCTGCTATGACACTTTTTCAGAACTGGGTATTTGTAGTTTGTCATTGTATGAAGTTGAATAGGGCTCAGTGAACTTTTAGTTACGATATCTGGTGACAGTTTCTGTACAGAACACTTATTATCTCATCATTTTACAGGAGAAAGCAAATTAGAAAATACTTGTAGCTAGAAGGTTTGTATGTTCCTGGCTTCTTGAAACCAAACATTGTAACTAGGTCTGAAACAAGAGTGTTTACACATGGCCATTGAAACAGGTTAAGGACACATCCCACATTGAGATCAGTGGCCGAGGATCGTGTGGCTGTTTCACTCGGCTATTTATAACATTATTATCCGGCTGCAAGGTCACTTGCTTCTTTTGTTCTATCGAAGGTCATTGTTTGCTCTGCCAGAGCTCAGATTAACTCGCATCAGAGGCATGAAAATAACAAACAGAAAATATCCCCCTCATGTCTAACTAATCAACAGTGTCACCCAGAAAGGCATCCATGTGCACCCTGTGGCATTAATACTCTGTAGCATTAATAATCTGTTACCACTTGGATATTAAGCTTCCAATTTCCAGAGGTATTAATCTTCTGATGCCCTACAAATGTGGGGATACAATGGTGTACTGGCGATGTCAGTGATCCAGAAACTCAGGCCAGTGCTCTGGGGAAATGGGTTCAAATCTCAACATAGCAAAAATAAAAATCTGGGATCTTAAAAAAGTCTTGTTGACTGTTGACAGCCTTAAAAACCCATTGGCTTCATTAATACTTTAGGAAAATAAATCTACCAACCTGGTCTGGTCCATATGTAACTCTGGGCAATGTGACACGGGCAGTATATGGCTGGCGTGGTTGTCGATGCTCACAACTGTGAATGAATAGACAGTAGCTTGCAGTATTAAAACCTTGTGTATGTGTATGGTAATAATACTGCAATCCTGAGTACTCTTGTGGTGATGCTGAGAAGTCTGATTAGCCAGCTTATTGTAACTGATGGTGTAATAATGCTGTAAATGTGGAGTTATTTATGTCCTTGTCATAAGAACTGAATAAATCCAAACTGGAATAAGGCAGTCCAATTCAAAGTCATCTGCAATAGGGAGGTAAGATTCAACATTAACTGCAATCAAACAGTATTTCATTCACAACACAGCGAATTGGTTAAACAGAAGAATTTTAATTTTGCTTTAATTTGAGAAAAGCAGAGTTTTTCTCTGAGAAATATAGTACATTTCTAGACTCTAATCAATCTAGTTTTCTAGAACGATCTATAATAAAGAAAACTAGACCATGTTAGATTTAGTCATGATGATTGAGCTATATTTCATAAGGAAGTGAACAGTAAGGAAAGATTTATGTTACAGTATTGTCAATTAGAATGCTTGCTTTGTAACTTAAAACCATCACCTAGTTACTCGGATTGGAGAATTTGGTTAGATTCATAGAATCTCAGCAAACTAACAGCAACAATCATTGGAGAAAGGTATAGCTGTCATTGGACAAGGCAGCTGGAGGAACTGGGCATCATGCTCTGTGGGCAGGGGCCTGCAGGTCCTGATGGCATGACAACAGAACCTGCCAGCCTTGACCTGGGACAAGCAAGGGTCCCAGAGTGAACTCCAACTTGAAAAATACCCACCCACCACTACTCCCTGTTTCCCGTCACTCACAAAGTAATCCTGGAATTAAAGAACTGCAGAGGAAAACAGAAAAATAAGAACAACGAAAGAAAATGAAAATAAACTTGTGAGGTTTGTGAAACTTCACATGTCTTAAACAATCTGTAAGTTGCTAGAAAAGTTAAGCAGGTCTGGCAGCTTCTGTGAAGAGCAATCAGAGTTAACGGAAAGTACATGTTTAATGTTAATGCGGCTCTTTAAAAACAGATACAATAGAAAAAAGAACAGTAGATGCCAGATATCTGAGAAAAGATTGCAGAACAGTTCTGAAGAGCATTAACTCTGTCTCTCTGTCCACAGATGATGCCAGGCCTGCTGAGTTTCTTGATCACTTTCTGTTTGTGTTATTTTTAAAATCAGACATGATAAGACTGAAACCTGTTGTGATTTCAGTGTCAGTATTCACAGGATAAGAAAGGACTCATATATCTGACATGTTTAAACTTAAGAAACCCTGAAGACATAGTTTGGAGATTGGACTGGCTGGTTTGAAGATTGTGTCAGTACTAGCTCCTTTTAAAGACAAACTAAAGTAATTACTAAATCCAGAGACTCAGAAGCAAAATGACAGAGGGGTGCTACACTGTTTACAATTTTCATCAGCAGATCCTGGATGTCAGGTAGATTGTCAGAAATGGACATTATTCACGAAAAAGTCAACAGAATAAAAGACAGAGGCCATGTCCTAACTAAGGCTATGGGAAAACTGTCAAGATGATATGAAATGAGAGCGGAATCTTCTCTGACCAGTGACAGAAAGATAGCAAACTGCCATTTGCAATTGGTTATGAGGGACTACACTTCATAATGTTTCCAAAACAAAATGTTTGAAAGCCAATACAACAAGTGCAGAAAAAAAATTGTGAATTTTCTATAGGGAGTTAATTGTTAAAATGTGTATACTGTTATGTTATGTTTTGATAGAACTGTCAATAAATTATCACAATGTTAATTTTTAACATATTTTGAGGGGGAGATGTTACAGTTGTTGAACTTTATATGTGGATGACCTTTTAAGCTTTAATTCAATGTAGATGCAGTAATTCGGAGAGGGGCTGTGACTTGCTATGAATTCTGCCTGGAAACAAGCCCATGTGACCCAGTTGTCATGGGAACAAGGTCCAAGTCACAACTTCGAGTAAAAAGTGAGGTCTGCAGATGCTGGAGATCAGAGCTGAAAATGTGTTGCTGGTTAAAGCACAGCAGGTCAGGCAGCATCCAAGGAACAGGAAATTCGACGTTTCGGGCCAGAGCCCTTCATCAGGAAAGGCTAATGATTCCTGATGAAGGGCTCTGGCCCGAAACGTCGAATTTCCTGTTCCTTGGATGCTGCCTGACCTGCTGTGCTTTAACCAGCAACACATTTTCAGTCCAAGTCACAACTTGCCACACTCAGACTTGTAGAGTTTCTGAGTTAACCAGACAAACAGATTTGAGAAAATCAGAAGCTGCTACTGCTCTGTCAAACAGCGGAGAAAGACAGCATTCTTATTAACAACCAGGCAAAATACTATGAGGGTAGATTCCCTGTTTGAAGAGACCAGGCTTGTAGGAGCTCTCCCAAACCCACCCTGGCTCTCTCCGCTCAAACTGCAAATTTCCAGTCACTGAGGCCTTGATGATAGACTCTAGAATTGTCCTCACATCTGAAATTGGCTAAGAACTTTCTTCTAAAATAATGCAATGATTTCTTTTGAGTTAACTGAGAAAAACTATTATGTGGGATCAGGAGTGTTGTATTTTTTTAAATGCAGTGAATGTGCTTCCTGAAGGGGTAGAGGAAGTAAATACAACATAACTTTCAAAAACAATTGGATAAATATTTGAAGGGAAATTTTCCAGGAATATGGGGAAGACCAGGGTGAGTTGGACTAATTGAATAAATCTTTCAAAGAGCCAGCACAAGCATAGTGGGTCAAATGGTCTGTATGTAACTTTCTAGTTCAATGGGATGTTTTATGAAACAAAGGTTCAGAGGTTGATGACTGAAGCATCTTCAGTTTCTTCACCAAGAGATTGAAACCATTGAGCCTTGGCAATTTTTACTCCCTTTTAAACCTCCTCCCCCCTCCCCACCCCCTCTATTGTTTCCTCTTTTATCTTTACCTTTAACTTACATTAAAGTTAGTTCCTCCCTCTGATTTACATTTAAGCTTCCTCATATTTGGTATATTATTCTCACCCTCGCTGAGAGGTAAGGAGTATTTATTTTACAAACCTCCAGTGTTCTGAGTTTAAATGACAGTTATTCCTGTGTACATTGTTAACCTTTAACCACCCTCATTCTCTTTATACATTTGGTAAGACCTCTCAATTTTGCCCTTGATTTCCCTCACAGGTTTATCATCTTAAATATCATTGGCTAAGTGATGAAGTATCTGACTGTGCATCAAATATAACAGACTGGTGGAATGAAAGGTCACAGGAGTGTGAGATGCACGGACATTGTTGATGAGTTGAGCAATGGCTATGTTGGGAAGATATTACACAACAGGCTGGAAGCTGTGTCTATTATCGCATTGTTCAGGGCTGTGGAATCCACCATGTGACAGACTGCCCTTTGCAGAGGTCGAGCTGCCAGAGTAACTAATGTAGATCAAAGCTGCCACCAGTCCCCTTGCTCTTTGTATTGTGCTGCTAATTAATCATTCCTTGTTCTGCACAGAGTCAGGTTCAAGCCAGATTGCTGCCACTTGAAACATAATGGATTCTGCAAAGATCCATCCAGCCATCTTCCCTTTAATTGTGATTGTCTCTATGATTGGGCACCCCATTAATCAGGAAACAATCTCATTGAAAACTAACAATGAAAGTAAGTTTACTTCAGTTCTCAGTAAATTAACAAAAACATAAATTGCTGGAGAAACCCATCGTATTTGGCGACGTTGGTAGAGAGAAAGTAGATTTAACGTTTTGAGTCCATTGACTCCTCCTCAGAACAGAAACTAATGCTCCTTTCTGGAAAAATCCCTGAATTGATCTGCAAGCATTCCCTCTCGCCCTGACAGTATGAGCTGATTGGATGTTGGCGATGGCAACAAGGTGGGCTAGAACAGTTTCTCAAAACCATATCATTACAATCTAACAAACACAACTATGGAACTGTACAATCCACAACCCATTAACATGATCCAGCCAGTGAAGGATGTGATCACTGTCAAAGTGTAATGGTCAACTTTGAGAAAGTGAGGACTGCCGATGCTGGAGATCAGAGTCGAGAGTGTAGTGCTGGAAAAGCACAGCCAGTCAGGCAGCATCCGAGGAGCAGGAGAATTGATGTTTCAGGCAAGAGCTTCCTGATGAAGGGCTCTTGCCTGAAACGTTGATTCTCCTGCTCCTCAGATGCTGCCTGACCTGCTGTGCTTTTCCAACACCACACTTCTGAGTACGTAATGGTCAGCCCAGTGTGTATGTAATTGCTAGTGTGTATAAGTCAGCATGTGTAATAAGAAGTAACTGTGTATAGTATATGTACAGAATTTATTCTCAATGAGCTAGGATGGTAAATCGTTGGAATTCTCTATCCTAAAGGTGGTGACATTCTTCTTCATCTCAGTTCTAAGTCAAGGTGGTGAGTGGCTTGGAGGGGAACTTGCAGGGGGTGGTGTTCCCATGTAGCTGCTGCTCTTGTCTTTCTCGATGGAATAGGTCATGGGTTTGTAAGGTATTGTCTAAGGAACCTTGGTGAATTTCTGCAGTGCATCTTGTAGACAGTACACACTACTGCTACTGAGTGTTGGTGGTGGAGGGAATGAATGCTTGCGGACATGGTGCCAATTAAGTAGGCTACTTTGTCATGGATGGTATTACGCTTTTTGAGTGTTGATGGAGCTGCACCCCTTCAGGCAAGTGGAGGGAGGAATATTCCATGACTTGTGCCTTGTAGATGATTGTGAGGTGAGTCACTTGCTGTAAAATCTCTGGTTTCTAACCTGCTCTTGTAGACGTTATGTTTATATGGCTAGTTCAGTTTGGTTCCTGGTCAATAGTAGCCCCCAGAATGTTGCCAGTGGGGGAGATCAGTAATGGTAATGTCATTGAATGACAGAGGGTGATGGTTAGACTCTCTCTTATTATGATGGTCATTGCATGGCATTTGTGTGGGTTGAATGATACTTGCTACTTGCTAGCTCAAGCCTGGATTTTGTCCAGATCTTGTTGTATTTGGACACAGACTGCTTTAGTATCTGAGGATTCACAAATGGTGCTGAACATTGTGCAATCATCGGCAACCATCCTCATTTCTGACCTAATGATGGAGGGAGGGTCATTGGTGAAATGTTTTGGTACAATTGAATGGCTCTCCAGGCCACTTCAAGGCCAGATAGGAGTCAGGCACATTGCTGTGGGTCTTGAGTCAGACCAGGCAGTTTCCTTCCCTAAAGGACATTAGTGAACCAGATGGGTTTGCATTGCATGAACAGAGTTATGGAAGCCAGTTTTTTAAATTCCAAATTTAACTCGTTTCAACAGCCAGGACAGAATTTGAATACTTGTCTCAAGAGAATCAGCACCGATGTCTTGATGACTAGTTTGCCCTTATCCCTGTGTTGCCATTCCTCATGGCAATACCCCTCATGGGGAGACATGTATTAATCCACTATTTCCAAAGGCTATATTGGTAAGATAATCCTTCTTTCAAGTTATTTATTGCCAAGTATTTCTTGGCCTTCCCTTGCTGTCTTTACATGGTCAATAAATTGACATAGCTAACATCTATCCTCTTATCCTCTTGAAGTGAGACAATGTGTAAATGCCTCTGGTCCCTGCCAATCAGTCTCATCCGTTTTGTTGGTCTGGGCCATGGTGTCTCTGGAGAGATTTATCTTAATGGAAATCAAAGGCAGCACCAGTTGCTGCTCACTATCCACAGCATCCTGAAAAACAGAGATATGACTGAGGGTGAGGTTGTAGCTGAGGAAGGGATGTCCCTTCCTGTTGAGTTTCAGGTATGAACAGCAGTGATGAGGGCGATTAACGATTAGTGATTGCTCCAGATGGTATTGCCAAGCAAAGTAAGAAGGGGAACCATCTTAGTGAATCTGCAAATTCACAGACATCCCCTGCCTGGCTTCTGTCACATTAACCACCACAGCAAGGAAAATGAGATGTTGATAAAACAATGAACAACTGCTCTCTATTTTTAGAATAAAAAGACAAATGTTAACCTGGAGTTTCACCAATGGAAGTCAGTGATCGTCAGTTCTCAGGGTGGCTGTGTTGTGAACTTATACTGTCCCTGCAATATGAAACTGATTGTTGGAAAATGTTGGCTCTGTCCTACTTTTCATGTTGAGTAGAAACACTGCAGCAAGTGGAACCTAAAAAAAAGCCAGAAAATGTTGTAACTCCTCAAGCCATGCATCAGAGTCTGTGGAGAGACACAAAGTGAATGAGAGCTGAAGGGTGCAGGAGAGGGAGAGTCAGTGAACTCCGAGGAGTCTGTTATCCACCAAATCTGACCGTCTTGGAACAGCAGGATCCACTGTCCCAATTTCACAGAAAACACTCTCCTCTGGAAATCTTTCTCAATCAGGTCGGAGCCAAGGAGAGAAATGGAGGGAGAGAGGGCTCAGAGCAGTCAGGAGTATGATGGTTAGCAATATGGAGATGGGGAGGGGAAGTTGGGCTGAGGCCAGGGGAAAGAAACAGGGGAGAGGGGAGGGGAAGCAGAGATTGGAAGAGACAATGTCAGGGGACAGACGAGACTTGAGGGTGGGATTTAGTGCAAGTGAGTGTAAGAAATGAAATAACATGCAACAGTTGTAGCAAAATGCTACAGAAAATTCTCAAAGGAATTAAACTAAATGAACCCCCAGCATTGACCTAGCACCAGAAACTACAACATCAAACTCTGCCTGTTGATTCTAAAAGTCCCCCTTACTGATCTGCAGGGGATTGTGACAATAATGGGACAGCTATCTCACTGACTTGCCAAGCAACAGCCTAACACAGTCAGACATTATAAATTATATCATCAGTATACTGTCCTGCTGACCAAAGTCAAACATGTGATGCTGGTAAAGCACAAACAGGTCAGGCAGCATCTGAGGAGCAGGAGAGTCAATGTTTTGAGTATACGTTCTTCATCAAGAAAGTGGGGGTGGATGCCAAGGGAGCTAAGAGATAAACAGGAGCAGGATGGGGTTGGGGGGAAGGTAGCTGGGAATGCAATAGGTGGATGAAGATTGGGGGTGAAGGTGATAGGTTGGAGTGGAAGGTGGAGTGGACAGGTCAGACAGTTCAAGAGCGCCGTGCTGAAATGGAGGGTTGGATTGGGGTAAGGTGAGGGAAGGGTGGTGAAGTCAACATTGATCACTTGTGGTTGGATGGTCCCAAGGCAGAAGATGAGGAGTTCTTCCTCCAGGTGTCAGGTGGCTAGAATTTGGTAGTGGAGGAGGCCCGGCACTTGCATGTCCTTGGCAGAGAGGGAGGGGAGTTGAAGTGTTTGGTACAGGGCGGTGGGATAGTTTAGTCCATGTGTCCCAGAGATGTTCTCTGAAACATTTTGCAACTTGACATCCTGTCTCCCCAGAGTAGAGGAGACCACATCAAGAGCTACAGACACAGTAGATGAGGTGTGTGGAGGTGCAGAAAAATCTCTGCTGGATGTGGAAAGATTCTTTGGAGCCACAGAGTCCAATCACATGGGATCAATGTTGATTTCACCAGTTTCCTCATCTCCCCTCCCCCACTTATCCCATCCAAGGCCCCAAAAGATCTTACCCAAAGGGTAATTTAGCATGGCTAATCCACCTAACGTGCACATCGTTTCACTGTGGGAGGAAACCGAGCACTCAGAGAAAACCCTCGCAGACACAGAGAATGTGAAAACTCCACACAATCACCCTAGGAAGAAATTGGACCCAGGTTCTGGCGTTGTGAGGCAGCATTGCTAGCCACTGAGCAACTGTGCTGCCCTAACCATATTACTGATAGTCTGGAGTCACATATAGGCCAGACCATGTAAGGGCGGCAGATTTCCTTTCCTGAAGGATATTAGTGAACCAGTTGTTTTTTTCCAGTCAGCAGTGATTGCACAGTTGCTATTAGACTAGCTTATTATTCTGGACTTTTATTGGATTAAAATTCCATCACCTGCCTTGGTGGGATTTAAGGTCATAGTCCCTGAACATTAGCCGGGGTTCCTGAATATCAATACATTGACATTACCACGAAGTGTGATACATAACAAAGCAGGCCTGTGATTGTCCAGGTTTAGGAGGAGAAAGTGAGGACTGCAGATGCTGGAGATCAGAGCTGAAAATGTGTTGCTGGAAAAGCACAGCAGGTCAGGCAGCATCCAAGGAACAGGAGATTCGACGTTTCGGGCATAAGCCCTTCTTCAGGATTGTCCAGGTTTACTGTGGTCCTTGCTGCCTGGTTCTGTTTAAGGCACATGCTGACACTCAGCCTCTGGTCTTGCTCCACCAGCCTTGGGAGTTTTTTCCTTCTGATTGGGCAGTGGCCTCAGAAAACACCTGTTTTGACACAGAGTGTACCTTGTTCACAGGGAGTCATTCCCACAGTCACTACATGTTAATTACTGTTGGTGAGCGAGGCTAATTTTAAAGTGGTTTAGACGATGCTAGATCATTCTCTAATTGGCTTTTAAGAGGGACAGACATTGACATTTTGTATTTGTTCCTCGGATATCAGCATCATTGGCTTGACTGGCATTTATTGCCTATCTTAAAGGCCCCAAAAAGACTATTAAATTTAAAATTAATGCCGAAAAACAGGCAATGCTTAAAACCAATAGTGTGTAAAACCCAAGTGCATAATGGGCAAGATAGTAAGTGTACTTATTCAGTTAAAAGTCCAAAGGATTATAGAGGCACAATTCGCATACCTATTGAACTTCATTTTAATACAAACAATATACTTAGCAAAATAGGATTGCCTCTCTCTCTCTCTAAAACACTACAGATTAGAACTAACCCAACATGGTACACATCTGTCATTTGCATTGCCAGGCAATAAGCCATTTTTAACTCTCCTCTGATAACAACAACTCCAGACACTTGATAAAAACGAAAGTTGTGATCTTGCTCATTACATTTTGACAGGCTTCCACTCTGTCCTGTAACAACCCTTTCTTCCAAATATGTTTTATAGTTTGCTCTCTTCACTTTCTGCTGCCCCAAATCCATTTGAATTGAGGTCTGTGATAATATTGTTCAGCGCGTGGCTGACTCCCAAACTCCCAAAACTCCTAAAATTGTAAATAGCAACTAGATAGATTCAGACAGCTGCCTGGCTGCCTTTCTCTATCTCTATGTACTCATTGTTTGTGATCTAAGGCTTGTTCTCTCCTGTTTCTGGTCCTTTGGGAATTTCTGATCATTTGGGAATTTCTGGATTGCTGCTATATATTAATATAACTTCTGAAGAAGAGTCATACCAGATTTGAAACTTTAACTCTTGTTTCTCTCTGCACTGTTGCAGCCAGACCAGCTGGGTTTCTCTCGTATTCTCTGTATTTGTGGATGTTATGTCTTTTGTTCCTTCTTCCCTTGGTCTTCAGATTTATCTGTCTGCTTTTCGTTACTCTGTTTTTTTAACTTTTCAGTGAACAATTGTGCCTGCTCACCAAATGGTATGTCCTTGTTGTTTCTGAATGTGACACAAATGAGGCACATGTGGACACCGTTTGGGAATTTATGGGTTTATTTCAAGCTAAACTAATATAGACAGTACAGAATAAGCTCTACACACAGACTCTGCCAAGACTGCTACATGGTCATGTGATGATGTCTTAGTGTTTGGATTATCCACAGGCCGAGTTTCTTAAGGGTTATCAGACAAAAAATGATAACATGCATCAACGTCTGGTGACTTTTTTTGAGGATAACATCTTGCAGAAAGGTGAGCTCAGTCACGATAGCTCTACTTCAGGAAGTGTCACCATCACTAGGGAACATGACAGCTCTACTTTAGCTTGAACACATCTTGATGAAGCCAATACAAGGTGCAACGCTCAGGCTGAGCACACCCATTGCAGCATGGAATTCTCCCAGGATCCACTGCCAAACACATTCATACAATTGGGGATGTGAAGCATCACTTCACCGCCACACTCTCCCTCCAAAACCACTGGAATCACTTCACCTTTATATCAGATCTGCCCAGTACCTGGTCCTCTCCTCAGTCTCCTGTGGTAGGTGTCAGTCCCACTGCAAACAAGCAAACTGACCCAGTAAGCAATTTCTTAGCAAATGTAACTTTCTGCCAGATAAAGACCACTAATAGATGTCTAAAGTTTATAAGATTGTTGCTAGCTTGGACAGTGATGGTAAGGATAGTTTAGCTGATGTTGAGGGGATGGGAATCTCTGAAATCAGCCTCACTCCATGTTCAGATCCATTAGTCACTGACGTAAGCCCAGTCTCTGTGCTCCAAGCCACTGAAATGACCACCAATGGAGAATCCACCAGCAACAAGATGCATTCTGCCACAGCTATTTGCCAGCCAGTAGTTCCTCGTAATCCTCAGACCCTTTCAGGGGGGAGTCAAGTTTCAATAGATAGCCTTCGCTAGTTGTGAGCCAGTTGGGTTTTAATGAGAATTCAGTCACTTTGTGGTGACAATTAATGAAAGGGGCTATGAATGGCAGCTTTATTCATTCATTAGAAATAAATCCCACCAGCTGCTGTGATAGGATTTGTACCTGTGGTGACGGAGCATCAATTTAACATTTTCTCACGAAGTGTGCGGTTTTATCATGGCCAGCAAGCCATCTCTGGAAAGCCTTGCTTCCTTGTCAGAGCTCACCGCAGTCCATTGGCAGATTTTCTACTCTTGGATGATGCTGATGTCACAGAATATTGCACCCTCTGGATTGATGTCACAGCATGGCCCACCCTCTGGATTACTGTCACAGAATGGTCCACCCTCTAGAATGATGTCACAGCATGGCCCACCCTCTGGATTGATGTCACAGCATGGTCCACCCTCTGGAATGATGTCACAGCATGGCCCACCCTCTGGATTGATGTCACAGCATGGTCCACCCTCTGGAATGATGTCACAGCATGGCCCACCCTCTGGATTGATGTCACAGCATGGCCCACCCTCTGGATTGATGTCACAGCATGGTCCACCCTCTACAATGATGTCACAGCATGTTTCACCCTCTGGATTGATGTCACAGAATGATCCACCCTCTGGAATGTGCTGGAATGTAATGTACACAGTCCTCATTCTGATTCAGAAAAGCCAAGGCTGGGGATATCATCACTGAAGCAGTCAGAAAGAAATTGAGCATATCAAATCCAAATGTATCACAGGCAGTCCTCAAATAGAGAAACACACCTGCTGAAATCCATGGAAAGTCATCCTGGACAGATTAATACCACACCAATTCCAATGGTAAAAAAGCCACTAAACCAGAAATGACAAAATTAAGGTGGAGTGGTAGGAAGCCAAATTTTATTAACAAACACTGGACCAAGGAATAGGAATAGGCCACTTGGCCCTTCGAGCCTGTTCTGCCATTCAATAAGATCATGCTGATCTGATATTAATCTCAACTCGACATTAATCAGAGCATTGAGTATAGGAGTTGAGAGGTCATGTTGTGGCTATAGAAGACATTGGTTAGACCACTTTTAGAATACTCTGTGCAATCCTGGTCTCCCTGCTATAGGAAGGATGCAGTGAATCTTGAAAGACTTCAGAAAAGATTTACAAGAATGTTGCCAGGGTTGGAGGGTTTGAACTACTATTGTTATGAAGGTGTAGGGGGTACTGTATCTTTAAGAGAGTTAAAATCTAGTAGAACTACCTGATACAGCACCAAGTGTTCGGAATAAAGTAACAATGTAACATTTGGTCAAACAGCTGGGTAGCTGCGTTTTCCTGGGAAAACACTACCATCATAGGACAAGCCAGACAGAGAACAGCCAGGGAATTCCTAGAGGCATGGCATTCATCCACAAACTCCATTAACAGACACATAGACCTGGACCCCATATACAAACCACTACAGCTGAAACTGACACCCGGAAGCGGCAAGAACATCCATCAACAGACACATCGACCTGGACCCCACATACAAACTACTACAGCTGAAACTGACATCCGGAAGCGGCAAGAACAAACCACTATAAATACCGGAAGAAACCTCAAAGCAGCGCTTCACAGGAAGCTCCAATAGCACTGATGATGTTCCCTAGCCAGGGAACGAAACGTTTGCAGCAAAAACTTCCAGCTCGGCAAACAGAACCACAACAACAGACACCCGAGCTACAAATCTTCAACCAGACTTTAATCAAATTTGAATTTAGTATATTGACAATATTTTAGAAACCAATGAAATAAGACTGGGAAAACTTGAACAGTTGAGAGAGAACTGCCATGTACAGACTGCCCGAAAAATATCTCTCTTAAAGGTACCTTAATTGATCAGTGTCCTGTAAAACAGAAATCCATAAGAAGAAGAAAAGAAGACAGAGGAAGATATAAAGAGAAGTTTTGATAGTTGGCAGGTTTTGAAATTTGAATTTTGGTAAATCTTAATCAGGGTTTTTATCAGACTAGCATTATAAAAGGGAAAGTAAAAGATAGGTTAGAGGAAGGAGTTGTAAATAGTTGTTAATTATTTATAGTTAATTATTCTCTGTTATACTTTAAAAAGTAAAGTTGTTAATTTTACTTTAACTCGTTCTTGGCCTCTCAAATTTTCACAGATTACTGCATGGGATAAATCTTTTCTGTGTTGTTGGTTTAAATTAACCAGCAGGGTTTACCCCATGACATAACAGTTTGGGGGCTCATCATTGGGATTTGAACTGGTTTAGACTGATTTGAATAGATTTGGGGGTAAGAAAAATCCCAGCAGATTTAAACACTTGTAGGTTAGCGTCCTAGACCTTTAAATTTCGGTGACTTGTGGTTGATTAAATTAAAAGTGAGAAAATGACTCCTAAAATTGCTAAAGAGATTCTGGTATTTGAAGATGATTCTCAAATTTGCCAAGAAAGTTTAGAAGGAAAGAAAAAGGCCATATTTTTAGAATTAGCAAATAAGTTAGATTTGGGTTTAACCGAGGACAAAAGTAAAGCTGAAATTGTAAGGAAATTACTTCAAACACGTAGGTGTGTCAGAGAAACAGACAAGTGCAATAGAGGTAGAAAAACTTAAATTATAACTGAGGAAAATGGAGTTAGAAGATAAACAAACAGAGAGAGAGGAAAGACAGTGGGAGAGAGAAAGGGAAAGAGAGCGAGAAGAGAGAGAGGTGAAAAAGTGAGAGAGGTTCTTAGCTGAGCAAAGAGAGAGAGAAGAAAGGGAGAGATAGGAAAAGAGCGAATTTGAACTTAAGATGTTGTGAGTTAGTCAGCAAAGTCAAGTTAACAGGATGGAGATTAAAAGAGAAGATAGTGATATATACAAATATGTTAAAACTCTGCCACATTTTGATGAGAAAGATGTTGAAGCCTTCTTTATTTCATTTGAAAAATTGGCTAGACAGATGGAGTGGTCTGAGGATTTATTGGTAATGCTAGTTCAGACTAAACTGGTGGCAGAGTGTGGTAGTGCTGTATTTGCCGCGCTGTCTGATGTGGGGTCAAGAGATTATGAAGAAGTTAAATTGGCTGTATAAAGGGCCAATGAATTGGTACCAGAAGCATGTAGACAGCAGTTCAGAAACATAAAGAAGGAACCAAATCAGACTTATGTTGAGTTTGAAAGAATTAAACATAGTCATTTTGATTGATGGGTGCATGCTTTAAAAATAGATAGGACCTTTGAGGCTCTATAAGAGATTTTCCTGCTGGAGGGGTTTAACAACTCACTTCCAGAAATGATAAGAACTCATGTGGAGGAACAGAAAGTTGAGGAAGTGAGAAGGGCAGCAGAATTAGCAGATGGGTACATGCTGGTGCATAAGAGCAGCTTCCGGCCAGAATTTCGTCCTGTGAGGGATAGAAGTTGGGAGAAGGGGAAATCCTACACTACCAAACCAAGAGTGGAGAGCACCGGTAAGATTTTACCACATGTTAAAAAAAAAGAAGCCCAAAAGGATGGAAAGGAGGTGAAAGGCCTCGGGTGTTTCCACTGTGGTAAAGTGGGACACGTAAAGACACAGTACTGGTCGTTAAAGAAAGGCATTGTGGGAAACGATGTGGTGAAAGAAGCTAAGCCAGTGGCATTAGTGAAAGTGGTAAAGGAAACCCCAAGAAGAGCCAAGAAGCTGCAGGAGAGTGCACAGCCCAGGTAGGGGCTGGGTATGGGGATAGCACCTGATCTCTATAAAGAATTTGCCTCTCTGGGTAAAGTTTACTTAGAAAGAATAGGGGGAGAAGGACAAGAAGTTATCATTTTGAGAGACACAGGATCTAACCAGTTGCTGATAGTAAGAGATGAGAGAATATCCACTTTTTATGAACTGTTACCCGAGAGTGTGGTAATTTGTGGAGAGAAATTTAGCGTCCCCTTATATAAGGTCAGGTTGGAGTGCCAACTCAAGAGGGGAAAGCCACAGTGAGAGTGATTGACAGAGTGACAGTTCCAGGAATTAATTTTCTTCTTGGGAATGATTTGGCAGGATCCAAGATGGGAGTGACACTCCTTGTTGTGGAGAAGACCAAGAAACTGAGGAGTTAAAACAGAAATATCCTGGTATTTTCCCAGACTGTGTGGTAACCAGATCACACTATCATAAGTCACAGCACAAAGCGAAAAGTAAAGAGAAAGATGGAGTTGAGGTTCAGTTCCCTGACACCCTGTTTGATGTAATGATGCAGGAAAAACCTGAACAGGCAGAGCTAAGGGACTGCAACAGAAAGACAAGACAATGAAAGATATATATGTGGAGGTGTACTCCGAAAAGGAGGCAGAGAATATTTCTGAAGGTTATTATCTGCAAGATACAGTCCTAAGACGGAAATGGAGACCACGGCAGGTTAGTGCAGAAGAGAAATGGGCTGAAGTGCACAAGATTGTGTTGCCGGTAGCATACAGACAGAAAGGGTCCGGGTAGCACATGAACTACCTATGGAGGTCACCTAGGGGTACAAAAGACTCAGGCTAAGGTACAGAAACATTTTTATTGGCCTGGACTGCACAAGGATGTGGTTAACTTTTACCGTATGTGTCATACATGCCAAATGGTAGGTAAGCCACCGATGGTAATAAAACCAGCATCTTTGTTGCCAATTCCTGCATTTAAAGAAAATTTCATGTGGGTTATAATTCATTGTGTAGGTCCTCTCCCGAGAACTAAAACTGGGAACTAGTACTTGTTAGCCATAATGGATGTGCCTACCAGATTTCCGGAGGCAATTCCATTACGGAATATTAAGGCAAAAAGGGTGGTAGAGGAGGTAATAGCTTTCTTCACAGGGTGTGAGCTACCCAGAGAGATTCAGTCACGCCAAGGGAGAAATTTTACTGCTCGGCTGTTTAAGGAGGTTATGGATTGTTTAGGTATTCAGCACTTTAAATCCAGTACGTATCATCCTGAATCCCAGGGAACTCTAGAAAGGTAGCATCAGACCTTGAAGACCATGTTGAGAGCTTACTGTCAGAACTACTTGAATGATTGGGATAAAGATATCTTATTCATATTGCTTGTCATTAGAGATGCCCAAAATGAATCTACTCAGTTCACTCCCTTCAAGTTAATATTTGGGCGTGAAGTGAGAGTGCCTTTGAAATTAATTAAAGAAAAGTTGCCAAGACCAAAGTCGGAAATCTCACACTTAGATTATGTATCGGAGTTGAGGGAGAGATTAAATCGAGTAGGTGAGTTAGCTCAACAGGACCTAAATAGGGCGCAGTGTAGCATGAAGCAGGTGGCACATAAAAGGTCTGAGACTCGGACGTTTTCCCGAAGGGATGATGTGTTAGTGCTGTTACCAGTGATAGGAGATCCCTTGTGTCTGTGTGGGTTTCCTTCGGGTGCTCCAGTTTCTTCCCACAATCCAAAAAATGTACAATTCAGGTGAATTGGCCATGCTAAATTGCCCATAGTGTTGGTGCATTAGTCAGGGATAAATATAGGGTAGGGGAATGGGTCTGGGTGGGTTACTCTGTGGAGGGTCGGTGTGGAGTTGTTGGCTAAAAGGGCCTGTTTCCATTCTGTAGCTAATCTAATCTACTCAGTTGTGGCTAGGTTAACAAACTGTGTAGTCTATTTGGAAGATGTTGTGATCTTTAGTATGTCCTGGAAAGATCACATAGTACCGCAGCAGAGCTCTTTGAATGACTACGAGAAGCAAAACTGGTGATAAACTTAAATAAAACTGAATTCGCGAAAGGTGACATTGCTGGGACATAACATCAGTCGTGGAAGGTTGCCCCTACAGAACGCAAAGACGAAGGCCATCAAGGAATTTCCATGATCAACCTCAAAGAAAGAAGTGCTTCAATTCTTAGGACTCAATGGATTCTATGTTCCAAACTTCAGCAGTGTAGTGCACCATTAACCAATTTGCTAAAGATGACCACGAAGTTTTGATGGACAGAACAATGCCAGGAGGCATTTGACCATTTGAAATTAATATTAACCACCAAACCAGTTTTAGCTACACCAAACTTTTCAAAACCTTTTAAAGTCACCATCGATGCTCGTGACATTGGGGTTAGAGCTGTACCCCTACAGGAAGATGAAGATGGGATTAAACTGTCAGTTGGTTACTTTTTGAAGAAGATCAACATCCACCAGAGGAAATACTGCACAATCGAAAAAGAACGATTGAGTTTGGTACTGGCCTTACCACATTTTAACGTGTATGTGACGAACAATGTGTCGGAGACAACTGGGCACATGGTTCACAATCTGCTTACATTCTTAGAACATTTAAGACAAAAACATGAGACTATTTTGTTGGAGTCTTACATTACAGACTTTTAATTTAAAATCATACACGTTTAACTAATAAAGTTTAGATGAGATTTGTATTTATTTAATTTTATATACACAGTTATATGGGAAGAAGTTAAGGTGAATTTAGATTAAAGTTATCTGTATTAAGGGTAATGTGTTTAAAAAGTAGAGAAAAAAAACTGAAACCATCTTTTCATTTTTTCTTAAGGAGGGAGGTGTTGTGAAGATGTGGGTGTACTGTACCTTTAAGAGAGTTAAAAGCTAGCAGAACTACCTGACACAGCACCAAGTGTTCTGAACAAGGTAACAACATAACACTTGGTCGAACAGCTGGGGTAGCTGGGTTGCCTGGAGGTGGCAAAACAAATACAAATTTGGCTAATCAATTTAAATTATACCCCAAAATACCAAACACCAATCAAATTTGAATTTAGTATATTGACAATTTTAAAAGCCAGTGACTCAGGGATCCAAGATGGCGGCGATCTAGGAGGATCATGTTACAGAGCTCCACACTGCAGCACAAACAGGATGAACTTTTAACCTGCCCTACCTGGACCACCGTGATATCCTGGGACTCTGGAAAGTCGTGGAATCCCAGGAAACTGTGAAAAAATAACTTACCTGGGTTTTCACCATCGAGGGATGCCGAAGAAGGGAGGAGGTACATCGAGGCAGGGCCAGTGGCCTAGCCTGCAGGATCCTCAGACTCGACTTCCTATCAGGCCCTGGTGAAGAAGCTCGCGAAATCTCACGAGATGTTAGGTAAGCAGATCGAGGAGAAGCTGGCCCCAACCTCTATCAAACTGCAGAAGCATGAACGGCAGCTGGGAGACCTGGAAAAGAAGACGGATGAGGTCAAACACAGAGTCACTGTGGTAGAAGCTGATACCGGTTCCTCCAAGGATAGGATCCAAGCCCTGAAGACACAAGTCCAGAATTTGCTTGATCAAGTTGATGACCTCGAGAACAGGGGCAGGAGAAAAAATATTTGGATCGTCAGTCTGCCGGAGGATAAGGAAGGTGAGCGGCCGGTGGAATGTTATGAGGACTGGTTGCCGAAATTCCTTAACTTGGAGACTGGAATGAGAGGCTTGAAGACTGAGAGGGCTCACCAGGTCATGGCATGGAGGTCAGGTCGAGGTCAACATCCTCGTCCTCTCTTGGTGTGGTTTCATCATTATATAGATAAGGAGAGAATCATGGAAGCTTCCAGAATCCAGAGGAAGGTCTGAAGGCCCTAATTTACGAGGGCTCTAAGATGATGTTCTTCCAGGACTTCTCAACAGCAGTAATCCAGAAAAGAAAATCCTATGACGGCTCTTTGAGGGAGCCCAGGATCCAGTACTCTCTGAGGTATCAGTGGTGCTTCGGATCACCTTAGATGGATCCGTACATCCCTTTGACACATCGGAGAAGGCAAGAGATTTTGTGGACAAATTAGCTAAATCTGAACAGTTCAGTATGTAGAAATAGTACTGTTGTTTGGGTATGTCCCTTTTTTTTCCTTTACAAACAGAGGCAATCCGGTTGGGGCTTTCTTTACCTTTTTTGATGGGTAATAATCTGGTTTAAATGATGTTTGGTGGCGGTTGAGAAGTTATACAAAAGGATGGGTGGGGTATTTACCCTTTTACTCTTTAAAAAAGAATTTCTTTATTCATATTGCTATTCCATGGTGTATTTTCTTTCTTTTCTGCTTGTGTTTGCGGTGCGGCTCTAGCTAGGAGGAGGGAAAATGGTTGAGAGGGCTAGATGCCTACTTACAGGCAATTTATACAAGGTTCAGGTATTTAAATGTCCAGGCTGCAGTATAGGCAGTGGGATGGGAAGTTGGGTTTTGGGATGGGTATTTTCCCACTTTGGGCAAGGAGTGAGTTCCGCCATTCAGCGCCGTTGGCGCTTGATACATTGGTTTGTTTTTTTGGTTTTTGTTGTATATAATCTTTGATAGCTTTGTAGGTTTGTTAACTGTAGTGGTTTTATTGTGGTTCTGTTCGCCGAGCTGGGAATTTGTGTTGCAGACGTTTCGTCCCCTGTCTAGGTGACATCCTCAGTGTTTGGGAGCCTCCTGTGAAGCGCTTCTGTGATGTTTCCTCCGGCATTTGAGTGGTTTGAATCTGCCACTTCCGGTAGTCAGTTCCAGCTGTCCGCTGCAGTGGTCGGTATATTGGGTCCAGGTCGATGTGCTTTTTGATTGAATCTGTGGATGAGTATCATGCCTGTAGGAATTCTCTGGCTGTTCTCTGTTTGGCTTGTCCTATAATAGTAGTGTTGTCCCAGGGGACGAAACGTCTGCAATACAAATTCCCAGCTCGGCGAACAGAACCACAACAACAACCACCCGAGCTACAAATCTTCTCACAAACTTTGTAGTGGTTTTAGCTTATTAGTTTTTATGTTTGATGAATTATGTGACACTAAGGTACAACAATTTGTGGTTCGAGTTCCTCCTCTCTGGAATTTGAATGTTACTGCCAGAAGGTTATGGCTAATGACTTGAAGTAAATGGTATAGCTGGAATATCAAGGGGATCCACTCACCAATTAAGAGGAAGAAGGCACTTTTGAGTCTTAGAAAGAGGCAAGTGGATGTTGCTTTGTTACAGGAGACACACTTGGATGATAGGGAGCATTTGAAACCACAGCAGAATAGCTTTGATCAGATTTACTTTTCATACCAGAAATAGGGGAGTGGCTATATTAGTTAGGGGGAATCTCCCATTTAAGCTACTAGAGTGTGTTAAAGATTCTGAAAGCCCTGATAAAGGATGAGAACATTGTATTTTGAAAGTTTATTGCCCTCTGGCCCATCCCCTCAAATTTCTGGTAGATGCATTCTCTAAATTCATCAGTCTCGAGTCCCAGCATATCACTTTAGGGGGAGATTTTAACTGTCTCATGGATCCTACATGAGGTTGCCCAAAGGCCCCCCGATACCCTCTGTACAAATGAAACAATTAGTGGATCTGTGTTTGGAGTTAGGGTTGGTAGACATCTGGAGGAGTCTCTACTCTCCAGGCAAGGATTTTATGTTATTTTCCAGTCCACACAGATGTCACACCAAGATCGATTTTTTTCTGACCCCCATGGCAACCCTGAAATTGATGGCATCTTGTACAATTGGTAATATTACCATGTCCAATCACGCTCCAGTGTACCTGTTAGTTAAGATGAAGAACAATCTAATGGGCCCGAGGCACTGGTGAATGGATCCCTTTATCCTTAAGGTTAAGACGTTTGTGGAGTACTTCGGGCGTTCCTAGACATTAACTCAGGCTCGGTTAGTAGTCCACCCATCCTTTGGGAAACTGTCAAAGCATAGTTATTTCTTACTCTGCCATTGGAAGCGGCAGAAGGATGAGCAGCAATGTCTCCTTGAAGCATGGTTGAAAGCAGCTGAGAAGGCTTACTTTGACAGGCCTCGCCGGTCAAACTACAGAGGATTACAGCACTGTGGTCTGCACTGAATTCTGTGCTTACGCAGACAGCAAAGAAGGAGCTTACTTTTGCAAAGCAAAGATTATCTGAGCATGGTGACAGACCAGGCAAATACTTAGCATATCTCACCAGATAAAGGAGTTCCCCACATGTCATTACAGCGATTAGGGACCGGTCTCAGAACCTAACATGTGACTCCAAAAAGATTAATGTGGCATTCCAGAGATTTTACTCTAAGTTATACCAATCTGAGGGTTGTGAGGAGGGGTGGGCCAAAATTGAGTCTTTTTTTAAGGATCTGGAGCTCCCAGGCGTGACGCCCGAGCAAGAGTCTTTCTCAATGCCCCCTTATCAGAGCAAGATGTGCAGGAGGCTGTGGTGCAGCTTCAGAGTGGAAAGGCGCCCGGTCCTGATGGACTTCCCAGTGAATTCTATAAGGAATTATAAACATATTGTCAGGCCCAATGCTCAATATGTTTAATGACTCATACAACAATGTTTGTCTCCTGCCATCTCTGAGAGAAGTCAATATTTCATTTATTCTTAAAAAAGGGAAGGTCCCATACTGTACTTCATATAGGCCCATTTCACTCTTAAACTGTCCACAACCACCTGATGAAGGAGCAGCACTTCGAAAGTTAGTGCTTCCAAATAAACCTGTTGGGACTATAAACTGGTGCTGTGTGATAAAAAAAATCTATTTTTTTCAATAAAAAACATAGTTTAAATAAAGCCAATGACACAATCCAATGCTTTGGGGGTATAAGACCAGGGGAAAATTGAACAGTTGAAGAAGTGCCATGCCACCAGCATCTGCAGACTGTCTGGAGAATAGCTCCCTTTAAGGTATCTTTATCGATCAGTGACCTGTGAAACAGAAATCCCTAAGAAGAAAAGAAGACCAAGGAAGATATAAAGAAGATTCAACAATGGGCTGGTTTTGAAATTTGAATTTTTGGTAAGTCTTAATCAGGGTTTTTATTGGACTAGTGTTATAGAAGGAAAGTAAAAGATAAGTTAGAGGAAGGAATTGTGAATAGTTATTAATTAATTATTTTCTGTTATACTTTAAGAAATAAAGTTGTTCCTTTTACTTTAGTTCTTGGCTGTTTGAATTTTCACAGATTACTGCACGGGATAAATCTTTTCGGTGTTGCTGGTTTAAATGGGGGAGGTTACCCCATCTCGTAACAATAAGCTGGGGTTGTTTTCCCTCGAGTGTCAGAGGCTGTGGCTGGCTTTAAAGATGTTTATTAAATTGTGAGGGGCATGGATAGGGTGAATAGCCAAGGTCTTTTTCCCAGGGTAGGGGAGTCCAAAGCTAGATGGCATAGGTTTAAGGTGAGAGGGAAAGGTTTAAAAGGGACCCAAGGGGCAACATTTTCAACAGAAGGTCATCCATATTTGGAATGAGCTGCCAGAGGAAGTGGTGGAGGCTGGTACAATTATAGCATTTAAAAGACATCTACATGAGTATGTGAATAGGAAAGACTAAGAGGGATATGGGCCAAATACTGGCAAATGGGACAAAGTCAGATGGGATGTCTGGTCAGCACGGATGAGTTGAACAAAAGAGTATGTCTCCATGCTGTATGAGCCTATGGCCCCAGTAATCCATCATCCTCTTGTAATCAAGAATCTATCTCCCACTGCCATAAGACTATTTGAAAGATTTTGCATCCACTGCCTTAGTAGGAAGGGAATTCCCAAGACTCTCAACCCTCAGAGAAAAAAAGTGTTTCTTCACCTCTCTCTTAAATGAGTTACTAGATTAGATTACTTACAGTATGGAAACAGGCCCTTCGGCCCAACCAGTCCACACCGACCCGCAACCCACCCATGCCCCTACATTTACCCCTTATCTAACACTACAGGCAATTTAGCATGGCCAATTCACCTGACCTGCACATCTTTGGATTGTGGGAGGAAACCGGAGCACCCAGAGGAAACCCACACAGACACAGGGAGAATGTGCAAACTCCACACAGTCAGTCACCTGAGTCGGGAATTGAACCCAGGTCTCTGGCGCTGTGAGGCAGCCGTGCTAACCACTGTGCCACCATGACGCCCACTAAGAGTTACAACTTATTTTTAAGTGATGACCCCTAGTGTTAGACTCTCCCAAAAGAGGGAACATCCTCTCCACATCCACCTGGTCAAGACATAGTTGTACAGCATGGAATCAGACTCTTCTGTCCAACCTCTCCATGCCGACCAGATATCCCAACCCAATCTAGTCCCACCTGCCAGCACCCAGCCCATATCCCTCCAAACCCTTCCTATTCATATACCCATCCAAATGCCTCTTAAATGTTGCAATTGTACCAGCCTCCACCACTTCCTCTGGCAGCTCCTTCCATACATTTACCACCCTCCGAGTGAAAAAGTTGCCCCTTAGGTCTCTTTTATATCTTTCCCCTCTCACCCTAAACCTTTGCCCTCTAGTTCTGGACTCCCCGACCCCAGGGAAAAGACTTTGCCTATTTACCCTATTCATGTCCCTCATAATTTTGTAAACCTCTATAAGGTCACCCTTCAGCCTCCAACATTCCAGGGAAAACAACCCCAGCCTGTTCAACCTCTCCCTATAGCTTAAATCCTCCAACCCTGGCAACATCCTTGTAAGTCTTTTCTGAACCTTTTCAAGTTTCACAACATCCTTCCGATAGGAGCGAGACCAGAATTGCACGCAATATTTCAACAGTGGTCTAACCAATGTCCTGTACAGTTGCAACATGACCTCCCAACTCCTGTACTCAATACTCTGACCAATAAAGGAAAGCATCCCAAATGCCTTCTCCACTATCCTATCTACCTGTGACTTCACTTTCAAGGAGCTATGAATCTGCACCCCAAGGTCTCTTTGTTCAGCAACACTCCCTAGGACCTTACCATTAAATATATAAGTCCTGCTAAGATTTGCTTTCCCAAAATGCAGCACCTCGCATTTATCTGAATTAAACTCCATCTGCCACTTCTCAGCCCATTGGCCCATCTGTTCCAGATCCTGTTGTAATCTGAGGTAACCCTCTTCGCTGTCCACTACACCTCCAATTTTGGTGTCATCTGCAAACCTACTAACTGTACCTTTTATGCTCGCATCCAAATCATTTTTGTAAATGACAAAAAGTAGAGGGCCCAGCACCGATCCTTGTGACACTCCACTAGTCACAGACCTCCAGTCTGAAAAACAACCCTCCACCACCACCCTCTGTCTTCTACCTTTGATCCATTTCTGTATCCAAATGGCTAGACCCTCAGGATTTTTTATGTTTCAATTAGGTCACCTCTGGATCTTCTAAATTCCAGAGGATTCAGGCCTAGCCTGTCTAGACTATTCATAACACAATCCACACAATTCCAGGTCTAAGTCAAATAAATCTTCTCTGAACTGTTTCCAATGCATGAACATTCTTCTATAAGTAGGATGATCAATACAGTATACCGGACTCCAGATATGATCTCAGCAATGCCTTTATAACTGAAACATAACCTCCCTGCTCTTGCATTTAATTCCCCTCACAGTAAAACACTCATTCTCTGAGCTTTCTTGGTTACTTGCTGTACCTGCATATGGACCTTTTGTTATTTGTGCTCTTGGAGACCCAGATTGCTGAATTGCACAGCTCTGAAATCTCTCACCAGTTAGATATGATGCTTTATTCTTTCTGCCAAAATGGACAATTTCACACTTTTCAACATGTTGTTCCATTTGTCAGATCTTTACCCACTCACTGAACCATTTTGTATTCTTCTGTAGGCTCCTTATGTCCTCTCCAAAAGTCAATTCTGACCTATCTTTGTGGCATCAGTAATTGTAGTTCCCATACCTTCAATCTCTTCATCCAAATCATTTTATAAATTGAGGGCCAGCCCTGATCCCTGTGGCACACTTTGGTGCCATCCTGCCAGCCTGAAAAAGATCCATTTATTCAGACTCTCTGCTGCCTGTTCACCAGCCGATGTGTTATCAATAATCCTTGATGTGCCACCTTATCAATGCCTTTTGGAAATCTAAATACAATGCACCTACTGGGTCTCCTTTATTTACAGAGTAAAAAATGAGGTCTGCAGATGCTGGAGATCACAGCTGCAAATGTGTTGCTGGTCAAAGCACAGCAGGTTAGGCAGCATCTCAGGAATAGAGAGTTCGACGTTTCGAGCATAAGCCCTTCATCAGGAATAAGAGAGAGAGCCAAGCAGGCTGAGATAAAAGGTAGGGAGGAGGGACTTGGGGGAGGGGCGATGGAGGTGGGATAGGTGGAAGGAGGTCAAGGTGAGGGTGATAGGCCGGAGTGGGGTGGGGGCGGAGAGGTCAGGAAGAGAATTGCAGGTTAGGAGGGCGGTGCTGAGTTGAGGGAACCGACTGAGACAAGGTGGGGGGAGGGGAAATGAGGAAGCTGGAGAAATCTGAATTCATACCTTGTGGTTGGAGGGTTCCCAGGCGGAAGATGAGGCGCTCCTCCTCCAGCCGTCGTGTAGTTGTGTTCTGCCGGTGGAGGAGTCCAAGGACCTGCATGTCCTCGGTGGAGTGGGAGGGGGAGTTAAAGTGTTGAGCCACGGGGTGATTGGGTTGGTTGGTTCGGGCGGCCCAGAGGTGTTCTCTGAAGCGTTCCGCAAGTAAGCGGCCTGTCTCACCAATATAGAGGAGGCCACATCGGGTGCAGCGGATGCAATAGATGATGTGTGTGGAGGTACAGGTGAACTTGTGGCGGATATGGAAGGATCCCTTGGGGCCTTGGAGGGAAGTGAGTGTGGAGGTGTGGGCGCAAGTTTTACATTTCCTGCGGTTGCAGGGGAAGGTGCGGGGGTGGAGGTTGGGTTGGTGGGGGGTGTGGATCTGACAAGGGAGTCACGAAGGGAGTGGTCCTTGCGGAACGCTGATAGGGGAGGGGAGGGAAATATATCCTTGGTGGTGGGGTCCGTTTGGAGGTGGCGGAAATGGCGGCGGATAATACGTTGTATGCGCAGGTTGGTGGGGTGGTAGGTGAGAACCAGTGGGGTTCTGTCTTGGTGGCGGTTGGAGGAGCGGGGCTCAAGGGCGGAGGAGCGGGAAGTGGAGGAGATGCGGTGGAGGGGTCCTTGGACTCCTCCACCGGCAGAACACAACTACACGACGGCTGGAGGAGGAGCGCCTCATCTTCCGCCTGGGAACCCTCCAACCACAAGGTATGAATTCAGATTTCTCCAGCTTCCTCATTTCCCCTCCCCCCACCTTGTCTCAGTCGGTTCCCTCAACTCAGCACCGCCCTCCTAACCTGCAATTCTCTTCCTGACCTCTCCGCCCCCACCCCACTCCGGCCTATCACCCTCACCTTGACCTCCTTCCACCTATCCCACCTCCATCGCCCCTCCCCCTAGTCCCTCCTCCCTACCTTTTATCTCAGCCTGCTTGGCTCTCTCTCTTATTCCTGATGAAGGGCTTATGCTCGAAACGTCGAATTCCCTATTCCTGAGATGCTGCCTAACCTGCTGTGCTTTGACCAGCAACACATTTGCAGCTCCTTTATTTACAGCACAAGTTACTTCTTCAAAACTCTCCAATGGCTTTAGTTTTGCATGAAAACAGAGATATTTGGGACATGTCTCCTGGCTAGCTGTAATCATGCGAATTCCACCATGAGGCACTGACTCAGAGCTAAAACTAAAACTGAAATTGCTGGAGAAACTCAGCAGGTATGGCAGCATCTGTGAGAAGAAAGCAGAGTTAACATTTTGAGTCCAGTGATTCTTCATTAGAATTGACTAGGAGCTGCTTCCTTGCAATTAGTTTCCATAAAATCACGGTAAGAGTGGAAAACTGGTATGTACTTTCAGCATTCTCAACTCCATAGAGAAACCTTGAGCCAAAGCTGCCTGCCTCACTGGAGGGAGCTTACACACTGAATATTGAATATTACTGTATAGACAGGCAGGAGGCTGGGAGAACACAGCAAGCCAGGCAGCCTCAGGCGGTAGAGGAGTCAATGTTTCAGGTATAACCCTTCTTCAGGATTGGGGGTGGGTGTGGGGGTGAGCTACAGACAAATGAGGTGGCGGGAGCAGAGTAGTGAAGTGTGGATTGGTGAAGACAGGTAGAGGGTACGACCTGGTTGGTCAGTGGGAGGAATGGATCCAGTAGGTGGTTGGGAGGAGTGGAAGAGATGAGGAGGGGTTGGGAAGGGAGTTGGGGGATGGGAAGGGAGGTTATTTGAAATTGGAGAACTCAATGTTGAATCTGGATTGCAAAATTACATCGAAAAGACAAGCCTGTGATAGTTCTTTCCTTGAAGAGTTTTACTCAGGTCAGGTACATTTTAATGTTCCTGGAATATTGAAGGTCATGACAAGCTGCCATTGTTCGAAAGGTCAGAGCTGGCTTTGCTGAAGCTCTTGACCTCAATCGGAAATGTGGACCTGAGGAATGTCCTTACACTCATTCTGTGCTGTTCAGTTCTGAACGCCTGGATTTATATTTTTGTGCTTGAGTGGAAAGGTCCAAGACAATCATTCTCAGACCCTTAGAGTTGCTATTTTTTGACATTGCTTCATCTGTCAGTCAGTCTCGGGACACATTCCAGTGGTATATCTCGAGGTGTCTCTACAATACAAGCACTTCATCAGCCAGGATTGTTTTATTCTGAGCTCTCCCACTGTTTGACAGTTGCAGCTGTTTATCTATCTATATCTCATTATTATTAGGCTGACTGGCAGCTAGAATCTAGCAAGGTTGGAAATGACTTTGGTGCTATTTAGGGTTACTTACAAGATCTGGCCTGCTGCATGAGTTTCACTTCACAGGATTCTTTTACCATGTATTCATGAACAAACAGCACTCTCCTCTTTCCATCCTGCTGTGAAATGCAGGTGAAAGGCCAAAGTTTATTGTGTGAGATAAGGGGCTGTAATATAATGGCAATAAGGCAACAACTTTATATGCACGGTTCTCCGAAAGTGGAGTCCCAGGTATACAGGGCAGTGAACAAGGTTTTTGGCACACTGGCCTTCATCAGTCAGGGCATTGGAGTATAGAAATTAGGAAGTTATGTTGCAGTTATACAAGAGGTGTACAAGATAATGAGAGGCAGAGATAGAGTTGATTGCCAGAGACTACTTCGCAGGGCTGCAAATGTGTTGCTGGTCAAAGCACAGCAGGTTAGGCAGCATCTCAGGAATAGAGAATTCGACGTTTCGAGCATAAGCCCTTCATCAGGAATAAGAGAGAGAGAGCCAAGCCGGCTGAGATAAAAGGTAGGGAGGAGGGACTAGGGGGAGGGGCGATGGAGGTGGGATAGGTGGAAGGAGGTCAAGGTGAGGGTGATAGGCCGGAGTGGGGTGGGGGCGGAGAGGTCAGGAAGAGGATTGCAGGTTAGGAGGGCGGTGCTGAGTTGAGGGAACCGACTGAGACAAGGTGGGGGGAGGGGAAATGAGGAAGCTGGAGAAATCTGAATTCATACCTTGTGGTTGGAGGGTTCCCAGGCGGAAGATGAGGCGCTCCTCCTCCAGCCGTCGTGTAGTTGTGTTCTGCCGGTGGAGGAGTCCAAGGACCTGCATGTCCTCGGTGGAGTGGGAGGGGGAGTTAAAGTGTTGAGCCACGGGGTGATTGGGTTGGTTGGTTCGGGCGGCCCAGAGGTGTTCTCTGAAGCGTTCCGCAAGTAAGCGGCCTGTCTCACCAATATAGAGGAGGCCACATCGGGTGCAGCGGATGCAATAGATGATGTGTGTGGAGGTACAGGTGAACTTGTGGCGGATATGGAAGGATCCCTTGGGGCCTTGGAGGGAAGTGAGTGTGGAGGTGTGGGCGCAAGTTTTACATTTCCTGCGGTTGCAGGGGAAGGTGCCGGGGGTGGAGGTTGGGTTGGTGGGGGGTGTGGATCTGACAAGGGAGTCACGAAGGGAGTGGTCCTTGCGGAACGCTGATAGGGGAGGGGAGGGAAATATATCCTTGGTGGTGGGGTCCGTTTGGAGGTGGCGGAAATGGCGGCGGATAATACGTTGTATGCGCAGGTTGGTGGGGTGGTAGGTGAGAACCAGTGGGGTTCTGTCTTGGTGGCGGTTGGAGGAGCGGGGCTCAAGGGCGGAGGAGCGGGAAGTGGAGGAGATGCGGTGGAGGGCATCGTCGATCACGTCTGGGGGGAATCTGCGGTCCTTGAAGAAGGAGGCCATCTGGGTTGTGCGGTGTTGGAATTGGTCCTCCTGGGAGCAGATGCGGCGGAGACGAAGGAATTGGGAATATGGGATGGCGTTTTTACAGGGGGCAGGGTGGGAGGAGGTGTAGTCCAGGTAGCTGTGGGAGTCAGTCGGTTTATAATAGATGTCTGTGTTGAGTCGGTCGCCCGAGATAGAAATGGAAAGGTCTAGGAAGGGGAGGGAGGAGTCTGAGACAGTCCAGGTGAATTTCAGGTCGGGATGGAAGGTGTTAGTAAAGTTGATGAACTGTTCAACCTCCTCGTGGGAGCACGAGGCAGCGCCGATACAGTCATCGATGTAGCGGAGGAAAAGGTGGGGGGTGGTGCCAGTGTAGTTGCGGAAGATGGACTGTTCCACATATCCTACAAAGAGGCAGGCATAGCTGGGGCCCATGCGGGTGCCCATGGCAACTCCTTTAGTTTGGAGGAAGTAGCAGAAATATTAATACAAGGGGTCATAGTTTTAAGCTGTTTGGTGGAAAGTATGGAGGGGATGTCAGAGGCGGGTTCTTTACGCAGAGAGTTGTGAGAACATGGAATGTGTTGCCAGCAGCAGTTGTGAAAGCAAGGTCATTGGGGGCATTTAAGAGACTCCTGGACATGCATATGGTCACAGAAATTTGAGGGTTCGTACATTAGGTTTACCTTACATGAGGATCAATGGTCGGCAGGGTACAGAAGAAATTTACAAGGATGTTGCCAGGACTCAAGGGTCTGAGTTATCAGGAGAGGTTGGACAAGCATAGGAAACTGAAAGGGAAACCTTATAGAGGTGTATAAGATCACGAGAGGCATGGGGAGGGTGAATGCAGCCAGTCTTTTTTCCAGGGTTGGGGAATCAAGGACTAGAGGGCATCAGTTTAAGGTTAGAGGGGAAAGAATAAAAGGGAACCTATGGGGCAACCTTTTTACACAGAAGTGGTATGCATATGGAATGAGCTGCCAGTGGAAGTGGTTGAGGCGGGTACATTAACAACATTTAAAAGGCATTTGGACAAATACATGGATAGGAAAGGGTTAGAAGGATATGGGCCAAGTGCAAGGAATTGGGGTTAGCGTGGATGGACATTTTGATCGGCATGGACCAGTTTGGGCCAAAGGCCCTGTCTCTGTGCTGCAGACTCTATGACTCTGTGACTCTATAACCTCTTGTGTTTCCCAAATCTCCTTATTTTAAAAGTTTGACTCTCATTATTTCAAAATATTTTGTATCAAAATCAGATGAATCTTTTGCCTTTTGAGGTCATTATTTAAACCTGAGCTTCAGATACATTTGGACATTTCTTTCTCTTTGAGGCTTAGTCTTCAACTTTAAAAGAATTTCTCTGAGTAGCAAGTTAGGATTTGAAAAGCATGGGAGGGGCAGCTTGAAGACACATTGTTTTAAGGTGCTGCAGTAAACATGTGTAGGGATATCTGATTACATTTGTATCAGCATCAATGGAAAAAGAGAGAAAATTGAAAAGGGGAAGCTTAAAAATAAATGTAAAGAAAACTGTCATGGTCTTTAGGTCCACAAGAAATATTCTAGGGTTCAATCGCTCTAAGCTGACATTAACATGAAACAGAGCTAACGAGGGTAATTAATATGAGGAGTAAGTCTCAAAGTGCAGGTAAGAGCACACAGCTTATTCACTCAGTCACTGGAACTCTCCTTTAAAACATCAGAACATCCCATTAGGAGCAGGAGTAAGCCAATCAGCTTCTTGTGCCTGCTCCACCATTCGATAAGATTGTGGTTGATCTGATTGTGGGGTCAACTTCACTTTTCTGCCTGTCTCCCATCATCCTGAACTTCCTTATTGATCATAAATCTATGTCCACCTTAAATATATTCCACTGCTGTCTGAGGGACAGAATTCCATAGGACAATGGGCCTGTGAGAGAGTAAATTCCTCTTCATCCCCTTAAATGGGAGATCCTCTATTTTTAAGCTGTGCCCCTGGTTTGAGATTCCCTGAAAAGAAACTCCCCGAGAAGCCTCCTCAGAATCTTATATTCCAATAAGTTCACCCCATTCTTGTCAACCTCAGTGTATTCAGATCCAAACTCCTCAATTTCTCTTCATAAAACAAAGCTCTGCAGTCCAGGATTCAGCCAAGACTGTAAAATGTCTCCAATTTTAGACTGCCTGACCTTAAGGAGGAGACCAAATTGTACACAGTACTTCAGATCCATCTTCACCAGAGCCAGGTACGCAGTGGGAGAACATCACCCTCCATGTCTACCCCATCTTCCTTACAATAAAGGCCAATATTCCATTTCTCCTTCTCATTACTAGTTGTACCCTGTAAGCTGATGTATCGCAATTCATGTACGAGAACACATTTTATTGCTGCATTTTACAGTCTCTCTCCATTTAAATAATATTCTGCGTTTCTATTCTCCCTATCAAAGTGGACAACCTCTTACTTTCCCACATTATACTCCACCTGCTGATGTTTTGTCCACTCACTTAAATTATCTACATTTCTCTGAAAGTACTTCATATTCTTCCCACAACTTGCTTTGCTCCCTAGCTTTATATTGTCAACATAATTAGCTACAATGTACTTGGCCCCTTTATTCAAGTTGCCAACATGGGCTGGAATTAGTTGAACGAGTAAAAAGTGAGGTCTGCAGATGCTGGAGATCACAGCTGAAAATGTGTTGCTGGTTAAAGCACAGCAGGTTAGGCAGCATCCAAGGAACAGGAAATTCGATGTTTCGGGCATAAGCCCTTCATCAGGAATGACTGATGAAGGGCTTATGCCCAAAACGTCGAATTTCCTGTTCCTTGGATGCTGCCTAACCTGCTGTGCTTTAACCAGCAACACATTTTCAACTGGAATTAGTTGAACCTCCAGCAACTGATTCCTGCACTACACTAGGTTACAATTTGCCAGCCTGAAAGTGACCCATTTATCCCACTTCTTTCTTTCCTGTTAATTAACCAATCTTTTACCCACATGAATATATCAGCCCTAACATCATGAGCTCTTATCTTTTATCTTTTAAAATAAGTACACTGAAAACTTTTAAGTGACATTTTATCAAATAGCTACCAGAAATCCAAATGAACTGCATCAACTGGATCACCCTTTATCCACCCTGTTACAAAGAATCTAAGCATCATAATTTGGCATTCCATGGCATTACCATCACTGAATCCTCTGCTATCAATATCCTGAACCATAAGTCCTTATTTTATATAGTAATCTTTGATGTTGCACAATGTCAAACCTAAGTACATCACATCTACTGGTCTCCCTCAAATTATATTACTTGCCACTTCCTCAAAACAACTCTAATAAATTAGTCAAACATAATCTCCTTTCTTAACACTATGCTGACTCTGCATGATTTCAGGGAGATTTGCTAAGTGCCCTGCTATCATCTCCTTAACAATAGATTCCAGCATTTTCCCAATGACGGACGTTAGGCTAACCAAGCTTTCTGTCTCCCTCCTTTCATGAATACAGGAGTTGTATTTGTTATTTTGTTAATCTGCTGGAACCTTTCCAGAATCTAGGGAATTTTGAAAAACTAAAACCAACGCCTCCCCGATATACCAGACACTTCTTTAAAAACCCTGTTGTGATGCCCGTCAGGACTTGGGGAGTTTATGGTTGGTCATCCAACTCAAATCCTGTTCTTACTTTTTCCTGCTACTCTTTGATCCCTTTAACCCTAAGAACTATGTCTATCTCCTAGAAATCATTCAATGTTTTGGCCTCAACTGCTTTCTATGACAGAGAATTCCACAGGCTCCCCACCCTCTAGGTGAAGACATTTCTGACCTCAATCTGAAATGATTTACCCTTACCCTGTATCTCGAAACTGTGACTCCTGATTCTGGATTCCCTGGTCATTGAGATGCACAATGAGTACTGTGTGTTTGTCCTCATAGACAAAGACATAACATAAGAACTAGGAGCAGGACTCAGCCATCTGTCCCTTTGAGCCCACTCTGCCATTCAATAAGATCATGACAGATCTTTCTGTAACTTCACTTACCCGCCCTCTCACCATAACCCTTAATTCCTTCCAAACAAATGATCGATCTAACTATAAAAACGTTCAATGAGGAAACCTCAACTACTTCATTGGGCAGGGAAATCCACAGATTCACAACCCTCTGGGTGAAGAAGTTAGAACAAAGAAAAAAGAAAATTTACAGCCCAGTAACAGGCTCTTTGGCCCTTCAAGCCTGAGCTGATCCAAATGTACTGTCTAAACCTGTCGCCAATTCCTAAGTATCTGCATCCCTCTGCTCCCCACCTACTCATGCATCTGTCCAAACGCATCTTAAATGAATCTACCATGCCTACCTCTGCCACCTCTGCTGGCAACGTGTTCCAGACATCCACCACCCTCTGTGTTAAATACTTGCCATGTGTATCCCCCTTAAACCTTCCACCTCTCACCTTGAAACTGTGACCTCTTGTTATTGAATCCCTCACCCTGGGAAAAAGCTTGTCTCTATCCACCGTGTCTATACCCTTCATGATTTTGTAAACCTCAATCAGGTCCCCCCTCAATCTCCTTTATTCTAATGAAAACAAACCTAACCTGCTCAACCTCTCTTCATAGCTGGCACCTTCCATACCAGGCAACATCCTCGTAAACCTTCTCTGCAGCCACTCCAAAGCGCCCACATCCTTTTGGTAATATGGCGCCCAGAACTGTACATAATATTCTAAATGCAGGGGAACCAATGTTGTGTACAATTTTAACATGACCTTACACCTCTTATACTCAATACCCCATCCGATGAAGGCAAGCATACTGTATGCCTTCTATACCACTCGATCCACCTGTGCAGCAACCTTCTGCATCTCCATCTGCCAGTTCTCCGCCCAGCTCTCCAGTCTATCTATATCCTCCTGTATTCTCTGACAGTCCCCTATGCTTTCTGCTACTCCACCAATCTTCATGTCATCTGCAAACTTGCTGATCATACCAACAGTGCCCTCTTCCAGATCATTTATGTATATTACAAACAACAGTGGCCCCAACACTGACCCTTGGGGAACACCACTGGTCACCTTTCTCCATTGCGAGAAACTCCCTTCAGCTACTACTATCTCTGTCTCCTGTTTCTCAACCAGCTCTTTATCCACCTGCTAGAACACCCTGCAAAGCATGTGACTTCACTTTCTCCATTAGTCTACAATGGGGAACCTTATCAAACGCTTTACTAAAGCCCATGTATATGACATCAACAGCCCTTCCTTCATCTAACAACTTGGTCACTTCCTCGAAGAACTCAATTAAGTTGGTAAGGCACGATCTCCCCCACACAAAACCATGTTGCCTATCACTGATAAGTCCATTCTTATCTAAATATAAATAGATCCTATCCCTCAGTACCTTCTCCAGCAACTTCCCCACCACTGACGTCAGGCTCACTGGTCTGTAGTTACCCGGAATATCCCTATTACCCTCCTTGTACGGGGGACAACATGAGCAACCCTCCAGTCCTTCAGCACCTCACCTGTATTTAAGGATGTCACAAAGATATCTGTCAGGGCCCCAGCTATTTCTTCTCTCGCCTCCCTCAGCAATATGGGATAGATCCCATCTGGTCCTGGGCATTTCAACCTCTAGCCTACCCAACACACCTTCTGTACTTATGTCAACATGATCCAGATTAATTAAACTTCTATCTCTAATCTCAACATTCATCATGTTCCTCTCCTCAGTGAACACTGATGCAACGTAATCATTCAGAATCTCACCCATTCTCTCAGGTTCAACACACAGCCTTCCTTCATTATCCTTTAGTGGACCAATCCTTTCTCTAGTTACCCACTTGCTTTTTATAGAAGAATAAAATGCTTTGGGATTCTCCTTAATTCTGCTCGCTAAAGCTCTTTCATGACCCCTTTTCGCCCGCTTGATTCCTTGTTTACGACTTGTCTTACTCTTCCGATATTCCTCCAGGGCCCATTCTGTTCTTAGCTGCCTAGACCTAGAGTGAATACTGTTGAAAAATATTCATTTAGTGCTTCCCCTATCTCCTCTGACTCCACACACAACTTCCCACTACTCTCCCTGATTGACCCTAATCTTACTCTCGTCATTCTTTTATTCCTTAAATACCTATAGAAGGCCTTAGGGTTTACCCTGATCCTATCCGCCAACAACTTCTCATGTCTCCTCCTGGCTCTTCTGAGCTCTCTCTTTAGGTCTTTCCTGGCTACCTTGTAACTCTCAAGTGCCCTAACTGAGCCTTCACATCTCATCCTAACATAAGCCTTCTTCTTCCTCTTGACCAGTGATTCCACTTCCTTTGTAAACCACGGCTCCCGCGTTCCACAGCTTCCTCCCTGCCTGACAGGTACATACTTATCTAGGACACACAGGAGCTTTTCCTTGAATAAGCTCCACATTTCTAATGTGCCTATCCCCTGCAGTTTCCTTCCCCATCCTATGCTTCCTAAATCTTGCCTAATTGCATCGTAATTGCCTTTCCCCAGCTGTAACTCTTGCCCAGTGGTATACACCTCTCCCTTTCTATCACTAAAGTAAACATAATGGAATTGTGATCACAATCACCAAAGTGCTCACCTACTTCCAAGTCTAACACCTGGCCGGGCTCTTTATTCAGTACCAAATCTAATGTGGCTTCGCCCCTTGTTGGCCTGTCTACATACTGTGTCAGGAAGCCCTCCTGCACACACTGGACAAAAACTGACCCATCTGTAGTACTTGTACTATAGTGTTCCCAGTCAATATTTGGAAAGTTGAAGTCCCCCATGACAACTACCCTGTCTCTCCCACTCCTATCGAGAATCATCATTGCTATCCTTTCCTCTACATCTCCGGAACTATTCGGAGGCCTATAGAAAACTCCCAACAGGGTGACCTTTCCTTTCCTGTTTCTAACTTCAGCCCATACTGCCTCAGTTGACGAGTCCCCAAACATCCTTTCTGCAACTGTAATACTGTCGTTGACCAACAATGCCACACCTCCCCCTCTTTTACCATCTTCTCTGTTCTTACTGAAACATCTAAATCCTGGAACCTGCAACAACCATTCTCCAAAATGGCCACAACATCGAAGTCCCAGGTACCAACCCATGCTGCAAGTTCACCCATCTTATTCCGGATGCTCCTGGCATTGAAGTAGACACATTTCAAACCAACTTCTTGCTTGCTGGTGCCATCTTGAATTCCTGAAACTTGATTTTGGACCTCCCTACTCTCAACCTTTTCTACACTCGAACTACAGTTTTGGTTCCCATCCCCCTGCTGGATTAGTTTAAACCCACCCCAATAGCCTTAGCGAATTTCATTATGATTAGTATCCTGTTCCTGCCTTATTCCTATACTCCTTGATTCCATATCTTTAATAGCTTTTTCCATCGCTTTCTTGAAGGCCTCCACTGCCTTCTGGAGCAGAGCATTCCATATATCCACCACTCTCTGGGTGAAGAAGTTTCTCCTCAAACCAAAAGAAAAAATGCTGGAAAATCTCAGCAGGTCTGGCAGCATCTGTAAGGAGAAAAAAGAGCTGATATTTCGAGTCTAACTAACCCTTTGTCAAAAGTTTCTCCTCAACTCTGTTCTAAATGGCCTTCCCCTTATTTTTAAACTGTGCCCTCTGTTTTTTGCACTCACCCATCAGCAGAAACATATTTCCTGCCTCCAGAGTATTCAATCCTTTAATAATCTTATATGTCTCACTCAGATTCCCTCTCATCCTACTAAACTCAAGTGTATACAAGCCCAGTCACTCCAATCTTTCAACATATAATAGTCCTGCCATTCTGTGAATTGACCTCTTGAACCTACGCTGCACTTCCTCAATAGTCAGAATGTCTTTCCTTAAATTTAGAGATGCAGTACCCCAGGTGTGACCTCACCAGGACCCTGTTGAGCTGCAACACAATCTCCTTGCTTTTCAACTCAATCCCTTTTGCAATGAAGGACAAAATTTCATTTGCTTTCTTCATTACTTGTACCTGAAAACCAACCTGTAGACACAAAACATTCCCTGAAATAATTGAGATCCAAGGGTCTGGTGAGAGTGTGGAACTGAAATTAGAATTTGTAAAAAAGTAAGTTTTGGAGAAATTAATGGGACTGAAGGTTGACAAATCCCTGAGACCCAATGACCTCCCTCTTAGAATGTTAACAGGGTGACTATAGCGACAGGTGCATTGGAGATTAGATATCTTTAAAATTTCTAATAACACTGTGACACATCCTGCAGATTAGAAAGTTGAAAATGTAAGCTCACTGTTTGAGAGAAGGAGAGAGAAATTGGGAAATGTTGGTCTGTTAGACTGACCTCAGTGGTTCCAGCTTATAATTCCCTAATCCAGCAGGTCTTCAGCAACCAGAGAATGTCAGTAACTGGGGGTCACAATTTCACCATCATCAGCAAGAAAGCTAGGAATGAGATGTGGAGCAACGTCTTTACTTAGAGAGGTTTTAGAATTTGGAAAGCGCTGCCTGGGAGAGGGATGGAGGTGGATTCCATCAGAGGTTTCAGAAGAGAGCTGGATATATATTTAAAAGTGATGAAGTTAGAGGGCTATAAACATAGGGCTGGAGAATGGGATTATATTCAGCATGGGCTAGTTGGACGGAACAGGCAGAAATGGATACTGCAGATGCTGGAGATTAGAATCAAGATTAGAGTGGTGCTGGAAAAGCACAGCAGGTCAGGCAGCATCCTTCTTCAGGGAGGGCTTTTGCCCAAAATGTTGATTCTCCAGCTCCTCGGATGCTGCCTGACCTGCTGTGCTTTTCCAGCACCACTCTAATGGTTGGACTGAACAGTCTGTTTCCGAGCTGTATGACTCTATAACTCTATGACTAGCTGGGTAGGTCTTTTAGGAGCCAGTACAGATTTAATGGATCAAACGCACTCCTTCTCTAAAGTTTTAAGATTCTGTGAATTGCCTGGACCAAGTAAAGCCATATATCTCACTCAAAACAATCATAAATCAAATGCAGGCCATTCACTTTAGCACATCAGTGACTGATGTGCATTCAATGTACAAACACTTCATTAAATACAATTGAGTAAAGATCACATCTTGATGTTGATCAATCATATGCTAAAGAGATGAATGATTTCCCAATTCAGCACCAAAAACAGGGTTTCAGGAATCTGACTCTGTTTCAAAAACAGCTTCCCACAGAGTTCTACATAGTTCTAAAGTAACTTGTTTCTGAGTTGGTTCCTCAATAAATTGCTCAGGGAAACTATCTTGAATGTTTGCAGAAGTCTTTTCTCCATGGCATTGATGTGAATTTGATTCATCCAGGCTATATAGAGATTAAAGCTACATGTGGTTATTGTGGCCTCATTGTTACACGGAGTTCCAACTTCCAGAGATATGCCAGCCCGAAAATTATCCCTACTGTCTGACAACCCATAAACCTCACTGAGCAATTTATGATGCCTCTTGTTGTTTCTTAGCTCTCATATTGTCTATTGTCTATTATCCAAAAGATTCTATGGGACCAATGTTCTCGTGCAAAGGGTAAATAGAGTGGTCAACAGGACTTTACACCAGCACGTGGTGGGGAAGGGAACAGTAAAACTCCAAGAAGTATCATGGCCAATCAGAAGCAAAGCAGCAGGTTAACATCTGTGACGGTGGATCCAACTGTATGGAAAAGTATGAAGAAAATGAAAAGGGGAGCTTAGGAGAAGTCATTAAAGTCAGAACACAACATAGGACAGAGTGTTTGGAAAGGCTTAGGTACCTACATCAAACACATTGGATGAAGGTATGACAGTGAGAAGAGGGACAGTAAATACAGGATTGAAGGTGCTGTGTCTGAATGCACACAGTATACGAAATAAGGTCAATGAGCTTGTGGCTTGGATTAAAATTGGCAGGTACAAAATGGTGGACATCACAGAGAGGTGGCTGCAAAGGGATCAGAACTGGGAACTAAATATCCAAGAATATTCATCCTATCGAAAAGATAGTGGACAGAGAGGGTGGGATTCCTTATTAGTAAGAAATGGAATTAAATCAATAGCAAGAAATGACACAGATGATCTAGAATCTGTGTGGGGAGAGTTGAGGAACCGCAAATGGGACTTATGTACAGGCTTCCAAACAGTAGTCAGGGTGTGGGACACAAGATACCCCAGGAGATATAAAAGGCAAGTAAGAAAGGCAAGGTTACAGGGATCATGGGGGATTTCAATATGCAGGTGGACTGGGACAATCAGATTGGTGGTGAAACAGGCAATACTTGATTTCGTGTTGTGCAATGATGCAGACTTGACAAGGGAACTTAAGGTAAAGGAAGGAGAAAGTGAGATCTGCAGATGCTGGAGATCAGAGCTGAAAATGTGTTGCTGGAAAAGCGCAGCAGGTCAGGCAGCATCCAAGGAACAGGAAATTCGATGTTTCAGGCATAAGCCCTTTCCTGATGAAGGGCTTATGCCTGAAACGTCGAATTTCCTGTTCCTTGGATGCTGCCTGACCTGCTGTGCTTTTCCAGCAACACATTTTCAGTTAAGGTAAAGGAACGTGAGGAGGCAGTGATCATGCATTGGTTGAATTTTCTCTGCAATTTGAGAGGGAGAAGATAAAATCAGGAGTAACGGTATTACAGCTGAATAAAGGCAACTACATCGGGGCGGCACGGTGGCACAGTGGTTAGCACTGCTGCCTCACAGCGCCAGAGACCTGGGTTCAATTCCCGCCTCAGGCGACTGTCTGTGTGGAGTTTGCACGTTCTCCCCGTGTCTGCGTGGGTTTCCTCCGGGTGCTCCGGTTTCCTCCCACAGTCCAAAGATGTGCGGGTCAGGTGAATTGGCCATGCTAAATTGCCCGTAGTGTTAGGTAACGGGTAAATGTAGGGGTATGGGTGGGTTGCGCTTCGGCGGGTCGGTGTGGACTTGTTGGGCCGAAGGGCCTGTTTCCACACTGTAAATCTAATCTACAGGGGGAGGAGCTGGGTAGAATTGACAGGGAGAGGAGCTTAGCAGGAAAGACAGTGGAACAGCAATGGCAGGAGTTTCTGGGAGAAACTTCAGAGAGACAGCAGAGAGTCATCCCGAGGAAAAAGAAGCCTGGTACGGGGAGGATGAGGCAACCATGGCTGACTAGGGAAGTCAGGGACAGCATAAAAGCAAATAAAAAGCATATAATATGGTGAAGGGCAGTGAGAAACCAGGGGATTGGGAAGCTTACAAAAACTGACAGAGGGCATCAAAAAAAAGGAGAAATTTAAATAATAGCGTAAGCTAGACAGTAATATAAAGAAATACTGTAAGAGTTTCTTTAAATAGGGCAAAAGATAAAGCAAAAGTGGACACTGGGCCACTGGAAAATGACACTGGAAAGATAGTAGTGGGAGCAAAGAAATGGCAGAGCAACTGAAGGAGTTGATGGAAGACACGAGTAATATCCCAAAAATTCACGAAAAGTGTTTTTGGTGGGGGGATGGGTCAGAGCTGAGTACAGGGGCCATCACCAAAGAGAGGCGCTAGAAAAACTGAAAGTGGATAAATCACCTGGACCAGATGGGCTACACCCCGGAATTCTGAAGGAGATAACTGAAGAGATAATGAGGTGTTAGTGATGATCTTTCAGGAATTGCTAGGATCAAGGAGGGTCCCAGAGGACTGGAAAATTGCTAACGTGACACACCTGTTTAAGAAAGAAAGGCAAAAGATGGGAAATTACAGACCGATTAGCCTGACATTGGTCGATTTTGGAGTCCATTGTGAAGAATGAGATTTCTGAATACTTGGAAGTGCACGGTGAAATAAGGTAAAGTCAGCATGGTTTCATCAAGGGGGGGGTCATGTCTGACAAATGTGTTAGAATTCTTTGAGCAAGTAACGAGCAAACCAGATGGAGGAGAGCCAGTGGATGTGATTGACCTGGACTTCCAGCTGGCCTTTGATACGGTGCTGCACAGGAGGTCACTCAGTAAGGTAAGGTGTTAGAAGCAATGTACTTACATGGACAGGAGCTTGGCTGACTGGCAGAAAGCAGAGTCCTTCTCTGGATGGTAACCAGTGACTAGTGGTGTTCCGTAAGGAATAGTGTTGGGACCACAACTTTTCATTTTATACATTAATGATCTAGATGAAGGAACTGAGGGCATTCTGGATACGTTTTCAGATAATGCAAGATAGGTGGAGGGTCAGGTAGCATTGAGGAGATGGGGAGGCTGCAGAAGGATTTAAACAGGTTAGGAGAGTGGGCAAAGAAGTGGCAGATGGAGTACAACATGGGAAAGCATGAGGTCATGCACACTCAGGAAGAATAGAGGCATGGACTATTTTGGAAACGGGGAGAAAATTCAGATATAGAACATAGAACATAGAAGGATACAGCGCAGTACAGGCCCTTCGGCCCTCGATGTTGCGCCGACCGAGTCCTACCTAACCTATACTAGCCCAATAACTTCCAAATGCCTATCCAATGCCCGCTTAAATGAACATAAAGAAGGAGAGTTCACCACTGATACGGGCAGGGCATTCCATGAACTCACAACCCGCTGTGTGAAGAATCTACCCCTAACATCTGTCCTATACCTACCACCCCTTAATTTAAAGCTATGTCCCCTAGTAACACCTGACTCCATTAGCGGTAAAAGGTTCTTAGTATCTACCCTATCTAAACCCCTAATCATCTTATACACTTCTATCAGATCTCCCCTAAACCTTCTCTTCTCCAATGAGAACAGCCCCAAGTGCCTCAGCCTTTCCTCATAAGATTTTCCTACCATTCCAGGCAACATCCTGGTAAACCTCCTCTGCACTCGTTCTAAAGCTTCCACATCCTTCCTATAGTATGGCGACCAAAACTGCACACAATACTCCAGATGAGGCCTCACCAGAGTCTTATACAACTGCAACATGACCTCAGGACTCCAGAACTCAATTCCTCTGCCAATAAAGCCCAGTACACCATATGCCTTCCTCACAGCACTATTTACCTGGGTGGCAACTTTCAGAGATCTGTGTACATAGACACCAAGATCCCTCTGCTCATCCACACTACCAAGTAGCCTACCATTAGCCCAGTAATCCATCATCTTGTTATTCCTACCAAAGTGAACGACTTCGCACTTAGCTACATTGAATTCCATTTGCCACATTTCCGCCCAGCTCTGCAACTTATCTATATCCCGCTGTAACCTACCACTTCCTTCCTCACTATCCACAACTCCACCGACTTTCGTGTCATCCGCAAACTTGCTTACCCAGCTTTCAAGTCCTTCCTCTAGATCATTTATAAAGATAACAAAAAGCAATGGTCCCAAAACAGATCCTTGTGGTACACCGCTAGTAACTGCGCTCCAAGATGAACATAATCCATCAACTACTACCCTCTGTCTCCTTCCAGCCAGCCAATTCCTAATCCAAACCTCTAATGTATCCTCAATGCCATACCTCCGAAGTTTTAGCATTAGCCTACCATGGGGAACCTTATCGAACGCCTTACTAAAATCCATATACACAACATCTACTGCTTTACCCTCATCCACTTCCATAGTCACCTTCTCAAAGAACTCAATAAGGTTTGTGAGGCACGACCTGCCCTTCACAAAACCATGCTGGCTATCCCTGATCACGTTATTCCTATCTGAAGTACAAAGGGACTTGTGAGTCCTCGTCCAGGATTCTCCGAAGGTTAACTTGCATCAGTAGTTAGGAAGGCAAAGGCAATGTTATTCATCTCAAGAGGACGAGAAAATAAAAGAAGGGATGTACTTTTGAGTCTTTACAAGACTCTGGTCAGACCACATAATGAGTATTGTGTGTAGTCTTGGGCCCCATATCTCAGGAAGGTCCTGGAGTGTGTTCAGGGAAGGTTCATGAGAATGGTCCCAGGAATAAAAGGCTTAACAACGAGGAATGTTTGAGGACTCTGGTCTAGGCTCGATGGAGGATGATGCGGGGGGTATCTAACTGAAATTTACAGGATACTGAAAGGCCTGGATAGAGTGGACGTTGGGAAGATATTTCCTTTGGCAGGAGAGACAAGGACCTGAGAGACAGCCTTAAAGGGAAGACCCTTTAGAAAGGAGAGAAAGAGAAACGTCTTCATCCAGAGAGTGGGGAATCGATGAAATCCATTGCCACAGGAGGCTGTGGAGGTCAGGTCATTGGGAATATCTAAGACAGATGGATAGGTTATTGATTTTCAGGGGGATCAAAAGTTACAGGGAGAAAGCATTAGAATGAGGTTGAGAAATATATCAGCCATGATTGATGGGCCAAATGGCCTAATTTCTGTTCCTATGTCTTATGGTCTTACATCTGTTCTACTGATTGGACCAGTTCTGTCCCTTATTATCAGCACAACCCCATCTCCTTTTCCCTTTTTTCTAACTTTCCTAAATAATAATATTCAGTTTCCAGGTTTGGTCACTCTGCAGCCATGTCACTTTGTTGGCAAATAAATCATACTGGGAGAAAGTGAGGGCTGCAGATGCTGGAGATGAGAGCTGAAAAATGTGTTACTGGAAAAGCGCAGCAGGTCAGGCAGCATCAAAGGAGCAGGAGAATCGACGTTTCGGGCATTAGCCTGAAGTAGGGCTTATGCCTGAAACATCCATTCCCCTGCTCCTTGGGTGCTGCCTGACCTGCTGCGCTTTTCCAGTAACACATTTTTCAACAAATAAATCATACCCTTTTATTTCTACTAGTTCATTCAATTCACCTGTTGTTTTGTGACTGTAGAGTAAATTTGGATAGCGTACTCTTAATTCTGACTTTTTAAGACCACTCTGGTATTAAATTTGACACTTTCTTCTGCAGTATTTTCCATTTTCATTTCATGCTTTCTACTTCCCATTATCTGTTCAGATATTCACCACAAATTATTGGGCCAAGCCAATAAATGGAGATGACTCGAAGAGTAAATCTCACCAGAACAACTGAAGCACAATAAATTAGACCAGCATTTATTGCCCATCCCTAGTTGCCCTCTTGGGAAGGTGGGGCTGAGCTGCCTTCTTGAACCGCTGCAGTCCATGTGCTGTGGGTTGACTCACAATGAATGCCCTTTGGGAGAGACCTCTAGGATTTTGACACAGCGACAGTGAAGGAATGGTGATATATTTCCAAGTCAGGATGGTGGGGGGCTTGGAGGGGAGCTTGCAGGTGATGGTGTTCCCATGTATCTGCTGCCCTTGACCTTCTAGGAAGCAGTTGTTGGTTTGGAAAGTGCTGTTTGAGGAGAATTGCTAAGTTTTTTTATTCATTCATGGAATGTGAGCATCACTGGGACCAGATTTATCACCTGTCCTGTGCTGCCAGATGGACAGTTATGAGTTACTCACATCAGCATGATCTGGAGTCACATGCTGCCCAGGTAAGGACGAAAAGTAATTTCCTTTCCTAAAGTACATTTAATAGATAAGATGAGTTGATGCAGTGAATCTTGTAGATAGTGCACACTGAGCGTTGGGGGTGGAGAGACAACAAGAGGCTCAACACCATCCAGGACAAAGCAGCCCCCGCTTGATTGGCACCACACCCACAGCATCCACTCCTCCACCACTGGCGCTCAGTAACAGCAGTGTGTACCACCTACAAGATGCACTGCAGAAATTCACCAAAGATCCTCAGGCAGCACCTTCCAAAACTCACGATCACTTCCATCTAGGAGGACAAGGGCAGCAGATACATGGGAATACCACCTCCTGCAAGTTCCCCTCCAGGCCACTCACCATCCTGAATTGGAAATCTATCGCCATTCCTTCACTGTCACTGGGTCAAAATCCTGAATTCCCTCCCTAAGGGCATTGTGGGTCTACCCTACAGCACATGGTCTGTAGTGATTCAAGAAGACAGCTCACCCCCACCTTCTGCAGGGGCAACTCGGGACAGGTGATAAATTCTGGCCAGCCAGTGACACCCACGTGCCCCCAGTGAAAAAAAAAGATTGGTAAAGACGAGGTCAAGTATGTTTTTCCCTTTAGTTGGTTCCGTCACCACCTGCCGTAGACCCAGTCTAAAAGTGGCTATGTTCTTTAGGACCTGACCAGCTCGATCAGTCGTGCTGCTCCCGAGCCACTCTTAGTCGTGGAATTTGAAATGCCCCACCCAGAGTACATTGTAATCCCCAGATGTCATTGAAAGCCTCCATCCTCAATGCTTCATCCAAGTGTTGTTCAACATGCAGGATTTTGGATCCATCAGCTGAGGGAGGACAGCATGTGGTAATTAGCAGGAGGTTTCTTTATCCATGTTTAATCTGAAGTTATGAGACTTCTTGGGGACCAGAATCAATGTTGAGGACTCCCAGAGCAACTCCCTCTTGACTGTATATAAGTGAACCACTACCTCTGCTGGATCTGTCCAGCCACTGGGGATGTCTGTAGTTGGAGAGGCTGGAATAAAATGAAAAAGCTCCCAATCTCTCTTCAGGAGATTCTGCTGAGAGTTAATAACTTTCAGAAAAGAAACTGAATATTTTGCAGGGCTACAGGGTAGAAGTAAGGACTACGAATAATTCAAATGCTACTTCTGAGAGCCAGGATAAGAATGATAGGCTGAATGGCCTCTTCCTACACTGTAGTATCTGTGAAGGCCAGTAGGATTTTTGCCACCTTATGGATTTGAGACAAGGCTATTTGGCTCCACCTGGTGGGACCTTATTAAACTGCGAGCTGTTGCAAATAGTTAAAGCTGCTTTAATGGTTGTACTTTCCCCATGACCAGTTCAGATTAAAGGCCACAAGAGCATTACCACCTTCTCCAGCATTGTGCTCTTTCTTCAACCAAATTCAAAGAACTCTAACAAATTTGTCAAATGTGAATTCCCTTTCACAGATGAATATCATCTCAATGGTACAGCTCCCTCTTTCCTACTTTTTAAAATTCTTTTGTGGGGTCACTGCCTGGGCTGACATTTATTGTCCATCCCTAGTTGCCCCTTGAGAAGGTGGGGGTGAGCTGCCTTGTTGAACCGCTGCAGTCCATGTGCTGTAGGTAGATCCATAGTACCATGAGGGAGGGAATTCCAAGATTTTGACCAGCAACAGTGAAGAAACAATGTATATTTCCATTGGAGGGGAATTTGCAGGGGGTGGTGTTCCCATGTATCTGCTGTCCTTGTCCTTCTAGATGTAAGTGATCATGGGTTTGGAAGGTGCTGTCTAAGGATCTTTGGTGAATTTCGGCAGTGCATCTTGTAGATAGGACACACTACTGCTACCGAGCGTCAGGTGGTAAAGCGAGTGGGTGCTTGTGGATGTGTGCTATCAAGTGGGCTGCTTTGTCCTGGATGGTGCCGAGCTCCTTGAGTGTTGTTGAAGTTGCACCCATTCAGCAAATGGGGAGTATTCCATCACACTCCTGATGGTGCACAGGCTTTGGGGTGTCCGAAGGTGAATTACTCACCACAGTAATCCTAGCCTCTGACCTGCCCTTGTAGCTGCTTTGCTTATGTAGCAAGTCCAGTTAGGTTTCTGGTCAAGGATAACCCCCAGAATGGGGGATTCAGTGATGGTAATACCATTAAATATTAAGGGGTAGTGGTTAGAACATAGAATATAAAACAATATAGTGCAGAACAGGCCCTTCGGCCCTCGATGTTGCACTGACCTGTGAACTATTCTCAGCTCGGTCCCCCTACACTATCCCAAAATCATCCAAGTGCTTATCCAAGGAATGTTTAAATCTCCCAAATGTGGCTGAGTTAACTACATTGGCAGGTAGGGCATTCCACGCCCTTACCACTCTCTGAGTAAAGAACCTGTCTCTGACATCCGTCTTAAATCTATCACCCCTCAATTTGTAGTTATGCCCCCTCGTCATCATCCTAGGAAAAAGACTTTCACTGTCTACCCTATCCAATCCTCTGATCGTCTTGTATGTCTCTATCAAATTCCCTCTTAGCCTTCTTCTTTCCAATGAGAAAGATCCAAATCCCTCAGCCTTTCCTCATGAGACCTTCCCTCCAGACCAGGCAACATCCTGGTAAATCTCCTCTGCACCTTTTCCAATGCTTCCACATCCTTCCTGAAATATGGGGACCAGAACTGTACACAATATTCCAAGTGTGGTTGCACCAGTGTTTCATTTTCTCTTATTGGTGATATCATTGCCTGGCTTTTGTGTGGTGTGAATGTTGCTTGACACTTCTCAGCCCAAGCCTGGATATTGTCTAGATCTTGTTACATTTGAAACATGTGAGCCAAATATGGTCGTGGACTGCTTCAGTATCTGAGGAGTCACGGATGGTGCTGAACACTGTGCAATCATCAGCGAACATTCTCACTTCTGACCTTATGGTGGAGGGAAGGTCATTGATGAAGCAGCTGAAGATTGGATTAGATTTTAGATTAGACTTACAGTGTGGAAACAGGCCCTTCGGCCCAACAAGTCCACACCGACCCGCCGAAGCGCAACCCACCCATACCCCTACATTTACCCCTTACCTAACACTACGGGCAATTTAGCATGGCCAATTCACCTAACCCGCACATCTTTGTGACTGTGGGAGGAAACCGGAGCACCCGGAGGAAACCCACGCAGACACGGGGAGAACGTGCAAACTCCACGTGGTTGGGCTGAGGACACTCAGTGTCACTCAGCAGGTTATTGGCCCATCATTCCTGTAAATGAGCGTCATGATTCATTGCCAAGCTCCTCCTCTTTCCCCTGTTTCAGTTTAAATAACCACTCAATGCCATCTTGAATGCCTCAATTAAACTGGCCTCCACTACATTTCCAGGCAGTTTATTCCAGAAGCTCAAACACTCCATTTTCCTCAGTTCACCTTTGCTTCTTTTGCACCATCACTTTAAATCTCTGCCCCTCTCATTCTTGTTTCTTTATCGAGTGGGAAGAGTTTGACCCTACCTATTCTATCCAGCCCTGCTCATGATTTCCTCTCAACCTTATTCTCTCCAAGGAGGACGGTCCCAACTTCTTGGGAACTACTTCTCCTCTCTCTAATTGTTCGCACCTTTTCTGTAATGTGTGTCTACAATTGTACACAATATTCCAAGTCAAAAAGTATGGCGCTGGAAAAGCACAGCACGTCAGGCAGCATCAGGGATCCTGACAAAGGGTTAATGGCCGAAACATCGACTTTTCCAGCGCTACCCTTTTCACCTCTGACTCTCCAGCATCTGCAGCCCTCACTTTCTCCACAGTACTCCAAATGTCTTTACAAATTCAACATCACTTCCTTGCTCTTGTGTCCTTATTAATAAATGACAATGTATGTTTGTGGAGACAATAGCTTTGTCATACTCCTGATATATTATAAATCCAACGACACGGATAATGTTGTAGGAACCTGAGTTTGAATCCTGCTATGGCAGATGGTGGAATTTGAATTTAATTTTAAAAATATGGAATTAAGAGTCTAATGATTCCCCATGGTAGGCTCATTCAGAAGGTCAGGAGGAATGGGATACAGGGAAACTTAGCTGTCTGGATACAGAATTGGCTGGAGGAGAAAGTGAGATCTGCAGATGCTGGAGTATCAGAGCTGAAAATGTGTTGCTGGAAAAGCGCAGCAGGTCAGGCAGCATCCAAGGAACAGGAAATTCGACGTTTCGGGCATAAGCCCGATGAAGGGCTTATGCCCGAAACGTCGAATTTCCTGTTCCTTGGATGCTGCCTGACCTGCTGCGCTTTTCCAGCGACATATTTTCAGCTCAGCTACAGAATTGGCTGGCCAACAGAAGACAGCGAGTGGTAGTAGAAGGAAAATATTCTGCCTGGAAGTCTGTGGTGAGTGGTGTTCCATAAGGCTCTGTCCTTGGGCCTCTACTGTTTGTAATTTTTATTAATGAGTTGGATGAGGGGATTGAAGGATGGGTTAGCAAGTTTGCAGATGACACAAAGGTTGGAGGTTTCATTGACAGTATAGAGGACTGCTGTAGGCTGGATGCAGAGATGGGCTGAGAGGTGGCAGATGGAGTTCAACCTGGATAAATGCGAGGTGATGCATTTTGGAAGGTCAAATTTGAAAGCTGAGTACAGGATTAAGGATAGGATTCTTGGCAGTGTGGAGGAACAGAGGGATCTTTAGATCCCTTAAAATGGCCACCCAAGTGGACAGGATTGTTAAGAAAGCATATGGTGTTTTGGCTTTCATTAACAGGGTGATTGAGTTTAAGAGTTGTGAGATCTTGTTGCAGCTCTATAAAGCTTTGGTTAGACCGCACTTGGAATACTGCGTCCAGTTCTGGTCGCCCTATTATAGGAAAGATGTGGATGCTTTGGAGAGGGTTCAGAGGAGGTTTACCAGGATGCTGCCTGGACTGGAGGGCTCATCTTATGAAGAGAGGTTGACTGAGCTCGGACATTTTTCACTGGAGAAAAGGAGAGGAGAGGGGACCTAATTGAGGTATACAAGATAATGAGAGGCATAGATAGAGTCGATAGCCAGAGACTATTTCCCAGGGCAGAAATGACTAACACGAGGGGTCACAGTTTTAAGCTGGTTGGAGGAAAGTATAGAGAGGGTGTCAGAAGCAGGTTCATTACACAGAGAGTTGTGAGAGCATGGAATGCGTTTCCAGCAGCAGTTGTGGAAGCAAGGTCATTGGGGACATTTAAGAGACTGCTGGATATGCATACGGTCACAGAAATGTGAAGGTGCGTACATGAGGATCAGTGATCAGCACAACATCGTGGGCTGAAGGGCCTGTTCTGTGCTATGTTCTATGATGACCATGAAACCATTGTCAATTGTTAGGAAAAGCCGACCTGGTTCACTAATGTCCCTGCCTGATGTGACCTACATGTAACTCCAAAGTCACAACAATCTGGCTGACTCTTAACGGCCCCCTGGGCAATCAGCAACAGATGTAAATGCTGGTCCAGCCAATGACACCCAAATCCTATGAATGAGTCATAAAGAAAACCCTGTCCTGTCATTTTCAATGATCTGAGTACACAATCACCTGGTCCCTCTGCTCCTGTGCCCCCTCTTTTATATTGCCTATCAATGTTCTTCCTACCAAAATGCAGCACCTCCCACTTCTCTGTGTTGAGCCACATCTGCCACTTGTTGGCCTACTCCACTTTTGAGATGGCCACCTGTACACCAAGATTCTGATCATGAACACAATTCAGGAAAAAAGTCCCAATACTGATCCCAGGGGAACTCCACCACAAGGCTGTACAGGACATTCGTTGGGCCACTGTTGGAATATTGTGTATAATTCTGGTCTCCTTCCTGTCGGAAGGATGTTGTGAAACTTAAAGGGTTCAGGGGGGATTTGCAGGGGTGTTGCCAGGATTGGAGGGTTTGGGCTGTGGGGAGAGGCTGAATGGGCTGGGGCTGTTTTCCCCGGAGCATCGGAGGCTGAGGAGTGACCTTATAGAGGTTTATAAAATCATGAGGGGCATGGATAGGGTGAATAGACCTGGGATGGGGGAGTTCAAAGTTTGTGAGAAGATTTGTAGCTCGTTGTTGTGGTTCTGTTTGCCGAGCTGGCAGTTTTTCTTGCAAATGCTTCGTCCCCTTTCTAGGTGACATCCTCAGTGCTTGGGAGCCTCCTGTGAAGCGCTTCTGTGTTGATTCCTCCGGCATTTATACTGGTTTGAATCTGCCGCTTCCGGTTGTCAGTAGCTGTCCGCTGCAGTGGCCGGTATATGGGGTCTACGTCGATGTGCCTGTTGATAGATTTCGTGGATGAGTGCCATGCCTCTAGGAATTCCCTGGCTGTTCTCTGTTTGGCCTGCCCTATAATGATGGTGTTGTCCCAATTGAATTCGTGTTGTTTGTCATCTGAGTGTATGGCTACGAGGGATAGCTGGTCATGTCGTTTCGTGGCCAGTTGGTGTTCATGGATGAGGGTTGTTAGCTGTCTTCCTGTTTGTCCTATGTAGTGTTTTGTGCAGTCCTTGCATGGGATTTTGTACACTACATTGGTTTTGCTCATGCTGGGTATCGGGTCCTTCATCCTGGTGAGTTGTTGTCTGAGAGTGGCTGTTGGTTTGTGTGCTGTTATGAGTCCTAGTGGTCGCAGCAGTCTGGCTGTCAGTTCAGAAATGCTCCTGATGTATGGGAGTGTGGCTAGTCCCTTGGGTTGCGGCATGTCCTCGTTCCGTTGTCTTTCACTGCGGCATCTGTTGATGAAATTGCGCGGGTATCCGTTTTTGTTGAATACCTTGTATAGGTGTTCTTCTTCCTCTTTTTGTAGTTCAGGTGTGCTGCAGTGTGTTGTGGCCCTTTTGAATAATGTCCTGATGCAACTTCGTTTGCGTGTGTTGGGGTGGTTGCTTTCATAGTTCAGGACTTGGTCTGTGTGTGTGGCTTTTCTGTATACCTTTGTTGTGAATTCTCCGTTCGGTGTTCTTTGTACCATCACATCTAGGAATGGGAGCTGGTTGTCCTTTTCTTCCTCTCTCGTGAATCGGATTCCTGTGAGTGTGGCGTTGATGATCCGGTGTGTGTTCTCTATTTCTGTGTTTTTAATGATTACAAAGGTGTCATTCACATATCTGACCCAGAGTTTGGGTTGTAATTGCGTTAAAACTGTTTTTTCTAACCTTTGCATTACTGCATTACTGGGGGAGTCCAGAACTAGATGACATAGGTTTAGGTTGAGAGGGGAAAGATATAAAAGAGACCTAAGAGCCAACCTTTTCAGCAGAGGGTGGTATGTGTGTGGAATGGACTGCCAGGGGAAGTGGTGGAGGCTGGTACAATTGCAAGATTTGGGAGGCACCTTGGATGGGTATATGAATGGAAAGGTTTGGAGGGATATGGGCCAAGTGCTGGCAGGTGAAGCTAAATCGGGTTGGGATATCTGGTCAGCATAGACGGGTTGGATCAAAGGATCTGTTTCCGTGCTGTACATCTCTATGACTCTAAAAACCTTCCTTCAGCCTGAAAAATATCCATTGACAATGGCTCTCTGTTCTCATCACTTGGGCAATTTTATGTCCATGTTGCTGAGCCTTGTTATGGCACATAACTTTTCTCACAAGTCTGTGATGTGGTGGGGTGGAGAGGGGTGGGGGTTCCACTGGATTAGACGCCTTCTGGAAGTCCACATATACTATACCAACCCTTACCCTCATTGAGCCCTTCTGTTACCTCTTCAAAAAGCTCCAGCAAGTTAATTAAACACAATTTCCCCGTTAGAAATCCATGATGATTCTTCCTAACCAACCCACTTTCTTCCATGTGAATTTTAATACTATCCCAAATAATTGTCGGGATGTTTTCCCACCAGTGGCATTAAACTGACTGCTCCGTAATTGCTGGGATTATCCATACAATGTTTCTTGAACAATGCTGTAATGTTTGCAATTCTCCAGTCTTCTGGCATCTCCCTGATTCCAGGGAAGACTGAAGGATGATGGTCAATGGCCCTGTAATTTTCACCCTCACTTCCTTCTAAGTCCTTGGATGCATCAGCCTGGAATACTGTGTGCAGTTTTGGTCTCCTTTCTGAGGCAGGGTTTTATGCTGTGGAGGGAGTGCAGCTAATATTTATCAGACTGATACCTGGGAGGTCAGGACTGACATATGGGGAGAGACTGCAGTGGTTAGGATAATACATGCAAGACTTCAGAAAAATGAGGGGACTCTCATAGAAACCAGTAAAATTCTAACAGTACTAGAGAGGGTAGATGCAGGAAATGTGTTCCCGATGACCAGGGAGTCCAGGGCCAGGAATTAGAGCCTAAGAATATGGGATAGGCCATTCAGAACTGAGGTGAGAAGAAATGTCTTCACCCAGAGAGTGGGGAGCCTGTGGAATTCAGGAAACAGTTGCGGTTAAAGCACTGTATGAGTTGAAGAAGGAGTTGGATGTAGCACTTAGTGCTAAAGGGATCGAAGGATATGGGGGAAAAGTGGGAACAGGCCTTTGAGTTGGATGTTTAGCTATGATCATAATGAATGGGAAAACAGGCTCAAAGGGCTGACTGGCCTATTCCTGCTCCTACTCTCAAAATTTTTATGCATTTCATCCAACCCTAGTACGCCTTCAACTTGAAATACTAACAGCTTATTCAACACCACCTCCTTATCAATGTTAAATGGTTCCAGTGATGAAGTTTCTTCCTGTTATGTCACTGTGCCCAGGGCAGTGTCTCGTACTGTGGTAAAGACAGATGCAAAGTTTCCATTTCTCATCTCACCACTGACCCTGCCTTCATGTGTACAACCTGATCAACAGAATACTTCATTTTATCACCCTCTTACTATCTCCATGCCTGTGAAAAGCTTTGGGACTGCTCTTTATATTAGCTGCCAGTATTGTCTCATAATTCTTTGTTGTTTCACTAGCACGCTTTCCTACTTCCTTTTCAGAACTTCAGTATTACCCATGCATCTCAACTGTATTTTCAAACTCCCACCTGTTGTAAGTACATCATTTACCTTGACTCCTGGTCCGAGCCATAAAAGTGAAAACTCGGCAAAAGGATTGTGAAAAGTTGCGAATAAAATTTACCAATATTTCCCTTCACTGGTCATATATTTGTCAAACCTTTATTGTTCTTGGGAGCTTTGCGTTAATATTAGTCTTGTCTTTATTTACCATTTTCTCTTGTTTCTGCTCATCTCCAAAGTTCCTGTTCACCACGTTCCCTGCATGTACCTCTCACCATCACTTGGCTCATAACATGACTCTACACATTAATAACACTGGTCTTTCTCACCATTAACAGCTGTGAATTAGCCAGAATGTAGATTGCATCTTCATCAAGACTTTCTAAAGTAGTTCCTATTCCTACAGATTCTATGTCCAGGAGGTGAAATTTAGTCAATGTTTTGGTCACATGTGGTCCACGAGAGAGGCAGCTGGAAGGTGCTCTCTCAGATACAGGGGCAGTGTCTGTTCTAGTCTACACTTTGTATAATCTGGTTATTGCTTGAGCTCCGCTGTTATGCAGGAGCAGCTGCCTTGGCCACTGTGGTAAGGAGGAGATGATCGATGAAGAGGCATCTTTCCCTCTGTATGATGACGGATGACATTCTCCAGGTGTCTGACTCAACTGGCTACCCTCTGAACATTTCGAACACAAAGCTTTCCTGGGGGCCTGCCTTGCTTTACAACTCTTTGAACTCGACTGCTGGTCAATGTCCTGCAAAAAAGAACAAAGATAGTGTTGCTGAAGGCTGACAATGTGCAAGTGCCCAACTCAGATGATCATCCTGTAAATATTCACTGAAAACCCAGCAGCAAGACATGGCAAGCTACAGCCCCATTGGTTAGAGCAGTGACTGAGGTGGCCTCACTGTGTAGATCACTGACAAATGAACAATATTCCTGTTCCAAACCGATTGCAATTCTCCTCAGCAGCTGCTCTAGCAACTTACTGAGTGTCTCAAATCACAGCCCAATGAAGGCCATTCAGCCCACTGTGTCCATGCTGATTTTAGAAACTGCAATAGAATTAATGCTGTCCTTACCCAAATTTCTGGCACATCAAAATTTTCTTCACATTTATTCAAATTTTTTTTTAAAGTTACTATTGAATTTGCTTTCACATCACAGTAACTCACTGTATGTCATCTTTCCCCGGTTTATTTGGCCAATTTCCTTAAATCTGGGCTGTCTCATCAACCACTCTCCTGCCACTGGACACTGCACTTTCGGAATTAGGTCCAGCTCTTGGTGATACTAACTGGACAATTCACCAGAATGCTACCAAAGATGAGGGACTTCCTGAGCTACAGGGAAACACCAGAGAAGCTGGAATTGTTCTTAGTACAGGGAAGATTTAGTGGAGGTTTTCAATATCATCAGGGTTTTGATAGAATAAATAAAGAGAAACTGTTGCCAGGTACCAGTATAATCGGCTGACCTTCTCAATTCTCTGCTTGGCTCAATTTTTCTTTAACCTTTCCTAGGGTCCAGGTGTCACTGGCAAGGCCAACATTTCTCACCCAATCTTTACTGGCCTTGAATGGAATGTCTCACTTGGCCATTTCACGTGGTTAGTTAAGGGTCAACCATATTGCTGTGGCTCAAAAGTCACATTAGGACAGACTGGGTAAGGTTGACTTTTGATGATAAATTCCATAGTCATCATTACTGAGACAGGATTTCAATGCCAGATTCATTCATTATATTTTGAATTCCAGTTGCTGTCATGGTGGGATTTCAATCCACGTCCACAGATCATTGGCCCTTGGATTATTGTGATGTTGACACTTTGCCATTGCACAAACAGTGAATACACTGTCAATACAACAAGTTGGAATTCCTTCAAATTGTGATAAATGTTTAATAAGTTGAGAGATTTTTCCAGTAGTTAGGTGACACAGAGACACCCGTTCACCTCTAAACAGGGAAGTGAGAGTGACAGCAAGGCTGCTTTCAACCAAGTGTGGCATCAATGTGCCCGGAAGCAAAACCGGAATCAATGGGTATTAGGGGACAAACTCTCTGCCGGTTACAATCATACCTGACACACAGGAAGATGATTGTGGGTGTTGGAGGTCAGTCATCTTAGCTCCAGGACATCTCACCAGGAGTTCCTCAGGGTAGTGTCCTAGGCCCAACCATCTTCAGCTGCTTCATCCATGACCTTCCCTCCATCATAAGGTCAGAAGTGGAGACATTCACTGATGATTCAGATACTGAAGCAGCCATGCTTAAAGCAACGAGATCTGGACAATAGCCAGACTGGGCTGACCAGTAGCAAGTAACATTCATACCAAACAAATGTCAGATAACAACCATTTCCAATAAGAGATATTCTAACCACCACACTTCAATATTCAATAGTGTTACCATCATTGAATTCCCCACTATCTACATCCCGGGAACCTACCATTGACCATAGAGTCATTTAGGACAGAAACAGACTCCTTGGTCATAGAGTCATAGAGGGTACAGCACAGAAACAGATACTTTGGTCCAATTTTAGATACATCTAGTCCCATTTGTCAACATTTGGCCCATATCCCTCTAAACCCTTCCTGTTCTTATACCCATCTAGATGCCTTTTAAATGTTGTATTTGTACCAGCCTCCACCACTTTCTCTGCTAGCTCATTCCATACACGTACCACTCTCTCTGTAAAGAAGGTTTCCCCTCAGGTCTCTTTTATGTCTTTCCCCTCTCACCCTAAACCTAGGCCGTCTATTTCTGGACTCCCGCACCTCAGGGAAAAGACCTTATCTATTCACCCTATCCATGCCCCTCAGGATTTTATAAACCTCCATAGGTCACCCCCTCAGCCTCCGACGCTCCAGGGAAAACAGCCCCAACTTATTCCGCCTCTCCCTACAGCTCAAATCTTCCAACCCCAGCAACATCCTTGTAAATCTTTTCTGAAGTCCCTTTCAAATTTCACAACATCTTCTGATAGGAAGACCAGAATTACACGCAATATTCCAAAAGTGGCCTAACCAATGTCCTGTACAGCCACAACATGACCTCCCAACTCCTGAGCTCAATACTCTGACCAATAAAGGAAAGCATATGCGAGCATGTTCCCAAACTAAACTAGTCCCACTTGCCTGCATTTGGCCCATATCCCTCCAAACCTTTCCTATTCATGTACTTATCCAAATGTCTTTTAAATGTTGTCACTGTACTTGCATCCATCATTTCTCTGGCAGTTTATTCCACACACGAACCACCCTCTGTGTAAGACAGCTGCCCCGCATGCCCTTTTTACTCACCTGAGAAAATATCCCCCTAGTTTTGAATTCCCCCACCCTACGGAAAATACCATTGATCATTCTCCTTATCTATGTCACTCATGATTTTATAAACCTCAATAAGGAAACCCCTCAACCTCATGTCTCACAAACTTGATTGAGTTTTTTGAAGTAACAAAAAGGATTGATGAGGGCAGAGCAGTAGATGTGATTTATATGGACTTCAGTAAGGCGTTCGACAAGGTTCCCCATGGGAGACTGATTAGCAAGGTTAGATCTCACGGAATACAGGGAGAACTAGCCATTTGGATACAGAACTGGCTCAAAGGTAGAAGACAGAGGGTGGTGGTGGAGGGTTGTTTTTCAGACTGGAGGCCTGTGACCAGTGGAGTGCCACAAGGATCGGTGCTGGGCCCTCTACTTTTTGTCATTTACACAAATGATTTGGATGTGAGCATAAGAGGTATGGTTAGTAGGTTTGCAGATGACACCAAAATTGGAGGTGTAGGGAACAGTGAAGAGGGTTACCTCAGATTACAACAGGATCTGGACCAGATGGGCCAATGGGCTGAGAAGTGGCAGATGGAGTTTAATTCAGATAAATGTGAGGTGCTGCATTTTGGGAAAGCAAATCTTAGCAGGACTTATACACTTAATGGTAAGGTCCTAGGGAGTGTTGCTGAACAAAGAGACCTTGGAGTGCAGGTTCATAGCTCCTTGAAAGTGGAGTCGCAGGTAGATAGGATAGTGAAGAAGGCATTTGGTATGCTTTCCTTTATTGGTCAGAGTATTGAGTACAGGAGTTGGGAGGTTATGTTGCGGCTGTACAGGACATTGGTTAGGCCACTGTTGGAATATTGCGTGCAATTCTGGTCTCCTTCCTATCAGAAAGATGTTGTGAAACTTGAAAGGGTTCAGAAAAGATTTACAAGAATGTTGCCAGGGTTGGAGGATCTGAGCTACAGGGAGAGGCTGAACAGGCTGGGGCTGTTTTCCCTGGAGTGTTGGAGGCTGAGGGATGACCTTATAAAGGTTTACAAAATTATGAGGGGCATGGATAGGATAAATAGACAAAGTCTTTTCCCTGGGGTCGGGGAGTCCAGACCTAGACGGCACAGGTTTAGGGTGAGAGGGGAAAGATATAAAAGAGACCTAAGAGGCAACGTTTTCAAGCAGAGGGTGGTATGTGTATGGAATGAGCTGCCAGAGGATGTGGTGGAGGCTGATACAATTGCAACATTTAAGAGGCATTTGGATGGGTATACGAATAGGAAGGGTTTGGAGAGATATGGGCTGGGTGCTGGCAGGTGGGACTAGTTTGGGTTGGGATATCTGGTCGGCATGGACAGTTTGGACCAAAGGATCTGCTTCCATGATGTACATCTCTATGATTCTATGTTGTGGTTCTGTTCGCCGAGCTGGGAATTTATGTTGCAAACGTTTCGTCCCCTGCTCATGTAGCAAAACCAATGTAGTGTGCAAAATCCCATGCAAGGACTGCACAAAACACTATATAGGGCAAACAGGAAGACAGCTAACAACCCGCATCCATGAACACCAACTAGTCACAAAACGACACGACCAGCTATCCTTAGTAGCCACACACGCAGATGACAAGCAACATGAATTCGACTGGGACAACACTACTATTAAAGGGCAAGCCAAACAGAGAACAGCCAGGGAATTCCTAGAGGCATGGCACTCATCCACAGATTCTATCAACAAACACATTGACCTGGACCCAATGTACCGGCCACTGCAGCGGACAGCTGGAACTGACAACCGGAAGCAGCAGAAACAAACCGCTATAAATGCCGGAGGAAAGATCACAGAAGCGCTTCACAGGAGGCTCCCAAGTACTGAGGATGTCACCTAGACAGGGGACGAAACGTTTGCAACACAAATTCCCAGCTTGGCAAACAGAACCATAACAATGAGCACCCGAGCTACAAATCTTCTCCCAAACGTTCGATGACTCTATGAACCGGGAGAGTCTTGAACTAGGGGTCACAGTCTAAAGATATGGGCAGGCGATTTAGGACTAAAATGAAAATTGTCTTCACCCAGAGAGTGGGGAGCCTATGGAATTCTCTGCCGCAGAAAGTAGTTGAACCAAAACATTGAATGTTTTCAAGAAGGAGTTATAGTTCTTGTAGCTAAAGGGATCAAAGGGTATGAAAGGGAAAGTAGGAATAGGATACTCACTTGGATGATAGGTCATGATCATATTGAATAGTGAAGCAAACTTGAAGGGATGAATGGCCTAATCCTGCTCCTATTTTACTATTTCTAAGATGCACTGCAAGTTCCTTAGACAGTACCTTCCAAACCCACGAACTCTTCCAACTAGATGGACAAAGACAGCAGATGCATGGGAATACCACTCCCTGCAAGTTCCCCACCAAACCACTCACCATCCCAACTTGGAAATAAAATGCTGTACTTTTAGTATCACTGGGATATAATCCTGGAAATCACATTTATGCTCGCACATGTATATTCTCTCAAACATAATAGGTAGTCAGATAAACCCACAGCTACGTTGTCAATCACATTCATGGGTACACACGTTCTAATACACAGGAGCTCAGAATGTGGAGTTAGACCTAACTCAATGACCAATCAAATTTGGATCTGAGGCTTTATCTGACGTCAACCCATTGAACACACAACACTGACCAATGGGAACAATGATGAGAATTATTCTGGGTTTCTCTTACCTTAGAATGGAGCACTCCATCTTTACAAGTTTCCTTGTGCAAATCATACAAAGACTTGCCATCATCATCTGAGGAGACCATTTTGCTTTCTCTTAAGTTGCACAAGCTTGGACTTGGTTTATAATACAAACAGGAGGTTCCAACATCATCAATCTCGTAGACATAGACATCATCAGTTTGCCTTTGACATCCATCTCCTCCGTTGCTCTGATGTAGACATCTCTCTCTGCATGTTTCTCTTCTCCAGCACGGAGTACTTGAACTGCAGTGCCAGGAATTGTCTTTCCTGGGGCACTGTTTCTTTCCTGGGCATGACGATTCAATGATTCTGCGTCGCGAAGCTGCACTCAGCCAAGATGTGTCCTCCCTGGGGAAGGGAACCTGATCACAAACTCGGTTTCCACAATATGTACACAGCATTGCCTGCTCTTGGAGAAAGCAAGATTTCCCAACTGCAGTCTTATGGGGAGCTGCTTTTGCACAAGACTTCTCAGTGCCAGTACTGGAGACACATCCATCCCTTTGATCAAACCCACATTTCGCTGATCTCTGCAGACAACATTTCTCTCTTAATTACCAGACATATTAGCCAACAGAATACCATTGGGATTATTAGGGATTTTACTTACCTGACAAAGACTGTTTTTATCTTCTCTTTTCCTACTTTTCATGCAGGACTTACACAAATTGTCATCACCAGAGCAAAGAGTAGATGTTTTTTTAGACAAGCAAGTTGTTCCAATTGTATCCATTTCATGAAAATGAATGTCATCTCCCTGTCTATCAAATTTATTTTCTCCATGTTTTTTGTGCCTATAATTCCTCTGCTCCTTCTTGTCTTTTGACAAACCCAAGCCAAAAATATTGCAGCCTCCCTTCATTTTGTATGGAGACTTTAATATTTCTGATGGCACTTCCATCAGGCTGGAGACCTTCATTCTCAACTGTTCTTGACATTTCAACTCTTGATAGGAACATGATTTCCCAAATGTATTTGACCCAGGAGCCTCACTGCATAGTCGGTGATTACACACAGGCAATGATATTGTGAGAGGGCCAGTTTCCTGGTCATCAATATCATTAATGTTGGACCTATCAAAACAACATTTTTTTCTTGGTCTGTTCTTCCGTGAGACCGGAGTTAGAATGTCGGTGAACAGTGGATCTGGGAACAGAGGACTTTCCGGAAGAATGCCACATTTACAGGGATTATTGCAATTTTGAAAGCATAATTCTACCCCTTTTTGGTCATCTTGCTGACAATGTGGTCTGTTGTACTGGGGATCACCCCCTCGTGCAAGTTCAGATTGACACTCCATCACACTTTGAAGTTTACAGGGTTCTGCATCCCCCAGTTCTCCATCCCTGAGATCAATGTGGCATTTTGTTGTTTTCTCACATGATGCCAAGGATTTAGACACATAAACATATGGTTCAGACCTTTTAGAAGAGGCACATGATGAGGAATTATTGCCATTATCTGAAATACAGAATTAAAATGAATTGAAAATAATTCGAGCTAGACTGTTTTGTTGGGTAGTAGCTGTGTGAACTGGCAAACTACATTAACCAAATAACACCCATTTTATCTGCCAAAAGCATCTGTCACAACAGAGACCAAGGATTTGATTTCCCTGAGGGTTTCTCTTGAAATTTTCTAGGACTCTTTTTTTCTGGTTTTGGATTTCAGAGGCTCATTTTAAATTCTCTTCATTAGAAGGTTCGGCCACCCAGTAACATTACTGACTGTATTTGTGTTAAATTTCTTTCTTTAGGTGGATAAGGTAACACTAACACCAAAAACTCTGCATGTACATATTTAAATCCTTTTACTCAGAATCTACAAGTGTTTATATTAATTAATTATAAACAACTGAAATTCTTCTCTACTTTGCACAAGGTAAATTGCTGGTAATGAACCTGAAACTACCTGCCCATTTTAAAAATTAATTTCTTCTCATCGCGATCTCTGAGGACCTTATCCTGAGGCTGTGACCTATTCAGATTCTCCAGATAAGGAACAACTCTCAGTAAATACTGTGTCAAGTCCCTTCAGAATCATATACGTTTTGTGAGATCACCCTGTACCTTTTTGCTAAACCCAGAAAATATTGACCATATTATCTATGCCTCTCAGCACAAGGCCAGCCTGGTAAACATCAGCTCGACCATCTCCAATATAAGTCTATCTTTCCTTAAACGTAGACACCAGATGTGGTCTCATCAAATCCCTGCATTGTAGCAAGAATTCAATTATCTTATATTCCAAGCCCCTTATAACAGAGCTGAAAATATGTTGCTGGAAAAGCGCAACAGGTCAGGCAGCATCCAAGGAACAGGAGATTCAACGTTTCGGGCATAAGCCCTTCTTCAGGAATGAGGAAAGTGTGTCCAGCAGGCTAAGATAAAAGGTAAGGAGGAGGGACTTGGGGGAGGGACAGTGGAGATGTGATAGGTGGAAGGAGGTCAAGGTGAGGGTGATAGGCCGGAGTGGGGTGGGGGGGCGGAGAGGTCAGGAAGAAGATTGCAGGTTAGGAAGGCGGTGCTGAGTTCGAGGGATTTGACTGAGACAGGGTGGGGGGAGGGGAAATGAGGAAACTGGAGAAATCTGAGTTCATCCCTTGTGGCTGGAGGGTTCCTAGGCGGAAGATGAGGTGCTCTTCCTCCAACCGTCGTGTTGTTATGGTCTGGCGATGGAGGAGTCGGGAGTTGAAGTGTTGAGCCACGGGTGGTTGGGTTGGTTGGTCCGGATGTCCCAATGGTGTTCTCTGAAACGTTCTGCAAGTAGGCGGCCTGTCTCCCCAATATAGAGGAGGCCACATTGGGTTCAGCGGATGCAATAAATGATGTGTGTGGAGGTGCAGATGAATTTATGGCGGATATGGAAGGATGACCCACCCACCCACCCCATGGCTCAACACTTCAACTCCCCCTCCCACTCCACAAAGGACATGCAGGTCCTTGGACTCCTCCATCGCCAGACCATAGCAACATGACAGTTGGGGGAAGAGCACCTCATCTTCTGCCTAGGAACCTTCCAACCACAAGGGATGAACTCAGATTTCTCCAGCTTCCTCATTTCCCCTCCCCTCACCTTGTCTCAGTCAAATCCCTCGAACTCAGCACCGCCTTCCTAACCTGCAATCTTCTTCCTGACCTCTCCGCCCCCACCTTGACCTCCTTCCACCTTTCGCATCTCTAACGCTCCTCCCCCATGTCCCTCCTCCCTACCTTTTATCAGCCTGCTGGACACACTCTCCTCATTCCTGAAGAAGGGCTTATGCCTGAAACGTTGAATCTCCTGTTCCTTGGATGCTGCCTGACCTGCTGCGCTTTTCCAGCAACACATTTTCAGCTTTGATCTCCAGCACCTGCAGTCCTCACTTTCTCCCCTTATAACAGAAGACAATATGCCAATTGCCTTCTGACTTACTCTTTGTTAAAATCATAGAATTTTACAGGATGGAAGAAGGCCATTTGACCATTGTGTCAGAAGTGCAACACAGCCTAGTCCCACTCCTCAGTCCTATCTCTGTAGTCATCTAAAATACAATCAAGCAAGAATCCCTTCTGCAAATACAGCTAAGTTCCTCCGGCTGCAAATATTTGAAAGTGATTTTAAAAGTTCTGCTTTTCTATTCTTTTGGACAGAATAACTTCCCACTTTTGTACGTGTTATCCCACTGTGCCTTCACTCCACACTGCCCATCCTCCACAAGGCTCCCTAAACAACCTCACACTGTGACCTCACTCCGAGACACTGACCCCCCCCCGGACACTGACCCTCACACCCCCCGGACACTGGCCCTCTCACCCCCCAGACACTGACCCCCCCCCCAGACACTGGCCCTCTCACCCCCCAGACACTGACCCCCCCCCCCCCAGACACTGGCCCTCTCACCCCCCAGACACTGACCCCCCCCCAGACACTGACCCTCTCACCCCCCAGACACTGACCCCCCCCCCCCGGACACTGACCCTCTCACCCCCCGGACACTGACCCCCTGGACACTGACCCTAACACCCCCCAGACACTGACACCCCCCAGACTCTGACCCCCCCGGACACTGACCTAACCTAATACCCCCAGACACTGACCCTCTCACCCCCCAGACACTGACCCCCTGGACACTGACCCTAACACCCACCAGACACTGACACCCCCCGGACACTGACCCCCCCCGGACACTGACCTAATACCCCCAGACACTGACCCTCTCACCCCCCAGACACTGACCCCCCCCCGGACACTGACCCTCTCACCCCCCGGACACTGACCCTCTCACCCCCCGGACACTGACCCCCCCCCCGGACACTGACCCTCACCCCCCCCGGACACTGACCCTCTCACCCCCCAGACACTGACCCCCCTGGACACTGACCCCCACCCCCCCCCCGGACACTGACTTAACACCCCCCCGGACACTGACCCCGCCCCGGACACTGACCCACCCCCCAGACACTGACGCCCCTGGACACTGACCCTCACCCCCCACGGACACTGACACTCTTCCCCCCACCCCCACCCCCGCAGGGACACTGACCCTCTCACCTGGCTCCATCCCCGGGGGGTGGGGGGTGGACGCGGGTCCGGGTCCGGATTAAAATCCGCCACAAAAAATAAACCTCAGACAAAACGTCACAAGGTCCCGGCGCCTGAGCTCAACATCAGCCTGGACCCCCCCCCCCGGGACCCCCCCCCGGGACCCCCACCCCCGGGACCCCCCACCCCCTGGGACCCCCCCCGGACCCCCACCCCCGGGACCCCCACCCCCTGGGACCCCCCCCGGACCCCCACCCCCAGGGACACCCACCCCCAGGGACCCCCACCCCCATGGACCCTCACCCCCAGGACCCCCACCCCCGGGGACCCACACCATCATGGACCCTCACCCCCAGGACCCCCACCCCCAGGGACCCCCACCCCCAGGACCCCCACCCACAGGGACCCCCACCCACAGCATCCCCAACCCCAGGATCCCCACCCCCAGGGGCCCTACCACTGGGACACCCCCACCCCCTGGACCCCAAACCCCGGGGACCCCACCCCCAGGACTCCCACCCCCAGGACCCCCACCCCAGGACCTCCACCCCAAGGGACCCCTAACCCCAGGGACCCCCACCCCCAGGGATCCCAACCCAGGGACCCCCACCACCATGGACACCCACCTACCCCCACCCCCAGAGACCTCCACCCCCGGGCACCCCCACCTCCTTGGGAACCGACCACTGGGACCCCCCAAGACAACCCCTCCACCGGGGACCCCCAGGAGTCTGACCCCCAGGGACCTCGACCCCTGGGGACCCCCACCCCCAGGGACCCCACCCCCAGGGACCCCACCCCCGGAAGACCCCCACCCCGGGGACACCCCCACCCCCGGGGACCCCACCCCAGGGACTTCACCCCTGGGGACCCCATCCCCGGGTACCCTCATCCCCAGGGGTCCCACACCAGGGACCCCGCCCCGGGGGACCCCCACCCCCAAGACTCCCCCAGGGGACCCCACCTCCAGGGGTTCCACCCCTAGGGACCCCACCCCAGGGACACCCCACCCCCGGGGACCCCCAGGGGTCCCACCCCTGGAACACCCCCGCCCCCAGGGACCCCCACCCCCTTGGGTCCCACCCCAAGGGACCCCACTCCCGGGACACCCCCAACCCCGGGGACTGCCAGGTCCCACCCCCATGGACCTCCACCCCCAGGGACACCCGGGGACACCCGGGAACCCCCAGGGACAGCACCCCCGGGGACACTGACACCCCCACCCCCGGGGCCCCCCCCCCCCAGAGACCTCCCCCACAGGACACCACCACCCCGGGGATCTCCACCCCCAGGGACCCCCAAAACCCAGGGACCCGCAGGACCCCCACCCCCAGGGTCCCCACTCCTGGGACACCACTACCCCCATGGACTCCCAACCCCAGGGACCTCCAACCCCAGGGACCCCTCCCAGGACCCCCACCCCCAGGGACCTCCACCCCCGGGGACCCCCACCCCCACAGACCCCACACCCAGGACCCCCACCCCTGGGACACCCCCACCCCTGGGGACCCCCATCCCCGGGACAACCCCACCCAAGGGCCCCCACCCCTGGGACACCCCACCCCAGGGACCTTCCCCATTTCCCTCCCCGATGAGGGCTGGGGGGAATGTGGAGTGGACAGGACCTGCACCTTTTAGGGATTTTGGTGATTGTCACCTTCAGGGACACCCTCATGTCAAGGTGAACATCTGTGCAGCCAATTCAATCAACCAATCAAAGTTTACAATCAATTGTTCTATGTCTGCCAAAGTGTGGAGGTGATTTGGACAGGAGTAAACGTGTAAAAAATGAGGTCTGCAGATGCTGGAGATCACAGCTGCAAATGTGTTGCTGGTCAAAGCACAGCAGGTTAGGCAGCATCTCAGGAATAGAGAATTCGACGTTTCGAGCATAAGCCCTTCATCAGGAATAAGAGAGAGAGAGCCAAGCAGGCTGAGATAAAAGGTAGGGAGGAGGGACTAGGGGGAGGGGCGATGGAGGTGGGATAGGTGGAAGGAGGTCAAGGTGAGGGTGATAGGCCGGAGTGGGGTGGGGGCGGAGAGGTCAGGAAGAGGATTGCAGGTTAGGAGGGCGGTGCTGAGTTGAGGGAACCGACTGAGACAAGGTGGGGGGAGGGGAAATGAGGAAGCTGGAGAAATCTGAATTCATACCTTGTGGTTGGAGGGTTCCCAGGCGGAAGATGAGGCGCTCCTCCTCCAGCCGTCGTGTAGTTGTGTTCTGCCGGTGGAGGAGTCCAAGGACCTGCATGTCCTCGGTGGAGTGGGAGGGGGAGTTAAAGTGTTGAGCCACGGGGTGGTTGGGTTGGTTGGTTCGGGCGGCCCAGAGGTGTTCTCTGAAGCGTTCCGCAAGTAAGCGGCCTGTCTCACCAATATAGAGGAGGCCACATCGGGTGCAGCGGATGCAATAGATGATGTGTGTGGAGGTACAGGTGAACTTGTGGCGGATATGGAAGGATCCCTTGGGGCCTTGGAGGGAAGTGAGTGTGGAGGTGTGGGCGCAAGTTTTACATTTCCTGCGGTTGCAGGGGAAGGTGCCGGGGGTGGAGGTTGGGTTGGTGGGGGGTGTGGATCTGACAAGGGAGTCACGAAGGGAGTGGTCCTTGCGGAACGCTGATAGGGGAGGGGAGGGAAATATATCCTTGGTGGTGGGGTCCGTTTGGAGGTGGCGGAAATGGCGGCGGATAATACGTTGTATGCGCAGGTTGGTGGGGTGGTAGGTGAGAACCAGTGGGGTTCTGTCTTGGTGGCGGTTGGAGGAGCGGGGCTCAAGGGCGGAGGAGCGGGAAGTGGAGGAGATGCGGTGGAGGGCATCGTCGATCACGTCTGGGGGGAATCTGCGGTCCTTGAAGAAGGAGGCCATCTGGGTTGTGCGGTGTTGGAATTGGTCCTCCTGGGAGCAGATGCGGCGGAGACGAAGGAATTGGGAATATGGGATGGCGTTTTTACAGGGGGCAGGGTGGGAGGAGGTGTAGTCCAGGTAGCTGTGGGAGTCAGTCGGTTGACCTTTCCATTTCTATCTCGGGCTAGACCTTTCCATTTCTATCTCGGGTTCACCTGGACTGTCTCAGACTCCTCCCTCCCCTTCCTAGACCTTTCCATTTCTATCTCGGGCGACCGACTCAACACAGACATCTATTATATTCACCTGGACTGTCTCAGACTCCTCCCTCCCCTTCCTAGACCTTTCCATTTCTATCTCGGGCGACCGACTCAACACAGACATCTATTATATTCACCTGGACTGTCTCAGACTCCTCCCTCCCCTTCCTAGACCTTTCCATTTCTATCTCGGGCGACCGACTCAACACAGACATCTATTATAAACCGACTGACTCCCACAGCTACCTGGACTACACCTCCTCCCACCCTGCCCCCTGTAAAAACGCCATCCCATATTCCCAATTCCTTCGTCTCCGCCGCATCTGCTCCCAGGAGGACCAATTCCAACACCGCACAACCCAGATGGCCTCCTTCTTCAAGGACCGCAGATTCCCCCCAGACGTGATCGACGATGCCCTCCACCGCATCTCCTCCACTTCCCGCTCCTCCGCCCTTGAGCCCCGCTCCTCCAACCGCCACCAAGACAGAACCCCACTGGTTCTCACCTACCACCCCACCAACCTGCGCATACAACGTATTATCCGCCGCCATTTCCGCCACCTCCAAACGGACCCCACCACCAAGGATATATTTCCCTCCCCTCCCCTATCAGCGTTCCGCAAGGACCACTCCCTTCGTGACTCCCTTGTCAGATCCACACCCCCCACCAACCCAACCTCCACCCCCGGCACCTTCCCCTGCAACCGCAGGAAATGTAAAACTTGCGCCCACACCTCCACACTCACTTCCCTCCAAGGCCCCAAGGGATCCTTCCATATCCGCCACAAGTTCACCTGTACCTCCACACACATCATCTATTGCATCCGCTGCACCCGATGTGGCCTCCTCTATATTGGTGAGACAGGCCGCTTACTTGCGGAACGCTTCAGAGAACACCTCTGGGCCGCCCGAACCAACCAACCCAATCACCCCGTGGCTCAACACTTTAACTCCCCCTCCCACTCCACCGAGGACATGCAGGTCCTTGGACTCCTCCACCGGCAGAACACAACTACACGACGGCTGGAGGAGGAGCGCCTCATCTTCCGCCTGGGAACCCTCCAACCACAAGGTATGAATTCAGATTTCTCCAGCTTCCTCATTTCCCCTCCCCCCACCTTGTCTCAGTCGGTTCCCTCAACTCAGCACCGCCCTCCTAACCTGCAATCCTCTTCCTGACCTCTCCGCCCCCACCCCACTCCGGCCTATCACCCTCACCTTGACCTCCTTCCACCTATCCCACCTCCATCGCCCCTCCCCCTAGTCCCTCCTCCCTACCTTTTATCTCAGCCGGCTTGGCTCTCTCTCTCTTATTCCTGATGAAGGGCTTATGCTCGAAACGTCGAATTCTCTATTCCTGAGATGCTGCCTAACCTGCTGTGCTTTGACCAGCAACACATTTGCAACAGGAGTAAACGTGCCTGGGTCTAACTAGATTATTAATTTAACATTCCACAAGACCTGTTCTGGTGAATAAATTGACAATGTGCCACATCATAAGTCATTGTGGAATATAAAACCTGATGGTGTATGTTATGGACACAAGATTGGCTGCTAATAGGAAGCAGAATAAATGTAAATGTGTCATTTGCTGGTTGGCAACAGAGACAGTGTATGACATCAATACAATGGGCAGTGCCAATGTAACAGGTGTATTAACTCTTCAGAACCAATATCTTAAACAACACAGCCCCATTAGAAGTCATCAACAAATCTTTTCACCCCACCACTTTCCTGATTCTTTGTAGCAATATTCATTTTATTTATTTCTTCATTCCTCTTTTGCATGTCTTCCTTCTCACAATTTTCATTTGGTAAACATGGTCAGTTTTACCCCTTCTGAGAAGCCTTCCTCCTCTCGGGGTGAACCACAAGCTTTTTTTTGTGTAAGTCTGCCATTGTTTGTCAACTGTCTTTGCCACTAAGCTGTTTCTCCAGCCCACTCCAGCTGGCTCTGCTCTTATTCCTTTGTAATTACCCTTATTTAAGTTTAGCACAGCTGTTTCCAACTCAAGTTTCTCATTCTCAAACTGAATCCTAAATTCTACCATGTTATAATCACTGTTTCTTTAGGGATCTTTTTGTACAGAGATCATTTATTAAGTATACCTCATTACACATCACCAGATCTAAAATACCCCGATTCCTGCTTGGATCCATATCATATTGTTTTAGAAAACTGTCCTAAGTACACTCTAGGAATCTTTCTTTGTAGCTTTCTCTGTCAATCTGACATGTAGCTTACAGCCACCCATGATTAATATAATGCTTTTATTACATGCCCTAATCACCTCCTAATTTACTTCCATCCAACTGAGTAGTTACTGTTAGGGAGCCAATTGACAACTCATACCAAGGTCTTATTTCCTTTTCTATTTATTACTGCCACACAAAAGGATACTATCTCTTGCCACCTAAGATAACTTCTTACTATCATACTTACCCATCCTAAACTCAACAAGCTACCCCACTGACCTTTCCTTTCTGCCTGTGCTTTTGCATACCTCTGAATATTTAGTTCCTTGCTTCCATCTCCTTGTAACTATATCTCCATAATGTTTATAAGATCATATCTATCGTCCTCCATTTGTGTTGTTAGTCCACAAGAACAAGGTGGGTCTATCATTGATACACATTGATAACGGAGACATGTTACTGAAGCTTGTCCTCATCAGAGACAAATACAAGAATGCCAAATTTCAAACAATCATAGCAACTTAACCAAAGGAGAAAAGGGTGCTGATTGGATGGGAACTCTCCTGCTCCAGTTTCCAGGATGTCCACAAATTGATTTCCTTAAGGATTCACAGATTCCTCTTAAAGTAACTGGGGTGGTCTCTTCACAGCAACTGACCAGGTCAATGATGAAAAACATAGGAGAGTCAGCAAGAGATTGACAGAAAGGAGGTTACGAAAGTCAAGAGCAAAAAACAATCTTCTTTCCTACCAAGTATTCAACAGTAAGGTGAGATTCCCATTAGTGAGCAGCGAGATGAGATTTTCACTTACTTGAGATGAGCATCTCCTCCAAACACAACACAAACTTTGCTCCCCAACAAAATAGAACTTACTATCACCCTGACATGGCATAGTCTTCCCTAAACCCCATCGAAAACAACTGCAATTAAAATGTCACCCTAGAAGTATAATGTTGAATACTAACAGGTTACAAAAGCCTGATTCCAATGTATGAAAGCATTGTACTCATGACTGGCAGTTGGCACTCCGTTTTATTGTTGGATGATCAATCTGATAGTTCTGCTGACCCCAACTTTATGTTTAATTCAGGAGTGAAGCAATAACCTCTCTCAGTTGAGATGTTCAGCAAAGGGCAGAAGCATGTTTTTGAGGGGTCATGAAAGCAATTGTTGTTTGTCACTGTCACTCTGACTCCTTTATCCCTTTAAGTGCTTCATTATTCTTCCAATTTCACACCTCATATCATTTGCATTATCTACTCCTTTATCCTATAAATATCTTGTGTTCTATTTCATTTCTCAATCTTTTTCTCTGAGACCGATTAACTGTTTCTGACCTTCCTCCATTACAGTCCCTCAGTGTTTAACTCTGACTAATTTCTCAACAACACCTCCACACTGTAAAGTAGCCCATAAAATAGAATTATTGGGGCTAGAAGTATCTGTCATCCCAAGCATGAACCTTGCAAAAAAACTGAAGAGCATATCACTTTCCTAAAGTCAATTGTGGGAAAGTGTGCTCACGGACACACCCAGCTGTTGGAATGGACTAGGCTGAAACGTCAGGTGCTTCACTGACTGTCCTGGTGACCCCTCACTCCGAGTCTACCCGGATACTCACAGCAACCCTACCTTGAATGTGTGTGCTTTGCCCTTGGTCCAGAGATACCAAGCCCTCTGTACTGCTGTCTTGCTGTGCCATTTAGCACAGACACAAAGGCAGGAAGACCATTGTGGTTGTCAGCAGCCCTCAGTTAAATCAAGGAATTCAGCCTTTACTCAGCGGTCCTGCAGCCCTCAGTGCAGTCAGGGCCAGGATCCCGTCCACCTCAGTAACCAGACTCATACTGGAAGCAGCTGTCCTTCACTTATTGGTTAGAAGGGTTCAAATATGTAACTGGCACAGAATAAGCAACAGCTCCTGGAAGGGCTTTTTCTTGGTGGAGTCCAGAACTAGACGACATAGGTTTAAGGTGAGAGGGGAAAGATTTAAAAGGGACCAAAGGGTTGCAGAGGTTGTGCACATATGGAATGAGTTGCCAGAGGAAGTGGTGGAGGCTAGTACAATTACAGCACTGAAAATTCTTACATCTGTGGTCAGCAAAGTTTTGGAAAGAATTCTGAGAGATAAGATGTATAACTATTCGGCAAAGCATAGTGTGATTAAAGGCAGTCAGCATGGCTCTGTGAGGGGCAGGTCATGCCTCACAAATCTTATTGAGTTTTTTGAGGATGTGACAAGACAGGTTGACGAAGATCGAGCAGTGGATGTAGTGTATATGGACTTCAGCAAGGCATTTGATAAGGTTCCCCATGGTAGGCTCATTTTTAAAGTCAGGAAGTATGGGATACAGGGAGATTTGGCTATCTGGATTCAGAATTGGCTGGCTGACAGAAGGTAGAGAGTGGTTGCAGATGAAAAGTATTCTGTCTGCAGGTCAGTGTTGAGTGAGGTCCTTCAAGGCTCTGTTCTTGGACCTCTGCTCTTTGTAAGTGACTTGAATGAGGAGGTTGAGGGGTGGGTTTATAAATTTGCAGATGACACAAAGGTTGGAGTAGTGTCGATAGAATAGAGGGCTACTGCAGGCTACAGCGCAACACAGACAGGATGCAGAGCTGGGCTGAGAAACCTGGATAAATGCAAAGTGATACATTTTGGAAGGTTGAACCCGAATGTTGAATATCGGATTAAAGACAGGATTCTTGGCAGTGTGGAGGAACAGAGGGATCTGGGTATGCAAGTGCATAGATCCCTCAAAGTTGCCACCCAAGTGGATAGGATTGTTAAGAAAGCATTTGGTGTTTTGGCTTTTATTAAAAGGAGGATCCAGTTCAAGAGTTGCGGGGTTTTGCTGCAGCTCTACAAGTCCCTGGTGAGACCACACTTGGAATATCGTGTCCAGTTCTGGTTGCCCTACTGTAGGAAAGATACAGAGGCTTTGGAGAGGGTGCAAAGAAGGTTTACCAGGATGCTGCCTGGACTGGAGGGCTTGCCTTATGAAGAAAGGTTGAATAATCTTGGACTTTTCTCTCTGGAGAAAAGGAGGAAGAGAAGAGACCTGATCAAGGTATACAAAATAATGAGGGACATGGATAGAGTCAATAGCCAGAGACTTTTCCCCAGTTGTGGTTCTGCTCGCCGAGCTGGAAGTTTTTGCTGCAAACGTTTCGTTCCCTGGCTAGGGAACATCATCAGTGCTGTTGGAGCCTCGTGTGAAGCGCTGCTCCAACAGCACTGATGATGTTCCCTAGGCAGCGAACGAAACGTTTGCAGCAAGAACTTCCAGCTTGGCGAGCAGAACCACAACAACGGATACCCGAGCTACAAATCTTCAATCAGATTTTAATTACTTTTCCCTAGGGCAGGATTGACTGGTACGAGGGGTTATAGTTTTAAGATATTAGGAGAAAGGTGTAGAGGAGACGTCAGAGGTAGGTTCTTTACGCAGAGAGTTGTGAATGCATGGAATGTGTTGCCAACGGTGGTGGTGGAAGCAGAGTCATGAGGGACATTTAAGCCACTGCTGGACATGAACATGGATAGCAGTGAGTTGAGGGGTGTGTAGGTTAAGTTATTATATTTTACATTCGGATTAAACCTCAACACAACATCGTGGGCCAAAGGGCCTGTTCTACTCTGTACTTTTCTATGTTCTATGTTCTAAAAGGCGTCTGGATGGATATGTGAATAGGAAGGGTTTAGAGAACATGGCTGCAAATGTGTTGCTGGTCAAAGCACAGCAGGTTAGGCAGCATCTCAGGAATAGAGAATTCGACGTTTCGAGCATGAGCCCTTCATCAGGAATAAGAGAGAGAGAGCCAAGCAGGCTGAGATAAAAGGTAGGGAGGAGGGACTAGGGGGAGGGGCGATGGAGGTGGGATAGGTGGAAGGAGGTCAAGGCGAGGGTGATAGGCCGGAGTGGGGTGGGGGCGGAGAGGTCAGGAAGAGGATTGCAGGTTAGGAGGGCGGTGCTGAGTTGAGGGAACCGACTGAGACAAGGTGGGGGGAGGGGAAATGAGGAAGCATTTGCAGCTGTGATCTCCAGCATCTGCAGACCTCATTTTTTACTCTTTAGAGAACATGGACCAAATGCTGGCAAGTGGGACTAGATTTGTTTGGGATATCTGGCCAGCATGGATGGGTTGAACTGAAAGGTCTGTATTTGTGCTGTAAAGCTCTATGACTCTATCCTCTAAGTGCTCCAAGCTGGAGGGATCCTCATTGGCCAGTCCCTTCTTCAGATGGAAGCTGTACCAGGAAGGATGGATGCTGGCCAAGTGCAGAGTTCCTGAGGCTTCAACCTGACAACTCCTAAGCTCAGCTGCAAATGTGTTGCTGGTTAAAGCACAGCAGGTCAGGCAGCATCCAAGGAATAGGAAATTCGACGTTTCGGGCATAAGCCCTTCATCAGGAATGAGGAGAGTGTGCCAAGCAGGCTAAGATAAAAGGTAGGGAGGAGGGGCTTGGGGGAGGGGCGATGGAGATGCGATAGGTGGAAGGAGGTCAAGGTAAGGGTGTTAGGCCGGAGTGGGGTGGGGGCGGAGAGGTCAGTAAGGAGATTGCAGGTTAGGAGGGCGGTACTGAGTTGAGGGAACCGACTGAGACAAGGTGGGGGGGGAGAGGAAATGAGGAAACTGGAGAAATCTGAGTTCATTCCTTGTGGTTGGAGGGTTCCCAGACGGAAGATGAGGCGCTCTTCCTCCAGCCGTCGTGTTGTTATGTTTTGCCGGTAGAGGAGTCCAAGGACCTGCATGTCCTCGGTGGAGTGGGAGGGAGAGTTCAAGTGTTGAGCCACGGGGTGGTTGGGTTGGTTGGTCCGGGCGTCCCAGGGGTGTTCTCTGAAGCGTTCCGCAAGTAAGCGGCCCGTCTCCCCAATATAGAGGAGGCCACATCGGGTGCAGCGGATGCAATAGATGATGTGTGTGGAGGTGCAGGTGAACTTGTGGCGGATATGGAAGGATCCCTTGGGGCCTTGGAGGGAAGTGAGGGAGGAGGTGTGGGCGCAAGTTTTACATTTCCTGCGGTTGCAGGGGAAGGTGCCGGGATTGGAGGTTGGGTTGGTGGGGGGTGTGGACCTGACGAGGGAGTCACGAAGGGACTGGTCTTTGCGGAACGCTGATAGGGGAGGGGAGGGAAATATATCCCTGGTGGTGGGTGCTGGGAGTGGAGGTTGGGTTGGTGGGGGGTGTGGACCTGACGTTGGGTCGGTGGGGCTCACTTTCTGCCAGTTACCCATTCACCCACTGTACTCATGTGGTCATGGGGTAGACACCTTTCCTGTCTTTAATGGCTCATTCCTAAATGCAGCTTCTTAATAACATTCTTAAACTACTTCAACATTACTTTGAATACTTGACTGTCCAACTTGATATCTGTGGCTTACGGATATAAAAATCTCGCATTTTTTTAATGCTCCTTCTATGATGGAGTCCTGATCTGCCCAGGCTCTAATTGACAATCTGATGCTTTCTATAATGTTGTCAGCCTTTCCTGAGTTACCTACACCACCCTGAGGGAGACAGTCTCTCCTGAAGACCTTCTTGCAAGAGCTGAAAATGTGTTGCTGGAAAAGCGCAGCAGGTCAGGCAGCATCCAAGCAGCAGGAGAATCGACATTTCGGGCATGAGCCCTTCATTTGATGTTTAGGGCATAAGCCCTTCTTCAGGAATGAAGGGCTCATGCCCGAAATGTCGATTCTCCTGCTCCTTGGATGCTGCCTGACCTGCTGCGCTTTTCCAGCAACACATTTTCAGCTCTGATCTCCAGCATCTGCAGTCTTCACTTACTCCTCGAAGACTTTCCTGCAAGAGTCAGACTGAGGGCAACATCATCCAAGACCGGCATCTGAAGCATGAAAGATGGAACAATAAAAAACAGGAATAGATCTGCTTGGAAAGGGATAGACTTGAAGAACCAGGCCACAAAAAAAAAGCAACTAAAGGCCACATTGGCTGGCAGTCTGATTCAGTTAGATCCTCAATTTTGGAGGCTAGTTGGAGGAAACAGGAGCTGACCTTATATTGCTCCAGGAAATATGTTACTAAACTTGAAAGGGTGCAGAAAAGGTTTTCAAAGATGTTGCCAGGGTTGGAGGATTTGAGCTACAAGGAGAGGCTGAATAGGCTGGGGCTGTTTTCTCTGGAGCATTGGGGGCTGAGGGGTGATCTGATAGAGGCTTACAAAATCATGAGAGACATGGAAAAGGGTGAATAGCCAAGGTCTTTTTCCTAGGGTAGGAAAGTCTAAAACAAGAGGGCATAGATTTAAAAGGGACCTAAGGTGCAACTTTTTCACACAGAGGATGGTGTGTGTATGGAATGTGCCGCCAGAGGAAGTGATGGAGACTTGTACAATTGCAGCATTTAAAAGGCATCTGCATGGGTATATGAATAGGAAGGGTTTAGAGGGATATGGGCCAAATGCAGGCAAATGGGACTAGATTAATCTGTGACGGGTGGACAGAGGGGTCCATTTCTGTGCTGCTTAACTGTATGATTTTATGATTCTATAACTTCCACTGCTGGCCTTTGAGCTGAAGATTACATTTGATCTTTCTCACACCAAATGTTGCTGTATGTCTGCATCTTTTTCTCTGTTTATTAATTAGCTGCACCGAAGGGCTGGCAGGGGATGACGCGGGAAGGAGCTCCCTATTTGTCATAATCTGTCCTCCACCACTAGATGGCAGAGTGGTCCTTGGCAAGAACCTTGTGGTTGGGAGTAGACACACGATGGAATTTCCCGAAGGGTCTCAGGGATCAGCTCCGGGAAACAGTTATACAATGCCACAGCGTAGAGTGACTGTCACTTCATCACCTTCAGAGTGTAGTGAATACAGGCAGCCCTCAGGAGATCATTGGCCAAGAAGTGTATTTTGAAGAGTCTCAGGTTAAACACTGACTGAACAAAGATTTTTCCTTCATCAGACAGAGCTCACATTATTGTATCTGCTGGAGAATCCCTGACCATTCGGCCCCTCTGCACCCAGGACTGTTACCCCTGACTGTGCTGCCCCTCTATACTCGGGACTGTTACCCCTGACCGTGCTGTCCCTCTGTACCTGGGACTGTTACCCCTGACCGTGCTGCCCCTCTGTACCCAGGACTGTTACCCCTGACCGTGCTGTCCCTCTGTACCTGGGACTGTTACCCCTGACCGTGCTGTCCTTCTGTACACGGGACTATTACCCCTGACCGTGCTGCCCCTCTGTACCCGGGACAATTACCCCTGACCGTGCTGCCCCTCTGTACCCGGGACTGTTACCCCTGACCGTGCTGTCCCTCTGTACCCGGGACTGTTACCCCGAATGCTGTCCCTCTGTACCTGGGACTGTTACCCCTGACCATGCTGCCCCTCTGCACCTGGGACTGTTACCCCTCGATGCTGCCTTCTGTACCCGGGACTGTTACCTATGACCGTTTGGTCCCTCTGCACCTGGGACTGTTACCCTTCATGCTGCCTTCTGTACCCGGAACTGTTACCCCTGACCGTGCAGCCCCTCTGTGCCCGGGATTGTTACCCCTGAATGCTGCCCCTCTGTACCAGGGACTGTTACTCCTGACCGTGCTGCCCCTCTGTGCCCAGGACTGCTAACCCTAAATGCTGTCCCTCCGTACCCGGGAGTGTTACCCCTGACCGTGCTGCCCCTCTGTACCCGGGAGTGTTACCCCTGACCGTGAAGTGTATTTTGAAGAGTCTCAGGTTAAACACTGACTGAACAAAGATTTTTCCTTCATCAGATAGAGCTCACATTATTGTATCTGCTGGAGGATCCCTGACCATTCGGCCCCTCTGCACCCAGGACTGTTACCCCTGACTGTGCTGCCCCTCTGTACTCGGGACTGTTACTCCTGACCGTGCTGTCCCTCTGTACCTGGGACTGTTACTCCTGACCGTGCTGTCCCTCTGTACCTGGGACTGTTACCCCTGACCGTGCTGCCCCTCTGTACACGGGACTGTTACCCCTGACCGTGCTGTCCTTCGGTACATGGGACTATTACCCCTGACCGTGCTGCCCCTCTGTACCCGGGACTGTTACCCCTGACCGTGCTGTCCCTCTGTACCCGGGACTGTTACCCCTGAATGCTGTCCTTCTGTACCTGGGACTGTTACCCCTGACCATGCTGCCCCTCTGTACCTGGGACTGTTACCCATGACCGTTTGGCCCCTCTGCACCTGAGACTGTTACCCTTCATGCTGCCTTCTGTACCCGGGACTGTTACCCCTGACCGTGCTGCCCCTCTGTGCCCGGGACTGTTACCCCTGAATGCTGTCCCTGTGTACCCGGGACTGTTACCCCTGAATGCTGTCCCTGTGTACCCGGGACTGTTACCCCTGACCGTGCTGCCCCTCTGTACCCGGGACTGTTACCCCTGAATGCTGCCCCTCTGTACCAGGGACTGTTACTCCTGACCGTGCTGCCCCTCTGTGCCCAGGACTGCTAACCCTAAATGCTGTCCCTCCGTACCCGGGAGTGTTACCCCTGACCGTGCTGCCCCTCTGTACACGGGACTGTTACCCCTGACCGTGCTGCCCCTCTGTACCCGGGACTGTTACCCCTGACCATGTTGCCCCTCTGTACCCAGGACTGTTACGCCTGAATGCTGCCCCTCTGGACTCGGGACTGTTACCCCTGACAGTTCTCTCACTCAGTATCCGGGACTGTTGCCCCTGAATGCTGCCCCTCTGTAACAGGGACTGTTACCCCTCGAAGCTGCCCCACTGTACTCGGGACTGTTACCCCTGACCATGCTGGCCCTCTGTACCTCGGACTGTTACCCCTGAATGCTGTCCCTCTGTACATGGGACTGTTACCCCTGACCATGCTGGCCCTCTGTACCTGGGACTGTTACCCCTGAATGCTGTCCCTCTGTACATGGGACTGTTACCCCTGACCGTGCTGCCTCTCTGTACCCGAGACTGTTGCCCCTCGATGCTGCCCCTCTGTACCTGGGACTGTTACCCCTGACCATGCTGGCCCTCTGTACCTGGGACTGTTACCCCTGAATGCTGTCCCTCTGTACCCAGGACTATTACCCCTGACCGTGCTGCCCCTCTGTACCCAGGACTGTTACCTCTCGATGCTGCCCCTCTGTACCTGACACTGTTACCCCTGACCATGCTGGCCCTCTGTACCAGGGACTGTTACCCCTGACCGTGCTGCTCGTCTGTACCCAGGACTGTTACCCCTGACCATGGAGTCCCTCTGTACTCAGGCCTGTTACCCCTGACCATGGTGCCCCTCTGTACCCAGGCCTGTTACCCTGACCATGGAGTCCCTCTGTACTCAGGCCTGTTACCCCTGACCATGGTGCCCCTCTAAACTCGGGCCTGTTACCCCTGACCATGGTGCCCCTCTGTACCCGGGCCTGTTACCCCTGACCATGGTGCCCCTCTGTACTCAGGCCTGTTACCCCTGACCATGGTGCCCCTCTGTACCCAGGCCTGTTACTCCTGACCATGGTGCCCCTCTGTACCCAGGCCTATTACTCCTGACCATGGCGCCCCTCTGTACCCAGGCCTGTTACCCTGACTATGGTGCCCCTCTGTACCCGGGCCTGTTACCCTGACCATGGTGCCCCTCTGTACCCAGGCCTGTTACCCTGACTATGGTGCCCCTCTGTACTCAGGCCTGTTACCCCTGACCATGGTGCCCCTCGGTACCCAGGCCTGTTACCCCTGACCATGGTGCCCCTCTGTACCCAGGCCTGTTACCCCTGACCAAGGTGCCCCTCTGTACTCGGGCCTGTTACCCCTGACCATAGTGCCCCTCGGTACCCAGGCCTGTTACCCCTGACCATGGTGCCCCTCTGTACCCAGGCCTGTTACCCCTGACCATGGTACCCCTCTGTACCCAGGCCTGTTACCCCTGACCATGGTGCCCTTCTGTACTCGGGCCTGTTACCCCTGACCATGGTGCCCCTCGGTACCCAGGCCTGTTACCCCTGACCATGGTGCCCCTCTGTACCCAGGCCTGTTACCCTGACCATGCTGTCCCTCTGTACCCGGACCTGTTACCCTGACCATGGTACCCCTCTGTACCCGGGCCTGTTACCCCTGACCATGGTGCCCCTCTGTACCCAGACCAGTTATCCCTGACCATGGTGCCCCTCTGTACCCAGGCCTGTTACCCTGACCATGCTGTCCCTCGGTACCTGGGCCTGTTACCCCTGACCATGGTGCCCCGTGTTGGCCTAGACGATATGGTTGAGTTGCTCTGTGGTGTTGATCTGCTGCTGTAACATGAAGATGGACAGAGTAATCTGAGGAATTCTGTATGTTAAAAATTAATGATTTGTAAAGAAAACTACAAAGGTGTGATCTATGAGTTGGCTGTGATAAAGTGCTTGGCCTCATTCGTCTAGTTTACCTTTTGTCAGTTGACATGGACATGCTGGGCTGAAGTGCAGCGTCTGTGCTGTCTATTAAAAGGCAGACAATGGATAGGCAATGGTTAATATTTAAAGAATGAATGAATGCCTTGTAACAGCTTTATCGTCATTTCAAATGAAAGAACACAGCAGGAAAATTAGCAACACCAAAACTAACAAATGAACATAAAATGTAGAACATAGAACTATCCAGCGCAGGACAGGCCCTTCGGCCCTCCATGTTGCTCCGTCCTGTGAACTAATCTAAGCCCATCCCCCTACACTATCCCATCATCATCCAACTCCACAGGGAGACTACATTTCACGGCACTGCATTTTCACGACATTATTTCCTCTGTCTAGGTTCCTCATGACTTTGAAAATGTTAATCCGGCCAGCTTTAACCTTCAGTTATCCTTCTTTCACCCGCCTTCCTCCTCCCTCTCTCACCTGCCCGCCCTCTCCCTCTCTCACCTGCCCGCCCTCTCCCTCTCTCGCTTGCCTGCCCTCTCCCTCTCTCGCCTGCCCGCCCTCTCCCTCTCTCGCTTGCCTGCCCTCTCCCTCTCTCACCTACCCGTCCTCTCCCTCTCTCATCTGCCTGCCCTCTCCCTCTCTCACCTGCCCGCCCTCTCCCTCTCCCTCTCTCACCTGCCCATCCTCTCCCTCTCTCACCTGTCCGCCCTCTCCCTCTCTCACCTGCCCACTCTCTCCCTCTCTCGCCTGCCCACTCTCTCCCTCTCTCGCTTGCCTACCCTCTCCCTCTCCCTCTCTCACCTGCCCACCCTCTCCCTCTCTCACCTGCCCACCCTCTCCCTCTCTCACCTGCCCGCCCTCTCCCTCTCTCGTCTGCCCGCCCTCTCCCTCTCTCGCTTGCCTACCCTCTCCCTCTCCCTCTCTCACCTGCCCGCCCTCTCCCTCTCTCGCTTGTCCGCCCTCTCCCTCTCTCACCTGCCCACCCTCTCCCTCTCTCACCTGCCTGCCCTCTCCCTCTCTCACCTGCCTGCCCTCTCCCTCTCTCACCTGCCTGCCCTCTCCCTCTCTCGCCTGCCCGCCCTCTCCCTCTCTCATCCGTCCTCCCTCTTCCTCCCTTCCTTCACATCTCCATCCGATCTCCACAGGGTCCATACACAACTTCCCACTTCTGTCTTTGACTGTCCATATTCCCACCCTAGTCATCCTTTTATTCCTCACATACCTATAGAAAGCTTTAGGGTTCTCCTTTATTCTATTTGCTAAAGGCTGCTCATGTCCCCTCCTTGCTCTTCTTAACTCTCTCTTAAAATCCTTCCTCGCTGACCTGTAACTCTCCATTGCCTTACCTGAACCATCTCATCTCAATGTCACATAAGCCTCCCTCTTCCACTTAACAAGAGATGCAATTTCTGTAATAAACCACAGTTCCCTTATCACTTCCTCCCTGCCTGACAGGGACATACCTATCAGGGACACACAATATCTGTTCCATAAACCAGCTCCACATTTCCATTGTCCCCATCCCCTGCATTTTGCTACCCCATTCTATGCATCCTAATTCTTGCCTAATCGCATTATAATTGCCCTTGCCCCATCAATAACTCTTGTCCTATGGCATGTACCGATCCCTTTCCATCGTTAAACTAAACGTAACTGAATTATGGTCACTCTCTCCAAAGTGCTCACCTACCACTAACTCAAACACCAGGCCTGGTTTATTACCAAGCACCAGATCCAGTGCGGCCTCCCCTCTTGTTGGCCCTTCGACATACTATGTCAGGAAACCCTCCTACACACACTGGATAAAAGCTGATCCATCCGACGTACTGGAGTTATAGCATTTGCAGTCAATGTTGGGGAAAGTTAAAGTCCCCCATAATGACCACTCTGTTCCTTTCACTCCTATCCAGAACTATTTTGCTAATCCTCTCCTCCACCTCCCTGGAACTCTGCAGAGGCCTATAAAAAACTCCCAGCAGTGTGACCTCTCCTCTCCTGTTTCTAACCTCAGTCCTTACTACCTCAGGAGATGAGTTCTTGTCAAAAGTTCTTTCTTTCCCCATTATACTGTCCTTGACTAACAAGGCCACACCTCCCCCTCTTTTACCGCCTTCCCTGTTTTTAATGAAAGATCTAAACCCTGGAACCTGCAACATCCATTCCTGACCCTGCTCTATCCATGTCTCCGAAATGGCTGCAACATCGAAGTCCCAGGTACCTATCCATGCTGCAAGCTCACCCACCTTATTCCGGATACTCCTGGCCTTGAAGTAGACACACTTCAAACCAGCTTGCTGTCTGCCAGCACATTCCTGTGACCGTTAAGTCCTGTCCATGGAACTACACCTCACCCAATCCCCCTCCTGAGCTAATTTAAATGAAAGTAAGGATAATTTTATATCCAAAGAGGATTTGTATTCAATAATTAACTCAAAATTCAAAAAAACTCAGTATTTTTCAGGATTAATTTCCCTTAACATTGTCAGCTTTCTGTGAGAGTTGATAGGATACAGTGGGTGGAGTGGAATGGCCTCTTCTCTGTGGATCAGAACATTCCTCCATCAGGACAGAGGACATGTTTATCATCTATGAGGGGATGTCCTTCTAGATCAGAATGGAAGGTGGAATTTGCTACATCTAGGAATTGGTGGAAGAGGAAATGAAGGGGCAAGTTGGCCGTGGAGGGGAACACTCCCCCTCCCCCCACAACAAGGTACTGGATGCAAATGTCAACAGGCAACTCACTCGACTCACCAGTTAAGGTCCTTAGGCCACCTAGACCTGAACTCATTGTCTTTCCACACCAACACCCCCCTCCCCCAACCTTCCCCCACAGTGGAGGGCGGAAAAAGAGTGACTGGGAAACCATGGAGACCCACCTTTGGAGCAATCCGAGAAGCAAATGCTGGGAAAGGGGCTCACCTCTGAAAGGTATCCTCCTGCTTTTGTATAGCATCCCCTTGAATGTTTCCACCCTGTGACCCCAGCTCTGTGAGAAGGCAGGAAAAGGACCTGATCTCCTTGGCACTGGATCACCTGAGTAGAGGATTGTGACTGTCAGGCTTTAGGGCCCAGAGGTTACCAGTATCTGATTGGTCAGCAGCTTCAGGTGAATCCAAGTTGTGGAGCTACCTAGAGTGGACAGGAAAGTGGAGTGATGGGCCATGATCATATTGAAGGATGGAGTAGGTTTAAGGGGCTGAATGGCCTCCTGCTGCTCCTCCTTATCTGGTCACTCTCTCCATCCTCAAGGGCCACCTTTCCCAGAGAATTAGGAGAAAGTGAGGACAGCAGATGCTGCAAACGGCTTTCTACCAAAACACACTTACCTGGATGTCTTTCCAGTTTCTCTCTTTCCTCAGTTTGGTTGTGTGTGGACAAATAATCCCACTTGGTGATATGCTGCAGTGTCCTTCCAATTCCAAATATGTTAGTATCGATAACAGACTGACACTTGCTGCATCTGGGGAGGTTTATCAGACCCCGGAGTCAGATCATGTTGATCTCCATCTCCATCCAAGGCTGGAGAGTCCCTAGCTGGCTGCATTCCTAGGGTTAGCCATGTTCCTGTGGGAGCTGTACCTTCCCAGCACTGGGTTACTGATGTAGGTCTAGCTGCCCGGCTGTGTGCAGCTCTATAATCTTGGAATGGCAAGGACAGGCTCGTTCCAGCTCGGAGATCAGGATAATGTTTCATTCGATGCTTGTAGGTGTTGATCTTCCCTCTGGTGGGTCAGTTCCAGGTGAAGTTTTTCTCAAATTCACTGCAGTTAATGTCGGTCTGTTCTATGGAACACTATGAAGGTCCAGCACGCAGACTGTCTCCATCCACTCATCCATCCACCCTGCCTGAATATTCAACCTTCATGTATTTACATTGGAGCTGGGAGAGATTGCTTTCCTGTATGACTGAAGATCCCTTTCTCACTCCGAGACATCTTGAACATTGTGGACATTTTAGTAGCTATGGAATTATTGCTAGCTCCACCTGGTGATGAAACAACCGCCACATTCTGCCTGCTTACTCCTAGCCATGGACAACACTCTCCATCTGACCCCAGGGACAACGCTCTCCATTTGACTCGTTATAGTTGCTGTTGTTCTATCTTTGCGCCTTTCTCAGAGAGGAATGATTCTCCTTGACAGAGTCAGCAGTTTAATCTGAAACAGTGGTGTCCCAGTGTAAGAGCACAGTGTGGCCCCAGGCCACATCCTCCAGGAGCACAAGGTCCTGAAAAAACCAGTGAGGCCCAGAGTTCCCCCTGGGGCTTGTTCATCTCCTGGTGGTACAGTTTGACCCAGGGCAGTGTCACTTTTGTAAAGAATGGAAGATATGTGTGCCTTTTATGTCGGCCCAGGGATGGTGGTAGTTCATGAAGTATATTTCCAAATGCTCTGAATCAATATCAGAATCTCCAGGTTCAGTCGGCTGAACGATATTTAAACTACCTCATGATGATGCAGAATTTAATGGCTGTGTCGCTACAATTGTATCATTGTAGCACTCACTGTCCTCTCACTCAGAGTCTAATACCTCTCAGGCCATGAGGTTGAAAGGGCCACTCCCATTCACTTCCAGATCAGCTACTCATTCCCAGTTGCACTGATCTGAGGGTGGGCCTGCTGTGGGTGAACGCCAATATCTTACTGTGCACAGGGGATAGGAAGAGAATATGTCTTACTGAAGCTGTTCAGACCTGGGCTCTAATTCCACGTGATCTGACATTATTATTAGCTAGCACTTCTCACATATGCCCAGCAGATATCCTTAAATTAACTTGAAGTTACTGTACATCTCTCCATCTCTTTTCAAGTATCCTTTCTTATCACAAACTTTAAGCATGAACTTGCTGTATTTGTGTAGACTCCACAAGCTTCTTGTAGTCTTGTGTCTTGGATGCTTTGGGAGGAGGTGTTGGCATTTTCTCCTCATTACCTTGAGCAGTGGATGTTAGCTGGTGCTGAAAGGGCAGCTCTGGTCTAGAGGGTTTGCTCATGGCTGATCACCTCTCATTGTCTTCCCAGTTCCTGTAGGTCCTTTAAGTGAATGTGAATGTGCTGGAGGACCACAGGCTGCTCCCTCATTACAGACGACCGGGGATCAGTGTAAGCCAAGGGGGTTTGATAAAGCGAGGCCTTCAGAGTGAACTCGCTCAGTTTGAGAATTGAATCTGTGTGAGTAGGCATTAGTCTGCATCACAAACTAGCTGTCTGTCCAATGGAGAAATCCAAACTATATCACACATACCTCAACCTAGCAACCGCAGTTAATGGAGCCCCTGCAACTTCTAACAGTCCTGGGACTGTGTCTGTTCTCAAACACCTGGTGAGGACTCTGAGAGCAGGGCTATTGGTCAGGATTGAAATAATTCCAGAGAGGCCAGTTTCCCGTCACCAAGTCACCCATTATTCACACGTGCATCGTATTTGACACTGCTCTGGCTTCCTCAGAGCCAGCTCTCAGAGTGAACAGAACCTCAGACATTCTTGTTCTTATCTGTCACTCAGGGGTCCCTGATTGGACTAGGTTAGCAGCCCCAGTTAGGGAAGTCACATTCTATGAGGTCCATTTGGCTGATTTTGGCACAATCATTATATCCCTCCTGCTCTGGGTCCAAGGATGTTGCCAGTTGTTTTTTTGTTGTTGTTCCTCCCAGGGAGTTTCAGCCAGGTGTCAGCTTTCTCTGATTCTGTACCTGATACGGGTGGTATGTAACGCACAGTCGCTCACCTTTTGTACCTGGAGCATCTCAGAAGAAATTCATTTTCTTCTTCAGGTGGCAAAGGTATTGAAGTGGAAATATCCACCACATTCATCTCAGATTCTGAGGTATCTTCAACGCTTGATAGACGGGGAGAATCTACAGGTTCCACGACAGTCATAAAGGCTGTCGATGAGTTATATGAGGGGTGTTCCTATAATCAAATAGGAATCAGGGCATTTTGACATCCAGTGAAGCTGTAGGCTGTTACCTTAAGTCTGCCTTCAAAGTTTGGACTGCTCTGTCTGCCAGACCATTGGATGATGATTGGTATGGAATTGTCCTTATATGTTGAATACTATTTGACTTTAGGAAATACTCAAAATTCTCTGCCTCGCAGAATCATGGAATCGCTTCCTGGTCAACATGCAAGGTGGCCTTGCCTCCTTCGATAGTCCCTCAACATTTCTGAAAAACTTCTGGGTATTTAATTAGGGCTCTACTCAGGCAGCCCTTTTACTTATCAAAAAATGTTGAACCAGTCAAGGAGAATCTTTGTCAATCAATTTTGCCTAATCACGCTTGGGCTCAAGCCTTTTACTACATTCTCATTAGATCGCTGCTTCTCATTACACACTGGAACTGAAGTTGTATGCTTAATCTGGAAAGGTTCCTAGTATAGGTTCTCAGTCTAGCTGAGGTCTTGCACAAACTTAAAGGTTGGAATCCAGAGTGAATTCTGTTGAAGACTCGTTCTGCGATCACTGAAATGGCCGCACAGGTATCAACCTCCATGAGAACTGGGTAACCATCATTTTGAACCAAACATTTATTTTGATTGGTTCTAATTTGGATGTTGCTAAGCAATTTAACTGTTCCAAACCAGATGTAGGTGGACTTTCCAGGGTGTGAAATCTCCTGGATACTGGCCTATCAGTTCTCTTATTCAATTTCAACCTAATAAGACTCTTTTTTCTGTCTCAAGTCTCACACTCACAGTAACTTGCCTGCCTGGATCCTGAAGAAAATTCTAACCATTTGGTTGAGACCTGGCTTTGATTTGGGGTGTTGCTGTGGGCTAACTGAGAATCCCTCTGTTCAGGATATGTCCTGAGTGAGGCTATGCAATTGCCTTCATTCAGCTGATGTTCCCCAAGCTCAGTTGGTGAAGGTGTCCAGTTCCATTGGAATATCCTGTAGTTCATAAGCTCCACTTGCCATATTTTCCAATGATGAAGCCAATTGTTATGCCTGCTTGAAGTCAATTTGGGCTTCAGCTAGTAGTACTTTTTCATGGTTATATCATTAATCCCGCATACCTAATAGTCTCTCATCATCTCATTAAAGTTAAACCAAAGTCACATGCCTCTGCCAGTTGACTTAACCTGGTCAAAAATCCCAATACAGATTCCCCTGGTTCTCGAATTGCTGAGTAAAACCAATAGCTTCTCAGAATTACAGGAAGCTTGGATTCATAATATTTCTTTACTAAATGTGTCAACTCTCAAAAAGTTTTAGTATCTAGTGCTTCAGGAAATGTTAGGCTCCTAATACCTGAAAAAGCTGCAGGTCCACAAGCTGTCAGGAGAATTACTTGTTGCCTTTCATCTGCCCCAACGTCATTGTCTGGAGCAAATAGTGTATTCTTTCCATATACTGGGGCCAGTCTTCAATGACGGGATTGGACAAATCAAGCTTTTCAAATAACTGCATGATTCTAGAAATGCTTACCCATACTCAAAGATGACTGATGCGAGCAAATCTCTTCAGGATCGTGCTTTTCTTTTGTTGCCACTGAAGTAACTCCACAGAGGCCGGTATCCCATTACCAAGTCCCCCTTTATTTACACATGGAGAGTCCTTGACATTGAACAGCTCCTTCACAACCACTTTCAGAGTGAGCAGGATGTCTTTATTTGTTAGTCAGGGCTCCCTCATTGGATCAGGTTAACAGCTGAATTCATATTGTGTTAGGTTAACCTATCTGACCCCACTACAGTCACTACAGTGATATCCTCACTGTCAGCCACAGTCTTGGCCTGAGGAGAGGCGATTGATCTTTGGAGGCCTCCGAGAGGGCAGTTCATCACAGGATAGCAAGAGGTAACTGAAAGCAGAAAATGATTTGTTATGGAAATTAGTCTCATACCACATGAACCAGACTTTCTGGTTACAAAATCATGGAATTATTTAAGAAATGGATGTGAAACTGCACTGTTCCTAAATCCCATTGATCAGAGCAACAGTGAAATGGAGCGAAGTGAACTCGGTAATGGAGGAGCAAAGACTAGATTAGATTAGATTACTTACAGTGTGGAAACAGGCCCTTCGGCCCAACAAGTTCACACCGACCCACCGAAGCGCAACCCACCCATACCCCTACATTTACCCCTTACCTAACACTACGGGCAATTTAGCATGGCCAATTCACCTGACCCACACATCTTTAGACTGTGGGAGGAAACCGGAGCACCCGGAGGAAACCCATGCAGACACGGGGAGAACGTGCAAACTCCACACAGTCAGTCGCCTGAAGCCGACTAGCTTTTACCTTCAAGCTGCCTCCACCTCGTAGGTGAGAAACTGACATTAAAGATGGTGCTTGAACTATTTGGGATTCTACACAATGTGATTTAGCCCACAATCTGCAATGGAGTCCTGTGTAATTGCAAGGAATGGACTGTATTCTTTCTTATGTTGAAATTCTCTATAATTTCACTGTCACTTAATCTATTCATTTTCATGAGGTTTTGACATGTTTTGAATGTGGTGAATAAGTCTTCTTGTTCAGATGCTGTAGCTTACAGTTTGTCTGAAATTATTTTGGTCCCAGTGGCTATTCCTCCAGCGAGAATTTCCTCCATCTGGAAAATGACTGCATTCATTGGCTGTCCTTTGGGTGTGATTTATGCAGGATTGCAGCAACACGGCCTCCTGACAGGAAAGAAACTGTTGCTTTTACACATTCCTTCACCAAGAAAATTAAGCCAAGTCATTGATGAAGAAAAACGTTTTCCTAATGAATATTAACTTTACCTGCCCCTTCCACACAGACCTGTGATTGTTGATAAATGCAGCTTCTGTTTTCAGGACTTGCACATTGAAGAGATTTCTGCCACATCCCAAACACCACCAAAAGTATAGCATTGAGTTCACCATTTTAACGAGCTGAGTTTATTAAGAGTTTCAGAATTTTTATCAGATTTTGCATATTGCCTGTCTGCTTCCTCAGATCAGAACAAAGAATAAATTTCCTTGAAAACAGCCTTCATCATGTCGAGGAGCTTTTAAGCACAGATAAGATAAAGACTCTTCAGCCCATCGTGTTCACAATAGTCATCAAACACCTATCACTTCCCAGCCCTCGGCCCATTCCCTTATTTCTGTGACATTTCACATGTCCCAAATACTTCATTGTCTTGAGGGTTCCCACCTCCAATCAGTTCCAGATATCCACCATTCTCTGGATGAAAAAATACTTGCTTAAGTTACCTCTAAACCTCCGTTCCTTACCTTAAAGCTTGCCACCTGCTTATTTTTCTTTTCTATCCTGTCTCTGCCTCTCATAAGTTTGTGCCCCACCAGTCAAAGGGAACTTTATGTCCAGCGAAAGATTGAAGTTACAATGTGGACATGGGTTACCAAGGGAGAAACAAAGTATGGCCTTAATACTTCTGTTACCAAATGGAATTGGGAAAAGACGTAAAGCTTGTTTGGAATTGAAGCCTGGTGATTTGAAAGGATACAGGTTTGGACAGTTTTATCAAAAATATGATCTATAATTCACTGCCACAGAAGGCTGTGCAGGCCAAGTCATTGAGTGTATTTAAGACAGAGATAGATACGTTCTTGAGTGTAAAGGGGATCAAGGGTTACGGGGAGAAAGTGGGAGAAAGGGGTTGAGAAAGTTATCTGCTATGATTGAATGGCAGAGCAGACCCGATGGGCTGAATGGCCTAATTTCTGCTCCTTATGGTCTTATGGTCTTATGGTTGATTGACCATTTTTCAGGTGTGGTCAGATTTTTAAAAATTTGGAAAGACTGATGACATTATTAGGGAGGAGTATGTTATAAAGTTTAGTAGATTTTATTCAAGATTGCAGAAATTTCATTTTTGAATTCCTCAATCTGTGCTGACAGTTTAATATATTTAACTCTGCCAAAGTATCATATATGGACAGACTAGTTTTGACGGGAAGTACACTGCCAATAAACACATACTGGAATAAATGAGAGAACTTCTAAAACATTCCAGGGAACTCCATTATGAGAAGCAAAGAGAATTTTACAAAAAGCAAGTGAATTCCAGAAATACTAAGGATGCGATCAGTTGATGTTTCAAATGTGAGTCACAAAGTACCATTATAGCATGGATAATCCCAAATGCTATAATAAAATATTTAAAATCAAACATGAATTGGAGGATTGAGAGGAAGAAGATGGAGGTAAAGGTCAAAGAGAAGGGTTTGTCGTTTCAGGCTATTGATGAATGTGCAGGTGCCACATATTGAAAGAAAGAGAAGCTTATGGTAGATACTGTGAGCTCAATGCATCAGAGTCCCTATAGGAGTGTAAAAAGTGCAAAAGGGGAACTTAGAAAAGAAAGTGTAGAAAATAAACATGCATGAAATAGCATTGGACCACCTCCAATACCAATCATCCTTTCTTAGATAAAGGGACCAAAACTGTTCACAGCATTGAAACTGTAGTCTGAATAGTGCCTTGCACGTTTTAGCACGATCTCCCCATTTTTATAGTCCATTCCCTTTGAAAGAAACCTTTTCTTAGATTTATTAAATATCTCGTTAAAAGTCTTCCACTATATCTCCACGACTTCACTTTTTTATCTAGTTTCCTAATTCACTTTAGCTATCTCTACTTCCTATCTTATAGAACATAGAACATTATAGCACAGTACAGGCCCTTCAGCTCTCGATGTTGCACCAAACTGTGGAACCAATCTGAAGTCTATCTAACCTACACTGTTCCAGTTTCATCCATATATTTATCCAATGACCATTTAAATGCCCTTAAAGTTGGTGAGTCTACTACTGTTGCAGGCAGGACATTCCACACCCCGACTACTCTCTGAATAAAGAAATTACCTCTGACATCTGTCCTATATCTATCACCCCTCAATGTAAACCTATGACCCTCGTGCTAGCCATCTCCATCAGAGGAAAAAGGCTCTCCCTGTCCACCCTAACTAACCCTCTGGTTATCTCATATGTCTCTATTAAGTCACCTCTCAACCTTCTTCTCTAATGAAAACAGCTTCAAGTCCCTCAGCCTTTCCTTGTAAGATCTTCCCTCTAGACCAGGCAACATCCCAGTAAATCTCCTCTGAACCTTTTCCAACGTTTCCACATCCTTCCTATAATGCGGCGACCAGAACTGTATGCAATACTCCAATATGATACCAGGTTAGAGTCCAACATGTTTATTTGAAATCACAAGTTTTCAGAGAGCTGCTCCTTTGTTCCTCCTGCCCAAAATCCACAAACCTGCCTGCCCCGGCCGACCCATTGTCTCAGCCTGCTCCTGCCCCACCGAACTCATCTCCCAATACCTCGACACGGTCCTGTCCCCTTTAGTCCAAGAACTCCCCACCTACGTTCGGGACACCACCCACGCCCTCCACCTCCTCCAGGATTTTCGCTTCCCCGGTCCCCAACGCCTTATTTTCACTATGGACATCCAGTCCCTGTACACCTCCATCCCCCATCACGAAGGACTCAAAGCCCTCCGCTTCTTCCTTTCCCGCCGCACTAACCAGTACCCTTCCACTGACACCCTCCTTCGACTGACTGAACTGGTCCTCACCCTGAATAACTTCTCTTTTCAATCCTCCCACTTCCTCCAAACTAAAGGAGTTGCCATGGGCACCCGCATGGGCCCCAGCTATGCCTGCCTCTTTGTAGGATATGTGGAACAGTCCATCTTCCGCAACTACACTGGCACCACCCCCCACCTTTTCCTCCGCTACATCGATGACTGTATCGGCGCTGCCTCGTGCTCCCACGAGGAGGTTGAACAGTTCATCAACTTTACTAACACCTTCCATCCCGACCTGAAATTCACCTGGACTGTCTCAGACTCCTCCCTCCCCTTCCTAGACCTTTCCATTTCTATCTCGGGCGACCGACTCAACACAGACATCTATTATAAACCGACTGACTCCCACAGCTACCTGGACTACACCTCCTCCCACCCTGCCCCCTGTAAAAACGCCATCCCATATTCCCAATTCCTTCGTCTCCGCCGCATCTGCTCCCAGGAGGACCAATTCCAACACCGCACAACCCAGATGGCCTCCTTCTTCAAGGACCGCAGATTCCCCCCAGACGTGATCGACGATGCCCTCCACCGCATCTCCTCCACTTCCCGCTCCTCCGCCCTTGAGCCCCGCTCCTCCAACCGCCACCAAGACAGAACCCCACTGGTTCTCACCTACCACCCCACCAACCTGCGCATACAACGTATTATCCGCCGCCATTTCCGCCACCTCCAAACGGACCCCACCACCAAGGATATATTTCCCTCCCCTCCCCTATCAGCGTTCCGCAAGGACCACTCCCTTCGTGACTCCCTTGTCAGATCCACACCCCCCACCAACCCAACCTCCACCCCCGGCACCTTCCCCTGCAACCGCAGGAAATGTAAAACTTGCGCCCACACCTCCACACTCACTTCCCTCCAAGGCCCCAAGGGATCCTTCCATATCCGCCACAAGTTCACCTGTACCTCCACACACATCATCTATTGCATCCGCTGCACCCGATGTGGCCTCCTCTATATTGGTGAGACAGGCCGCTTACTTGCGGAACGCTTCAGAGAACACCTCTGGGCCGCCCGAACCAACCAACCCAATCACCCCGTGGCTCAACACTTTAACTCCCCCTCCCACTCCACCGAGGACATGCAGGTCCTTGGACTCCTCCACCGGCAGAACACAACTACACGACGGCTGGAGGAGGAGCGCCTCATCTTCCGCCTGGGAACCCTCCAACCACAAGGTATGAATTCAGATTTCTCCAGCTTCCTCATTTCCCCTCCCCCCACCTTGTCTCAGTCGGTTCCCTCAACTCAGCACCGCCCTCCTAACCTGCAATCCTCTTCCTGACCTCTCCGCCCCCACCCCACTCCGGCCTATCACCCTCACCTTGACCTCCTTCCACCTATCCCACCTCCATCGCCCCTCCCCCTAGTCCCTCCTCCCTACCTTTTATCTCAGCCGGCTTGGCTCTCTCTCTCTTATTCCTGATGAAGGGCTTATGCTCGAAACGTCGAATTCTCTATTCCTGAGATGCTGCCTAACCTGCTGTGCTTTGACCAGCAACACATTTGCAGCAGGTGAATATTCCCTGCCGACAGTATAACTCCTGTCTGGGGCCTATAAACAATTAACACAATTAAGCTCTTACCTTTCCTATTTCTTACCCAAATTGATTCTACATCTTGTTTCTTTGATTTAAGGTTATCTCAGGCTACTGTACTAATGAATCCTTAACTAACAGAACCATCACACCACCACCTCCGGGCTTCCTGTCTTTTGGGAATGTCAGATACCTTTCAATATTCAAGTTCAAACCTTGCTAACCTTGAAACCATGTCTCTGTAATGCCTATCAGGTGTACATTGTTATTTCTATCAATGCTAACAATTCATCCCTTTTGTTATGAATGCATCTGCATTCAAATTCTTTAACTCTGTCTTTTTCCCATTTTTATATTCTCTGGCCTTATCCACTAGTGCAATGTTAAAATTGTATTCAGTCCCTTGCTGTCACAATGAACTTAATGTATCACAATATATCTAATTATCCTTTAAACCCAGTTGTTTTTTCCTTCCCTGATAGTTCAGACTTTATGATGAATTGTGTTTAAATTTGTTGAATGAAATTGGCAGTGTCTGTTCCTTCAGTTTGTTTTTACACTGCTGTAAATATTTGTTAGTTTGGACCATTATGACATGAAAATTCTGTTTTCCTTAGTGTTTTATTCTGATTTTCTCTTTAACATCTGCCTTCTACTCCGTGCTGACCTTTCCATTCTGTGTTTATCCCTCTGGCTTTTCTTTGTCCCATTTCTATTTGATCTTTTGTATTCTCTTTGTCACTTCCAGATTCACTGAGATTCTCAATGATTTATCCAAGAGTGCTTCCTGTCTTGCCAGAACATTTTAAACACTCTCAGCTCTAAAGGTAGGTGCCTCGTGATGGCGTTTAAATCTCATGGAAATGTTTGTTAGAAAACTGGAGGAAGGGGAGGAGGGGCAGGGAGAGTCAAAGAGCCATACAGCATGGAAACAGACTCTTCAGTCCAAGCAGTCCAGGCTGACCATTATCACAAATTAAACTAGTCCCACCTGCCTGTGCTTGGCCCATGTCCTTCTAAACCTTTCCTATTCATGTGCTTATCCAAAATTCTTTTAAGCACTGTAACTATAACTGCATCTACCACCTCTTCTGGAATTTAATTCCACCCATGGACAACTCTGTGTAAAAAAGTTGCCCCTCGTGTTCTTTTTAAAACTTTCTCCTCTCTCCTTAAAAATATGTCCCTTAATTTTGAACTCCCCCACTCGAGGGAAAAGACCTACGTCAGGTTATAGTCCAACAGGTTTATTGGGAAGCACTAGCTTTCAGAGTGCTGTTCCTTCAGATGGTTGTGAAATTTAAGATCATAGGACACAGAATTTATAGCAAAAGTTTATAGTGCGATGTAACTGAAATTATATATTGTAAAAGACCTGGATTGTTTGTTAAGTCTCTCATATTTTAAAATGACCAAGTTGGTTTCAGGTCTTTCATTTGTAAGTTCCAGAACTTTCTTAAAGTTACATTCTCAAGTGAACTTTAACGACAGGTGCCATGTTAGCGCAGATAATGCATCGAAGATGTGAGGTGCCCTGTGTGAGGCTGTCATTGCCCCAATGTTCAGACTAGTTCTAATCTAAAAAAGCTATACCTTTACATGGATTCATGCAGTTTTTCAGCAAAATAAAGTAATCCTGCAATACAAATTCACCCCACAAACTTATGTAAATGTGTGTATGTGGGTGTGCGTGTGCAGGGGGCGGGGGTATGAATGTCTGTGAGAGACTTATACCTCCCCCCAGGTCAAATGCTGGCAAATGGAACTAGATTTATTGAGGCTATCTGGTTGGCATGGATGAGTTGGACTGAAGGGTCTGTTTCCACTCTGTACAGCTGTATGACTCAAAGTGCATGTTAACAACATCCATCGACTTACCTATGTTATCTCTTCAAAAACCTTTATGAGGTTTATAAGGCATCACCTACCCTTTCTGAATCCATGCTGACTCTTCTCAATTAACTAAAACGATGAGGTAATCTGTTACCCCTTCCTTGATTATAAATTCCAATGATTTCCCCACCATAGATTTCTATATTGTCTGAAGAGTATTAGAGGTATAAAAGGGAATGTCATTGTAATAAATGAATATTTTGCAGTTTTTTTTAATCCAAGTTAATTTCTTTGTGGCTGTTTAAAGTGAGAGAATGTAAAGTGTGTAATCAGATAGTAATTAACGGATAAGGAGGTTGTACATTGAAAGAGGTCAGACACTCTCACCCACCACTGACTGCATGCTGCCTTCAGGAAATTTATGGAAGTAGGAGTTTGTTGAGATGTCGAAGTCTGAAACTTTTAACCACTTACTTCAACCAAATTACAGCAAGCTGCAGCTCAATGTCATTTCCTTCATTCATTAGAAAAGATTTAATGGAACTGGCTAAAGATCACAGTGTCTCTTTGATAACCCTGAATAAACTAGCATTTCAAATATTAATTCTCCAGCCCACAGAGATGTCAAAGGTGTAAGTTATTTAGTTGGTAATATCAGACATAATTCCATTCTATTTTCTGGATAACAGTCTTTGAGACGTTTTCCATATCCAGCAATATCCTACAATATTCTTATCCTGAGTGCAGTTTAATCGAACTTGTTATGTACAAATTGGATTCTGGTGGAAGTCTCACCATCAAGAACAGCCTCTACCAGAAATTCAGGAAATATAATGCATTGCTGGGGGATTGGAGGGTCAAATGGTTCAGGAGGTTTCAATACCATTCCTTCAACTTTCTGAATCCAGACAATTCCAAACATTGGACAAAGAACCATGTATTAAAATCATTACTTTTTAAATTGTGTTTCGATTGTGCTAATACTCTGTGTCTCCTTCCCCTCCTGAACTACATTAAATTCCTCCCACTAGCAGTAGCAATCCCACCTGAAGGGATGTTGGTCCCATTCTGGTTCAGGTACAGACCATCCTGCTTCTATAGATCCCACCTTCTCCAGGAACAGTCCCAGTGATCCAGGAATCTAAACCACTCCCTCCTGTAACAGCTCTTGAGCCACGGGTTCATCTGCTGAATTATTTCAGTACATTCTCGCCTGTGACACTGGAAGTAATCCAGAGATTGCAACCTTTGAGATCCTGCTCATTAGCCTACTGCCTCACTCTCGGAATTCTCAATGTAAAGACCTCATTCCTCATTCTGCCTGTTTCTTTTTAAATTCATTTGTGGAACTTGGGTGCCACTGGCTGGGCCAGCACTGATAGCCCATCCCTATTTGCCCTTGAGACGGTGGTGGTGAGCTGCCTTCTTGAATCACTGCAGTCCACCTGCTGTGGGTTGACCCACAATGCCCTTAGGGAGGGAATTCCAGGAATTTGACCTAATAGCCATGAAGGAACAGTGGTATATTCTAAGTCCGGGTGGTGAGTGTCTTGGAGGGGAACTTGCAGGTGGTGGTGTTCCCATGTAGCTGCTGCCCTTGTCCTTCTGGATGGAAGTGGTCGCGGGTTTGGAAGGTACTGTCTAAGGAACTTTGGTGAATTTCTGCAATGCATCTTGTCAATAGTACACACTTCTGCTACTGAGCATCGGTGGTGCAGGGAGTGGATGCTTGTGGGTGTGATGCCAATCTAGTGGGCTGCTTTGTATGAGAAAGAGCCCTATGAAGGATCCAAGTTTATCATTTTCAGTCCCTGCTGCAATCTCCATAAAAAAATGACTAATCAATTTACAATGATGTTGCCAGGACTCAAGGGACTGAGTTATAGGGAGAGATTTGACAAGCATATTGACAACATTTAAAAGGCATTTGGACAGATAGGTGCATAGGAAAGCATTAGAAGGATATGGGCCAAGTACAGGGAAATGGGGTTAATATGAATGGGCATTTTGGTCAGCATGGACCATAGAATCCCTACAGTGTGGAAATAGGTAATTTAGCCCAACAAGTCCACACCAAGTCCCTCTGACAAGTAACTCACCCGGACCCATTCCCCAACCCTATTACTCTATATTTACTCCTGACTAGTGTACTTAAGCTACACATTCCTGAACACTACGGGCAATTTAGCATGGCCAGTTCACCTGACCTGCACAACTTTGGACTGTGGGAGGAAACTGGAACACCCAAAGGAAATCCACACAGACACAGGGAGAATGTACAAACTCCACACAGTCAGTCATCCGAGGATGGAATCGAACCCGGGTCCCTGGCACTGTGAGGCTGCAATGCAAATATGCAAACTTTTAACAGGGCTGGACAAACTGGATACAGAGACATTTTTGCTGGCTGGGCTTGCCATCTCATGACATGAGTAAGCCATTTTGAACTGTGAAGCAGAGGAAGTCTTTCACTCGGGGGTGGTAAACCTGTGGAACTTTCTATCAGAGGTATCAGTGAACATATTTTAGAAACAGATGGATTTCCAGAGCCTAAAGGTGTCACGAGGTTTGAGAAAATGGCAGGCGTACAGTGTTTAAATAGAGGTTCAGTCATAATCATGTTGAATGGCAAATTGAACTTAATGAATCAAATGGTCTACTTTTATTTTGATCTGTCTATATGTCAATTCTCCTCTTAATCATCTCTGTTCAAAGGACAATAGCTCCCGTGTATCTAGTCTCGACATATCAGGTGGTGTTGGCGTGTAACTGGACCTTTGATGCTTCTAAAAACAAAAGGTGGATCAACTAATATGCTGCTGAAGATATAACATGAACTATTGATATGGGTGTGGCTTTTTGACATTTCCTAATGTCTACAAAAAACAATATTGATGATTCATATAGGATTAATTTGGCATGGTTCATGGCATAAATTAATTGCACATAGGTACTGTTGAAAAACCTGTCAAATTTATTGCCTTTGGCATCCAATATAGTGTCTACTTTATTAATTCACATGGTTACGGCATCACTATCGATGAGATTATGATGCTTTCAGTTTCATATTTATCTATCCATAAACTATTTAACACAATTACAACCCAAACTCTGGGTCAGATACGTGGACAACACCTTTGTAATCATTAAAAACACAGAAATAGAGAACACACACCGGATCATCAACGCCACACTCAGAGGAATCCAATTCACGAGAGAGGAAGAAAAGGACAACCAGCTCCCATTCCTGTACGTGATGGTACGAAGAACACCGAACGGAGAATTCACAATGAAGGTATACAGGAAAGCCACACACACAGACCAAGTCCTGAACTATGAAAGCAACCACCCCAACACACACAAACGAAGTTGCATCAGGACATTATTCAAAAGGGCCACAACACACTGCAGCATACCTGAACTACAAAAAGAGGAAGAAGAACACCTATACAAGGTATTCAACAAGAACGGATACCCGCGCAATTTCATTAACAGATGCCTCAGGGAAAGACAACGAAATGAGGACATGCCACAACCCAAAGGACTGGTCACACTCCCATACATCAGGAGCATTTCCAAACTGACAGCCAGACTACTGAGACCACTAGGACTCATAACAGCACACAAACCAACAGCCACCCTCAGACAACAACTCACCAGGACAAAGGACCCGATACCCAGCATGAGCAAAACCAATGTAGTGTACAAAATCCCATGCAAGGACCGCACAAAACACTACATAGGACAAACAGGAAGACAGCTAACAACCCACATCCACAAACATCAACTAGCCACAAAACGACACGACCAGGTATCCCTAGTAGCCATACACTCAGATGACAAACAACATGAATTCGATTGGGACAACACCACCATTATAGGACAGGCCAAACAGAGAACAGCCAGGGAATTCCTAGAGGCATTGCACTCATCCACAAATTCTATCAACAGACACATCGACCTAGACCCTATACACTGGCCACTGCAACGGACAGCAACTGACAACCGGAAGCGGCAGATTCAAACCAGTATAAATGCCGGAGGAATCAGCACAGAAGCGCTTCACAGGAGGCTCCCAAGCACTGAAGATGTCACCTAGAAAGAGGACAAAATGTTTGCAAGAAAAACTCCCAGCTCGGCGAACAGAACCACAACAATAAACTATCTTCTTCTCTGTCCATTACTTTGGATATTGTCTATTCTCCCAACATTCTGAAAACAGTTTGTTTATAAATAGCATCCATGTCAATACTCCTATTACAGTTGAGTAAGTTTCCTCTGTTCATCATTCACCTATTCCATTTGTTGTAAATGATGTCTTTAGACACTCATCAAAAGATTGAACTATGGATTTAGAGCTTCCTGGTAGGTTTGCAATGTGGCTGCTATTTCCTCACAGGTGCCTCTTGAGCACAATGTCTCCATGGAATTTGGATATGGACTACAATCAAAATGCACTCTTGACGTGGTCAACTCTTGCCAACCCTCTGAAATGAACTGGCAAGTCAATCACTTCAAAGGCAACAAAAAGCAGGATACTGCAGAGCACTTAGCATTCCATCTGACATAGGTTCGAGTCCTGAAGATACTGTTAAGGAAGTTTTGGCAGTGGACTTAGATAAGTTCAAAGGTATCAAGGAGAGTCAACATAGCTTTGTGAAAGGCAAATCATGTTTAATCAATTGAATGGAGTTCTTTGAGGAAGTAACATATTGTGGATAAGATGAATTGAAGGATGTTCTGTTCTTAGGTTTCCAGAAGAAATTGATAAAGTGTAGAAAACAGAGCTTATGGCATGGATAGAAGATTGGCTGGATAACGGGAAAAGGAGAGAAGACATAAATTGGGCACTTACTTTTTGGAAGCTGTAACAAGTTGTCTGTCATAGAGATCTCATCAGGTTATAGTTTATATAAATTAACCGGCTGAAGAGATGGAAGACATGGTTGCCAAATTTGATGATAACGCAAAGATTGGAAAGAAAACAAGTTGTGAAGAGGACATAAGGAAGTTCAAAAAGAGATGGATCGGTCAAGTGAGATTCTAAAGTCCTGGTAAATGAAATATAATGTGGGAAAATGTGAAATTTTCCATCTTAACAAATAGAATTTAAAAAGCAGCATACTGTCTAAATGGTGAGAGGTTGCACAGAGGATGTGGCAGGATCTGGATGTCTTAGAGTTTTAGTTGTAAAAGGTTTGGATGAAAATATAGCAGTTAACTTGGGAAGGTAATAGAATGTTATTGTTTATTGTGGGGCAAATTGAATGCAAAGATTATACTTCAGCTGTATAGCACACCACTGATACAACACAGAATACTCCAGGGGTGATATCTGGGCACCTCACTCAAGCTAAAATATACGTGTATTGAAAGAGTCATGTGATGCAGTGGCAGTGTCCCTGCCTGTGGATCAGAACATCTGGATTCATGTCCCAGTTGCCCTGGATGTGTCTCCTGACAAATTGGAGTAGGTTGATTTAAGTAGGTGTAAGTATACTGTAGCAGTCCAGAGACGTTTCACAGATTAAAACACTTGGAAGTGGCATAAAAACCCCAAAGAAGTGTGGATTTTGCTGTAAAAACAGAAATTGCTGCAAAAACTCTGGTATTTGTTGAGAGAAAGCAGAGTTAAGGTTTCAAGTCCAGTGACCTTTCTTCAGGATTGATTATAGCTAGAAAAAGATTAGTATTTATGTTGATATTGTGGTGGAGAGCAGGGGGTGGGTGGTGGGACCCCAGAAAGAGACAGAAAACAATGGTTAGGCAGACAAAGGAATGGATAATGGTTAACATGGGAGAGTCAACAGCTGCTAGTGGGAAGCATCAGTAACTGACAGTGGATTGGTTGAGTCAGCAACCCATGTGATGACAAAGCCTGGTGTGTGAGGGTTGGTTGAAAGACACAGGTGAAGGTGATCAGTGCCTAAAATTGTTGAATTTGACATTGGGTCCTGAAGGTTTCCCAAACGGAAAGTGAGATGCTGTTATTCCAGCTTGTGCTGAGCTTCGTCGGAGCACTGCAGTGAGCCTGGGACAGAGATGTTGGTCAGGGAACAGGATGGGGTGTTGAAGTGGCAGGCAACTAGAAGCTCAGGGTCTTTTTTGCAGACAGACACAGTCAGAACATAGCTGTTCTGAAAGTGGTCACCCAGTTTGCATTTTGTCTCCCCAGTGTAGATGAGACCACAGCGAGTTTTGAAAATATTTGGAGCTCAAGTTGAGTTTTGAATATAGGTTTGCTCTCTGAGCTGGAAGGTTCATTTTCAGATAGTTCGTCACCCTACTAGGTAACATCTTCAGTGAGTCTCTGGATGAAGCACTGGTGGTGTAGCCAGTTTTCTATTTATGTGTTTGGGTTTCCTTGGGTTGGTGATGCCATTTCTTGTGGTGATGTCATTTCCTGATGCAATGTTATTTCCTGTTCTTTTTGTCAGAGGGTTGTAAAGGGGATTCAAGTCAATGTGTTTGTTGACAGTGTTCCAGTTGGAATGCCATGCTTCTAGGAATTCTTGTGCATGTCTCTGTTTGGCTTGTCCTAGGATAGATGTGTTGTCCCAGTTGAAGTGGTGTCCTTCTTCATCCGTATGAAAGATACTCGTGGCTAGTTGATGTTCATGTATCCTGGTGGGATACATGATGGGATGAGATCACATCCTGAGCAGCGAATACATGATCTAAAGAACAAAGAATCTTGCAGCACAGGAACAGGCCCTTCGGCCCTCCAAGCCAGCGCTGATCCACATCTTCTACCTAAACCTGTCGCCTATTTTCTAAGGATCTGTATCCGTCTCCTCCCTGCTCACTCATGTATCTGTCCAGATACACCTTAAATGACACTTTCGTGCCCACCTCTACCACCTCTGCTGAAAAAGCATTCTGGGCATCTACCACCCACAGTGTAAAGAACCTTCCACTCATATCTCCCTTAAAAGTTTCCCCATTTGCCTTGAACATGGCGACCAGAACTGTACGCATTACTCCAAGTGCGGCTGCACCAGAGTTTTGTACAGCTGCGACATGACCTCATGGCTCCGAAACTCAATCCCTCTACCAATAAAAGCTAACACACTATATGCTTCTTAACAACCCTATTAACCAGGGCAGCAATGCTCAGGGATATATGCACATGGACACTGAGATCTCTCTGCTCATCTACACTACCAAGAATCTAACCATTAGCCCAGTACTCTGCATTCCTGTTACTCCTTCCAAAGTGAATCACCTCACACTTATCCACATTAAACTCCATTTGTCACCTCTCAGCCCAACTCTGTAGCTTATCCATGTCCCTCTGTAACCTGCAACATCATTTGGCGCTGTCCACAACTCTACCAACCTTACTGTCATCCGCAAATTTACCAACCCCTCCTTCTACGCCCTCATCCAGGTCATTTATAAAAATGATAAACAACAGTGGCCCCAAAACAGATCCTTGCGGTACACCAGTACTAACTGAACTCCAGCATGAACATTTCCCATTAATCACCACCCTCTGTCTTCTTACAGCCATCCAATTTCTGATCCAAACTGCTCAATCACCCTTAATCCAATGCCTCTGTATTTTGTGCAATAGCCTACCATGCTTTACTGAAATCCTTATACACTACATCAACTGCTTTACCCTCATCCACTTGTTTGGTCACCTTCTCAAAGAACTCAATAAGGTTAGTGAGGCATGACCTACCCTTCATAAGACCATGTTGACTATCCCTAATCAATGTATTCCTCTCTAAGATGATTATAAATCCTGTCTCTTATAACCCTTTCTAACACTTTGCCCACAATAGAAGTAAGGCTCACTGGTCTATAATTACCAGGGTTGTCTCTACTACCCTTCTTGAAAAGGGAACAACATTTGCTATCCTCCAGTCTTCTGGCACTATTCCTGTAAACAATGATGACATAAAGATCAAAGCTAAAGGCTCTGCAAACTGCTCCCTGGTTTACCAGAGAATCCCAGGATAAATCCCATTTGGCCCTGAGGACTTATCTATTTTCACACTTACCAGAATTGCTAACACCTCCTCCTTATGAACCTCAATCCCATCTAGGCTAGAAGCCTGTATCTCAATATTCTGCTCGACAACATTGTCTTTTTTCTGTGTGAATACTGATGAAAAGTATTCATTTATCACTTCCCCCATCACCACGGACTTCATGCACAACTTCCCACTACTGTCCTTAATTGGTCCTAATCTTGCTCTAGTCATTCTTTTATTCCTGATATACCTATAGAAAGCTTTAGGGTTGTCTTTGATCCTACCTGCCAAAAACTTATCTTGTCCCCTACTGGTTCTTCTTAGCTCTCTCTTTACGTCTTTTCTGCCTAACTTGTAATTCTCAAGCACCCTAACTGAGCCTTCATGTCTCATCATGCCTTTTTCTACTGCTGGACAAGAGATTCAACCTCTTTAGTAAACCACAGCTCCCTCTCTCGACTACTTCCTGCCTGACGGGTACATACAAGCTCCACATTTCAATTGTGTCCATTCCCATCCCATGCATCCTAAATCTTGCCTAATCACATCATAATTGCCTTACCCCCAACTATAATTCTTGCCCTGTGGAATATACCTATCTCTTTCTATCGCTAAAGTAAACATAACCAAATTGTGGTTACTATCAACAAAGTACTCAGCTATCTCCAAATATAACACCTGGTTCATTATCCAGTATTAAATCTAATGTGGCCTCCCCCTTTGTTGGCCTGTCTACATACTATGTCAGGAAACCTTCCTGCACACATTGGGCAAAAACTGACCCATCTAAAGTACTCAAACTATTGTGTTTCCAGTCAGTTTTTGGAAAGTTAAAGTCCCTGCTTTCGCTCCTATTGAAAATCATCTTTGCCACGCTTTTCTCTACATCTCTGGAATTTTTCAGAAATCTGTAGAAAACTCCCAACAGGGTGCTCTCTCCTTTCCTGTCTCTAACCTTACCCCATACCACCACAATAGACAAATTCTCATCAAACGTCCTTTTTGCCATCATAATACTGTTCTTGACTCACAATGCCACACCTCCCCCTCTTTTACCACCTTCCCTTATCTTATTTAAACATCTAAACCTCAGAACCTGCAAAAACCATTCCTATTCCTGCTCTAGGAGAAAGTGAGGTCTGCAGATGCTGGAGATCAGAGCTGAAAATGTGTTGCTGAAAAAGCACAGCAGGTCAGGCAGCATCCAAGGAGCAGGAGATTCAACGTTTCAGGCATAAGCTGAAGAAGGGCTTATGCCCGAAACGTCAAATCTCCTACTCCTTGGATGCTGCCTGACCTGCTGCGCTTTTTCAGCAACACATTTTCAGCTATCCCTGCTCTATCCATGTCTCCAAAACGGCCACAACATCAAAGTCCCAACTGCCAATCCATGTTGCAAGTTCACCCACCTTATTCCGGATGTTCCTGGCATTGACGTAGACACACTTCAAATCACCTTCCTGCTTGCCGGTACACTCCTACTTTGTAACCTTATTCATGACCTCACTACTCTCAACCCCCTGTACACTGGAGCTACAATTCAGGCTCCCATCCCACCGCTGAATTAATTTAACCCCTCCCGAAGAGCATTAGCAATTTTCTGTTCCAACACAGGGTAAACTCTCCTACTTAATTTAAACCAGCAACACAGAAAAGATGTGTCCTGTGCAGTAATCTGTGAAAATTTGAGAGGCCAAGAACTATTTAAAGTACAAATTAACAACTTTATTTCTTAAAATATAACAGAGAATAGTTAACTAACAACTATTTACAATTCCTTCCTCTAACCTTTTACTTCCCCTTCTACAATACTAGTCTGATAAATCCCACCACCCCCGATTAAGATTTATCAAAAATTCAAGTTTTCAAAACCAGCCAGACATTGAATCTTCTATTTGGATCTTCCTGTGTCTTCTTTTCTTCTTCTTAGGGATTTCTGTTTCACAAGTTACTAATTGATAAAGGTATCTTTAAGAGAGCCGTTCTCTGGGTAGTCAGCAGATGCTGGTAGTTTGACAGTTCTCCTCACAACTGTTAAATTTTCACCAGTCTTATACCCCTCTAAAGCATCGGATTGTGTCATTGGCTTTAAAGGTTGTCAATATAATCAATGCAAATTTGATTGGAAGTTGGTATTTTTGGGGTATAATTTAAACTGATTGGCCTAATTTGAATCTGTTTTGTTGTTTCCAGACAACCTAGCTAATTCTAGCTTTCGACCAAGTTTACGTTGTTACCTTATTCAGAACACTTGGTGCTGTGTCAGGTAGTTCTGCTAGCTTTTAACTCTCTTAAAGGTACAGTACACCCACATCTTCACAACACCTCCCTCCTTAAGAAAAAATGAAACGTCATAATGAAAAGATGGCTTCATTTTTTTTCTCTATTTTTTAAACACATTACCCTAAATACAGATAACTTTAATCTAAATTCACCTTAACTTCTTCCCATATAACTGTATATATAACATTAAATAAAGACAAATCTCATCTAAACTTTCAGTTAAATCCGCAATAATGCATCTACGATTACATTCTTACAACCTGCAACATGTACGATTTTTAAATTAAAAAGTCTGTGACATAAGACTCCAATGAAATAGTCTCATATTCTTGTCTTTAAAGCATTCTAAGAATGTAAGGGGATTGCGATCCGTGTACACAGCCATCTCTGACACATTGTTTGTGCCACACACATTACAATGTGTAAGGCCAATACCAAACTCAATAGTTCCTTTTCAATCATGGAGTATTTCCTTTGGATGCTGATCTTCTTTGAAAAATAACCAGCTGGCAGTTCAGTCCCATCCCCATCTTCCTGTAGGAGTACAGCTCCAACTCCTATATCACTAGCATCGATGGCGACTTTAAAAGGTTTTGAAAAGTTTGGTGTAGCCAAAACTGGTTTGGTGGTTAATATTAATTTCAAATGGTCAAATGCCTCCTGGTATACTTCGGTCCATCAAAACTTTGTGTTCGTCTTCAGCAAATCTGTTAACTGCTGAAATTTGGAACAAATTTCCGATGTAATCCGCTGAGTCCTAAGAATCGAAGCACCTCTTTCTTTGACATTAGTCATGGAAATTCCTCGATGGCCTTCGTCTTTGTGTTCCGTGGGGTCAACCTTCTAAGACTGATTTTATGTCCCAAGAATGTCACCTTTGTTTTCGTGAATTCAGTTTTATTTAAGTTTATCACCAATTTTGCTTCTTGTAGCCATTCAAAGAGCTCTATTGTTGTACCATGTGATCTTTCCAGGACTTACTAAAGATCATGACATCATTCAAATAGGCTGCACAGTTTGTTAACCAAGTCACAACTCTGTTCATGAGGCTTTAGAATGTGGCAGGGCATCACTTTAAACTGATATAGCCCAGAGGGACACACAGCTCACTGAGCATGTTGACAAGGACACCAGTTCCTGGCTGTGTGTGAACCACCATGGGCTGTTCACATTGTAAAGCAGAGAGCATTGGAGAGACTCAGTAGGTCAGTGGAGAGGCCATCCAGACCTGAAACGTTAACTCTTGTTTCTAGCTGCACAAACACAGACAGATACCCGGGTATATCAGTGTTTTCCGTAGTGGTGGGGTAGGGTTTCTTGTTATGCACTCAGAGTATGGGCAGCGCTGATGTTGGGCCAGCAGGTATTACCCATCCCTAGTTGCCCTTGAGAAGGTATCTTCTTGAATTGCTGCTGTCCATGTGTACTGTAGGTTGATCCACAATGTTGTTAGAGGGGAATTTAGTTTCACATTTCCAGTGTCAGTTTATGGTTTCTGTGTTCTGATCGATGTGAGGCACCTACATTCAATACCCTGCCCTAAAACCCTGTCCCTCGGCTGCAAACTAACTGAAGTCAAGCCCACAAGTGGGGTGACACGGTGTCTCAGTGGTTAGCACTGCTGCCTCACAGCGCCAAGGACCCGAGTTTGATTCCATCCTCGGGCGACTGTCTGTGTGGAGTTTGCATATTCTCCCCATGTCTGTGTGGGTTTCCTCCAAAGATATGCAGGTTAGGATGAATTGACCATGCTAAATTGTCCCATAGTGTTCAGGGATGTGTTGGTTAGGTGCATTAGTCAGGGGGAAATGTACACCAATAGTGTAGAGGGATGGATCTGGGTGGGATACTTTTCAGAGGGTCAGTGTGGACTTGTTGGGCCAAGGGGCCTGTTTCCACACTGTAGGGATTCTATGATTCTATTTGGGATTACAAATGCAGAAATTTCTTTCGCAGTCTCTGATAAAGGTAACTGCCAATAACCACGCATTAAGTCCAACTTGGTGATGTAACTGGCTTGTCTGACTTTCTTGATACAGTCTTCCAATCTAGGAATTGGCTAGGAGTCCAATTTTGTAACAGCATCGACCTTCCAATAATCCACGCAAAATCATTGAATCCCATCCGGTTTGGGAACTAAGACTATTGACAAACTCCACTCACTCTGGCTTGGTTCAATGATGTCCTTGTCAAGCACGTCCTCCACCTCCATCTGGACCTGTCTAACTTTGAACGAATTAGGCCAATAGGTGTGTTGTTTTACCAGAGCAGTATTCCCTATATCTACTTCATGTCTGTCTATATGTTTCTAGCACCAATTTGAAAGCACTTTAAACAGCCTGTTTAACCTCTTCGTAATCTCCTGACCCCTCATCAGACAGCGCGGCAAATACAGCACTAGCTCTGCCTACCAGTTTAGTCTGAACTAGCATTACCCATAAATCTTTGGACCCCTCCATCTGCCTCACGAATTTTTTTTTTTTTTTTAAAAATTTTAAATTCTCTCTCATCAAAATGTGGCAGAGTTTTGACATATTTATATATATCACTACGTTCTCTTTTAATCTCCATCCTGTTAACTTGACTTTGCTGACTAAATCGCAACTTCTCAAGTTCAAATTCTCTCTCTCTCTCTCTCTATTTGTTCAGCTAAGAGTTTTCTCTCTCTTTCTCTTTATCTTCTAGCTCCATTATCCTCAATTGTAATTTAATTTTTTCTACCTCTACTGCACTTGTCTGTTTCTCTGACACACCTAAGTAATACATTTACAATTTTAGCTTTACTTTAGTCCTTGGTTAAACCCAAATCTAATTTATTTGCTAATTCTAAAAGTATGGCCTTTTTCTTTCCTTCTAAACTTTCCTGGCAAATTTGAGAATCGTCTTCAAATCCCAGAACCTCTTTAGCAATTTTAAGAGTTATTCTCTCACTTTTACTTAGTCAACCACAAGTCACCAAAATTAAACAAATTGTCTCACCTACATTTTATTTTAAGATCTAGGACACTAACCTGCAAGTGTTTAAATCTGCTGGAATTTTTCGTACCACCAAATCTATTCAAATCAGTCTAAACCAGTTCAAATCCCAATGATGAGCCCCCAAACTGTTCCAACAGAGTAAACCCTCCTGCTTCATTTAAACCAGCAACACAGACAGGATTTATCCTGTGCAGTAATCTGTGAAAGTTCGAGAAGCCAAGAACTACTTTAAGTACAAATTAACAACTTTATTTCTTAAAGTATAATAGAGAATAATTAATTAACAACTATATACACTTCCTTCCTCTAACCTTTTACCTTCCCCTTCTACAATATTAGTCCAATAAAGCCCCCCAATTGAGATTTACCAAAAAAAAATCAAGATTTCAAAACCAGCCAGCTGTTGAATCTTCTCTTCCTTAGTCTTCTTTTCTTCTTTTTAGGGATTTCTGTTTCACAGATCACTAATCAGTAAAGGTAACTTTAAGAGAGCTATTGTCTGGGCAGTCAACAGATGTTGGTGGTTTGGCAGTTCTCCTCCCAACTGTTAAATTGTTCCTAGTCTTATACACCAAGCATCGAATTGTGTCATTGGCTTTTAAGATTGTCAATATAGTCAGTTCAAACTTGATTGGTGTTTGGCATTTTTGGGGTATAATTCAAACTGATTGGCCTAATTTGAATCTGTTTTGTTGTTTCCAGCCAACCCAGCTAATCTAGCTTTTGGGGAGAAAGTGACGACTGCAGATGCTGGAGATCAGAACTGAAAAATGTGTTGTTGGAAAAACACAGCAAATCAGGCAGCATCCAAGGAGCAGGAGAATTGACGTTTCGGGCATAAGCCCCTCTTCAGGAATCAGCATTCCTGAAGAAGGGCTCATGCCCGAAACGTCAATTCTCCTGCTCCTTGGATGCTGCCTGACCTGTTGCGCTTTTCCAGCAACAAATTTTTCAGCTCTGATCTAGCTTTCCACCAAGTTTACGTTGTTAGCTTTTAACTCTCTTAAAGATACAGGATACCCACATCTTCATAGCATTTCTCCCCCAGGATATTGGTCACCCTCTGGTTCAGATATAGACCATCCCGTTGTAGAGGTCCCACTGACCCTAGATGACCTTTCCAGGTTTCTGAATCCCTCCCTCCTGCACCATCCCTGTAGCCACATGTTCAACTGCTCTCTCTCCCTATTCCTCACCTCACTAGCACGTGGCACTGGTAACAAACCATAGATAACAACTCTGTTTGTTCTAGCTCTAATTTTCCACCCTAGCTCCCAGAATTTCTGTGTTACATCCCCATCCATTTCCCTACCTATGTCATTGATTCTTATGTGGACCACAACTTTGGGCTGCTCCCTCTCCCCCTTAATAATCTCAAAAATATGATCTGAGACATCACAGACCCTGGCATCTGAGAGGCAACACACTAACCGTGAGTCTCTCTCATTCCCACAGAACCTCCGATCTGTCCCCCTTAACTATGGAGTCTCCAATGACTAATGCTCTGCTCCTCTCCCCCCTTCCCTTCTGAGCAACAGGGACAGACTCTTTGCCAGAGAACTGTCTATTGACCTTCAGGGTACAATGGACCTGACCACCCAGATCTCTCTGTATATCAATTTTCCCCAGGACTTTTCCATTTACTGTATAGTTTGCTCTTGAATTGGATCTTCCAAAATATATCACCTCACATTTGCCTGGATTGAACTCCATCTGCCATTTCTCAGCCCAAATATCCAATCTATCTATATTCTGCTGAATTCTCTGATCGTCACTTTCACTATCTGCTACTCCACCAACCTTGGTGTCATCTGCAAACTTGACAATCAGACCGCCGATACCTTCCTCCAGATCATTGATGTGTATCACAAACAACGGTGGCCCCAGCACTGTTCCCTGTGGGACACCACTGGTCACAGGTCTCCATTTTGAGAAACTCACTTCCACTGCTAATCTCTGTTTCCTGTTGCCAGCCAGTTCTCTATCCATCTAGCTAGTACTCCTTGGTCCCCATGCAACTTCACCTTCTACATCAGCCTCCCGTGGGGAACCTTATCAAACGCCTTCCTGAAGTCCATGTATATGACATGTAGAGCCCTTCCCTCATCAATCAACTTTGTCACTTCCTCAAAGAATTCTATTACATTGGTAAGACATGACCTTCCCTACACAAAACCATGTTCCTATCACTGATAAGCCCATTTTTTTCTTCCAATGGGAATAGATCCAAGCCCTCAGTATCTTCTCCAAAAGCTTCCCTACCACTGACGTCAGGCTCACCGCTCTATAATTACCTGGATTATCCCTGCTCCCCTTCTTAAACAAGGGGACAACATTAACAATTCTCCTGTCTTCCAGGACGTCCCCCGTGTTCAAGGATGCTGCAAAGATATCTGTTAAAGCCCCAGCTATTTTCTCTCTTGCTTCACTCAGTAACATGGGATAGATCCCATCTGGACCTGGGGACTTGTCTACCTCAATGCCTTTTAGAATACCAAACACTTCCTCCCTCATTATGCTGACTTGACCTAGAGTAATCAATAATCTATCCCCAACCTCAACACCCATCATGTCCCTCTCCTCGGTGACAAAGTACTCATTAAGAATTTTACCCAGGATCCAAGATGGTGGCGACTCAACAAGTCTGAGTCTATAGTGCTCCTCCCAAGACCTAGGCAAAATGGGCCACTCTCCTCCACCACACTCACCAAATCAATTAAAAATAGTTTTTATTTAATATAATTAGTGGTTTAGTACTAAATTTATACAGTTCAGTCTCCTGTAAAAATGACTAGGGGGAAAGGAGCCCACAGTTCTCAGCGGGCAGCAGCCCCTCCCCCATCCTCCCCAGCTGCAGCAGAGGCGTCCGCAGCTGCCCCGGGGACTTACCTACGGTGGCGCGCCTCTGGAAATAATCTCCAAACACGACGCGAAGATCGACGCTTTCATAGAAGAATGCCGAAGTCGGTGAATTGATTCTCGGCTGCTACAAAAGCACGGCCGAGACATCGAAGAAATTGAATGCTGAGTCGGAGGGACGGAGCTAAAGGCCACGACGTCCAAGGCAATTGCAGAATCGGACATGGATCGGGTCTGGACTCTCGAGCAGCAAGTCCGGACCTCAGAGAACCACATTGACGACCTCGATTCTCGAGGTCATTGAAAAAATATTCGTTTGCTGGGCCTTCCCGAACGGGAAGAAGGCGGCCAGTTTACAAGGTTCCTTGAACAGTGGCTTCCACAGTTATTGAACCTGGAGGCTAGATCAGGCCAGGTAAGGGTAGAATGGGCCTACTGGGTCGCAATACGCGGGCCCAGCTCAAACCAGCACCCTCGCCTGGTCCTGTTCTGGCTGCAGAGCTATAAGGAGAGGCAGATACTCTTGGAAGCCTCCAGAAATTTTGGGAAAGATCCACAAGCCATGACTCATAAAGGATCCAAGATCATGTTATTTCAGGATGTTTCTTCAGCTTTGGTCTGAAAGAGGAAGGCGTTTGATGAAGCAAAGACGTGTTAAAGGGATTTAAACATTCAAAACTCCTTGCGTTACCCAGCTATACTACGCTTTTATCTTAGCCTGCTGGACACAATATCCTCATTCCTGAAGAAGGGCTTATGCCCGAAACGTCGAATCTCCTGCTCCTTGGATGCTGCCTGACCTGTTGCACTTTTCCAGCAACACATTTTTAAGCTCTGATCTCCAGCATCTGCAGTCCTCACTTTCTCCTCGAAGATTTTAACCTACTGCAAATCCTCTTGCAAGGATGCCTTCCTTGAAGAAGCTCTCTTCCTCCTTCTACAAGGATTTCAGTGAGTCCCTCTCTCACTGCACACCCCAGGTCATCTCTATCGCATTTCCAACGCCCCTCCCCCAAGTCCCTCCTCCCTATCTTTTATCTTAGCCTGCTGGACACACTTTCCTCATTCCTGAAGAAGGGCTTATGCCCGAAACGTCAAATCTCCTGTTCCTTGGATGCTGCCTGACCTGCTGCACTTTTCCAGCAACACATTTTCAGCTCAGATCTCCAGCATCTGCAGTCCTCACTTTCTCCTCCTATACTACACTTTAGCCATGAAGGATCCGTATATAACTTCGGATCACCGGAGAAGGCCAAGGAACTTTTGGACTCTCTTATACAAATTATAAGAGTTAATTGATGTTGTATTGGCCTACCACCACCCCGGTTTACCCCCCTTTTCTTTTCCTTTCATTATCTTACTGTTTAATATTGTCGCCGGGGGTTGGGAAGAAGGGTTTATTTATTCATTCTTTACTTAGCGATTTCCTTTCCCCTTTTTTTATATATATATAGGCCAGGGGGGTCCAGTTAATGTAGACGGGGGAAGGTGGCTACCTTATCTTATTTTATCTTTGTCCTTAGGAGCGGGGTTGTTTTCCCCTGTTATTTTGTATTAATATATTTAATTATTATTTGCTGAGACTGTAATTTTATAGTCATATATGTTCATATGTGGTATTATCATTACCAAATACATCCAGATGTTGGTGTGGGTGGGGGATAGGGTACTCACTGTTAGTTCTAGTTCAGTAGTATACTTGAATTTTCTTTATCCTGTCGTGGGGTGCCTGGGTCAAGGCTGGAGCACTGGTTGGGAGAGATTATGATGGGTTTTTTGGAATGGTAGTGATGCCCCCTGGGAATAAGGGGGAAGATCTCCGTTCAAATTCATTTTATACTTTCTTTTACTATTTAGAAATAGTTTTTTTATTATATTGATCTGAATGTACTAAAGAGCTTTTATTTTTGTGAATTTTATATGCTCTATGCTCGGGATGTTTTGGATAAATACGGGTTTTGTTGTGATCTGATGTTAACACATTCCGAGCATGTATATCACTGCTCAGTTTATGAGTTATCCATTGGATTTTTTTTTTCTCTTGAATAATGTAAGAATTTTAATGATACACTCTGGTTAGTTGTAAGTTAGACGAGTAGTTAGTTGAGTTTTGTCTTTTTTTTTCTCTTGGTATTTCAGTTTTCTTGTTTGATAGATTTTGGTGATCATTTATTTAAGATTTAACTGTATATCAATGTTTATACTTGGGTCTTTTTTTTAAGTTTTCCTTTGTAAACTTGTTAAAACATGTTAAAATTTTCAATAAAAATATCTTAAAAAAAAGAATCTTACCCATTTTCTCTGAGTTCATGCATAACTTTCCTCCCTTGTCCTTGAGTGGGCCAACCCTTTCCCTAGTTACCCTCTTCCTGCTTATATATGAACAAAAGGCTTTGAGATTTTCCTTAACCCTGTTTGCTAAAGATATTTCATGATCTCTTTTAACCCTCTTAATTCCTCATTTTAGATTGAACATAGAACATAGAAAGTTACAACGCAGTACAGGCCCTTCGGCCCTCAATGTTGTGCCGACCTGTGAAATTACTCTGATGCCCACCTAACCCTACACCATTCCATTTACTAGGATGTTGAATGGTACGGAAGAAAGGTCTTATGAGGAAAGACTGAGACAACTGAGGCTGTTTTCATTGGAGAGAAGAAGGTTGAGAGGTAACTTAATCAAGATGTATAAGATCATCAGAGAGTTAGATAGGGTGGACAGTGAGAGCATTTTTCCAAGGATGCTGAAGGCTAGCATGAGGCAGCATAGCTTTAAATTGAGGGCTGATAGATTTAGGACATATATCAGGGGTAGCTTTTAGTCAGTGAGTAGTAGGGGGTGTGGAATGGCCTGCCTGCAAAAGTAGTAGACTCGTCAACATTAAGATCTCTATGTAATCTTACATAACATTCTTCATTGTCCACTACACTACCAAGTTTGGTTCATCCACATGCTTACTAACCATGCCTCCTATATTCTCATCCAGATCGTTTATATAAATGACAAACAAAACTGGACCCAGTACCGATCCCTGTGAAACACCACTGGTCACAGGCCTCTGGTCCAAAAAAAGCCCCTCCACCATCACTCTCTACCATTAAGCTAATTTTGTCTCCATATGGCAAGTTCTCCCTAAATCCCATGTCATCTAATTTTACTAATTAGTCTAAAATCTTGTTAAAGGCCTTACTAAAGTCCAAGTAGACAATGGGCGAAAGTGAGGACTGCAGAAACTGGAGATTAGAGTCAAGATTGGAGTGGTGCTGGAAAAGCACAGCAGTTCAGGCAGCATCCGAGGAGCAGGAAATTCAACGTTTCGAGCAGGAGCCTGCCATCAAGAACCTGAAGGGCTCCTGCTCGACATTTCGATTTTCCTGCTCCTTGGATGTTGCCTGACCTGCTGTGCATTTCCAGCACCACTCTAATCTTGACTCCAAGTAGACAATATCTATGACTCCGCCCTCAGCTATGTTTTTGTCTATGCCCTCAAAAAACTTAATAATGTTTGTGAGATTGGACAAAGCAAGTCAGTCACAACACCATAGAGGAGGAATTCCTGGAGACCATACGGATACTTGTCTGGATCAACACATTGAGGAACCAACCAGAGGACAGGCCATTCTAGGACACATATTGGTTAATGAGAAATGAGTAATTGACAATCCAGTTGTGCAAGGCCCTTGGGGATAAGTAACCCAAAATATGACACAATTCTTCTTCAGCAGGTGGTTGAGGCCAAAACATTGTGTGTTTTCAAGAAGTTAGCTATAGCTCTTGTGGCCATATGTCCAGAAGATATCAGAGCAGAATTAGGTCCTTCAGTTCAGCAAGTCTACTCTAACATTGGTCATGGCTGACATGTTCCTCAACACATTATCCTGCCTTCTCACCATAACCCTTGATTAACTTACCAATCGTGAACCCATCCATCTCTGTCTTAAATACACTCAGTGACTTGGCCTCCATAGCCCACTGTGGCAATGAGTTCCACAGAGTCACCACTCTCTGGCTGAAGAAATTTCTCCTCATCTCCATTCTATCAGGTCATCCCTTCACTCTGAGGCTGAGCCTTTGGGTCCCAGTCTAAAGGTATCAAAGGATATGAGGCAGAGCAGGATCGGGGGATTGAGTTGGGTAATCAGCCAAGATCATATTGATAGCAGAGCTACACAAGGGGTCAAATAACTTAGTCGTGCTCCCATCTTCAATGTCTCTATGTTCCACACTGAATGTACCACAATATCCTACATCCAAAGTCCCAACACCCAATATCCCAGCACCCATTGTCCTAGAGTTCTAAAAGAGATAACTGAGGAGATTGTAGAGGTTTTGGTGGTGACCTTTCAGGAGTCACTGGAGTCAGATTTGTGCCAGAGGACTGGAAAATGGATCATGGCATTCTTCTGTTTAAGAAGGAAGGAAGGCAGAAAACAGGAAAGAGTCGGTTGGTTGGCCTGACTTCGGTTGTTGGTCAGATTTGAGAGTCCCATTATTAAGGGTGAGATTGCAGAATGTTTGGAAATGAGACAGCACAACTTTGACAAGGGGCGCTCATGCCTGACACATGTATTAGAATTCTTTGAGGAAATAATGAGCAGGTTAGACAAATGGATGTAATCTAAAACATAGAACATAGAACAGTACAGTACAGAACAGGCCCTTCAGCCCACGATGTTGTGCTGACCACTAATCCTCATGTATGCACCCTCACATTTCTGTGACCATATGCATGTCCAGGAGTCTCTTAAATGTCCCCAATGACCCTGCCTCCACAACTGCTGCTGGCAATGCATTCCATGCTCGCACAACTCTCTGTGTAAAGAACCCGCCTCTGACATCCCCTCTATATTTTCTACCAACCAGCTTAAAACTAAGACCCCTCTTGTTAGTCATTTCTGCCCTGGGAAGTAGCCTCTGGCTATCTATTTGAATTTCCAGAAGGGTCATTGACGAGATGCCATACATGAAGCTGTTCAGATAAGAGCCCATGGTGTTAGGGACAAGGTATTAGCAAGGATAGAGAAATGGCTGACTGGCAGAAGGCAGAGAGTGGGAATAAATAGGCATTTTTCAGGATGGCAGCTGGGGACCAGTGGAGTTCTGTAGGGGTCAGTGTTGGGACCACAACTATTCACATGATATATTAACAATCTGGACGATGGAACTGAGGGCATTGTTGCTAGGCTTGCAGGTGTCACAAAGATAGGTGGAGGGAAAGGTAGTGTTGAGGAATTTGGGAGGCTGTAGAAACACTTGGACAGACTGGGAGAGTAGGCAAAGAAGTGGCATCTGGAATACAATGTGGGAAACTATGAGGTTATGTACTTTGGTAGGAAGAGTAGGACAGATTATTTTCTAAATGGGGAAAAGCTTTGGAAATCTGAAGCACAAAGGGACTTAGGAGTCCTAGTAGAGGATTCTCTTAAGTTTACAATGCAGATTCAGTTGGCAGTGGGGAAGGCAAATTCAATGTTAGCAGTCATTTCAAGAGAGCCTTAATACAAGTGCAGAGGTGTACTGCTGAGGCTGTATAAAGCGTTTGGAATGTTGTGAGCATTTTTGAGCCTCTTATCTAAGGAAGGACTGATGTTAGAAGAAGTTTACAAGAATGATCCTGGGGATGAAGGGCTTGTCATAGGAGTGGTTGAGGACTCTGGGTCTGTACTCAATGGAGTTTAGAACGGTGAAGGGGGATCTGACTGAAACTTTCAGAATACTGAGAGCCCTGGATTGAGGGGACATGGAGAAGATGTTTCCACCAGTAGGAGAGACTAGGGCCTGAGGGCACAGCCTCAGAGTGAAGGGATGACCCTTTAGAAGTGAGATAAGAAGGAATATCTTTAGGTGGGGACTCTGTGGAACTCATTGCTCTGGAGGGCTGTGGAGGCCAAGTCATTGAGTGTATTTAGATTAGATTAGGTTAGATTCCCTACAGTGTGGAAACAGGCCCTTCGACCCAACAAGTCCACACCGACTCTCCGAAGAGTAACCCACCCAGACTTATTCCCCATATTTACCCCTGACTAATGCACCTAACACTATGGACAATTTAGCACGGCCAATTCTCCTGACCTTCACATCTTTGGACTGTGGGAGAAAACTAGAGCACCCGGAGGAAACCCACACAGACACAGGGAGAATGTGCAAACTCCACACAGTCACCCCATGTGGGAATTGAACCCCATTTATGACAGAGATAGGTAGAAAAACAGAAATTGCTAGAGAAATTCAGCAGGTCTGGCAGCATCAATGGAGAGTAAGCAAAGCTAATGTCTTGGGTCCAGTGACTTTGCTTCAGAACTGTTTTGAAAGGACTGGGGTGCCTGGGGTTATGGTTTGGGGAGTATGGGATTTATTTAATTCACGGAAACATGATGAGAGAACACAGATCTCACCAAGAATGTAGATAATCTCAATCTCCAAACTTTGGCTGGGCTCAGTCTAGAGAGAAAATATAGGAGCAGAAGTTGGCCATTCGCCCCATCGAATCTGCTCCACCAAAATCCTGGGAATTCTAAACAATTCAAAAACCCAAAGAAGTGCAGATGTTGGGGAGAAAGGGTTACGGATTGAAATATTAACTCTGTTTCTTTCCCCCCAGAGTCTGCCAGGACCTGCTGAGTTTCTCCAGCACTTTCTGTTTTTGTTCTGTGAACTCTAGATGACCTTTGCTGAGTGCTGTCTGAAAGATGTAGGGAATCACAACAGAAACCCAATTTCATCAAGTCCCTGAATCTTGGTGAATAACTGGATCATTCACAGAGCTCTCCCTCCAGCCACTCCTTTGTGGGTCCGTCTGAATGAAATCTCTGAGTTTGGGGGGGGGGGGGGGGAGGTGGCATTAACTTTGGAGGAAATTCGGAGTGAGGACTGGAGCTGTGGATGAGGATGGACTATTACCCCCACCTCCCCCTACTCTACCTCTACACCTCCCCCCACCCACCCTTGACCTGAGCCCCTGGGAGGAGCTGGGGTGGAGCACAACAGCTTCCCAGGCCCGGGAGGGAGAGACTCAGCTACAACAACAACACCAAGAGGCAGCTAAACATAGGCAGGTGGGGGAGGGACAGAGAAAGTGAGAGAGTGGAAGAAAGGCTCAGAGACAGGGAGAGAGAGGGGGAATGTGACAGTGACAGAGAGAGAGAGAGTGGCAGTGATATAGAGAGAGGGGATGTGGCAGAAAGACATAGAGAAAGAGAGTGTGGCAGTGAGAGAGAGAGAGTGAGTGTGTCAGTGAGAGAGACAGAGACAGAGAGGGAGAGAGTGTGGCAGTGAGAGAGAGAGAGTGAGTGTGTCAGTGAGAGAGACAGAGACAGAGAGGGAGAGAGTGTGGCAGTGAGAGAGAGAGAGAGAGGCAGATGGAGACAGTGTTGCAGTGAGACAGAGAGGGAGAGAATATGGCAGTGAGAGAGAGAAGAGAGAGAGTGAGGGAGTGTGTCAGTGAGAGAGAGAGAGAGAGAGAGTGCCAGTGTGGGAGAGGGAGTAAGGGAGTGTGTCAGTGAGAGAGAGAGAGGGAGTGTGTCAGTGAGAGAGAGACAGAGAGAGGGAGTGTGTCAGTGAGAGAGGGAGTGAGGGAGTGTGTCAGAGAGAGAGTGAGCGAGGGAGTGAGCCAGTGAGAGAGACAGGGAGTGAGGGAGTGTGTCAGTGAGTGAGAGAGAGAGAGGAGTGAGGGTGTGTGTCAGTGAGAGAGGGGGAGTGAGGGAGTGTGTCAGTGAGGGGGTGTGTCAGTGAGGGAGTGTATCAGTGAGAGGGAGTGAGGGAGTGTGTCAGTGAGGGAGTGTGTCATTGAGGGAGTGTGTCAGTGAGGGAGTGTGTCAGTGGGAGGGAGTGTGTCAGTGAGGGAGTGTGTCAGTGAGGGGGTGTAGGGTGAGGGGGTGTGTCAGTGTGAGGGAGTGTGTCAGTGAGGGGGTGTGAGTGGGTGTGAGGGAGTCTGTCAGTGTGAGGGGATGTGAGGGAGTATGTCAGTGTGAGGGGATGTGAGGGAGTTTGTCAGTGTGAGGGAGTGTGTCAGTGAGGGGGGTGTGAGGGAGTGTGTCAGTGTGAGGGAATGTGTCAGTGTGAGGGAGTGTGTCAGTATGAGGGAGTGTGTCAGTGTGAGGGAGTGTGTCGGTGTGAGGGAGTGTAAGGGGTTGTGAGGGAGTGTGTCAGTGTGAGGGGGTGTGAGGGAATGTGTCAGTGTGAGGGGGTGCAGGGTGAGGGGGTGTGAGGGAATGTGTCAGTGTGAGGGGGTGCAGGGTGAGGGGGTGTGAGGGGGTGCAGGTTGAGGGAGTGTGAGGTAGTGTGTCAGTGTGAGGGGGTGTGAGGGGGTGCAGGGTGAGGGGGTATGAGCAGTGTGAGGGAATGTGTCAGTGTGAGTGAGTGTGTGAGAGTGAGGAGTGTGTGAGGGAGTGTGAGGGGGTGTGA